>NC_052073.1:32689130-33289130 GCF_015852505.1 Tachyglossus aculeatus | reverse complement strand
AGTAGAAAGGGTAGAGTTGAGAGCAGTAATCTGATCATCAAGACTGGGTAGAGAGGAGAGGGCAGCGAGGTGGGGTGTGAGGCGCTCCGAAAGATGGGTGGGGTCCAGAGAGCGGAGATCTCTGTGAGGGAGTAATACGGATTTACAGGGGGAAGGAGTGTGAGTGAGGAGGCAGGTGAGAAGATTATGATCAGAGAGAGGGATTACAGAGTTGGTGAGGGTGGACACAGTGCAGCGGTAGGAGATGATGAGGTCGAGGGTATGACCAAATTGGTGAGTGGGCGAGGTGGGGTGGAGGAAGAGGTTGGCAGCGTCAAGGAGAGATAGAAGGCGGGCGGCAGAGGAGTCGTTAGGGATATCCATGTGGATATTGAAGTCTCCGAGGATCAGAGTGGGCATGGAGAAGGAGAGAAGGAAGGTGACCAGTGCTTAGAACGATGCTTGGCACATAGTAAGTGCTTAACGAATACCATCATTATTATTATTATTTATTATTAAAGTCTTGTCAATGGCTGGGCAACAGGATCTTGCCAAGGGGTTGTTGCTACCACTCAGTGACCATATTGACTCCTCCACCTTGGGAGCAGTTGCATTGTAAGTACTGGGGGGATGCTTGGGGTCGGGCTGTGTCCAACCCGATTTGATTGTATCCACCGTAGTGCTTAGTACAGTGCCTGGAACAAAGTAAGTGCTTAACAAATACCACAGTGATTTTTATTATTAAACAGATTTGGGAGCAGTTATGATACAAGGTTTGAGGTTTTGGGCAGGAAAAGGTATGGTGTGGCTTGGGAAAAAATAATACACTGTGGACCACCCCCTTCTTCTCAACACGCTATCCAACCATGGCTTCACAGATTCTGTCCTCTCCTGGTTCTCCTCTTATTTCTCCGGCCATTCATTCTCAGTCTCTTTTGCGGGCTCCTCCTCCACCTCCCATACCCTTACTGTAAGGGTTTCTCAAGGGTCAGTTCTTGGTCCCCTTCTGTTCTCTATCTACACTCACTCCCTAGTGAACTCATTCGCTCCCACGGCTTCAACTATCATCTCTACGCTGATGACACTCAAATCTGTATCTCTGCCCCTGCTCTCTCTCCCTCCCTCCAGGCTCACATCTCCTCCTGCCATCAGGACATCTCCATCTGGATGTCTGCCCACCATCTCAAACTCAACATTTCCAAGACTGAACTCCTTATCTTCCCTCCCAAACCCTGCCCTCTCCCTGACTTTCCCATCACTGTTGACGGCACTTCCATCCTTCTCACAAGCCCGCAACCTTGGTGTCATCCTCGACTACACTCTTTCGTTCACCCCTCACATCCAATCCACCACCAAAACCTGCTGGTCTCAGCTCCGCAACATTGCCAAATCCACCCTTACCTCTCCATCCAAATCGCTACCCTGCTCGTTCAATCACTCATCTTATTCTGATTGGATTACTGCATCAGCTTCCTCTCTGATCTTCCATCCTCCTGTCTCTCCCCACATCAATCCATACTTCACGCCACTGCCCGGATCGTCTCTGTGCAGAAACACTCTGGGCAGGTTACTCCCCTTCTCAAAAATCTCCAGTGGCTACCAATCAACCTACGCATCAGGCAAAAACTCCTTAACCTCGGCTTCAAGGCTCTCCATCACCTCGCCCCCTCCTACCTCACCTCCCTTCTCTCCTTCTATAGACCAGCCCGCACCCTCCACTCCTCTGCTGCTAATCCCCTCACTGCACCTCGTTTTCGCCTGTCCCACCATCAACCCCCAGCCCACGTCCTCCACCTGGCCTGGAATGCCCTCCCTCTGCACATCCACCAAGCTAGCTCTCTTCCTCCCTTCAAAGACCTACTGAGAGCTCACCTCCTCCAGGAGACCTTCCCAGACTGAGCCCCCTCCTTCCTCTACCCCTCCTCCCCCCTCCATCCGTCCCACCTTACCTCCTTCCCTTCCCCACAGCACCTGTATATATGTATATATGTTTGTATGTATTTATTACTCCATTTATTTTATTTGTACATATTTATTCTATTTATTTTATTTTGTTAATATGTTTTGTTTTGTTGTCTGTCTCCCCCTTCTAGACTGTGAGCCCACTGTTGGGTAGGGACTGTCTCTATATGTTGCCAGCTTGTACTTCCCAAGTGCTTAGTACAGTGCTCTGCACACAGTAAGCACTTAATAAATACAATTGAATGAATGAATGAATGAATGAATACATTAAAAATCTGTATGGTGAAGTTACCTAATTACCTTCAGATGAAAGACTGATCGCACTGGCACAGGGCCAAAATGGGATTAGCTTTGGTCTGTGGAAGACAAAGTAACCAGTCAGTTTGGAGAGGGAGGGAGGGAGACATCCTCTTGGACTGTCAGATACGAAGGGGCTCTGAGGAATGAGGAAATGACAGCTGAACTAATGAAGACCTTTAAAGGATTGTGCAGAATCCAGAAGGTGGAGTATTATCCTCCATCTGGAACACTTAACTGATTTTCTACTACTAGCCACCTGGCACACTTTGCTTGTCTAAAACCACCCTACTCACCATCCTGCAATCTTGTCTCCTCTGCACTGACACCTTAACCTTATCTGGCTTGGACCTCCCTCCCTAAACATACGTGACAGACCACCACTCTACTCATCTTCAAAGCCGTCCTACAATCTCATCTCCTACAAGAGGCCTTCTTTGACTAAACCCTTATTTCCCCTACTCACTCTCCCTTCTGCACCACCAATATATGTGGATCTTGATGGTCTCCCCTGCCCCCTGCCCCTCAGCACTTATGTTCATATCCTTGTACTCTCCTATTTCTTCTCTCTGTAATTTATTTTATGTCTGTCTCCTCTTTCCCCCAACCTTGTCAGTAAATCCAGTCAGATCTACATTCTCAATATCTCTAGAATCTGCCCTTTTCTCTCCATCCAGATTGTTACCAACCTGGTCTAAGCACTTATTCTATTTATTTATATTGATGCTATTGATGCCTGTTTACTTGTTTTGATTTCTGTCCTCTCCCAACACCCCTTCTAGACTGTGAGCTTGTTGTGGTCAGAGATTGTCTCTGTTGCTGAATTGTACTTTCCAAGAGCTTAGTACATTGCTCTGCACACAGTAAGTGCTCAATAAATACAACTGAATGAATGAATGAATCCCACCTTGACTACTAAATCAGCTTCCCTGGTTATCACCCCTTCTTTCTGTCTCTCCCCTCCCTAGTCAATACTTTGCTCTTCTGCCCAACTCATTTTTCTCAAAGAATGTTCTGTGCACATCTCTCAGTTTCCCAGAAACCTCCAATGGTTGCCCATCCATTTCCACATCAAATAGAAGCTCCTTACCATCAGTGTTAAGGCACTCAATCACCTTATCCCCTCCTATTTTATGTTGCCAATCTCCTACTACAACCTAACCCACTCACTTCACCCCTCTAACACTAACCTACTCCTTGTATTCTGATTTTGTCTGTCTCACCACCAACCTCTTGCTCACATCCTCCTTCTGGCCTGGAACTCCTTTCCCCTTCATAATCTACAGACTACTTCTTTTCCCATATTCAGTGCCCTACTAAAATCACATCTCCTCCAAATAGCCTTTCCTGACTAAGACCTATTCATCTATGCACTTCAGTCTGTACCCCTTAAGCATTTGATTCATCCCACCTCAGCCCACAGCATTTACTACATATCCATTTTCCCTATCTGTAGTTTAATCAATCATTTGATCAATCCTATTTATTGAAGAGCTTCTATGCATAGAAAATTGCTTCAGGTGCTTGGGATAGTACACTATAACAGATTTGGTAGCTATTGCCCCTGCCCACAAGGAGCTCACAGTCTAGAGGGGTGGATTACAGGCTAGAGAGGGAGAGCTTATTTGAACAACTCTAACAACTCTATTGTATTGTACTGTCTAAAACCCCTAGTACAGTGCTTGGCACACATTAAGTGCCCAATAACTTCCCTGGATAAACTGTAAGCCCTTTTTGGGCAGGGAGCATGTCTACCAACTCTATTGCAATACTGTCTTCTAAGTGCTTAGTACAAGGTTCAGCACACAGTGCTCAATAAATACCACTGATTGAGGGATTATTCAGATCTACCCCAGGACATGAAAAAAACATCAGCCCTTCCAAGCAGTGACATTGAAGAAAGGGAAACCTGGCTTTAAGGGCAGAACCTGAAAGGGGTGAAGGATGTTGGTGATGGTAAAATGGGGTATTTGAGGAACCGTACTGGGCAGGCACCATAGCCCTTCACTATCCTGCAAGTCCAGGGACCCTGACACAATGGTCCAGAGTGGGTTGGCCATGATGAACACTGGCTTCCAGTAACTGCTTGGATTTAGATCTGTTGAAGTGTCAGTGGTTTTGGGGGTAACTGTATTAGGATGCTGGGGCAGGGGTATTATGGTTTTTGTGGGTATTCTCTTATAGATGCACTAGTATATTGTCAATGAAGGGCAATTATAGGTGACACTCATCTGGATTGCAAGCTTACCTGGCTCCCAAACTCAAGCTCTAATTTACATACTAGCCTCTGGGTAACAGACTTGGGGCCAACTAATACAATGTCTGGAGATGAGCTTCTATGTAGAGTATGATATATGAGCAAGGGAAAGTCTAGAAAGACTTCCCTGGCTGGATTTGCAGTACACAGCTGCCACATGGTTGTAGGGTTACTGTATGTGAACCCAGTGAAAGGGCAAACCGCAGCTCAGCCCCTTTTGCCCAAGGAAACAGAAGAACTGATCCAAATGACTAATGTGTCGTCTAAGACTCATATTGTCTTGACAACAGTTCTCATTTCAGTCACCATTGAATCAGTAGTGCCAAAGGAACTTTGGATTGTGTTGCCTTGGTGGGATATTACTGAGGTGGGTGTCTAGGGTGCCTACCAAAACTTCATAGACTAGCCTAATCTTATGTTCATGGGTGACAATTCCCAGCAGAGTTCCCAGTGGGGAATCTCAAGCCAAGTGTAAGCAGTGTAACTAAGGAAATGGTCCCAGCCCTTTGAGTCAAAAGTAGATATTCTGGGAGTTGGTCCATTATTATCCAACATGTTCTCAATGTGGGCTGAGATGGGAAGTAGTTGAAAGTTTTTGAGGCAATGGAATAGTGAATTTTTGGATGGGTGGTATACAGAGATCAGTCAGTCAATCAATGGTATTAGTTGAGCACATACTTTTTATGGTATTTGTTGAACACTTTGTACTAGGCACTGTTCTAAACCTTGGGGTAGATACAAGCTAATCAGGTTGGACACAGTCCAAGTCCAACATGGGGCACACAGTTTCCATTTTAGGGATGAGATAACTGAGGCAAAGAGAAGTGAATTGACTTGCCCTAGGTCACACAGAAGACAAGGAGCAGAGTAAAATTAGAACCCACGTCCTTTCATTCATTCATTCAATCATATTTATTGAGCGCTTACTGTGTGCAGAGCACTGTTCTGACTCCCAACCCCATGCTCTATCCACTAGCCTGCTCAGCTTCTACTTTCCAATAAAGGAAGTAGAGATGGTCTCTTCCCTCAAAAATCTTACAGTCTAGTGGAAAATGATGCAGGATCCTTAGCAATATTTCCTTATGATTGAACAGTGGAGGATGGTGACCACACCAGTACTGAAGCCACTGTAGATGTTGCTTCGAAGCAACTGTCAGGGTCAGGATGGATAGGGAAGTCTAGGGCTTCTCTGTCCTTTGTGACCAGACAGCTTCTACAGAATCCCCACCCTGCTTGTGGAGATAATTGTGAGGAGTGGCTTATGGAGATGTAGTGATAGTTGAATAGCCAAGGCCCCAACCTGGAATGGCAAAGGGAAGTTTCAGTCCCTATTTAGAGAAGGAAGGAAGAGAAGGAAGGGAACAGCCAGAGGGATTCTCCAGTCACTTAAATTCAGACTCAAGGCTCCTGAATAGGCCCTGAGACATCTGCTCTAAGCAGGTCAGAGAGATGCTGAGCCTCAGTCCTAGAAGAAGTTCAGGAGAAGACAGGGAAGATGACTATGTGTGTAGATGACCTCACCTTGAATAAGCAGACTAAAGGGGAGCAGAGTGGTATAGTGTCAAGCACAGGCCTAATCCCTGCTCCACCACTTGTCTGCTGTGCCTCAGTTACCTCACCTGTAAAATGGGGATTAAGGCTGTGAACCTTATGTGGGACAGGGTTCATGTCCAGCCCAATCTTAGCTACCCCAGTACTTAGTACAGTGCCTAACAAATCCATTAAAAAAAAGTGAACCAATACCCAATGTCCTGAGTCCCAGTTGTACTGGACTGTTTTCTGACTGCCTGGATCCTCTGTCCCAGGCATTGATTGCAGCTGTCAGTGGATTCTGGAAGGGTTGGCTGATCATGACAGAACTGTGTTCACCTACCTGTTAGAATTCTGCCAGTTTGGGTGACTATCCCAAGTAATTTGTAAAGTGTTAGTGTCTTCATATGGTTTGACTGTGTTTGGAGATGCTCTGGAAGAACATGGAATAGGAGTGCTATCCTTGACAGCCTTGAAGCTGCAGGGCCAAAGCCATCAGAATTGCCAACTGTGCAGGGCATCAGTCCAGTATGCAGGGCATGCTGTGTCCTTAAAGACCTGGCCCTGCCCACGGAAACATAAAGGACTTAGAACATCCCTAGGATCAGTGGATTCTGTTGGAGGTTTGTGCAAGACAGTGGTGTCATGGGGAGTGCTGAATGACCTTTCTTGTGGGTAACAGGGAGGCCAGAGCAGGAAGAGGGTCAAGAAACAGAACAGAAGCTCCTCTTTCATCCAAGAGTTCTTAACCCCAAGAGCAGGGTGATCTTAATCAACAGTGAATGCAGGAAAACAGGTCAGACAGTCAACAGTGTCCTTAAAATCCTGGTTACACTTCTGGTCCCACTGTTTCCAAAAGACACCAAGGGCAAACAACCCACAACTGCCGCCTCCCCATTGTGACTCCCAAGACTTATGTTCCTGACTTGCCCTGTGCATGTGTGTTTGTGGAGATTGAAGCTGCAGCCTCTCCCTTGGCCTCTCCCTCCACATGTGAACAGCCCGAAAACAACCAGAGCAGACAGTGGAACATTCACCCCTACATTGAGCAGCCACAGCATGCTCTCAGCATGCCCCACAAACACAGAGCTGCATTACCTTCCTGGGAACTGACAACGACTCTCCTCCAAGCTATTGGGGAGACTCCATCCCATCCTGCCTTTGCTGTGTTAATTATGCATTTGTTATGTGTCAAGCATTGTACAGATGAGGGAGCCAAGACACAGTGAGAAGTTATGTAACTTTGCCAAGTGCTAATACAGTGCTCTGCTCATAGTAAATGTCCCATAAATACCACTGATTGATTAAATGATTGATTAATTGACTGAAATTCCCCCAAGGTCATACAACAGACAAATGGCAGAGCCAGGATTAGAACCTGGACCTTCTGCCTACCCATTCTGGGCTGGTTCCACAAAGCTATGCTGCTTCTGCATAATTAGTCCAAGTAAATACTGGTTTTCTGCTTATAAACCAAAAATTGTGTCTGAATTATCTGTGTGCCTGCTACGTGGGAGGGACTCGTTATCACGTGGAAGCAGTGGCATTTTTTATTCCCTCCGAACCTCAGCAGTCAGCCTATGTGTTGCAGAATTAGCTAGCTAAATCTTGTGACTTTTGGCAAAGAATCAGGCCATAATGGCAGAAAATTACTGGAATAATCTCAGGGTGCACAAATGGGGAGCCTAAAGTACCCAAGGCTGCAAGAGTTATGGGATTGTTACTATTATTATTATCTGAAGAATTAGGCATCTGACCTCACAGAGTGAATGAAATGTCATCTTGGTTGTGTGGAGCATGAAGTAGCTGCCATTTACCATCTCCCTATCCCTTCACCCACTTTAAAGTCACAGTGCCCATGAACAATACCGACCCAATCAGTCAATCAATCATGTTCATTGAGCACTTACTGAGTGCACAGCACTATACTAAGTGTTTGGGAAAGTACAATATAACAGTGTAAAAAAGTTGGTAGACACACCCCTTGCCCACAATGAACTTACAGTCTGGAGGAGAAGGGAGACATTAATAGAAATATATTATGGATCTGTATATAAACACTGTGGAGCTGAGGAACTTGTTACTGGGAAAACAAACGGGCATGATCCCTGCATTTAAGGAGCCTGTAACACAATGGCAAGATAAGCACACATACCATGTATAATAATAATAATAATTATAATAATAATTAATAATAATAATGGCATTTGTTAAGTGCTTACTATGTGTGAAGCACTGTTCTAAGTGCTGGGATGAAAAGCCAATAGTTGAAAGAGTATGAATATAGATATAAATGGTGAGCACAAGTTAGCCAAGAGGAGAGTTTAATGAATGTGTGTGTGTGTGTGTGTGTGTGTGCGTGTGTGGTTTTGTGTGGGAGGAGGGATTGCCTGCCTCTCTTCCTTGCATAGCTCTGGAAATGGATAATATGTTCCAAGCTAAAACTTTCAGCTCTACATGACAGGATGCTGACTTTCATCTCCTTTCCAGGGAGTAGAAGAGGGATCAAGTGAGCTGGCTGAGTCTGTCCTGGATGTGAATGAAGCCAGTGGACCCAGCCACCAACCCAAAAATGGGGTGGGCCACACCTGGACTGGCCAGTTCTTTCTCAGTCCT
The DNA here is from genome assembly GCF_015852505.1 of Tachyglossus aculeatus. Classification (NCBI taxonomy): domain Eukaryota; kingdom Metazoa; phylum Chordata; class Mammalia; order Monotremata; family Tachyglossidae; genus Tachyglossus; species Tachyglossus aculeatus. The sequence goes on along the minus strand of NC_052073.1, from coordinate 33,280,489 downwards.
TTCCCCTTTGATTCTGGACTTTTTCCTGTCCTCAGGTCCCATCAAGCTGGGAGCTGTAGGTGCAGTACACATTCCTGCATCTCCAGGAAGCAAGCTGTGGACTCCGATGCCCTCCCGGCTCTCCGCCACTCAAGGGCCTGGTCTGGGGAAGCTGCCCCCACCTCTGGAGGCACAGAGGATGATGCCAGGCTCTGCTGCTTCGGTGGGAGATGAAGGAGCCTGGCACAAACTGGGTAGGCTATGGTGGTGGATTATGTAGGAAATTCCTGTACTCCCCTTTTCTATTCCTCACTCAATGGCAGCCACTTATTCCCGGAGATCTGAGACAACCAAATTGAACATAACATGGCTGGGAGCCACTGGATATCTCACTCTTTAAGTGAGGCTCATCTCTTGGCATCCACCCCACTTTCAGCCCCATAGCACTTAAGTACATAACTGTAACATTTTAATGTCTGTCCCCTCTGCTGGACTGTAAGCTCTTTGTAGGCAGGGAACATGTCTACTGATTCTGTTGTATTGTACCCTCCCAAGGACTTCATTCAGTGTCTTGCCTACAGTAAGTGCTCAACAGAGAAGTGGCATGGCCTAGTGGAGATGGAGGGATAGGAATAGGGGATACATGGTTATTGAAATAAGTGGGGAAGAATTCTTTGGAAAATGAATGGTTAAAGAAGGTGGTCAGGAAGGTAAGAAGGGAGGGGGAAGTGTTTTGATTAAGGTGTGAAAGGATGGGATCAGAGGTGCAGGGGGTTGATTTTGCAAGGAAGTAGGGGATCTCGTGATACTGCTGGAAACATTGGGTGATTCTAAGAAGGGGTATGAGGAGGCAGGAGCAGGAGAGGAGAAGGGGAGATTTTAGGGAGATAGTGCCTGATGGTTTCAATTTTGTTGATGAAATACATGGCAAAGTTATTAATGGGGCACAGGGAGTTTGAAAAGGGAGTTAAAAGCTTGAAATAGTTGAAGTCAATAAGTTTGGAGAGATATTGCTGCCAGGTGAAAGAGAAGGCAAATTTAAAGCAGATGAGAATATTTGAAATGGATGAGGTCAGCTTGAAGCCTAGATTTCCACCAGCAGCACACCGCAGCTCGTGCATAAGAGAAGAGGAAGCATATTGAGGAGGTAGTCCAGGGTTCCAGTTGGGTGGTATTCATTCATTCATTCAATTGTATTTATTGAGCCCTTACTGTGTGCAGAGTACTGTACTAAGCACTTGGAAAGTACAATTCAGCAATAGAGACAATCTCTGCCTACAATGGGCTTACAGTCTAGAAAGGGGAAGACAGACATCAAAACAAGTATACAGGCATCAACCGCATCAATATAAATAAATAGAATAATAATAATAATGGTATTTGTTAAGTGCTTACTATGTGCCAAGCACTGTTTTAAGTGCTGGGGGGTTACAAGGTAATCAGGTTGTCCCATGCTGGGCTCACAGTCTTAATCCCTATTTTACAGATGAGGTAACTGAGGCACTGAGAAGTTAATTGACTTGCCCAAAGTCACACAGCTAAGTGGGGGAGCTTGGATTAGATCCCATGACCTCAGACTCCCAAGCCCATGCTCTTTCTAATGAGCCATGCTGCTTCTCTATAGATTATAGATACATTCTATTTTGGATATATACACATCAAAACAAATAAACAGGCATTAACATAAATAGAATTATAGATGTGTACATATATACACAAGTGCTGTGGGGCAGGGAGGAGGGGTAGAGCAAAGAGAAAAAGTCGGAGTGATGGGGAGGGGAGGGGGAGCTGAGGAAAAGGGAGGCTTAGTCTGTGAAGGTCTCTTGGAGGAGGTGAGCCTTCAGTAAGGCTTTGAAGGGGGCAAGTGTGATTGGCAGATTTGAGGAGGGAGAGCATTCCAGGCCAGAGGTGGGACATGAGCTAGGGGTGGACAGTGGGACAGACAAGAATGAGGCACAGTGAGAAGGTTAGGGACAGTGAGAAGGTTATGTCACAGGCCACTCTAGGCCTTATCTTGGATTAACAAAGAATAAGAAAGTGAGGGAATTGCATTTAGTGGAGAAGGTAGAGTTGAAACCATAGGTTTGTGTGACAATAGAAGGTAGGATGGATAAGGAAACCAAATGAGGCATGATGACTCCCAAGCACTTAGTACAGTGCTCTGCACACAGTAAGCGCTCAATAAATAGTATTGAATGAATGAATGAGGGAGTCAAAAGATCAGAGGTCTCTGTGGGGGGAGGTCCCTTACTACTGTTTCTGTGGCAATGTGGCAGTTACAGTGTCTGAGCAATATCTTCGAAGAATCTCAAACAAGGGGTAGATCCGCAAGGGAACTGTGGCTACTATAGAGTGGAACGAACTATACACGCGGCATATACAGAAGTGGAAACTAGCTAAAATGGTGCAGACATAAACCTCCCTCTGCTGGTCATCCAGAGAATTACTACCGAATTGTCACACTCCTCTCTGGAAGCTATCTTGGCCATTTCCAGTGACGAAATCCCCTCGGCCCTGCAGTGTCATTCAGATTTGAGGTAGGAGGAAGTCCAGTTTGGGGGAATAGTGTGAGCAAGGGGTAGGAGACAAAATAAATGACAGTGAGGTGCAGTTAGAAGCTGAGTTGGGGAGGAGTGAAGAGTGCAGGTTTGGGAGAGAGAGGTAAGTAGAGCTAATGTGGACAATGGGGAGAGTTAGTGAAGAGCCTTTAAAGCAATGTTTTGGCTTGAAGAGGAGGGCAATGGCTAGTCAATGGAGGCTTTAGGAAATGGAGGGACATATTCTGACCAGAATCAGGACATTGAACATTGGAGCGGGATCAAGGTACCCGACAATGAGGGGCAACTAACCAACTTCAGGCAGGGCACCCCCAAGGATGGTGCATGGATCAACTCCACCCAAGCTTCCAAGGTAGCCCCACCAAATGCTCAGCGGTGGTTTTTCACCAGAGAGACACTCACAACTTGGTCCTAAATCCATTTTCACTGGGATTGGGCTTCAAACTACTGGGGAGACTCCTCATATGCCACAATGGCAAGGATGAAATATTGAGTCTGAAGGGCCTTCACTGCATTATGTAGAGCCTTTTTTGAGAATAATGGAAGCTCCAGGGACTCAGGCCACATTAACAGAGGCAACGGCAAGGACTGCTGGAGTACCCAACAGCTGGAGTACCCAACAGCATGGCCTAGGAAAGCAGCACAGCCTAGTGGATAGAACATGGGCCTGGGAGCCAGAGGGAGCTAGGTATTTTGTTAACTGCTGTTGATGTGCTAAGAGGTTCCAGCTCGAACTTGGGTAGCTTACAACTACATTGATGCAATGGTTAAGCTGTGTAGGCAGAGGGCCAGCCATCTCCACGGAAACTGCCCTCTCAAAGGTCACCAATGACCTCCTGCTTGCCAAATCCAATGGCTCCTACTCTATCCTAAACCTCCTCGAACTCTCAGCTGCCTTCGACACTGTGGACCAGCCCCTTCTCCTCAACACGTTATCCAACCTTGGCTTCACAGACTCTGTTCTCTCCTGGTTCTCCTCTCATCTCTCTGGCCGTTCATTCTCAGTCTCTTTCGTGGGCTCCTCCTCCACCTCCCATCCCCTTACTGTAGGGGCTCCTCAAGGGTCAGTTCTTGGTCTCCTTCTGTTCTCTATCTACACTCACTCCCTTGGTGAACTCATTCACTCCCACAGCTTCAGCTATCATCTCTACACTGATGACACCCATATCTACATCTCTGCCCCTGCTCTCTCTCCCTCCCTCCAGGCTCGTATCTCCTCCTGCCTTCAGGACATCTCCATCTGGATGTCTGCCCGCCATCTAAAACTCAATATGTCCAAGACTAAACTCCTTATCTTCCCTCCCAAACCCTGCCCTCTCCTTGACTTTCCCATCACTGTTGATGGCACTACCATCCTTCCCATTTCACAAGCCCGGAACCTTGATGTCATCCTCGACTACGCTCTCTCGTTCACCCCTCACATCGAATCTGTCACCAAAACATGCCAGTCTCACCTCCGCAACATTGCCAAGATCCGCCTTTTCCTCTCCAACCAAACCGCTACCCTTGCTGGTTCAATCTCTCATCCTATCCTGACTAGATTACTGCATCAGCTTCCTTTCTGATCTCCCATCCTCCTGTCTCTCCCCACTTCAATCTATACTTCACGCTGCTGCCCAGATCATCTTTATGCAGAAACGCTCTGGGCATGTTACTCCCCTCCTCAAAAATCTCCAGTGGCTACCAATCAACCTACGCATCAGGCAAAAACTCCTCACTCCTTCAAGGCTCTCCATCACCTCACCGCCTCCTACCTCACCTCCCTCCTTTCAATCTACAGCCCAGCCTGCACCCTCCGCTCCTCTGCCACTAACCTCCTCACTGTGCCTCGTTCTTGCCTGTTTCACCTTCGACCTCCCGCCTATGTCCTCCCCCTGGCCTGGAATGCCCTCCCTCTGCACATACGCCAAGCTAGCTCTCTTCCTCCCTTCTAAGCCCTACTCCAGGAGACCTTCCCAGACTGAGCCCCCTCTTTCCTCTCCCCCTCCTCCCCCTCCCCATCCCCCTGCCTTACCTCCTTCCCCTCCCCACTGCACCTATATATATATATATATGTATATGTATGTATATATGTTTGTACATATTTATTACTCTATTTATTTTACTTGTACATATTTATTCTATTTATTTTATTTTGTTAGTATGTTTTGTTTTGTTGTCGAGAAGCAGTGTGGCTCAGTGGAAAGAGCCCGGGCTTTGGAGTCAGAGGTCATGGGTTCAAATCCCGGCTCCCCCAGGTGTCAGGTGTGTGACTTTGGGCAAGTCACTTCGCTTCTCTGTGCCTCAGGTACCTCATCTGTAAAATGAGGACTAAGACTGTGAGCCCCCCGTGGGACAACATGATCACCTTGTAATCTCCCAAGCGCTTGGAACAGTGCTTTGCACATAGTAAGCGCTTAATAATGCCATCATTATATATATATATATATATGTTTTAAGTGCTTAGTACAGTGCTCTGCACACAAGCGCTCAATAAATACGATTGATGGATTGATTGATTGTTGTCTGTCTCCCCCTTCTAGACTATGAGCCTGCTGTTTGGTAGGGACCGTCTCTATATGTTGCCAACTTGTACTTCCCAAGCGCTTAGTACAGTGCTCTGCACACAGTAAGCACTCAATAAAAACGATTGAATGAATGAATGAATGAATCTGCGGTGAAGTTGCCCCACTCCCCATCAAGCTCTCTGTCAGCCTCCTTGCTGACCTCCCCACCTAAAATGGGGATTATGATTGTGAGCTCCCTGTGGGACAGGGACTGTGTCCAACTTGATTTATTTGTATCCACCCCAGGCTTAGAACTGTGTTTAGAACATAGTAAGTGCTTAACAAATACCACAAATATTATTATTATTACTGTCTCTAGTCACTCCAGTCCATACTTCATTCTGCTGCTTGGATGATTTTCTCTAAAAAGATTTGTCCATGTTTCCCCACTCCTTCAGAACATCTCGTGGTTGCCCATTCACCTCTATGTCAAATAGAAACTCCTTATCACTGGCTTTAAAGCACTCAATCAAAGGGTGTGGACCCTCTCCCCCGACCTTAATCTTATTTGCACATAGTAAGCGCTTAATAAATGCCATCAATAATAATAATAATAATCTCACTGCAAGCTTGTAAGGGGTAGGGAACGTGTCTGCTAATTTTTTTGTATTGTACTCTCCCAAGACTTAGTACAATGCTCTGCACATCGTAAGTGCTCAGTAAATACAATTAATAGTTTGATTGATTGATTGATTGATTGTTCCCCTGCTTGTCCCTAAAACATCCCCTGCTCCTCCTCCTGACCCCTCTTTGACTTTCCCATCATTCCCAGCAGTATCTGAAGAGGATATTTCCCATTTCCTCTCAAATTCTACCCCCTCCACCTGCATCTCTGACAACACCCTTTTCACCTTATCAAAACTTCTGGACCCTCCTTTATTCTCTCCTTGACCACATCTTCCCCTCCACCAGGAGGCCTTCCCAGACTGAGCCCCCTTCTTCCTCTCCCTCTCGTCCCCCTCTCCATCCCCCCATCTTGCCTCCTTCCCTTCCCCACAGCACCTGTATATATGTACATATGTTTGTACATATTTTTAACTCTATTTATTTTTTTATTTATTTTACTTGTACATATCTATTCTATTCATTTTATTTTGTTAATATGTTTGGTTTTGTTCTCTGTCTCCCCCTTCTAGACTGTGAGCCCACTGTTGGGTAGGGACTGTCTCTACATGTTGCCAACCTGTACTTCCCAAGTGCTTAGTACAGTGCTCTGCACACAGTAAGTGCTCAATAAGTATGATTGATTGATTGATCTTCAATCACATACATTCCAATGGCTCCTTCCCCATTGCTTTCACACTTGCCCATGTATCCTCTGTCCTAAAAAAAAACCTAACCATGATCCCATGACACCCTCTAGTTATTGCCACATCAACCTTCTACCATTTACTCCATACTCCTTGTGCAAGTTGACTACACTCACTGCCTCCACTTCCTCCCCTCAAATTCTCTCTTTATATCACCTCCAATCTGACTTCCATCCAATTCGCTCCATGTAAACTGCCCCCTGGAAACTGCCCTCTCTATCCAACAGCCTCTTCTCTATGCTAATCCTCCTTGACCTCTCAGGTGCCCTTGACATTGCTGCAAGACCTAAGCCTAACACAGGAAGGTGGGTAAAGGAGAAAGTGGGATGGAACTGGGAATCCCATTAGAGGAAAGAGATGGTCTTAGGGTACTGGATAGATGTAATAATGACACTCATCATCCTCATCCTCATCGTCACCATGGTATTTGTTAAGTGCTTACTATGTCCCAAGCACTGTTCTAAGCACTGGGGCACATACAAGTGAAACAGGTGGTACACAGTCCCTGTCCCACATTTTACAGATAAGGTAACTGAGGCACAGAGAAGTAAAGTGATGTTAAGTGACTTGCCCAAGGTCTACGGCAGATAAGTAGTGGAGCCAGGATTAGAATCCACATCCTCTGACTTCCAAGTCCATGCTCTTGCCACTAGGCAGGCCCATCCCTTCTTACACTCTTCCCCAGTCCCTGTTGTCTTTCTGTGCCATAGGGTAGGAAACATCCAATTTTGGTTTCCTAACACTGTTTTCACCTGGTTCTCTTCCTAACTTTCTGGTAAGGAATATTCTCTGTCTCTTTTGTAGGCTCATGTCCAAAGAGAACTCCTTATCTTCTCAACCAAACCCCTTCCTCCCCCGACTTTCCCATCACTGTAGAGAGCACCATCATCCTCTTTGTCTCTTCATCCTCTTTTAGACTGTGAGCCCACTATCGGGTAGGGACTGTCTCTATGTGATGCCAATTTGTACTTCCCAAGCGCTTAGTACAGTGCTCTGCACATAGTAAGCGCTCAATAAATACGATTGATTGATTGATTGATTTGTCTCACAAACCCATTATGTTGGCATTATCCTTGACTCATCTCTCTCATTCAGCCCACCTATTTACTGCCATTAAATCCTGTTGGTTCAACCTTCTCAACAGTGCTAAAGTCTGCCCTCTCCTCTCCACCAAAACTGCTACCATATTAATCCTGCCCTGATTACTCCAACAGCCCCCTTGCTGACCTCCTTGCCTCGTGCTCTCCCCACTTCAGGCCAGTCAGTCAATCAGTCAGTCAGTTGTATTTATTATACTCCTAGTGTGTACAGAGAACGTTACTAAGCACTTGGGAAAGCACACTATAACAGTGTAACCGACACATTCCCTGCCCAAAATGAGCTCACAGTCTAGGGGTGGGGGAGGCAGACATTAATGTAAATAAATAAAATTACAGATATGTACACAAGTGTTGTGAGGTTGGGAGGGGGGGATGAATAAAGGGAGTAATTCAAGTCAACACAGAAGGGAGTGGAAGAAGAGGAAAAGAAGCTTAGCCAGGAAAGGCTTCTTGGAGGAAATGTGCCTTCAAATAAGACTTTGAAGACAGGGAGAGTAATTGTCTGTTGGATATGAAGAAGGAGGGTGTTCTGGGCCAGAAGCAGGACATGGATGAGTGGTTGGCGGTGAGATAGATGAGATCACGGTACTGTTAGAAAGTTGGCATTAAAGGAGCAAAGTGTGCAGGCTGCAGTGTAGTAGGAGAGTAGCAAGGTAGGGTAGGTGGGTGCAAGAGAATTGAGTGTTTTAAAGTTAATGGTAAGGAGTTTCTGTTTGATGTGGAAGTGGATGGGCAACCACGGGAGGTTCTTGAGGACTTGGGAAACATGGACTGAACATCTCTTTAGAAAAAGATCCGGGCAGCAGAGTGAAGTATAGACTGGAGTGGGAAGAGACAGGCAGCAGGAAGGTCAGCAAGGATGCTGATGCAGTAATCAATAGAGGATAAATGCTTGGATTAATGTGGTAGCAGTTAGTGATGTACTGACTATATGTGTTGAATGAGAGAGAAGAGTCAAGGATAACACCAAGGTTATGGGCCTGTGAGACAGGGAGGAGGGTGGTGCTATCTACAGTGATGGGAAAGTCAGGGGAAGGACAGGGTTTGGGTGGGAAGATAAGGAGTTCTGTTTTGGACAAGTGAAATTTGAGGTGATGGCAGGAAATCCAAGTAGAGATGTCTTGAAAGCAGGAAGAAATGCAAGACTACAGGAGAAAGATCAGGGCTGGGGATGTAGATTTGGGTATCATCTGCATAGAGGTGGTAGTTGAAGCCATATGAGTGAGTGAGTTCTCTGAGGGAGTGGGTGTAGATGGAGAATAGAAGGGGATCTAGAACTTAACCTTGAGGGAGATCCACAGTTAGGGGGTGGGGGACAGAGGAAGAGCCCATGAAAGAGATTGAAAGTGGCCAGAGAGATAGCAGGAGAGCCAGGAGAGGAGGACAGTGACAGTACAGGCTAGGTTGGATAATGTTTTCAGGAAAAGGGGATGGTCAACAGTATTGAAGGCAGCTGAGTGGTTGAGGAGGATTAGGATGGAGTAGAGGCTATTGGATTTGTCAAGGAGGAGGTCATTGGTGACCTTTGAAAGGGCAGACTCTGTGGAGTGAAGGGGATGGAAGCCAGATTGGAGGGGGTTCAAGGAGAGAATTGGAAGAGGGCAACTTGACAGAGCGGATGTAGACAACTCACTCGAGAACTTTGGAGAGGAATTGCAGGAGGGAGATGGAGTGAGGGAGTTGTTGGATCAAGGGAGGGGTTTTTTATGATAGGGGAGACATGGGCATGTTTGAAAGCAGCAAGGAAGAAGCCTTTGGAGAATGAACAATTGAAGATGGCTGTTGGGGGCAGGGGGCCAAGTGATTTGATAAGGTGGGAAGGGATGGGGTTTCTAGACTGTGAGCCTGCTTTTGGGTAGGGATTGTCTCTATACGTTGCCAACTTGTACTTCCCAAGTGCTTAGTACAGTGCTCTGCACACAGTAAGCGTTCAATAAATATGATTGAATGAATAAATGAATGGGGTCAGATGTACAGGTGGAGGGGGTGGATTTTGAGAAGGCAGGAGATCTCCTCTTGAAATACTGCTGGGAAAGATGGGTGAGTTGAAGAAGAGACAGGAAAAGAGAGCAGCTGGGGAGGGGCAGGGGAGATTTTAGGGAGAGCATGCCTGATGATTTCAATTTTCTCTCTGCTAGCTGGATCATTTAAAAAATAATATTCAGTCCACACTCCCCAACTCCTCACGAACCTCCAGGTGTTGCCCATCCTCCACCACATCAAACAGAAACTCCTTACCATTTTAAGCACTCGGTCACCTCACCCCCACCACCTTACCTCTATGATTTTCTACTTCAACCCCTCCTGAGAGCTCACCTCCTCCAGGAGGCCTTCCCAGACTGAGCCCCTTCCTTCCTCTCCCCCTCGTCCCCCTCTCCATCCCCCCATCTTACCTCCTTCCCTTCCCCACAGCACCTGTATATATGTATATATGGTTGTACATATTTATTACTCTATTTATTTATTTATTTATTTATTTTACTTGTACATTTCTATCCTATTTATTTAATTTTGTTGGTATGTTTGGTTCTGTTCTCTGTCTCCCCCTTTTAGACTGTGAGCCCACTGTTGGGTAGGGACTGTCTCTATGTGTTGCCAATTTGTACTTCCCAAGCGCTTAGTACAGTGCTCTGCACATAGTAAGCGCTCAATAAATACGATTGATTGATTGATTGATTGATTGATTGAAAACTTCCACTTCTCTAATGCCAACCTACTCACTGCTCTTGGACCTTGTCTATCTTGACACCGACCACTGCCCACATTCTAATACTGGCCTGGAAGTCCCTCCCCCTTCATATCCATCAGAAGATCACTCTCCCCACCTTCAAAGGCTTATTAAAATTACATCTCTGCCAAGAGGCTTTCCCAGACTAAACCCTAATTTCCCCTTCTACTATCTTCTGTATCTCCCTTGCACTTGGATTTGCACCCTATATTTGCCTCCCCCTCAGCCCCTGTAATTTATTTATTTATATCAATGTCTGTCTTCCCCTCTAGACTCCTTGGGGTCAAGGAAAATATAATAATAATAATAATGATGATGATGGAATTTGTTAAGCACTTACTATGTGCAAAGCATTGTTCTAAGCACTGGGGATGATACAAGGTGATCAGGCTGTCCCAAGTGGGCCTCGCAGTCTTAATCCCCATTTTACAGATGAGGGAACTGAGACATAGAGAAGTTGTTACTTGCCCAAAGTCACACAGCTGACAAGTGGCAGAGCTGGGATTTGAACCCATGACCTCTGACTCCAAGCCTGTGCTCGTTCCACTGAGCCATGCTGCTTTTCTGTCTACCAACTCTGTTATTGCTATTATTAATAAATGATAATAATAATAATAATAGTAATAGTACTTGCTAAACATGCCAAGCATTGTTTTAAGTGCTGGTGTAGATACAAGGTTACCAGTTTGGACACAGTCCCTGTCCTACATTGGGCTCACAGTCCAGGTAGGAAAAGAGTAGGCTTTTATTCCCATTTTACAGATGAGGAAATGAGGCAAAGAGAAGTTAAGTGATTTGCCCAAGGTCAAACAGCAGACAAACGGTGGATCCAAGATTAGAACCCAGGTCCTTTGACTCCCTGGCCTATGCTCTTTCTATGTTCTGCTGCTTCTCTGTTATATCGTATTCTCCCAAGCACTTAGTACAGTGTTATGCATACAGTAAGTGCTCAGTAAATGCAATTGATTGATTGATTACAGTCCAGATCATTTTTCTAAAAAAATGGTTAATGATGGCATTTATTAAGCACTTACTATGTGCAAAGCACTGTTCTAAGTGCTGGGGGGATACAAGGTCATGAGGTTGTCCCACGTGGGGCTCACAGTCTTCATCCCCATTTTCCAGATGAGGGAACTGAGGCCCAGAGAAGTGAAGTGACTTGCCCAAAGTCACCCAGCTGACAAGTGGAGGAGCCGGGATTTGAACCCATGACCTCTGCCTCCAAAGCCCATGCTCTTTTCCATTGAGCCACGCTGCTTCAGAGTTCAGCCCATAACTCTTCAACAACCCCTATTGGTTGCCCATCTTCCTCCATATCAAACAGAAATTCCCTATCATTGACTTTAAGACACTCAATCAGTTCTCTCCCTCCTACCTAACCTCTCTTCTTGCCCAATACAACTCAATCTACTCACTTCACTCTAACACCAACCTACCCTCTGTATATCAATCTTGTCTATCCTTCTACTGACACTTTGCCCACATTCTCTCTCTGGCCTAGAACTCTCTTCTTCTTCGTATCCGATGGTCCACTTCCCTTTCCACCTTCAAAACACTCTGAAAATCATACTTTTATCAAGAGACCTTCCCCAATTAAGTTCTCATTTCCCCTACTCACCCACCCTTTGCACTTGTATCTGTACTCTCTAATATTCAACCCACTACACTTACATATGGGAAGCAGCGTGGCCTAGTTGAAAAAACATGGGTCTGGGAAACAGAGGACCTGGGCTCTCTGTCACTTACCTGCTCTATGGGCTTGGGCAAGTTACAAAACTCCAGCCCTGATCTCTCTCCATCTCTGCAGTCTTGCATTTCCTCTTGCCTTCAGGACATCTCTACTCAAGTGTCCTTCCATCACCTCAAGCTTAACATGTCCAAAACAGAACTCCATATCTTCCCACCCCAAACCTGTCTTCCTTCTGACTTTCCCATCAATGTAGATGGCACCACCATTCTTCCTGTCTCACAAGTCCTTAAACTTGGCATTATCCTTGACTCCTCTCTTTCCTTAAACCCGCATATTCCATCCATCACAAAATCCTGTCAGTTCCACTTCACAACATAGCTAAAATCTACCCTTTCCTCTATATCCAAACTGCTTCCACGTTAATATAATCATTCATCCTATCTTGCCTGGATTACTGCATCAGCCTCCTTGCTGACCTCCCCACCTCCTGCTTCTCTCTGGTCCATAGTTCACTCTGCTGCCCGAATCATTTTTCTACAGAAATGTTCAGGACATGTCACTCCACTTCTCAAAAAACCCAGGTGGTTGCTCATCATAAAACATAAACATAAAACATAAGCATAAAACAAAAACTCCTCACCACTCGCTTTGAAACAGTCCATCATCTTGCCCCCTCCTATCTCACCTTGCTACTCTCCTACTACAACCCAACCCACACACTTCACTCCTCTAATGCTAACCTTCTCACTGTGCCTCGATCTTGCCTGTCTCACCACCAACCCCTCACCCATGCCCTGCCTCTGGCCTGGAGCTCCCTCTCTCCTCAAATCTGACAGACAATTACTCTATCTCCTCTTCGAAGCCTTACTGAAGGCATATCTCTTCCAGGAGACCTACCCTAACTAAACTCGCCCTATCCTCTTCTCCCACTCCCTTCTGCATTGCCCTGACTTGCTCCCTTTTTTCTTCTCCCTTCCCAGCCCCACAGCACTTATGCACATATCTGTAATTTATTTATTTATAATGTCTGTCTCCCACCTCTAGAACTTAAGCTTGTGAGGGCAGGGAAGGTGTCTGTTTGTTGTTGTATTATACTCCCCCAAGCACTTAGTACAGTGCTCTGCACATAGTAAGCCCTCAATAAATACAATTGAATTAACAATTCAATGAATTCAATGAATAACTTCCCTGGGCCTCAGTTCCTTCATCTCCAAAATAGGGATTCAGTACTTGTTCTTCCTCCTGTTTACTCTCTGAGCCTCATGTGGGACTAATTATCCTGTATCTAACCCCAGTACTTAATATGGTGCTTAGTAAGAGAGTGTCTAGGATTTGGCTGGCATTCAATAGTATTTACTGAGCGCTTACAGTGTGCACAGCACTGTACTAAGTGCTTGGAAAGTACAAGTTGGCAACATATAGAGACGGTCCCTACCCAATAGTGGGTTCACAGTTTAGAAGAGTGGGCTCACAGTCTAGAAGAGTGGGCTAACAGTCTAGAAGGATGGCATGAATTTCCCCCTCTTGCTGGTGTGTTTCACGCTGCTGTTGGACTATCCTCCAAGCAGTGCTCTGAAATGTTCCGCAAACCAGGCCGGGCTACACTTGCGGTTTGTTGCAATTGAGTGAGTGTCAGTGCTGCTTTCAAGGAGAAGCAGTGTGGCCTAGTGGATAGAGCCCTGGCCTGGGAGTCAGAAGGACTTGGGTTCAAGTACTGCTCTCACATCACTTCTCTGTGCCTTAGTTACCTCATCTGTAGAGAAGCAGTGTGGCTCAGTGGAAAGAGTACAGGCTTGGGAGTCAGAGGTCATGGGTTTGAATCCTGGCTCTGCTTCTTGTCAGCTGTGTGACCTTGGGCAAGCCACTTAACTTCTCTGTGTCTGTTACCTCATCTGTAAAATGGGGATTAAGACTGTGAGCCCCACGTGGGACAACTTGATCACCTTGTATCCCCCCCCCCAGTGCTTAGAACAGTGCTTTGCACATAGTAAGCACTTAACAAATACCATTATTATTATTAGCATTAAAATGGGTATTAAGACCGTGAACGCCATGTGCGACAGGGACTGTGTCCAACTTGATCACCTTGAATCAAACTCAACACTTAGAACAGTGCCTGGTGCATAGTAAGCTCATAACAAATATCATTTTTTTAAAAGTGATTAATAAATATTATTATTATTATTATATCCTTAAACTCTACCATTTTCTCAACTGCAATTTATTTTAATGTCTGTCTTCCCTTTGATACTATAATCTTCTTCTGGGTAGGAAGTGTGTCTACTAAATCTATTGTATTGCACCTTTCCAAGCACTTAGTACAGTGCTCTGCAAACATTAAATGTTAAATAAATACCACTGATTGATTCATTGATTAACTGTCAAAATTGTAAAAATATCTTCCATTCCTTTCACTGAAAGCAATCAATAAATCAATCGTATTTATTGAGTGCTTACTGTGTGCAGAGCACTGTACTAAGCGCTTGGGAAGTACAAGTTGGCGACATATAGAGACAGTCCCTACCCAACAGTGGGCTCACTAGCCAGGGTCCCTGTGTCTATCCCTAGTTTTAATGACCTTTTCTTGGATTTATATAAAATGGTCTCTACTCCATCCTAATCCTCCTGGACATTTGAGGACCTAATCCTCAGCTGCTTTTGACACTGTGGACCACCCCCTTCTCCTTGAAATTTTATCCGGTCTTGGCTTCACTGAGACTGTCCTCTTTTGATTCTTCTTCTGCTCCTTCTCAGTCTCTTTTGTAGGTTCCTCCTCGGTTCCTCCTCTGCTTCCCAATTTTGGACAGAGGGGATCCCTCAAGTCGAAGTTCTGGGTCCCCTTTTATTCTCCATCTACACTCACTCCCCGAGGGAACTCAAAGGTCAGTAGTATTCCCTAAGTTGGGCTCTGGTCTGAAGGCCATGAAAAGTCAAGAAGAATCAGCTGCAAACAACAATAATAATAATAATTATGGTATTTGTTAAGTGCTTACTATGTGCCATGCAATGTTCTACATACTAGGATAGATACAAGGTAACCAGGATGGACACAATCCCTGATCTACTTGGGGTTCACAATCTTAATCCCCATTTTACAGATGAGGTAACTGAGGCACAGAGAAGTTAAGTTCATGCAGCACACAAGTGGCGGAGCCAGGATTAGAACCCACATCCTCTGACATCCAAACAAAGGCTCTTGCCACTAGGCCATGCTGTGAATGAAGAAAAACAGTACCAGCAGCAATAGAAAGCCCTTGAGCTCAGATCTGTGTTAAATTGGTACCTTGAACTGGCCAGTCTGGAAAACAAAGAAGCTCCTTGGGAAGTTCTACCATGAGGAACAAAATAGAGACTGTTGCTAGTTTTAGGGTAAACTGGGTTACGTTAGAGATCCTTACCAGTCTAGGGGCAGTCTGCAGTTAATCCATGGTTTTCAGTATTAGATAAGGAAATGGAAAACAGAGTCAAGAAGTCCAGGACATCCTTTGGGAGATGGTCAAAGAGAGTTTGGTGGCAGCAGCATGGTATCAGACCCCAGACCAAACTAAAAGTTTACAGAGCTATAATGTTGTCTAGCCTTCTCTATGACTGAGAGACCTGGATCCCAGGCAACCACCCCACCCAGCAGTTCCACCAGCAACAGTTACAGGCTATCCTCATTATCAAACAATAAGATAAGATTATGAACAATGAAGTTCCAAAACATAGCCAACCTCCTAGCATTCATTCATTCATTCATTCAATCAATCATAGTTTTTAAGCTCTTACTATGTGCAGAACAATGTACTAGGCGCTTGGGAGAGTACAATACAACAATGATAAAAATCTAAGCTATGTTCACCTCAACAAAACTATACTGGGTGGGGCATTTGAGACGGGGAGACTGCCGCATGCCCAAACATGGGCTATTTGGAGAGCTAAAATTGGGAAACATGAAAGAAAGAAGAGCCGAAGAAATGTTTTGAGGACAGAGTAAAACAAAGTCTCAAGCAATTCTGCATCTCAGTTGAAAATTGGGAGTTAATTGCCAAGATCTGTGTGGTGTACTACCATTAGGGAGAGAGTGGCTATCTTTGAGCAAAACCTTCACACAGAAATAGAGACAAAGCAAAAGAGAAAACAGCATCAGGTACTGCAAACATTAAACACAACACAACAAAGGACATTATTTTTATATGCTCAATGCGGATCATCATTATCATTATCATCATCAATCATATTTATTGAGCGCTTACTGTGTGCAGAGCACTGTACTAAGCGCTTGGGAAGTACAACTTGGCAACATAAAGAGACAGTCCCTACCCAACAGTGGGCTCACAGTCTAAAAGGGGAAGACAGAGAACAAAACCAAACATACTAACAAAATAAAATAAATAGAATAGATATGCACAAGTAAAATAAATAAATGGAGTAATAAATATGTACAAACATATATACATATATACAGTGCTGTGGGGAAGGGAAGGGGGTAAGATGGGGGGGATGGAGAGGGGGACGAGGGGGAGAGGAAGGAAGGGGCTCAGTCTGGGAAGGCCGCAGCCTGGGACTGTGGATCTCACATTAGCCTTATCAGCCACACACTCACTCGGAGGTGAGGTTCACTACCAGTGGTGTGTTCGTCAAATGCAAAGGACATATAAATATATATGTATGTATAATAATAATAATCATAACAGTATTTGTCAAGAGCTTACTATGGATCATATATATCATATCAATCGTATTTATTGAGCGCTTACTGTGTGCAGAGCACTGTACTAAGCGCTTGGGAAGTACAAGTTGGCAACATATAGAGACAGTCCCTACCCAACAGTGGGCTCACAGTCTAAAAGCACTGTTCTAAGTACTGGGGTAGATGCAAGTTAATCAGGTTGGACACAGTCCCTGTCCTACATGGGGCTCACAGTCTTAATCCCCTTTTTACAGATGAAGTAACTAGGTATAGTGAAGTTAAGTGACTTGCCCAAGGTCATAAAGCAGATGAGTGCCAGAGCTGGGATTAGTTCCCAGGTCCTTCTGACTCCTAGGCCTGTGCTCTATCCACTAGTACAAGCTGTTTAGTATATAATCCAAGATTATATTTTAAGGTTTCTGATGCCTATCTGTTGTTATTGTCTCACATACTCTTTGCTAAGGAAGATTCAAGATTCTGACTTTGTCGCATCTGTTTATCAGTATATCTTTCTCTGTCCTAATGGAGTGTGTGCTAATTTAGGGAGCTCACACTATTGTTTTAGGGAACTGGATTTCTTTCCCTACAAGATAATAATAATGATGGTATTTGTTAAGTGCTTACTATGTGCCAGGCACTGTTCTAAGTACAGGGGTAGATACAAGGTAATCAGGTTGTCCCACATGGGGCTCACAGTCTTAATCCCCATTTTGCAGATGAGGGAGGCTCAGAGAAGTTAAGTGACTTGCCCACGATCACATAGCCGAGAACTGGCAGAAAAGGGATTAGAACTCATATCCTCTGACTCCCAAGCCCATGCCCTTCCCACTAAGCCACACTGCGTGGGACTGGTAATAATAATGATGGCATTTATTAAGCTCTTTCTATGTGCAAAGCACTTTGATATGCTTCCCACATCTCTTGAATGTCCAAATTCAGCAAGGCAAGGGATGATGGCAGCAAATTGCCTGGATCATCATCATCATCATCATCAATCGTATTTATTGAGCGCTTACTGTGTGCAGAGCACTGTACTAAGCGCTTGGGAAGTACAAATTGGCAACATATAGAGACAGTCCCTACCCAACAGTGGGCTCACAGTCTAAAAGGGGGAGACAGAGAACAAAACCAAACATACTAACAAAATAAAATAAATAGAATAGATATGTACAAGTAAAATAAATAAATAGAGTAATAAATATGTACAAACATATATACATATATACAGGTGGTGTGGGGAAGGGAAGGAGGTAAGATGGGGGGATGGAGAGGGGGACGAGGGGGAGAGGAAGGAAAGGGCTCAGTCTGAGAAGGCCTCCTGGAGTAGGTGAGCTCTCAGTAGGGCCTTGAAGGGAGGAAGAGAGCTAGCTTGGTGAATGGGCAGAGGGAGGGCATTCCAGGCCCAGGGGATGTTGTGGGCCGGGGGTCGATGGCGGGACAGGTGAGAAAGAGGTACGGTGAGGAGATTAGCAGCAGAGGAGCGGAGGGGGCGGACTGGGCTGTAGAAGGAGAGAAGGGAGGTGAGGTAGGAGCGGGCGAGGTGATGGACAGCCTTGAAGCCCAGGGTGAGGAGTTTCTGCCTGATGCGCAGATTGATTGGTAGCCACTGGAGATTTTTGAGGAGGGGAGTAATATGCCCAGAGCGTTTCTGGACAAAGATAATCCGGGCAGCAGCATGAAGTATGGATTGAAGTGGGGAGAGACACAAGGATAGGGGATCAGAGAGAAGGCTGATGCAGTAGTCCAGACAGGATAGGATGAGAGCTTGAATGAGCAGGGTAGCAGTATGGATGGAGAGGAAAGGGCAGATCTTGGCAATGTTGCGGAGCTGAGACCGGCAGGTTTTGGTGACGGCTTGGATGTGAGGGGTGAATGAGAAAGCGGAGTCGAGGATGACACCAAGGTTGTGGGCTTGTGAGACGGGAAGGATGGTAGTGCTGTCAACAGAGATGGGAAAGTCAGGGGGAGGGCAAGGTTTGGGAGGGAAGACAAGGGTTCAGTCTTCGACATGTTGAGCTTTAGGTGGATATTACCAGGGTATGGTGTTGGAACTGCATGTAGATGGCAGAGTGAAGGTTAAGCAGTCTGAGGTTCTTATTTCAATCAGGATAATATTAAAGGAGGAAGTCTGTTTGTGAAGCCTGTTTATGAAGTTGCAATCTCATACAAGGTTCAGAGCACAATTGTGACCATTTGGGGTGGGAGGATCCCAACTTTGTCCTATTGTCACCCCAGAGAACAGGTCAAGAAACTGTCTTCCCTGGTCTATTCCTTGTACATGTCTGTGAAATGCTGACTGAATCAGCCCTGGGGTTATACTTGGGGTAAAAGAAGTGGAAAATATTACATAGCTCTCCTTTGATTTCCATCTCCAACTTATTGCACAAACCCTAGCTCCTGGGTGGAAATCTCTTCCTACTCAAATCAACCAAACTATATCCCTCTCCACTTTCTAAACCCTCCTGAAAGCCATCTCCTCCAAGAACTCTGATTAATCTCCACCTCCCTGTTCATGTCATCCCATCAACCATTCTTGGCATGCATTCATTTTTCATTCATTTAATTGTTTACTTTTGTTTTAATCATGTCCTTACTGTACGCTTGCCATTTTTGAGTAGCATCATGGCCTATTGGAAAAAGCACAGGCTAAGGAGTCAGAGGTCCTGGGTTCTAATCCTGACCCCACCATTTGTCTGCTGTATGACTTTGGGCAAGTCATTTAACTTCTCTGTGCCTTAATTCCCTCCTCTGCAAAATGCGGATTCAATACCTGTTTTCCTTGCTACTTAGACTGAAAGCCCCGGGTGGGACCTGATTATTCCACATAGATTATCCTATATCTATCCCAGTGCTTGATACATGTTAAGTGATAAACTTACTACTATGGTTAAATACCACAATTATTATTTCTGTCAGTCTG
This sequence comes from Tachyglossus aculeatus, assembly GCF_015852505.1. Classification (NCBI taxonomy): domain Eukaryota; kingdom Metazoa; phylum Chordata; class Mammalia; order Monotremata; family Tachyglossidae; genus Tachyglossus; species Tachyglossus aculeatus. The sequence goes on along the minus strand of NC_052073.1, from coordinate 33,260,986 downwards.
TCTCTTCCTCTCACTAGACTGTAAACTCCTTAAGGTCAGGAACCAACGTCTTCTATTTCATTTGAAGATTTCCTTATGCCTAGTAGTAGTGTCTGGAAAAAGTAAGTACATAATATTCTCATCATGACTGGAGGCAAGAAGTGGTCCAACTAGGAGTCAGTGAGTACATTTAGAGAAGCAGCGTGGCTCAGTGGAAAGAGCATGGGCTTGGGAGTCAGAGATCATGGGTTCAAACCCAGCTTTGCTGCTTGTCAGCTGTGTGACTTTGGGCAAGTCACTTAACTTCTCTGTGCCTCAGTTACCTCATCTGTAAAATGGGGATTAAGACTGTGAGCCCCACATGGGACAACCTGATCACTTTGTATCCTCTCCAGTGCTTAGAACAGTGCTTGGCACATAGTAAGCACTTAACAAATACCAAAATTATTATTATTATTATTTACCAGGCTATGGTAGTGAGGGGAGAGAGGAAGGAGCAGATCTGGGATGTATTACCCAGGAAGTACCTGCAGATTGACTGCCAGAGATAAATGACAGAAGAGACAAACTTAACACTAAAAACACTAACACTAAATAAGGGAGGATGGTGGTGTTGTCAATAAGTTGGGAAAATAAGGAAGAGAAGAGGAATTAGTACCAAAGGTAAAGAATTCATCTCAATTGCTAAACGGCAGTTATTGCACCGACAGTCATTCTAGAGTTACTTGTAGGTATTCCTGGGTGAATTTATTCTGTCTTTTTAATCAATCAATGAGTGGTATTTATTGAGTGCATTTTCAGCTTGCTTTTATTAGTGTGATGGAGATGGATTCTCTGGGTGTAACAACAGATGAGCCTTAGTCCAGGGTTGAAGACTTTAAGGCCATGAAAGAATTGATGAGAAGACTGGTGGTTTAAACAGTGCCACTCACACTGCCCTTCTGGAGCAGTGGGGGCAACAGGTGGGTAGGCATGCAAGAGTGAATACATTGGGAAGGGCACCCAAGAGTTTTCTGTACAGAACCCATTTATAGCCTAAAAATATTTTAGGCTATATATAGCCTAAATATAGCCTAAAAATATAAAAATAAATATTTATAACATATTTATTACTCTATTTATTTATTTATTTATTTATTTTACTTGTACATTTCTATCCTATTTATTTTATTTTGTTGGTATGTTTGGTTCTGTTCTCTGTCTCCCCCTTTTAGACTGTGAGCCCACTGTTGGGTAGGGACTGTCTCTATGTGTTGCCAATTTGTACTTCCCAAGCGCTTAGTACAGTGCTCTGCACATAGTAAGCGCTCAATAAATACGATTGATTGATTGATTGATTGATTGATAGCCAAAGTGATTGTAATACAGTTCTGATACTTGGCTAGATACAGAGTGTGGCAACATGGCCGAGTGGATAGAGCTCAGGCCTGGGAGTCAGAAAGACCTGGGTTCTAATCCCTGCTTGGCCAGTTCTCTGCTGTGTGATCGTGGGCAAGTCACTTAACTTCTCTGTGCCTCAGTTCCCTCATCTGTCAAATGGGGATTAAGATTGTGAGCCCACATGGGGCAGGTACCGTGTCCAGCCCAATTACTTTGTATTTACCCTAGAGCTTAGTACAGTGTCTGGCATATAGTAAGCACTGAACAAATACCACATTTATTATTGCTATTATTATTATTATTGCTATTATTTTTATGGAATCAGGTTTCAGTATGGTGGCTCAATATTACTTGGCATTGGTGGGGTAGTCTGGCATGAGTTTGGCCAAAAAAGGCAAAAGATGGACAAAGAGAATCAGCATGGCTTAGTGGAAAGAGCCCTGGCTTGGGAGTCAGAAGATCATGGGTTCTAATACCAACTCCGCCACTTGTCTGCTGTGTGACCTTGGATATGTCACTTCACTTTTATGGGTCTCAGTTACCTCATCTGTAAAATGGGGATTAAGACTGTGAGCCCCACGTGGGATAACCTGATTTCCTTGTATCTACCCCAGCGCTTAGAACAGTGCTTGGCACATAGTAAGCACCTAACAAATATCATTATTATTAGAAGCCAAAGTCCAAAAGAAACAGCAGCTGGTTGCCCCAAGTCCCCTTCATGTTATTAGTAAGATGACAAGGACATTATAGGATGGATGGATCATACAAAAATTATAAAAATGTTGTGTGGGAGGAAATAATGAGTTACTGGGGAGAGAGAGGAAACCTTGAGATAATTTGTGAAAAGCAATATTCTCCTTTATGAACAAGGCCACTCTAGGGTTTAGTGATATTGGCAATTAAAACTTTGGTTTATGTTCAGAAATAATTACCACATAAAACCTGAGAAAATTCAGCCATAGCTTTCTTTTCTGGGAGTAAAATCCCAAAGCATCTAGCAAAAGCCCTGCATGTAGAGGATGGCAGTCTGGCTTCCTTCACAGGAATCAGAATCCACAGCTGGGTTTCTAGTGCATAATGGGTTTCTACCACAGAATTTGCATGATCTATGGTGACACGGAGTGGTAGCCTAAAAATTTACACAGCATAATGGATTTGTACTACCCCAGATAATTCTTTCTTTTATGATTCCACTCACTTCAATTTCTATGAATTCTTTCTTATTTTTGTCTTCATTAGTCTTGTCCAACATATAGTAAATGTGGTCAAGGTACTGATTGAGTGCCCAATGGAGCTAAATATTGTACTAAATGTTCAGAAAAGTAGAACAGATAGAAATGACACTTTTCTGGCCCATTAGGAGCTTACACTCTAACAGGAGAGAAAGGCATAAAACATATTTACAAATCGAGTAATCAGAACAAATTAGAAAGCATATGAATTCATAACCGTAGATGCTTAAATATGAGGTATAAATGAGGATGGGTATAAATGAAAATGTAAGTAAGAGAGATGGCTGGTGGGTTGTGATAACATGGACACTTAAGAGTTGACCAGGAATGCCTGTAGGAGGAGGTGGAATTTTAGGAATGCTCTGAATATGGGGAAAGCTATGATATGTCAGATTTGGGGAGGGAAGGAATTCCAGGTTAGGGTACACCATGAGAGAGGGGATGGAAGCAGTAGATTAGGGCTTGAGGTACAGTTAGAAGATTGTCTATGGAGGAAGGATGAGAGTGGGATGGGGAGAGGCAGGTCAAGGATTCAGAGAGGGTGCAACTGGAATCTGGGAAAAGACCAGAAGAATGCAAGCACCAGGAAAGGAGAAAGGATTCTGGGGAAAGAGGATAAAATGTTAGAGAAAGGGAAAGGTGGTTTATTCCATTTGTTGCAGGATTAATTGGTGAATAATACTTGTGAAGTTCCTGTTTAAAAACCTTTTCAGCTCTATAACCGGTTGCCTGCCTTCTGTTGAGCTGAGGAAGGGGTACTGGGGAGATGCATTTATTTGAGAAGCTGGGGTGGGGAGGGGGTCCTTCTTAGATCCAAGCCTGGAGGTGATATTGTGGGCTAGACTCTGAATGATCCCCTTGGCTTCAGAGAAGCACTTGGCTTTAGAGACAAGAGGTTGTGGTGGCAAAAGAAAACGTTGGAGGTGAGGCTTACTATGTAAAGAACCTCAATCTTGCCCATCTCAGGAAGGGAAAATTGGAGGGCTTTTGGACCCAGCAGATGGTCCAGGGCCTTCTAAGTGACTCTGGGGGTTATTTCAACTGGGATTTAGGGATGAGAACCCCCAGAAATGTCACATGGTATTGGTGGGAGAAACTCCAGTGCCCGCCCCCGGCCCCCAGCCCCGAAGGTGGGGAGAGCCGTTATCTGTTGTATTTGAAGGGGTAGGGAGTTCCAGGAAAAAAGGAGAGTGTGAACAAGAGGTTGGAGAGAAATAAAGTTTAGTGAGTGAGTAGGAGCTTACACTCTAACAGGAGAGAAAGACATAAAACATATTTACAATTGAGTAATCCGAACAAATGAGAAAGTCTGCAAATTAATAACCATAGATGCTTAAGAGCAGATAGAGGATGACAGTCTGGCTTCCTTCACAGGAATCAGAGTCCTCAGCTGGGTTCCTAGTGTAGTGGGAGTTGCACTTCAGATTGTGCAAGGTCCGTGGTGATACTGAGGGGTTTAGGCAATACTATTATCTGGAGTGGTTGCCTAATAATTTACACTGCATAATGGATTTTGTACCACCCCGGATAATTCTTTCTTTTTTTGATTCCACTCACTTCAATCACTATGAATTCTATATATGAATCTATCTTATTTTTGCTTTTATTAGTTTTGTCCAACATGTAGTAAATATAGTAAAGATCACAGGTGGGATTATAACTCAGGTCCTCTGACACGTTCTTTCCCCTAGGCAATGCTACTTCTCTATGAACATAAGTGCATATGTACATATATGTATATAAGTGCTGAGGAGCTGAAGGTGAGGTGAATGTCAAGGGCTAATGGAGGGTCCCTTGGTGGGGCAGTCAGCAGTGCCAGGAAGAAGGCTTGGGGGAGCAGAAGGGGCCCCAGCCATGCCCCTTCTTCCTGTGGGAAGCCACTTTAGTGTGGCAGGGATTAGGGTGGGGTTCTCCAGTGATGTCCCCTAGCCTCCATTCAGGAGTGGGAGTGGTGTTTTTTGAAACTTACAGTTTCTAGGATGAAGAGGGTATGGGGATCACCAACACACTGGGGCAGTGAAGAGGGAGAGAGGAAAGGGAAGAAATCCTTCCCAGTCACCCTGACTCCCCTCAGGCTGCCTTCCCACTGGTTCTTTCTGAACTGGTGTGGTTTTGGGAGAGGAGGCTTTCATCTCCGCCTTCCAGGAGGCTTAGCAACAGACCCTGCTCCCCAGAAGGACAACAGGGAGGACCGACTGGACTCCAGCCCCGCTTTTTTTTTTTGATGGTATTTGTTCAAGCGCTTACTATGTGCCAAGCACTGTTCTAAGAGCTGGGAGGGGATACAAGGTAATCAGGTTGTCCCACGTGGGGCTCACAATCTTAATTCCCATTTTACAGATGAGGTAACTGAGGCACAGAGAAGTTAAGTGACTTGCCCAAAGTCACACAGCTGACAAGTGGTGGAGCCGGGATTAGAATCCATGACGTCTGCTCACAAGCCTGTGCTCTTTTCACTGAGCCACACTGCTTCAGGCCAAGCTTCTCCAACACCACAGCCCTGCTCCCTGTCTCATCTGCAAGTCTGCTTGGGGAGTGTTCTATTAATGAATGAATGAATGAATGATGGATCAGGGGAGTCAGAACTGGAATAGCCCTATAGACCACCTCCCCACCTCCCTTATTCATAATTCTTATAACGTCTGCTACCCCTGAAAGCGCTTTGTGGAAAGTGATTATGACTACCAACTCTGTTGCATTATACTTTCCCAAGCATTCAATAAATATCATTGATTGATTGATTGATTGATTGACTGACTAATTGACGGCAAGGGAGGCTTGAAAGGGAAAGAACTGAGTGAAGTCATGTGGCCCACATCCCCAGTTTAGGGATGGTCTCTCCCAACATCTACCCACTAGTCACATACCACTTCCCTCCACCATGCTTTCTGCATTCCCCACCCGCCAGCTGGAAGTGTCAAGGATCCTGTGCACCCCCATAACTGCCTCTGCCAACTTCCCACCTGTCATGGGTTTGACCCCCTAGCAGCTCTTTGCCTCTGTTTCCCACAACACTAGAATTTTAGGGGGTTTGGGCTGCCCCAGGGCGCAGCTGGCCTGGAGACCAATCATGCTGGATGGGGTGGAGGGGAGGGAGAGGTGGATAGCTGAAACATTAAAATTCCTGCTTATACATAACCTCCCCTGGCTTTCCCCTAAAGCCTCTTGGTTCCAATGCCCCTTCCTACCATGGGCCTACAAGTCATCTCCACTCTCCATAAGCTGATCTGAGTGAAAATATTTTTCCTTCATCTTCTTCCCTTGGTCTTTACCCCTGCACTAACTGCTGAGTTGATACATTAATTTAAGTAATAATAATAACAACTATGAAACCTGCAAAGTTCTTACTATGTGTCAAGCAGTGTTCTAAGTGCTGGGGCAGATACAAGTTATTCAGTTTGGACACAGTCCCTGTTTCATGTGGGGCTCACCCTCTTGTCCCCATTTTTCACGGATGAGGTAACTGAGGCACAGAGAAGTTAAGTGACTTGCCCTCAGAGCTGGAATTAGAACCCAGTTCTCCTGACTCCCAGGCCAGTGCTTTACCCATTAAGCCACACTGCTTCTCAGTGGAAGAAAACCCACATGTAAGTGATAATGGCTTGTAAATGTTGTCAGAGTATAGTAACAAATGATAATATGCTGTGCTTAGAACACTTGTTATGAGTTTGTCCCAGGTCCAGCCTGGACCAGTGGATAAGAAGAGGGTCAAGCAATGAAATGATCTGATAACTGTCCTCTGAGCTCCACCATGGAGGCCTATGAGCAGGGGGCATTGTGGAGCTCTGGAAGCAGCCACTGGCTGTCCTGGAAGGTCAATGCGAACTGAGCCCTAGATGAGTTCTACAAATCAATCAATCAATAATAAACCAATTGTATTTATTGAGCACTTCTGTGCACAGAGCACTGTACTAAGCACTTAGGAGAGTACAATATAACAATATAACAGTCACATTCCTTCCCCACAATGAGCTTACAGTCTAGAAGGGAAGACAGACATTAATATAAATACAAAAATTATAGATATGTACATAAGTGCTCAGGGCTGGGAGGGGGGATGAATAAAGAGAGAAAATCAAGATGTCACAGAAGGGTGTGGAAGAAAAGGAAAAGAGGGCTTAGTCCGGAAAGGCCTCTTGGAGGAAATGAACCATCATTCAGGCTTTGAATAGTAGGAGAGTAATTGTTGGATATGAAGAGGAAGGGTGTTCATGTTAGAGGCAGAATGTTAGGTGAGAGGTCAGCGATGAGATAGATAATAATAGTAATAATAATAATGGCATTTATTAAGTGCTTACTATGTGCAAAGCACTGTTCTAAGCGCTGGGGAGGTTACAAGGCCATCAGGTTGTCCCTCCGAGGGGCTCACAGTCTTAATCCCCATTTTATAGATGAGGTAACTGAGGCACAGAGAAGTAAAGTGACTTGTCCAAAGTCACACAGCTGACAATTGGCAGAGCCGGGATTTGAACCTATGACCTCTGAATCCAAAGCCCATGCTCTTTCCACTGAGCCATGCTGCTTCTCTGAGATTGAAGTACAGTGAGTAGGTTGGCATTAGAGGAGAAAAGTTGTATTAGGGTTGTAGTAGGTGAACAGTAAGGTGAGGTACGAGAGGCCAAAATGATTGAAGGCTTTAAAGCCGATTGTAAGGAGTTTCTCTTTGATGCAGAGGGGATGGGCAACCACTGTAGGTCTTGAGGAGTGGGGAAACATGGACTGATCGGTTTGGTAGAAATATTCTATCAAAAATTATTGGCTGGATCTAGAACAGATGCAGCTATTCCTCAAAACAGCCATGCTCTCTAAACAACAGCTGGCAACACAACAGATACCTGTGTAACCCCTGGAGCTAGAATAGGAGATTTATTATATATTGCCCTGTAGCCCATTGTTACGCAACTGGTTTTCAATCAGATTTAAGGTCTGGACAAATTGGTGAATTAGTCTGCCCTTTCTAAAATGTTCTTCTGTTTCTTTTCATTAGTGTTCCATACTGAGGCTGGAACATGACAATGTTTCCTCTTTCTGCATATGTATTTATTTCACAGTTACTGAATCCTAGACAGATATTTTTACTTTCCCAAACTGTATTGTCATCAGCTAAACTACAAATCTCTTGAAAGCCTGCTATTTTAATGCAATTTTCCTATCCTTATATTCATATCCTTCTGTGTCATAATCCTCATAATCCCACATTTCTTCTAGGGTTCTCAGTTGCTCTGTAGTTTCTGTTGACTGTTTTCAGAATTCCTTTTCTATAACATTGAAAGACTCTTCTCTCTCATCTCTTAGAATCTCTTTCTTTTCACTTCCTGGATTATCTATGGGGATAGGTGACTTTTAGTTTCTGGTTTAGTATTCAAACACTCCATTTTCACCCTTATTCATTCTGCTGGTGGTTAAGAAATGACTGTTTTGCTATTCATTTTTCACTGTACCTCCATCCAGGGCCCTCACAGCAAAGGCTAGAAGTGGTCTGCCTTTTTCAGTGGTAAGCCCCATTTAAAGCATTATCTAGTGGATAGAATATGGGTCTGGGAGTTAGAAGGACGTGGGTTCTAATCCCTGCTCTGCCACTTGTCTGCTGTGCGACCTTGGGCAAGTCGCTTAACTTCTCTGGGCCTCAGTTGCCTCATCTGTAAAATGGGGATTAAGACTGTAAAATCCCAAGTGGGACAGACACTGAATCCAATCCAATTTGCTTGTATCCACCCCAGCACTTAGTGCAGTGCCTGGCATATAGTAAGTGCTTAAGAAATACCATAGATATTACTATTATTATCAGCACAAACCTGGTAGCTATTTGGCTAAAATGCTCTTTTTGTTTAAATTTTTAAAAGTCCCCAGTTCATATAGTTGTATTTCCCTTCATTCTTAACCAATTGCTGCATATGTGAGTTTGGCAGGACAGTATAAAAAATAATTTCTAGAGGTAGAGGGAAAACTAATCACAGTTCATGGGATTTTAATAACTATATGGCATGATATAAAATGATGAAAAAATATTATAGTAAAGGACTAATAAAAATAAGAGGAAATTACAAGAAATTTCATGGTGACAAGAAGTAATCTTGACAATTTGCTTTGACCAAAGTGTCAGAGATACAATAAGAACAGTAAATTATACAAATTGTAGGAATTCAATGAAGCAATTAATCACTCATTCTGGAGTTATAATCTCCCCACCACAGGAACATTTGGAAGACAGATGGGGACTCCCAGCTGTTGTTTGGAGAAAGCAAACCTGGGCTATTGTTCTCTCCCATAGAGCATTCTCTGCCTGCTCACCCCTCCCCATAAACAGGGCCACTGTGACCTTATTCTTATACCCTAAAAAGGTATTGAGATTTTTTTGGTTATGTGCCAACTGTTTCTTAACAAGACTGATGTCTCAATTGCTAATTATCATTTCATTCTTAGCTAGTGTCCTGGGTCACAGGATAATGTTTGTTTTTACAGGTTATTGTTACGGGCAGTCCTTTAGAGGGAACAGTGAAGTCAATTTGACTTTATGGACAGAGAGCTTCCTGTTGGGTGATTTCCTTAAAGACTGATCATTTTTGAGCTGGTTTATCGAAGTATCAGTTTCTTTTCTCAAGTGTACTAATGCCCAGTTTTGGCATTACTAGCGAAGTAGGGGTCAATGGAAGGAGGAAGTGTGTGAGACACTCTCTGTAGCCAGGTCAGGTCAGTGAAAGATTTAGAGTGATGGGCCCATATTTCCCAAGGGATTAACTTCTCCTCACTGGAACAGACTCCTGAGAGGACCCTTCTCTGCCTCTGCCCAACTCTGCAGCTGGAGACAGAGCTGGCTCTGAATTTGGACAAGTGGATGTGAGCATGCCTCGGCTCAGTCACCTCCTGGTCACTTCCCAATTGGAGCGGGCAGATTTGTCCACCAATCAGATTCTGCCTGGGGGAACCAATCAATAGATGGGGTGGGAGGGGAAGATCTAAAACCAATGTTTTAAGTGGAAGAATTAAAATAAGAACGAAGAGAAACAGCATGGTCTATTGGAAAGATCACAGTCCTGGGAGTCAAAGGACCCGGGTTCTAATATGAACTCTGCCCCTTGTCTATTGTATGACCTTGGTCAAGTCAATTTATCTGTGGCTCAGTTTCCTTATCTATAAAATGGGGATTCAATGCCCATTCTCCCTCCTATTTAGATTTGAACTCCAAATGCAACAAAGACTGTGTCTGACCTGATTGCTTTGTATCTATCCCAGCACTTAGCACAGTGCTAGGCACCTAGTAAGCCCTTAACAAATTGATCAATCAATCATATTAATTGAGTGCTTACTCTGTGCAGAGCACTGTACTAACTGAGTCACTTTCAGCTCAACTCCTTGATCTGGGAGAGGATTGGCCTCTATAAGGTTAATGTGGCCAAACGTCTGGTACACTCAGATGGGATGGGGGTGAGGCTTTTGGTGGAACAAGTAGAGTGGTTGTCGTGCTGTGGCAGAGAATGGAGGTGAGGAGGAAGCAAGGGTCACATCTGCTCCATCATTGACCACCCAACCTTCGCCATTGCTCTAACTCAATGGCCATTATGGGGGCTGCTGATGGACATCACTCAACCCAGCAAGGAACTCCCCTGTTCAGTCCCATGATGGGCCAGGCCAAACACATATTAAGAACAGGTCCTGCAGAGAAGGAAAGACTTGATCAAACTGCGCTGCACTTAGATCTGTACCCCTTGGGCATTTGAAATGTACCCCTCCCCCAGCCCCACTGCATTTATGTACATATCTGTAATTCATTTATTTATAAGAGGGTGGGCTTGGGAGTCAGAGGTCATGTGTTCTAATCCCGACTCCATCACTTATCAGCTGTGTGACTTCGGGCAATTCACTTAACTTCTTTATGCCTCAGTTCCCTCATCTTTAAAAGGGGGATTAAGACTGTGAGCCCCACTTTGGACAACCTGATTACCTTGTATCTACCCAAGCACTTAGAACAGTGCTTGGCACATTGTAAGTACTTAACAAATATCATTATTATTATAATTATTAATTTTTGTCTCCCTCTCTAGACTATAGCCTCCTTGTGGACAGGAAATGTGACTTCCATTGCTGTTGTACTGTATTCTCTCAAGCTCTTAATATAGTGTTATGCACACAGTAAGGTCTCAATTAATACCTAACTGTATACCTTAGTTTACCTTATTTATCTCAATAAATGATTGATTCTAACCCTCTATCTTAGATGTAGTCAGAGGCATCTTCAAGGGGTGGTGGGCTCAGAACTGTCCTGGCTACTGGATGGCACGGTACTGAGAGAGGATCAGAGACAGTCCGGCGAGGAGCACAAGGCAGAGAAAAAGCAGGAAAATGAGCTTTGCTGGGGAGAGGCAGGCTTCCACAGCCCCATGTCAAATATCAGACAACTGGTGGTCCAAGGTTCCTCCTACTTGGATCCCCCTACTAAGCCCCAGGTGCTCTGGTACAGGAGCTTCTTTGGTTGCCTAACAGCCTGCAACCCATCCTCCTGAGTGACTGAATAATGCCTTCTGGTTGGGGGGCAGGCACTCATACTCACTCTGCAGCACATCCAGGAAACACTTGCTGAAAGAAGTGGCCAAAAACTGGAAAAAACCTTTCCTCCTGGAAGGTGGACTCACCGTCTGCTTGCTTGGGAAGACCTGTGATGCTGCAGTGACACCTAGGGGACCATCCTGCCCCAGCCCTGCCTCCCCAGCACTGCAGGGACCTGCAAGGTCCCAGGTCCTGGGGACTGGGAGGAGGATAGTTTGGAGGTAATTTGTGGGTGGGAGATCTCTGGGTAGAGTTTGAGATGGCTTTGAGGAAGAAGGGTGGCACCTATAACCTTGCAACCAGTTAACATTTCCCGCAGCGTGGGATGGCATGAAAGTCCTGCTGTAAATCCTCCCAGGGGGCCCAGGATGCCAATAGAGCCTGGGTGATATTTACCCCCACACCTGGGTCCAGCATCTGAGTCCATTCAGATCACACAGCCCTGAACGAGGGCTGAGGCTGAGGGGGCAGAGAGCCCGGTGGCACAATAATACTAATAATTGTGGTATTTGTTAAGCACTTACTATGTGCCAAGCCCTTATTAAGCTCTGGGGTAGGTACAAGATAACCAGGTCGGACACAATCCATGTCCCACATAGGGCTCATAATCTTAATCCCCATTTTACAGATGAGGTAACTGAAGCACAGAGAAGTTAAGTGATTTACCCAAGGTCACTCAGCAGACAAGTGGTGGAGCCAGGATTAGAACCCAGGTCTTTCTGAGTCCCAGGCCTGTGCTTTATCCACTATGCCATTCTCAGACACTTCTGTCTGGATTCTCTCCATGGTATGCTCTGTCCACAGCTTCTTCAGGCCCAATGTCCATACTCTGCAACCCAAGAAAAGGCTGCTTCTGGCACATTCACTGCTGCTTGGGTCTCAAGCCTGGGACTTCTGTTCTGCCTAAGGAGGCTGTGTGGCCGTGTGGAAGGAGCTGGTCATCAGGAGACCTGGGTTCTATTTCCAGCTCAGTCATTGGCCTTGGGTAAATCACTTAACTTATCTGTGCCACAGCTTCCTCATCTTTAAAGTGGAGCTAAGATACCTGATCTCCCTCCTCCTAGACTGTGAGCCCCATGTGTATGAACTGATTTGTTTTATCTGGTCCAGTCCTTGGCATACAATAAATGCTAAATATGTACTAAAATTGTTACTGTCTGGTAGGGATCATGCCACAAAGAAAGTAGTAGCAATGGTACTGAGAATCCTTTTGGTGAAGCACATAATAATAATAACAACAACAATAATAGTAATAATAATAATTATGGTATTTGTTAAGTTCTCCTCTTACTTAAACTGTGAGTCCCCTGTGGGACAGGGCCTGTATCTGCCTGATTAACTTGTATCTACCCCAACACTTGGAACAGTGCTCGTCTCAGACTACATACTTAACAAATACCATAAAAAAGCACTTACTACGTGCCAAGGACTGTATTAAACACTGAAGTAGATACAAGATAATCAGATTTCACTTGGGGATAACAGTCTAATTAGGAGGAAGAACAGGGATAGAACCTCCAATTTGCAGATGAGGGAACTGAGCTAGACAGGTTAAGTGACTTGCTCAAGATCACACAGCAGGTAAATGGCAGAGATGGGATTAGAACCCAAGGACTCTGACTTCTAGGCCCACGGCCCTTCCATTAGGCCACACTTTTTCCCTTAATAAAGAATAAAGTGCTACATTCCTTGCCCTCGAGGAGATTACACTGTAATGGGGAGAAAAACAAATGTTTTCAGGAGTCAACAAAAGGCATAAGTAAATTGAAATGATAGTTGTACCATTTGTTAAGCACTTACTATGTGCCAAAAACTGAGGTGAGCACAGTCTCTCTCCCACATGGAGCTCCCAGTCTAATTAGGAGGGAGAACTGAGGCACATAAAAGTGCTCACATAGTAGACAAGTGGCAGTGCCGGAATTAGACCCCCAGGTCCTCTGACTCCTAGGCCTGGGCTTCTGCCTAATAGTCTACACTTCTTCTCCCCAATTTGAAAGTGATAAAAGCCTCATGATGACCCTCTGGGCCAAATCATACATTGCCCTTTCCCTGTATGCCTTCTTGGATGTCCCAGGTCCGTTCCAACCTTCCTCACAACTCTGCTATATAGTACTTTACCAAGTGCTTAGTATAATGCTCTGCACCCAGCAAGTGCTGAATAAATATGATGGATTGATTGATCACACTTCCCATTGATCAGCATGAGATCCTCCACCTGAGGTCTGCTCCTTCCCTGGGAGCATCTCCCATGTATCCTGGCAGGCAGAAAGGAGGCAGGCAATCAATCAATCAATGGTATTTGCTTATAAATTTTTGCATAGTATCTGTTAAGCACTTACTATGTGTCAAGCACTGTTCTGTAGTGGGATAGATACAAGTTAATCAGGTGGGACACAGTCCTTGTCCCACATGGGAGAACTCATTTTGTGGATCCATTTTACAGTTGAGGAAACTGAGGCACAGGGAAGTTGTGACTTGCCCACGGTCACACACAGCTGGCAAGTAGTCGAGCCAAGATTAGAACTCAGGTTTTCTGGCTCCTAGGCCTCTGCTTTTTATTCATTAGGTCAAGCGTTTCCCAGTAAGTGCCTTACTGAGCACTTACTGGGTGTTGAGCACTGTCCTAAAAATTACTTGGGAGAGTACAATACAACAGAGTTGGAATTTATTTATTCGATCATATTCATTGATTAGATGGTAGACACATTCCCTGCCCCCAAGGAGTTTACAGCCAAGAGGGGGAGTGCTCTCGGTGTTGAGCACTGTACTAAAAATTACATGGGAGAGTACAATACAACAGAGTTGGAATTTATTTATTCGATCATATTTATTGATTAGATGGTAGACACCTTCCCTGCCCCCAAGGAATTTACAGCCAAGAGGGGGAGACATACATTAAAATAAACCACTGTTATGAACATATAAATAAAATTCAAAATATTATATATAAATATATATGCATATATAAAACAAGTTATGTATAGACTTGTTTCATATATACATATATATTATGCATATATTTGTTCAATTGCCCACAGCTCTGACCCATGGGGTTGGGAGAGACCCAACCTCACTAGTCTGGGGATGTCAAGTTTCATGGTGAACTGGTAAAATTTCTTTCAGAACCCCCAGAAGTAAGAGGGGTTTGAGAAGCAGAATTACTATTATTGACATCATGGAACCAGCGTAGGGTCAGGCCTGGCCAGGCCAGGCCAGGGTAACCCAAAAGATGGTGCTTGGAATCTCCCTCCTCCCTGATGGAACCCATCCCACAAAGCCTAACCCGAGCACCAACTGGGGACCACCACGGTGACAGAGGCAGAGGGGCAGCAAAGACAGGAGGGTTAGAGGAGAGCCGAACAGTAAGCGGGGGGGAAGGGGAAGCTGAGTCGGTCACCATCTCTTTTACTCCAGAAATCAGGCTTGCAGTGGGACATGGGTTGGGAAGCATCAATGGTTATCTTGGAGGATGGGAATATGATGGCTGAGAGGCCATTCTGGCTGGACTGAGCTATGCTGGCCCTGCTGGCTGGACTTAGTCCTGCTGGCTGGATTGAGTTCTGCTGGCTGGATTGATCTCTGCTGATTGAACTGAGCTCTGCTGACTGGATTGAGCTCTACTGACTGAAATGAGCTCTGCTGGCTGGATTGAGCTGTGCTGGCCAAACTGGGACCTGCTAGTTGAACTGGGCCACGTTGGCTGAACTGGGAAGAGGCCTTCCCAGACTGAGCCCCCTTTTTCCTCACCTCCTCCCCATCCCCCCTGCCCTACCTCCTTCCACTCCACATAGCAATCAATCAATCAATCAACCGTATTTATTGAGCGCTTACTGTGTGCAGAGCACTGTACTAAGCGCTTGAGAAGTACAAGTTGGCAACATATAGAGACAGTCCCTACCCAACAGTGGGCTCACAGTCTAGAAGGGGGAGACAGAGAACAAAACCAAACATATTAACAAAATGAAATAAATAGAATAGATGTGTACAAATAAAATAAATAAATATATAAATAGAGTAATAAATATGTACAAACATATATACATATATACAGGTGCTGTGGAGAAGGGAAGGAGGTAAGATGGGGGGCTGGAGAGGGGGACGAGGGGGAGAGGAAGGAAGGGGCTCAGTCTGGGAAGACCTCCTGGAGGAGGTGAGCTCTCAGTAAGGCCTTGAAGGGACGAAGAGAGCTAGCTTGGCGGATGGGCAGAGGGAGGGCATTCCAGGCCCGGGGGATGACGTGGGCCGGGAGTCGACGGCGGGACAGGCGAGAACGAGGTACGGTGAGGAGATTAGCGGCAGAGGAGCAGAGGGTGCGGGCTGGGCTGTAGAAGGAGAGAAGGGAGGTGAGGTAGGAGGGGGCGAGGTGATGGAGAGCCTTGAATTCAGGGGTGAGGAGTTTCTGCCTGATGCGCAGGTTGATTGGTAGCCACTGGAGATTTTTGAGGAGGGGAGTAATATGCCCAGAGCGTTTCTGGACAAAAACAATCCGGGCAGCTGCATGAAGTATGGATTGAAGTGGGGAGAGACACGAGGATGGGAGATCAGAGGGAAGGCTGATGCAGTAGTCCAGACGGGATAGGATGAGAGTTTGAACCAGCAGGGTAGCGGTTTGGATGGAGAGGAAAGGGCGGATCTTGGCGATGTTGAGGAGCTGAAGCCCCCTCATACCGGTTAGCCTTCCTCTCATTCCCAGGATGTCTATCTCATTGGGACAGTTCCCTTTCCGTAGCCTTGTAGTGTAGTAATTCTGTGTCCTTGCTGTGGGTTACTCAGGCAGAGAAAGGGGGTGAATTCATAGATAGGGCACTCTTCCCATACTTGTCACTCTCCATTATTCCCCATCATCACCTGACATCCTCCATCATTCTCCTTCATCCTCCAATATCCATTGATCTCTGCCATCCATCATCCCCTATCCTCCATCTTCCACCATCCTCCATCCTTCACTTTCCTCCATCATCCTTCGTCATCAATTTTTCAATCTTTCAGTTACTTCTCTCATGACAGTCACTACACAATTGGCAAGTGGCACCCAACTTCTGAACAAGGTATTCTGGAAAGCAATATATTAACTAACAGATCTTGGATATCTTTCTTCTTCCTCCCTCAGCAGGTAACAAGGAAGGCTCCGGAAGATGAACAGTCACACCTCAGTTATCATAGTCCTCCTCCTGGGGTTCTTGGAGGTCCGGTAGCTACAGCAGGTCCACGCCGCGCTGTTCCTCCTGGTCTACATGGCAGCCCTGATAGGAAATCTCATCGTCGTCACCGTCACCACCCTCGAACAGCGCCTTCACACCCCCATGTACTTCTTCCTCAGGAACCTGTCCATTCTCTACCTCTGCCACATCTCCATCACCGTCCCAAGTCCTTCCTCAAATCTATGTCCCAAAACAGATCCATCTACTTCCTGGGCTGTGTCTTCCAGGTCTTGATAGTGATTGTGTTTGCTGCTTCAGAGATGTTTGTCCTCACGGTGATAACCTTCGACCACTACGTGGCCATTTGCCTCCCCCTGCGCTCTGAGGCCGTCATGAACAGAGGGGCCTGTGTAAAGATAGCACCTGTATATATGTTTGTACAGATTTATTACTCTATTTATTTTACTTGTACATATTTACTATTCTATTTATTTTGTTAATGATGTGCATCTAGCTTTATTTCTGTTTATTCTGATGACTTGACACCTGTCCACATGTTTTGTTTTGTTGTCTGTCTCCCCCTCCTAGACTGTGATCCCGTTGTTGTGTAGGGACTATCTCTATCTGTTGCCAACTTGCAATTTCCAAGCACTTGGTACAGTGGTCTGCGCACAGTAAATGCTCAATAAATACGATTGAATGAATGAATGAGTGAACTGGGCTGGACTGGGCTCTGATGGTTGAACTGGGCAATGCTGGGTAAACTGGGTCCCGCTGGTTGGACTGGGCTCTGCTGGATGGACTGAACCCTTCTGGCTGTACTGGGATGTACTGGCTAGAATGGCCATGCTGACTGGACTGGGCCACGCTGGCTGGACTGGGCTATGTTGGTTGGGCTGGGCTCTGTTGGTTGGGCTGGGCTAGCTGGACTGGATGAACTGGACTATGGTGGCTGGACTGGACTGTGCTGGGAGGCACCATAAGACCCAGCCCTGCACTCCAGGGGACACTGCCTTGGAGCAGCTCTCCCACTACACTCACTCCCCACCATTCTCTGGAGGAGGGAGGGTTCTGTTTGGGTCGGTCTCTGCCCAACCCCCTGTACCCCACACCTCTGCTCAGAGCTTCATTTCCAGCATGCAAAATCCTCCACTTCAGCCACCAAACAGTTTGTTGAGCTTGGGAGTCAGAAAGACTAATCCCAGCTCTGTCACTTGTCTGCTGTGTGACCTTGGGCAAGTCACCTCACTTCTCTGGGCTTCAGTTACCTCATCAGTAAAATGGGAATTGAGATTGTGAGCCCCAAGTGGGACAGAGACTTTGTCCATCCCGATTTGCTTTTATCCACCCCAGCGCTTAGTACAGTGCCTGGAACATAGTAAGCAGTGTAGCAGCATGGCTTGTGGATAGAGCCCAGGCTGGGAGTCAGAAGGTCATGGGTTCTAATCCCAGCTCTGCCACTTGTCTGCTGTGTGACCCTGGGCAAGTCACTTCACTTCTCTGTGCCTTGGTTTCCTCATCTACAAAATGAGGATTGAGACTGTGAGTCCCACGTGGGACAGGGGACTGAGTCCAACCTAATTTGCTCTAACCCACCCTAGCGCATACTACAGTGTCGGGCACATAGTAAGCACTTAACAAATACCAAAATTATTATTATTATTATTATTTTCTCCCTATATTACAGTCTAGTTCCAGAATCTTTTATCTTTCTTCCAGTATTGAAGTCTCAGGAATGTGGCTCATCCATAGTTCTTGATGGGAGATTCTTTTACAGGAGAAAAGCAGGCCAACAGCATCAGCAGCTGTGTTTACACTCTCACTATCAGCAAAGAGAGATATCCCTGCTGGATAAGGCTAGCCTTTTAATGCCCTGGGGACAGGTAGTTCTTTATTAATTAATAACTCCTGTTGATTAAATATCACATCACAGGGTAGAGTAACTATCCCCAAGGGGTGGAAAAAGCAGAGGTATGAAAATAAAACTGGTTTACATATTTGGGCAGAGAAGAGCCACAAACTGCTTGTATCGACAAATTGGTATCCTAGCTTGATCTGCCTCATTCTAAGAAATCCCTGAGGGTGGCAAGCCAAATTTTTTCTAACAAGCATTTTTCAGGGTTTTGTGACATCTCAATCTATTGAAATTTCATCTGATATAGGCTAATGGCTGGTTGAATGAATGGCAGTGCACTCATTTAGAAAGGAGTCTTTGATAGTGCACTGCAGTGTACTTGGGAGAGTGCAGCACAATAGTGTTGATAGATAGGATCCTTGTCTTCAAGGAGCTTACATCGAAGTGGATGAACTTTCCAAGACATAGCTTCATTCTGATTAACTTCGGTTCATTACAGAAGCAGAGTGGCATAATGGAAAGGCTTTGGTAGAGGACTTGGGTTCTAAGCTTGGTTCTGCTACTTGTCTGCTGTGGAACCTTGGGCAAGTCACTCAAGTTCTCTTTGCTTCAGTTACCTCGTCTGTAAAATGGGGATTAAGACTGTGAGTTCTATGTGGGGAAGTGCGCTGTGTCCAACCTGATTATCTTGTATCTACCCCAGTTCCTAGCACAAAATAAGCTCTTAACAAAAACCATTTAAAACCAAAAAAGATGTTTATCTATGGAGAACCATAGCCTTTTAAAATTCCACAGCATTTGGTTATAATGTAGTTGGGTTCCCACCATCTGTGATAGTGGGACAGCCATGATTTGTGTCAGTATTGTCATTGTTGTTTTGTTATTTAAGAACCTCCAACTGTTGCCCATCCACCTCCACATCAAACAGAAACTCCTTGCCATAGTCTATAAAGCACTCAAACACCTTGCCTCCTCCCACTTACCTTCCTGATTTCCTGTTATAATCCTCCCTACAATACCTCCCTACAATACCTCGCTCTTAGTGCCAACCTACTTCACTTTACCTCTATCTCATTTATCTTGCCTCCCACTTCTCACCCACAGCCTTCCTCTGAGCTGCAATGCTCTCCCCCTCCATATCTAACAGAACATATCTCTCCCCATCCTCAAAGCCTTTTTAAAAGCACATCTCCTCCATGGGGCCTTCTCCATCTAGGCCTGCATTTCCTCTTCCCCACTCCCTTCTGCATCGCCTTTGAATTTGGATTTGCACCCTTTATTTTTAATGTCTCTCCTTCAGCCCCGCAGCACTTACCTGTACCTATCTGTAATTTATTCATTTATATTAATGTATGTATTCCTATCTAGATTTAAGCTTGTTATGGGCACAGAATGAATCTACCAACTCTGTTAGATTGTACTCCCCTTAGTGCTTAATACAGTGCTCTGCACACAGTAAAAGCTCGATAAAAATGACTGTTTGATAATTATTGTACTATTTAGCATCATGAATCAAAAACACATAAATGAGAGTAGAGTTTCTAGGAGGAGCAGTAGCAATCAGTTCATCCAGAGTATTTTTTAAATAACTACTTGTGTAGCACACTGTAATAAATGCTCCAGAGAGTATGACAGAACCAAACCAAATGGGCTCTACCCTTGAGCAATAGTAGGGGGAAACCAAGAAATCTATTTACTTTGGGGTCTTATTTCAACCCTGGTACAACCCGCCTCAAACAATCTTCACAATCATCACTGATGCTTTGGTAAGTTGTTTGTTAAAACATATTTTAATAAAATTTCCCTGGAATCCAACCCTCCTATTTCACATTGCCCCTGGTGGAAAAACGTGGATCTACTTAACATCATCTCATCATGCCTCAAGGCAGCTTTCCAAGAACCAACTGCTACTGTCCAAGCTTGAAGACTTTCTCAATTCACTCTTCGTCCTCCTCCCTAGTGAGCAGTGAGCAGTAGAGGGAGCTACTGTGCTAACCAACCATGTCTTTTCCTAGAGAACAATGAACTTTAATTACGAGGAGTGCTGTTTATTGGATTCCCTCCTAAAAAAATGACTTAGTATTTCCTTCAGAAAAAAAAACTCAGTATCATAAATGATTACTGAGTGGGGAAATAAGTTATACAACATATTAATAGGCCCCAGTTTCAATCAGGTAATCTTCAGTGATATTCCAGCCAAATGGTTAGTTTGTTGCTTGCACATGTAATTTATTCACCATATGACAAGGTGATTGAAAGCAAAATGCTTTTAAAGGTAAAACTCCCAGATTTATTGTGAGCCTATATTTCAATAACACTTATGACAAAGTTTATCAGCTCTTCAAACAGCAATCCGCTTACTGTCAGGATCAGAAAAAGGGGGTTTGAGAGAGGTAGGTCACTCATTCATTCATTCATTCATTCATTCATTCATTCAATTGTATTTATTAAGTGCTTATTGTATGGAGAGCACTGTAATAAGCACCTGGGAAAGTTCAATAGAGCAATAAAGAGTGACAATCCCTACCCACAAAGAGCTCACAGTCTAGGAGGGGGTGGGGGAGACAGACATCAACACAAACAGACATGATATAAATAGATAAAATTACAGATATATAAATAAGTGCTGTGGGGTGGCAGGGGGAGAGCAAAGGGAGCAAGTCTGGGAGCAAGTCAGGGCATAGCAGAAGGGAGTGGGAGATGAGGAAAAGTAGGCCTTAGTCAGGGAAGGCCTCTTGGAGGAGATATGCCTTCAGCAAGGCTTTGAAGGGGGAAAGAGTAATTGTTTGGTGGATTTGAGAAGGGAAGGCATTCCAGGGCTGAGGAAGGACTTGGGCCTGGAGTCAGCAGCTAGACAGGTGAGATCACAAGGAAGAGGTTAGCACCAGAGGAGTGAAGTGTCTGGGCTGGGTTGTAGGAGAGAAGCAAGCTGAGGTACGAGGGGGAGAGGTGATGGAGTGCTTTAAACCCAAGGTGAGGAGTTTTTGTTTGATACAGAAGTGGATAGGCAACCTCTGGATATTTTTGAGGAGGGGAGTGACATGTTTTGAACATTTCTGTAGAAAGATGATCTGGGAAGCAGAGTGAAGTATGGACTGGATTGGGGAGAGGCAGGAGGTTGGGAGATCAGCAAGGAGGTTGATACAGTAATCTGGGGGGAATAGAATCTGTGATTGTATTAATGTTGTAGCAGGGGGTTTGGGCAGGGATTGTGTCTACCTACTATATTGATTTGTTCTCTTCCAAGCACTTAGTACAGTTCTCTGCACACAGTAAGTACTCAGTAAATACAATTGATTGATTGATTGATTGAGTCAGTTTTGACACAAAGTCAAGGGTCATGATCTTTAGTCCATTTGGCTGGTTTTAGCATACACTTTGGAGGCAGAATGACCTAGTGTGAAGAGCACAGGATTGGAAATCAGGAAACCTGAGTTGTAGTTCCAGCTCTTCCACATACTGCTAGGTGACCTAGGACAAGTCACATTATTACTACTATTATTATTATTATATTTTCTAAGCATTGCCTATATATCAAGCACTGTAATAATTGCTGGGGTAGGTACAATTTAATCAGGTTGGATACAGTCCCTGTCTCACATGAGGCTCACAAGTCTAAATAGGAAGGATAGCAGGTATTGAATCCCCATTTATAGTAAGGGAAACTGAGGCACAGTGAAGTTTAGTGACTTGCCCAAGGTCACACAGCAAGCAAGTGGAGGAGCTGAGATTAGAATCCAGATCCTCTGACTCCCAGGCTTGCACTCTTTCCACTAGGCCACTTCCAGGTACTTTCTATCTGTCTCTGCGCCCGTTTCCCCATCTGTGAAAATGAAGGTGGCACCTTTTTTTCCTGCCTTTTCGATTGAGCCAAGTATCGTGTGGACTAATTCTCTTGTGCCTTCTTCAGTTCTTAGCACGTAGTAAGAACTGATAAATATTATTAATTAGCTTCTGCTTTTTGCAATTGCAAGGCTCTGGATAGCCAGGAAGAAACCTTGGGGAAGATATTTAATGAACCCTCAGCAAGAATGGGAGGCTAGTGGTGGGGAAACACACACACACACACACACACACACACACACACACACACACGCACACGCACACACACGCACGCACGCACACACACACACACACACACACACACACACGCACTATTTGCCTAATCCCCCAAGCAGGGTACTCCCAAAGTAAAGGCAGTGTTCTAATACAAAGCCATCCCCCTCTATCAAGAGTAACTGAGTGGAACACAGTTCACAACTTTGCAGAAAGCCGGAAGAACTTATGTCCTGATTATTCAACAACAGGTCTGGAGAGAACAGCTCACCCAACCCACTGGCCTCACCCTCAGTAATGATCAGGGTACCATTCTACCCCAGTTTTTGGCCCAAGGCCTCAGGGCCCTGTTGGATTCAGTCATGAACCAGCCCGGGCTAGTTTGAGAGCCTGCGGCTATGGCTCAGAGGTGCCGAGTGTTTGTTTAGGAAGCAACATAGCAGAGCAGAGTAGCACAGTAAGGCATTATTCTCTTCTAGAGAACAAGAGCAGCACTGAATAAAGTCAAATGATGGAGCACCGTTGAGGAGGGAAGAAGAGGGTTTTCAGTGGGTGATTACATCCCAATAATAATGATGCTATTTATAAAGTGCTTACTATATTCCAAATGCTGAGATAGATACAAAAGAATCTTGTTGGGCACAGTCGCTGATTCACAGGGGGTTCACAATCTAAGAGGAGGGAGGTGGGCATCTTTTTGGATTTGCAGATGAGGAAACTGAGAAGTTAGGTGATTTCCCAAAGGTCTCTCAGCAGGTAAATGGAATAGCTGGGACTCCCACCAGACCACGCTGCCTCCCAAATCTTCCAGCTTCCAAAAAGGTTGCAACTGCTTCCATTATTATTATTATTATTGTTATTATTATTATTATTATTATTATGGCATTTGTTAAGTGCTTACTATATGCCAAGCACTGTTCTAAGAGCTGGGGTAGATACAAGGTAAATAGGTTGTCCCACGTGGGGTTCACAGCCTTAATCCCCATTTTACAGATGAGATAACTGAGGCCCAGAGAGACGTTAAGTGGCTTGCCCGAGGTCACACAGCAGACAAGTGCCAGAGGTGGAATTAAAACCCAAGAACATGGCACAGACCCCAGCCCTTGGCTGGCCCAGAGCATCATCTAAATAGAATATGCTCAACCTCTGGTCCTCCTCCACAAATGAATAAGCTTTTGAACTTGAGCTGGGCCGTCCTGCAAGGCAATTCTAATTATCATCATCATCATCACCATCATCAATGATCATAGTATTTGTCAAGTGCCTAGGTGCCAAGCAAGTGCCAAGTGCCTAGCCAAGTGCTGGGGTAGACGCAATACAACCCAGACCAACTCTGGTGCTTTTGAAGTTTTAGAAACAAATCTAGACTGCAAGCTCCTTTTTTTAAAAAAAAGGTATTTGCTAAGTGCTTACTATAGGCCAGGAACTGTACTAAGCGTGGGGTAGATACAAGCTTCATTGGTTTGGACACAACCCAATTACAGATGAGATAACAGGCACAGAGAAGTGAAGTGACTTGTCCAAGTTCACACAGGTGGAGGTGGAGCCACATGAGGTGGAGCCAAAATCATAACCCAAGTCCTCTTGACTTCCAGGCCTGTGCTCTATCCACTAGGCTATGCTGCTTCACTGTGGGCAGGGAACATGCCTACCAATTCTGTTGTATGGTACTCTCATTCATTCATTCAATCACATTTATTGACCAATTTACTGTGTACAAAGCACTGTACTAAGTGCTTGGGAGAGTACCATATAACAGTAAACAGTCACGTTCCCTGCCCACAATGAACTTACAGTCTAGTAGAGGAGAGACAGACATCGATACAAATAAATAAAATGACAGATATGTACCTACGTTCTGTGGGGCTGGGAGCAGGGAAGAGCAAAGGGAGTAAATCAGGGCGATGCAGAAGGGAGTGAGAGATGAGAAAAGGTGGGGCTTAGTCTGGGAAGGCCTCTTGGAAGAGATGCGCCTTTAATATGACTTGGAAGGTGGGGAGAGGTGGTTGCCTGTCAGATTTCAGGCAGGAGAGCATTCCAGGACAGAGGCAGGAACAGAATTCGGTGGCAAGACTGGCGAGATCTAGGCATAGTGAGAAGGTTAGCGCTATAGGAGTGAAATGTGTGGGCTGGGTTGTAGAAGGAGAGTGCTCAATAAATACCATTGATTAATAGATGAGGGAGATGTTCTTGGCAGAAAGGATAGGATGGTGGTGTGGGGTCAGTGGGCACCCTGTGGCTCAGTCTGGTCCAGCTGGAATGGGCAGTGGGAATGAGAAACAGGCTCAGGAGAACCACACCCTCCCTCCCTCCCTCCTCACCCTTCTCCATCCATCCACCTCCAGCTCCTGCTTTGGGCCTCCCACTGGTGGACCAGGGGGTCCCTGGTCATTTCTAACACTGAAGTTATCAGATGGAAGGACTGGCTGAGGGTCAGATGGGGATGGACCTGCCACTCCTGGACTCAGCTTGGGCCAGGGCAGGCTCCAGATTCCAGCCTAGGTTGGGCCTCTATGTTGTGGGGACCTGGTTGTAGTTTTTCTGTCTCTTCTCACTCTGTTCTCAAGAGGACCCAGGCCACAAGCCTCATGTTTAGTGAAGCTACAGGTGGCAGGTATACTGAAAGCACAGCACCTGAAGGTTAAGAGATGAAACTGATCTCCACTAATTGGAATTAGTAAGTCCTATATGGATTCAGGTCCTCTGACAGCAGCCCCCTCCCTGCCTCCGGGGAAGGGATGATTACAGTGACCAGATGTCCCAGTCTGGGTGGGAGCATCCTGATTTAGATAGCTGATTGTTAGCATATAATAATAATAATAATAGCTGCAGTATTTTTTAAGCTGTTACTATGTGGCAGACACTGCACTAAGTGCTGGGGTGGATGCAAGCAAATTGGGTTGGACACAGTCCCTGTCCCATGTGGGGCTCACAGTATCAATCTCCATTTTACAAAGGAGGTAACTGAGGCACAGAGAAGTGATTTGCCCAAGGTCACACAGCAGACAAGTGGCTGAGGCAGAATTAGAACCCATGACCTTTTGACTCTATTGTCTAAATGTCTCTTTAGGGGTCTGATTCAATTTGTGCGTGTGTGCGTGTGTGTGTGCATGCGTGTATGTTTGAGAAAGAGAGAGACATGAATTAAAGGCTTACTTAAGGTCACCCAGCCAATCTGAAGAGGCAAGGCAAAACCCCATACTGGGATTTTCTGCCTTAGGGAAAGCTGGTTTTCCAAACCAGTTTCATTGATCCAAATAGACCAACCGAGCCAACAGTGCTGGGATATTCAACCCTCCAGGGGAAACTCAATAAAGGAATACTCAAACTGGCTGAGACCCTGTACCACACGTCTCTCCATGCATAATGCCAGTGGACAGTGGGCACTCAGCTCTGTTGTCTCTGGTCATAGTAAGCAGCCAGTGCATGACTCTGCACACATTAGGGGCTTAGTACAAGGTCTGCACACAGTAGACACTCAATAGAGTGTTTTGCTTATAACTGAAGACCAATACAGCACTGTGGACATGCAGTTTCTCATCATCATCATCATCATCATCATCATCATCATCACCAGTAGCATTTATTGAGTACCTACTGTGTACATAGTACACAGTACTATTAAAATTTCCAGTGGCTACCAGTCAACCTACAAATCAGGCAAAAACTCCTCACTCTTGGCTCCAAGGCTCTCCATCACCTTGACCCCTCCTACCTCACCTCCCTTCTTTCCTTCTACAGCCCAGCCCACACCCTCTGCTCCTCTGCCATTAACCTCCTCACTGTACCACATTCTTGCCTGTCCCACTGTCGATCTCCGGCCCACGTCCTCCCCCTGGACTGGGATGCCCTCCCTCTGCAAATCCACCAAGCTAGCTCTCTTCCTCCATTCAAAGCCCTACTGAGAGCTCACCTCCTCCAGGAGGTCTTCCCAGACTGAGCCCCATTTTTCCTCTCCTCCTCCCCATCCCCCCACCCTACCTCCTTCCTCTCCACACAGCACCTGTATATATGTTTGTACAGATTTATTACTCTATTTATTTTACTTGTATATATTTACTATTTTATTTATTTTGTTAATGATGCACATCTAGCTTTACTTCTATTTATTCTAATGACTTGACACCTGTCCACATGTTTGGTTTTGTTTTCTGTCTCCCCCTTCTAGATGTGAGCCCATTGTTGGGTAGGGACCGTCTCTATATGTTGCCAACTTGTACTTCCCAAGCACAGTGCTCTGCACACAGTAAGTGCTCAATAAATACAATTGAATGAATACTAAGTGGTTGGGAGAGTATAAAAAAGATAGAACACACAATCCCTGCCCTCAAGAATTTTAGAGTCCAGTGGAGAAGACAGATAATTAATTACATTACAGGTAGGTGTAGTAGCAGAGTTGATAAGATGTAGATAATTTGATAAGTATTTAAGTATAAGTATATTCATGTCCATAAATGCCGTGGGGAATTGTGAGTAAGTACTTAGGTTGGGTGGAAGATCTGAAATGGCAGTTGTGGTTTTCAGGAAGGGAGATTAGAGATTACTCAAGGAAGAAGAAATGATTTCAGAAGGGCTTTGAATAAGGGGAGAACGATAATCTGTTGGCTATCAAGAGGAAGGGAGTTCCAAGCAGCCAGAAGGGTGGACCTGAGCAAGAAGTCAGTGTGGGGAGAGATAATAATAATAATAAGCGCTTTCTATGTGCCAGATACTGTTCAAAGTGCTGGGGTAGATAAAAAATAATTGGGTTGGACACAGTCCCTGTCCCACTTGGGGCTCATGGCCTTAATTCCCATTTTACAGATGAGGGAACTAAGGCATGGAGAAGTTAAGTGACTTGCCCAAGGTCACATAGCAGACAAGTGGCAGAGCTGGGATTAGAACCCATAACCTTCTGACTCCCAGGCCTATCCACTAGCCATGCTGCTACTCTGCTCACTATGTTCCATGCACTGTACTAAGTGCTGGGGTGGATACAAGCAAATTGGGAGGGACACAGTCTCTGTCCCACATGGGGCTCGCAATCTCAATCCCCATCTAGGCAACCAGTACAGTGCTGTGAGCACACTTTGACCCTGAACAGAAATGATTGCCCTACTTCAGACCCCCAGAGTGTTAGCTCTTCCTCTAGACTGTAAGCTCCTTTTGGTCAAGGAGCACGTATAACAATTCTGTAATATTGCACTCTCCCAAGCACATAGTGCAGTGCTCTGCTCCCAGCAAGCTCTCAATATATACAAATGACTAGTTCATTCACTTATTAGGAGTACACCTGCCAGACTAAAGCTCAAGAGATAGAAGGATATCTGTGGGCAGATATATGCTAATTTAAACTGGAAAGAGGGATGAAGACCTCTCAGGAAAATTCCAGGGAGATAAAAATCTGCTCAGCAAAGTCACCAGTCCAATGATGAGAGTCAAGAAGACATTCATTTCTCCTGGTGAAGAGACCATCTTTCCCCACTTTCAATCTGACCATTGCTGACACTCAGAAGCAGCATGTCCTAGTGGATAGAGCACAGACCTGAGAGTCAAGAGGACCTGGGTTCTAGTCCCAGCTCTGCAAATTCTCCGCTGTATGACCTTGGGCAAGACACTTAGCAAGTCTCTGTGACTCAGTTACACCATCTGTAAGATTGGGATTAAGACTGTGAGCCTCATTCATGTGGGACAGGGACTGTGTCAAACCCAATTTGCTTTTACCTCCCCCAACAGCCCCCTGCTTCCCCACCCCTATCCCCCAGTGCTTAGAAAATGCCTGGCACATAGTAAGTTCTTAACAAATACCATTATTATTATTATTATCATGTGAACATTAGTGGAGTTTTGACATTGGTCTTCCATCAGATTTGTGTGTCATGTACTGTCCAGGTCTACGCTGGAAAAAGCCACCCCTGATTTACAAAACAAATTCAGGATGTGGATGTGTTGTCATGTTGCAAATCTACTATGCTCCATCATCACTCAAAAGAAGAAGTGTTTGGGAAACACTATATGTTGTAATAATTTGAGATCAACTTGGAACCAGACTGAATCCTTTGGGTTACCCTGGGCAATGTGGAATCTTATTTTTAAATATCTGGTTGGTATTATTGGGTATCATCTATTTGGTCAGGATGCTGCCTGATTATATTGCCATCATTGTCAGCATCTGTCTTCACTGAGCAAATTGCTCTGCTCAGAGTAGGTAATTGAAAGAATACATAAAATTTGAAGACAGGGTCCCTTCCCTCAGTGAGTTTTCAGTCTAGTGGAGAAGCCTCCCTCCCATTCCTTCCAGAATTCCCTTTACTTATTCCAAGGATGTTGTGCAGACAATAGTGGGTATGATCAGAAACAGAATATTGGGCTTGATGGAGTATTAGTCTGACCCAGTCATAGCACTACTGACAGTCCCATATTCTTATGGCAGGAGAGAAATAGTCTTGAAAGTGCTTTGGAAAATAAAGGCCCCCCAAAAATTCAAGGTATTATTGTTGTTGTGAAAATAAGGCCTATAGATCTAAAGAGTTAACTTTCAAAGGAATCCCTGATACTCATTTTGAATTTTGGAGAAAAAAAAATATTACACTCCATATGAAACTAAAATCAGTCAGTGGTATTTTTGAATGTCTGTGGAATGTAGAACATTGAACTAAGCACTGAGAAACAATGTGGCCCAGTGGAAAGAGTACAGGCCTGGGAGACAGAGGACCTGGGTCCTAACCCATCTTTGCTCCTTGCCTGCTGTACAACCTTGGGTAAATCACTCAATCTCTCTGTGCCTCAGTTTCCTCATCTTTCAAGTGGGGATTAAATACATGAACTTCCTCCCCCTTAAACTGGGAACTCCATGTGAGACAGAGACTGTGTTAGATCTGATTGCATTGGGCCTCCCCCCATGCTTAACCAAATTGTTGGCACACAGTTAGCACTGAACCAATATCACAATTATTATTATCATCATCATCGCTAAGTACTCTGGAGAAAAACAACAGAAGCAAAACAAATGTTCCTGGGAGGAGCATAAAGTCTAATGGGGAGAGAGATGGATAAAAACAGGAATGGGAAAAAGAATAGGCGTATAGTAGAAAATAATATAAATATGTCAGGATGAATTAGCTGAAGAAATAATTTAATGTATTACATATGAATATGCATATGTGTTTGAGCACTAAGCAGAGAGAATAATAGGCATAGTTGTATATTGCAAATACAAGAATCTAAACCTACTTTTTCCCCTTGCATTATTACACAAGGACTAGAGTAGAAGTATATTAAGAATTACCATCATTGAAACATGCAGGTAAAATATGAAGTTGGGGGAAAATGCCTGTAATCAGACATTATCTAACCTTCAATTTCTGATAGCCCAGGAACATTTCAAGGCCAGGTGAACAAATGATTATGACCTTGAGGCCAGAGGTCAAATACAAGATCTTATTGTGAATCTAGGGAAAATTACTTTTTTAAGACCTAGGACATGGCTATTGTTGGGAAGAATATTAAATCCAAGCCCTTCTTATCATTTTCTTGGAAAAAATCTTGGGTAAAAATGACTCCTTAACAAAGTAAAACCTTCTTGTTGTAATTTGCAGAGTGTGGGAATTAGGATCGTGATCTTGGGCTAAGGAGGTTATCAAAGAATTTGCAATGATTTCTGAGTCCTGAGTTACTGGTCTTCATTGTTTAAAGAATAAGGAACGGTTTGTTCTGGTCAAATGGAGGGTTGGGAATCTGAGGACAAGTTGTTTGGTGTCAGTGTGTAAGATTCCATGAAGGATTAGCTCCAATTTGAGCTACAACCCATTGATCAGGCGGAGTCCTTCAAGATGACCCAATGAATGGTTGGCTTATGAAGGGCTTCATCAGCTTTCAAGGTGGTTTAAACTACACAGTCACTGGCCTAGCAACAAGGGAGAGGAGCAGGGGAAGAGGGAGGCGGGACTTTCAGTGACTTACAGTGACCCCACTCCTCCCCATCCTACAGTGGCCTCGCTGTCACTTCCCAAAGGCACAGCCTCAGAATAGGCAGGACCAGTCTGTTGTGGACAGAGAACTTGTCTACCAACTGTGTTACATCATTCTCTCCCAAGCGCCTAGTACAGTGCTCTATGCACAGTAAGCACTCAGTAAGTACGATTGACTGATTGATTGATTGACCCAAGGGAGCTGGGCAGGATGGAGGCTGGGGCACTTGTTGAGCTCAGCTCCCCTGCTTTCTGGAACTGCCTCTCTGTCCTCTTCCCGAGGCAAGGAACAGGATGGTTTTTCTTCCTGCTCCTCTTCTTCTATCCTGACAGCTGAACACTGTGACATTTGTGTAGGCAGGGTCACGTCACCAGCAGTGCTGCAGTGGGGCAGCGGGGACAGAGCAGCAGGGGCAGGGAAGAACACCAATTCCGATTTTTCAGAAACATTTTTCTCTCTGTCTCTCACTCTCTGTTTACCACCAGAAGGAGTGGAAGCTGATGGCAATGATCCCTGATTGGCCGAGGGAATTGATTCGTTCATTCACTCAATTCATTCAATTGTATTTATTGACCACTTACTGTGTGCAGACCACTGTACTAAACACTTGGGAAGTACAAGGTCAGGTGTGAGGGCCCGGGGCTGTCTCTTTGGGGTGGGGGGGGGGGGGGTCCTGGCGGGGACAGTTTCAGGTGGAGGGAGAGAGGGAGGGAAGGAGGAAGAGAGCGGAGGGCAGGGGGATGGTGAGATCTGAAGGGGGGAAGGCTGACAGCTTAGCAATGAATGGAAGGTCATGGAGGCATGAGGGTGCTGGGACTGCATTAGGTAAATGTACAAAAGCTATAAAAGACCAGTTTTGTAGGCAACACATGTGTAGTACTTGATTCTGCAGACATGAGCAGGAACCTCCTTGGAGGGAATGGGACTAAAGATGCCAGGACTGGAACGAGATGCTGTTTGGATGTTTGCTACACTATGCAGAGGAGCAGTGTGGCCTAGTGAAAAGAGCATGGTCCTGGGAGTCAGAAGACCTGGGTTCTAATCCTGACTCTGCCACTTACCTGTTTTGTGACCTTGGGGAAGTCATTTAACTTCTCTGTGCCTCAGTTTCCTCATCTGAAAAATGGGGATTAATTACCTGTTATCCCTTCTATTTAGACTGTGAGGCCTAAGGTGGGTCCTGATTATCTTGTATCTACCCCAGTGCTTATTACGGTGTTTGGCATAAGTGCCTAACAAATACTAGAATTACTAGTACACTCTCTGGAGAGTGGTAGCATCTGGTATAGTTGATTGTGAACAAAAGGATCCCAATGTTGGACCACAAGGATTGGGCCCCTAGTGCTTGTGTTTAGACTGGTGAGCACCTGGATGTGTTCACCTGGAAGGCCCTTTAAAAAATGGGGTGGTCCCTATCTGGTGTCCTAAACAGGCAGGTGATTTGCCTGTTGGGCATGGGCAGAGAGAGGTTTGTTACTCAAGGGGAAGGAAAAAGGCATGAAAAGAGTTGTAATCCTGGCTTTGATGAGTGGGATTGAATCCTTTCAGAGGGAAACAGACTTTATAGACACACATCACAGCTTTAAGAGAATCAGTTGCCATTGAGGAGGCAAACTGGGCCAGGAGGGAGAAGGAAGGTAAATGGAAACTTGGAATTGGAGGTTCAAAGATTGAGGGAAGAGAGAGGTCAAGACCCTGCGGGAGAGGAAACCTGAGGTAGAACTTTACATAGCAACACAGAATGTTCATTATCATGCCTCTGCCCAAGTAGTGGTTTCAGGCCCACCTTACCCCCAGCCTCCAAGGAACCCCTACATATCTCCCCCAAGTTATACGGTGAGGGCAGTGGAACAGAGGACCCAATGAGGCAATGAGCATGAGGGGGATTCTTCCACTACTGTTGCCAAGGAGGTAGTGCTCAACTCATCATCTCCTCAGGAGATGGAAGTTCTGTGAATTAGGTTGGCAGTGGCCGGGGGCAGTGTGCTCCCTGGGGACTGGAATGTCTTCACGGGGTAGTTGGTAAGAGTATAAAAGGCCATGGCAGAATACCATTCTGCTGACCAGGACATGCTGTGGAAGGCTTTGCTATGCTCGAACACAGCAGGCCTCTTGGTAGAAGATGGTTTTTCCCAAACAGTAAAGGAGGTAGTCAAAACCTGGTTTGGGATTTATAGCCTGCATGTGAGAGTAGGGAGGCTGAGACTGCAAGACAGTAAGCACGCTCAGGTCCTGATGGACATGATACAGGCATGGGTTTAAATTCAGGAAGTCATTCAACCAGAGTCAGTGGGAATCTTAGCACCCTGCCCGGAAGAAAGGATGGTAGGTACAACGTTATTGACCCTGAATTTAGGAGGATATTCAAGATGCAGAGTGGAGATTTGATAGCAGAACAATTAGGAGCTATTTAGCTAAGGCAGGGGCTTGGTGGAGAAAGAAAATCCCAGATGAGATGAGGTTCCAGATGCGTGAGTTTCAGAGTGAACTAACCAAACCCTTCAATTGAAGCGCCTGTTGAAATTATGAGAGCTGGGGTTTGGGTTTGTTCATTCCTCACATGTATTTATTGAGCACTTACTGTGTGCACAGCACCATACTAAGCACTTG
This sequence comes from Tachyglossus aculeatus, assembly GCF_015852505.1. Classification (NCBI taxonomy): domain Eukaryota; kingdom Metazoa; phylum Chordata; class Mammalia; order Monotremata; family Tachyglossidae; genus Tachyglossus; species Tachyglossus aculeatus. The sequence continues at coordinate 33,228,239 of NC_052073.1, read as the reverse complement.
GGAAAGTACAGTACAACAATAAACAGTACATTCCCTGCCCACAAGGAGCTTAGAGTCGAGAGGGAGGGAGAAAGACATCAAAACAAAATAAGTAATAATAATAATGGCATTTGTTAAGCATTTACTATGTGCTAAGTATTGTTCAAAGCTCTGGGGTAGATACAGGTAATCAGGTTGTCCCACATGGGGCTTACAGTCATAATCCCCATTTTACAGGTGGGGATTACAGCTGTGGGCGGAGGGGGGGTTCGAGAAGCAACGTGGCTTCGTGGAAAGAGCACAGGCTTGGGAGTCAGAAGTCATGAGTCTGAATACCTGCTCTGCCATTTGTCAGCTGTGTGATTTTAGGTAAGTTACTTAACTTCTCTGTTCCTCAGTTATCTCATTAGTAAAATGGGGATTATGATTGTGTGCCCCACATGGGACAACCTGATAACCTGGTATCTACCCCAGTACTTATAACAGTGCTTGGCACATTGTAAGCACTTAACAAATACTATAATAATAATACTATACTAATAATATATAATACTATACTATAATATACTATATATATAATATATATAGTATATATTATATATAATATATAATATATATAATATACTATATACTATATACTATAATACTATACTAATATAATAATATATAATAATATAATAATACTATATAATACTATACTAATAATACTATAATAATAATAATACTATTATTATTATTATTATTATTATTATTACAGATGAGGTAACAGAAGCACAGAGAAGTTAAGTAACTTGCCCCAGGTCACACAGCAGACAAGTGCGGAGCAGGGATTAGAACCTATGACCTCTGACTCCCAAGCCTGTGCTCTTGCTACTAGGCCATGCTGCAGATATGTACATAAGTAGTGTGGGGCAGGGATGGGGGAAGAGCAAAGAGAGCAAGTCAGGGTGGTGCAGAAGGGAGTGGGAGATAAGGAAAAGTAGGGCTTAGTCTGGGAAGGCCTCCTGGAGGAAATGTGCTTTCAATAAGAATTTGAAGGCGGGGAAAGTAATTATCTATTGGATTTGAGGTGGGAGGGCATTCCAGGCCAGAGGCAGGACATGGGCTGGGGTCAGCGGCGAGACAGGTGAGATCGCGGCACAGTGAGGTTAGCACTAGAAGAGCAAAATGTTCAGGCTGAGTTGCTGAAGGAGAGAAGTAAGGTGAGGAAGGAGGAGGAAAGGTGATGGAGTGCTTTAAAGCCAAGGGTGAGAAGTTTTTGCTTGATATGATGATGATGGTATTTGTTAAGCACTTACTATGTGCCATGCACTGTTCTAAGCACTGGGGTAAATACACAGCAATCAGGTTGTCCCACATGGGGCTCACAGTCTTAATCTTCATTTTACAGATGAGGTAACTGAGGCACATTGAAGTGAAGTGGCTTGCCGAAGGTCACGCAGCAAACAGGTGCTGGAGCCAGGATTAGAACCTACATCCTCTGACTCCCAAGCCCGTGCTCTTCCCACTAAATCATGCTGCTTCTCCAATGGAGGTGGATGGGCAACCACTGGAGTGTTTTGTGGAGGGGGGTGACATGTCCTGAACATTTTTGTAGAAAAGTGATCCAGGCAGCAGAGTGAAGTATGGACCTTGCTAAGCACTTAGTACAGTGCTAAGCGCTTAGTACAGTGCTCTACACACAGTAAGCGCTCAATAAATACGATTGATGATGATGACCTGAAAGAGGCAGGAGGCAGGAAAGTCAGCAAGGAGGCTGATACGGTAATCCAGGCAGGATAGGATGAGTGATTATATTAACATGGTAGCAGGTTGGATGGAGAGGAAAGAGCAAATTTTAGTGACGTCATGAAGGTGGGAGTGACAGGATTTGGTGACAGATTGAATATGTGAGTTGAATGACAGAGAGGAGTCAAGGATAACACCAAGGTGTGGGCTTGTGAGACAGGAAAAATGGTGTGTTCCCAGGGTTCATGCACGGCACATAATTTGCGAGGAATGCCAAATGTTTAAGGTGTGACACTGTACAAATGTACTGTTGGCCTCATCCTGGAAAAGGGCCAAGAAGCAGTGGGGGGACATAGTCCCAGTGACATCCTCCAGCCTAATTCCTATGGGAGTGAGAGGGGTTGGCTCACCTGCCCCAAGAAATTGGACTGCTCTGGCAGACCTTGGGTGGTCAGAAGCGGTTAGGTGAAAACCATTCATTCATTCATTCATGTTTACTGAGCACTAACTGTATTCAAGGGCAGAATGCATTACAAGGGGTCCAGGCTGACCAATCTGACCCATAACATATCGGGCACCCTGAGGAAAACACTTTATTGGGCAAAACTGATCTTGTAGGGATGGGGACCCAGTGACTTGAAAAGGGGAAGAAGAGTGATGATCTAGCCATTGATTCAATAAAGGCAAAGATGACGAGTTTTTTTATTTTGTTTTGTTTTTAAATGGTATAAGTTAAGAGCTTACTATGTGCAGCAGTGTGGCCTAGTGGTTAAAGCACTGGCCTGGGAGTCAGAAGGATTGGGTGCTAATCCTGGCTCCACCACTTGTCTACTGTGTGACCTTCGGCCAGTCACTTAACTTCTCTTTGCCTCAGTTATCTCATCTGTAAAATAGGGAGTAAGCCCCATGTGGAACAGGGACTGTGTCTATCCAGATTACCTTGTCTCTACCCCAGAGTTTAGAACAGTGCCTGGCACATAGTAAGCACTTAACAGGTAACAATAAAAAAATGTGCAAGTCACTGTACTAAGTGCAGGGTTAGAGACAAGGTGATCAGGTTGGATATAGTCCATGTCCCATATGGGACTCACAGTCTTAATCCCCACTTTAAAGATGAGGAAATGGAGGCACAGAGAAATTAAATGTTGTGCCCAAGGTCACATAGCAGACAAGTGTCAGAAGCAGGATTAGAACCTCGGTCCTCTGACTCCCAGCCCTGTGTCTCCACCCCTCTAGACTGTAAGCCCGCTGTGGGCAGGGATTGTCTCTCTTTATTGCTGTACTGTATTTTCCAAGCGCTTAGTACAGTGCTCTGCACACAGTAAGTGCTCAATAAATATGAATGAATGAATGACCTGAGTAGGGAGAGGCAGGAGGCTGGGAGGTCAACAAGGATGCTGATGCAGTAATCCAGGCAGGGTAAGATGGTAGCAGTTTGGATGGAGAGGAAAGGGCTGATTTTAACAATGTTGTAAAGGTGGGACTGGCAGGATTTAGTGATGGATTGAATATGTGGGTTGAATGACAGGAAGGAGTCAAGGATAACTCCAAGGTTACTGAGTTGTGAGACTGGATAGATGGTGGTGCCATCTACAGTGATGGGAAAGTCAAGGGGAGGACAGGGTTTAGTAGGAAAGATAAGGAGTTCTGTTTTGGGTATGGTAAACTAGAGGTGATGGGAGGACATCCAAGTAGAGATGTATTGAAGGCAAGAGGAAATGCCAGACTGCAGAGAAGGAGAGAGATCAGGGAGAGAGATGTGTATTTGGGTATCATCCGCACAGAGGTGGTAGTTGAAGCCATGGGAGTGAATGAGTTCTCCAAGGAAGTGGGTGTATATGGAGAATAGAAGGGGACCCAAAAATGAACCTTGAGGGACTCCCACAGTTAGGGAGTGGGAAGCAGAGGAGGAGCCCCCAAAGGAGATTGAGAATGAATGGTCAGAGAGATAGGAGGAGAGCCAGGAGAGGACATAGTCAGTGAAGTCAAGGTTGGATAACATTTCCAGGAGAAGGAGGTGGTCCTCCGTGTTGAAATTAGCTGAGAGGTCAAGGAGGATTAGGATGGAGGAATAGTTTTTTTTGAGACACAGACAAATCAGCCCACAACCTTCAGCTTTTCTTCCTGCTCCTCCTCTCTCAACATAGTCTTCCCTCCTGTTGGTCTCACCTTCACAACATTGCTAAAATCTGCCCTTTCCTCTCCATCCAAACCGCTAACATGTTAATATAATCACTCATTTTATCCTGCCTAGATTACTACATCAGCCTCCTTGCAACCTCCCAGCCTCCTGTCTCTCTCCACTCCAGTCCTTACTTCACTATGTTGCCTGGATCATCTTTCTACAGAAACACTCAGGACATGTCACCTCCCTCCTCAAAACTCTCCAGCGGTTGCCCATCCACCTCTATAACAAACAAAAACCCCTCACCATTGACTTTAACGAACTCCGTCACCTTGCCTTCTCCTACCTCAACTCATTTCTCTCCTTCTACATCCAAGCCCACAATCTTCACTCCACTAGTGCTAACCTTTTCAATGTGGCCCCATCTTGCCTGTCTTGCCGCAGACTCCTGCTCTACTTCTTGCCTCTGGCCTGGAACACCCTTCCTCCTCAAATCTACCAGACAATTACTTTCTCCTCCTTCAAAGCCTTAATGAAGGTACAACTCCTCCAAGAGGTCTTCCCAGAATAAGCTCCACTTTTCCTCAGCTCCCACTCCCTTCTGCATCACCCAGGCTTGCTCCCTTTGCTCTTCCCCTCCCCAATCCAGCCCCATAACACTTATGTATAATATCTGTAATTTTATTTATTTGTATTGATGTCTGTTCCCCTCCTCTAGAATGTGAGCTCATTATGGGTAGGGAATGTCACTTTTTATTGTTGTATTGTACTTTCCCAAGCACAGTAAGCATTTAATAAATATGATTGAATGAATGAAGTAAGGGGAATGCTGGGCACATTGAATACACTGTGAACACCCGGTGTGGGCAGGGATTGTATCTTTTTATAATATATATTGCTGAATTGTACTTTTCAAATTCTTAGTACAGTGCTCAGCACACAGTAAGTGCTCAATAAATAAGATTGAAAGAATAAAACAATGAAAAACTGCTGATGCCAGTAGTCATTTATTTTCTTAACTGATTAAAAGCTTAAAATCATCTCGAATAATCAATAAAAAAAGATCTTTACAATTTTTATTTCCCACTTCCCCCCTTCTATCCTCAATATTATAGTTAAACTAAGGCTTATCAAAGATCTTTTTCTGATAAAATGAAATCATTCTGGTAGGGTTTTTCCCCTCCCATTTTATCAGTGTCACTTCTATTTGTAGACATTATGGTTGGCTTACAATAGAAACCAAGTTCAGGAATGAGAGTGGATGATCAAAATAATGAACATATCTGAAAAAAATGAAGTACTTTAATTTATATTGATAAGTGGGGTGACACAAGTTTCAGCCTTCTTCTTCAGTGACCAGGACAGTTTTCATCACAGAGAAGGAACTCAATACAAATCTGATGATTGCCTGACTAGTAAGCATTCTTAAGTACCTTTGCCGGCCTCACCTTCACTTCTTTCCAGGTGATGTAAAGTGAGTTTAAAAGCCCTCCACAACAGGAGAATTTTTCTTCTGCCTCAATAGGTCCCCCGACCCTCACATATTTGACATTTATTGACAGTTTATAAGGTTTGCTAGGAGTCTGATTTTAACATTGTCTCTGCTACTCCCTGGTTGTGTATCAGCATTAGTTCACTAAGATAATTGTGGCAATACAATGCAACATCATTTCAGTCAATGAAATTACACTCCAGTCATAGGAGCATTGTAGAAATGAAGGGGACAGTTTTAAAGACAAGGAGATATCATCCTCCCTAAAGCTCTTCCTAGACACCTGACACGTGGATTTCCTCCCTTCTCCCAACCCCCTGATTGCTGGAGGAAACCTTGCCTGTGTCAGTTGACTGGCAGATGTTCCAAGTGAATCAGATACTTCCTGCAGGAACCACTTAGAAGATGCATCTCATTAGTAGGTCGTAAATCAACCCCTTCAAGTGGTTGATATATATCAGATAAGGGTGCCCAGGAACGTCTGTATTCCAATCAAATACCTCTTATGCAAATAACACACCTGTGCATACCCTTATGTACCAAGGTATTATTCAAACTAAATGCATAGCAATGAAAGGGTATGTGAAGAATCCCATCCATTCTCTGGTAGCAGAAACACAGACACTCAGTTCTCTTATAAAACAATAGTTTTGTTCTTGAAGAACCTTGTGTTGTGTAAAGATTTTAAAATTTAAAGACCCTCACTGATTTAGTGAGAATTAATGGGTTCAAATATACATTTGCTACAAATTCCTATCCTGTCTTATTTTGATGTTCAGCCTTGGCAGAAAGGTTTACACCCTTGTCAATTTTTGTTGTTTTACTGTATTAAAAACTTGAAAGTTGCAAACCCCCAAAGAAAACCTAGTGCAGTAAGGCTGAGGCAGTCTGGGAATTGTAGCAGCACCGCACCTTGACATAAACCATGTGTATGTGCACTGACAATTTTACTGACACAAAATCTCATGGTAAAAACTCTGAAACTCTCTGGAAGCATTTCTGAGTTTATTTTAACCACAGCCAGGATTCAACAAAGCAATGAAAATGGATGAGATGGAATGAGGAGAGTGATCTCCACTGTTCCCTCTGACAAATAATTGGTATCCAGCACTATGCTCTAATGAACAGGGGAGGCCATAAGTGACAAAAGACTGAAATAATGAACTCAGTAACAGTAGTGGGTGATACACCTTTAAAGCAACAGGTCATACAAAAACCAATTAGCTGATGCTGGCTCCAGAGGAGGTGATGCATAATATTAAAATGATGAGTGACAAAATAGATCAGCTCAACTCTTCTCCCCAAAATGGAAACAGTTCTTGAAGAAGATAGTTGGTAAAGTACTCTGAGTTAGACAAACTTCAAGCTTATTACAGAGTGTTTTCCCCAATCATATTATTTTCTTCCAATACATGTCTATATGGGAGGTGCATAAGACAGTCTGCTTCACTTCACTTGTAAGGTTGTCTATTTATGTTTCCTAATATTTGTGTGGAAGAGCAAAACTTGTCCTTAGTGAGAACCATAACGGTAAGCATACTTATATATTTTTATTATATGGTTTGCACTGATGACAATTTAGAATTCACTACACCAAAATGCATAGGGAAAACACATTACAGCAGAACTAAGGAAGTGTTCTGCTATAATGGTGTTTTCTTTAAGTGTTTTGACTAGAACACTATTGAGAAACTGGGGACCAGACATGCACCTGTTTGGCTATAGCACAATATGGCATCAGGCATAAAGATTGTGCATACCATGTAGCACAAAAAATACAGCACACAGCATCAGGAACCAGTGAGCACTACAACATGAGTTCACGTTAATGTGGAACTGCAACCTCTGATTTAGAGAGGAACTGCATTTATATATAACTCATGCCTTTGAAGATGGCAGTGCTGATGTTGAGGCTGATGTTTCCTGTGTGGAAGTGAGGCAGAAAAAATGACCGATGGGTAAGCAACACTCCCTTCCACATGGTTTCAATTGATCAATCATATTTACTGAGGGCTGTGTACCCCCTTTCAGGGTTGCACCTGGAGAGTTTCTAGTACTCTACCAGTCTTAGCTATGAGAGGGAGAGTCAGGTAGATGTATACCCATTCCATTCCTAGCTTGGCCAGTGGCTACTGAGTGGAAGGCAATCTGCTACAAGTCAAAACTCACCCATGCTGGGCAGCAGCAATGTGGGAGAGAGTTGAGGGAGGAGACTCAAGTTTACTGCATGGGCGGAGGCAATGGTAAGCCACTTTCATATTTTTACCAAGAAAACTCTATGGACACACTGCCAGAAGGATTGCAGATGGAGAGTGGGACATTCACTGTTGACGACACTTCACTGTTGATGGCACTACCATCCTTCCCGTCTCACAAGCCCGCAACCTTGGTGTCATCCTCGACTCTGCTCTCTCGTTCACCCCTCACATCCAAGCCATCACCAAAACCCGCCAGTCTCACCTCCTCAACATTGCCAAGATCCGCCCTTTCCTCTCCATCCAAACCGCTACCCTGCTCATTCAAGCTCTCATCCTATCCCGTCTGGATTACTGTATCAGCCTACTCTCCGATCTCCCATCCTCCTGTCTCTCCCCTCTTCAATCCATACTTCATGCCGCTGTCCAGATTGTCTTTGACCAGAAATGCCCTGGGCATGTTACTCCCCTCCTCAAAAATCTCCAGTGGCTACCAATCAACCTATGCATCAGGCAGAAACTCCTCACCCTCGGCTTCAAGGCTCTCTATCACCTCGCCCCCTCCTACCTCACCTCCCTTCTCTCCTTCTACAGCCCAGCCTGCACCCTCCACTCCTCTGCTGCTAATCTCCTCACTGTGCCTCGTTCTTGCCTGTCCCGCTGTCGACCCCCAGCCTACGTCATTCCCCTGGCCTGGAATGCCCTCCCTCTGCACATCCACCAAGCTAGTTCTCTTCCTCCCTTCAAGGCCCTACTGAGAGCTCACCTCCTCCAGGAGGCCTTCCTAGACTGAGCCCCCTCCTTCCTCTCCCCCTCCACTCTCTCTCCATCCCCCCCGCCTTGCCTCCTTCCCCTCCCCACAGCACCTGTATATATATATATATATATGTTTTTATGTATTTATTACTCTATTTGTTTATTTATTTTATTTGTACATATTTATTCTATTTATTTTATTTTGTTAATATGTTTTGTTTTGTTCTCCGTCTCCCCCTTCTAGACTGTGAGCCCACTGTTGGGTAGGGACAGTCTCTATATGTTGCCAACTTGTACTTCCCAAGCACTTAGTACAGTACTCTGCATACAGTAAGTGCTCAATAAATATGATTGAATGAATGAATGAATTCAGGGAGAGATATGTCCGCAGTGTCACTGTGGATTGGAAACAACTCCACAGCATAAGGCAAGACAACTGTGTGCACTGTATTAAGTGCCTGGGAGAGTACAACTCCATAATATAACAGACACATTCCCTGCTCAGAACCAGCATACACTCTAGAGGAGGAGACAGACATAAATATAAATAAACAAATTATAGATATATACATAAGTGCTGGAGGGCTGGGGGTGGTGGGTGGTGAATAAAGGGAGCAAGTCAGGGTGATGCCGAAGGGAGTGGGAAAAGTGGAAATGAGGGCTTAGTCATGGAAGTCCTCTTGGAGTAGATGTGCCTTCAATAAGGTTTGAAGGTGGAGAGAGTAATTGTCTATTGGAGATGAAAAGGGTGGGTGTTCTAAGACTGAGGCCCGATTTAAGCCAGAGGTTGGCGGTGAGATAGAGGAGGTGCACTGTTTGCACATACAGCTAAATCTTTGCTGCAATACTTGGTTTACCCCAAACAACCAATAAGTGTTTTTCAACTGTCCTTTTGGTGTCTCAATCAATCATATTTATTGAGCACTCACTGGGTGCAGAACACTATACTAAGCGCTTCGGAGAGTACGATACAATAGAGTCATAGATAGGATCACTGACTTCAAGGAAAATTCAATCTAGTGGGGAGGTAGATGTTACAAAATAAATTTCAGAGAGGGAAAGTGGCAGAGAACAAGACTATGTACATAAGAACTGTGGGGCTGGGATAGGGTGAGAACAAAATGTTTACGGGATACAGACTCGAGTGCGTAGGTGAAACAGAAAGGAGGGAAATGGGAGGGAGATGAGAGTTTAGTCAGGGAAGGCTTGTTGGAGAAGATATAACCTTAGTAGTGTTTTGAAGGTGGGGAGAGTGGTGGCCTGCTGGAGACAAAGCTGAAGAGAGTTCCAGGCAGAAGGGAGGATATGATTATGTGGGTGTGGGTGTGTTCCTTCCCACCTACCTGAAATACCTGCAATTAATTCCCACAATTATTCACCAGAAACACCAGATTAAACCTCTTCAGCTTCAAACATTTTCTATTTTAACCTTAAACCACTCTGACCTCACCATGTTTCTCTATTTTTTAATGGTTTTTAATAATGATGGTACTTGTTGCGTGCTTACTATGAGCCAAACTGTTTTAAGTGCTGGGGTAGATACAGGTTAATCAGGTTGTACACAGTCCCTGTCCCATATGGGGCTCAAATCGCATTTTACAGATAAGGTAATTGAGGCACAGAGAAGTGAAGAGATTTACCCAAAGTAACCCAGCAGATACGTGGCACAGCTGGGATTAGAACCCAGGTCATTCTGACTCCCAGGCTTGTGCTCCATCCACTAGGCCATACCATCCCGTCACTGTTCTTCTTTCCCATTGCTTCCCCACACCTCTTATCCTCAGCATAGCCACCTGTCAGCTCACTTCCATTCAACCCCCTCCACCCTTCATATCATTTCCCCCCTCCCAGGCCCTTAACCAAAACCAATTGCAGCCTGTGGAAGCCCCACTCCATTGTAGGCAAATTTCCCTTTATCTTTGACCTGCTCCTGACCCAATCACTGCTCTTCCTCACCATCACTGAAACTGGCTCTCCACAGACAAATTGTCTCTGACACGGCTCTCTCCAGAGGGGGCTTAGTCTTCTACTTCATGAGACTCTGTGGGAAAGTTGACTTGCTTCTCAGCTCCCAAAGCCGCTTTTCCACTATTCTGCCTCCCATCCCTCTTTTTTCCCTTCCTTTGAGACCCACATCACCTGCCTCTATCACCAATCTAATTATTAATTACTATCATCTATTGCTCCCAGGCCCCATCTCCAGCTTTCTGAACCATTTTCATCTTTTTCTCGAGCCTTGATCTTGCTGCAGACCCCTAACCTATGTCCTGCCTCTGGCCTGGCTACCCTCCCTCCTCAAGTCTGCCAGAAGATTACTCTCCCCCACCTCAAAGCCTTATTGAAGGCACATTTCTGCTGAGGCTTTCCCTGACTGTTATCGACAAGTAGGGTGCAAAATAGGTTAATCGGTGTAAATCTGCCGCAGGGTTCTTGTACCCAGGGTGGTGACGCAGATAGGAAAAATGACTTGGAGACGTGAGTTCAGATAAAGCAGTAAAGAAGGAAAGTGGCTACTTGCCCGTTCACCTCCGGGGAGAGGTACGAGTGACAAGCGGCCCCGATCCCATTCTCACTGTGTCTTTTATTGAGTTACAGCAACATGGGAGCAGAGCAACTGGGAATTTCAGGAATCCAATTAGGACCGACAGGATGCTATAAATTCTAATTATTCTCTGTTTTCACTGCCTTGTGCCGGTTGTTGTTATCTGCCCTATGGCCTTGCCTAGATAGGTGTTACTGGCCTTGAAGACATCTGTTGCTGAGCCTTGCATAAAATGCAAAAAAAAGGAGTTGTTCTCACGGCCTGCACAAAATGGAGTGTTACTGTCAGCATACACAAAATGGAGTCAGTCATGTCAAGTCCGCTAGTGGACAACACTGACTAAGGCCCCCTTTCCTCTTCTCCCACTCCCCTTTGACTCACCTTGACTTGCTCCCTTTGTTCTGCCCCACTTCCAGCCCCACAACACTTAAGTACATAGCTGTAATTTATTTATTCATTAATATGAATAAATAAACTAGACAAGCTCGTTGTTGGCAGGTAATGTGTGCGTTTATTGTTACACTGCACTCTCACAAGCACTTAGTACAGTGCTCTGCACATAGTAAGTGCTCAATAAATACGATTGAATGAATGAATGAATTTCCATTTTATTGATGAGATAACTGAGGCACAGAGAAGTGAAGTGACTTGCCCAGTGTCACACAGGAGACAAGTGGTGGAGCTAGAATTAGAACCCATGACTTTCTGAATCCGAGGTCCATGCTCTGTCCACTGTGCCAGTCACTCAATCAAGTCACTCAATCACTTCCTACCTAGCCTCACTAATCTCCCACTACAACCCAGTCCACACACTTCACTCCACTAATGCCAAATACTCAATGTACCACGATTTTATCTACCTCACCACCATCCTCTTGCTTGTGTCCTCCACTGAGGCACAGAGAAGTTAAGTGGTTTGCCCAAGGTCACACAGCACACAAGTGGCAGAGCTGGGATTAGAACCCATGTCCTCTGACTCCCAAGCCCATGCTCATTCCTCTAAGCCACACTGCTCTAGCCTGGACCCTGCTTCATATCTGACAGATCTTACTAAAGCCTTACTAATATCACATCTCCTCCAAGAGACTTTCCCTGATTAACCCCTCATTTCCTCACATATTAGCCCTTTCTTCTGTGTCATCTATGTACTTGGGTCTATGTCCTTTAAGCACTTTAATTCTTTCTCCATTCCAGCCCCACATGTCTGTAAACACCTTGATACTTTCATATTCACTCCACCACAACATTTATGTAATACATCCTTATTCATTGCCATTTCCCCTATCTGTAATTAGTTTATCATTATTATTAATAATAATAATAACTGTCATTTTTGTTAAGCACATACTATGTGCTAGGCACTATACTAAGTGCTGGGGTGGATGCAAGCAAATAGGGCTGGACATAGTACCTATCCCGCATAGGGCTCACAGTCTTAATCCCCACTTTACAGATGAGGTAACTGAGGCACAGAGAAGTGACTTGCCCAAGGCCACACAGCAGAATAGTGGCAGAGCCAGGATTAGAACCCATTACCTTCTGTCTCCCAGGCCCATGCTCTATCACTATTCCATGTTGCTTCTAATGTCTGTTTCTCCTACTAGACCATAAGTTCCTTGAGAGTAGGAATCACAGCTACTGAATCCATTATGTTTTTCTCTCCCTAGTTTTTAGCACAGGGCTCTGCTCTCAATAAACATTCAATAAATAATACTGACTGATTGATTGGGATGAGGGGGAGAGAGATGAGATTGGATGAGTAGATTACCTTAAGAAGAACAAAGTGTACAAACTGGGTTATAGCAGGAGAGGAGACTGGATAAGTAGGAGGGAGCGAATTGATTGATTCCTTGAAGCCTCTGGTCAGGAGTTTGTATTTGATGCAGTGGTGAATGAGCAACCATTGGAAGTTTTTGAGGAGTTTCTGAGAAGCAGCATAGCCTAGTGGATAGAACATGGGCCTGGGAATCAGAAGGACCTGGGTTTTAATCCCAGCTCTGATTTTTGTCTTTTGTGTCATCTTGGGAAAATCACCTGTGTCTCCTTGATCCCCTCCAACCTGGTTTCCACCCACTTCACTCCACAAAAACAGTCATCTCTAGATTAACTAAAGTCCTTCTTGTCAAATCTGACTGCCTGTATTCCATTCTGATCCTCCTCGACCTCACAGCTGCCTTTGATGCTATAGATCACCCCCTTCTCTTTGAAACATTAACCAGCCTGGGATTCACTGACACTGTCCTCTCTTGGTTCTCCTATTTCTCTGGCAGCTTCTTCTCATTTTCTTTTATTAGTTCCTCCTCTGCTTCCCACCCTCTGACAGCGGGGGTTCCTCAAGGCTCAATCTTATGTCCCCTTCTATTCTCCGTCTACACCCACTCCCTTGGAAAATTCATTCACTCCCACAGCTTCAAGTACCATTTCTATGCAGATGATTTCCAAATTTACATCTCCAGCCCTGACCCCTCTCCTTTCCAGCAATCTCCCATTTCCTCCAGCCTTCAGGACATCTCTCCCCGGATGTCCTGCCAACACTGCAAACTAGACATGTCCGAAACAGAATCCTTTATCTTCCTACCCAAACCCTGATCTCCCTTGTCTTTCCTATCACTGTAGACAATACCACTATCCTCCCTAACGCACAAGCCAGTAACCTTGGCATTGTCCTGGACTCATGTCTTTTATTCCATCCACATATTTAATCTGTCATCAAATCCTGTGTTCATAACACTGATAAAACCCATCCTTTCCTCTCCATCCAAACTGCTACCACTCTGATCGAAAGCACTTATCCTATCACACCTTGACTACTGCTTCTGCCTCCTTGCTGACCTCCCAGTCTCTTGTCTCTCCCCACTCCTGTCTATCCTTCACTTTGCTGTCCAGATAATTTTTCTAAAAAAGTTCTGTCCATATCTCCCCACATCTCTTCAAGAATCTCTAATAGCTGCCCATCCACCTCCACACCAAACAGAAACACCTTATCATGGTCTTTTAAGCACTCAGTCAGCTAACCTCATCCTACCTCAGCTCTCTGATCTCTTCTACTATGCTACTGCACACTCCATTCTTCTAGCACTAGCTTACTCACTGGGCCCTAATCTTGTCTATCTTGCTGCTGACCCCTTTCCCACATCCTCCCCCTAGCCTGGAAATCCCTCACCCTTCATATACACTAGACCACCACTTTCCCTACCTTTAAAGTGTTATTAAAGTCACATCTCCTAGAAGAGGCCTTCCCCAATTAAACCCTCTTTTCCCCGGCTTGCTCTCCCTTCTGTGTCACCTAAGCATTTGGATCTGTTACTTTTGTATGTTTGATATTCAGCCCACTCCCAACCCCACAGCACTTATGTATTATGACTTATTTATTTCTATTAATGTCTGTCTCCCCCTCTAGACTGCAAGTTCATCATGGGAAGGGAATGTGTCCGCTACATCTGTTATACTGTATGCTTCCAGGCACTTAGCGTAGGACTCTGCCCATAGTAAACACTCAATGAATAAGATTGATTGGTTGATCAATGAACCTTAAAAACCTCACAAACAGCATAAAACACAAGGACAGATACACAAAATAAAACAAAAAATCAGTAGGAAACTATAGCTAGGGGAGGAAGATTTCAAGCTCTTTGTGATTTAGGGTCCAAGGTGCTTCTGGAGCTACAGAGACTGTTCTAGCAATCACCCAGTCTTGAAGTTTTGTGGAGACCTCAGGCTGCAGTTGCTTTTCTCTGTCCCTCTGGGACCATAGAATATAGGACAGGATGGAATCTCCTTGATGGAATGAAGGAAAGGTGGTGAGGAGAGACAGCTAACCAGTTACTATGGTCAGAGATTGACTACTAGAACTGGATGATCCATTGGTCTGACCTAGTAATGGCCTTGCTTATAGCCCTATGTAGATCCCCTAATTGATACTGTCATTTCCTTCCTTGACCTTGACCCAACTTCTAAAAATGCTGAATGAATGTAAATATGCTATTAGCTCGTGTCAACTTGCGCCCTATTTCTTAGCTCTAAGAGCATATTTTTGGCAATCGTGTTTACTACTTAAAGAAAGCATTTTCTTATAAATCTGCTGCATTTAAAATATAGCTGAGCAATAATTCGGTAAAATGAGAAGGCATCGCAGTGCATTAGCAACATAACCTTAAATATTTATTTTAATGTTCTTAATTGACATTATTTAGCGAGATGACAGCAAACTACTGTGATGAAACTGCCACACTTTATCATTTGAAGCAGATTACATATAAATGGAAATGCTAATGACTATATGCCTTAGCATCAGCAGGAGAGAAATCAAGAACTAGGGATAATGTATAAATTTGCATTCTTTATCTGGGTGACAGGACTTATTTACATGACATTAAAGACTCAAGTATCATTAGAGTTGTGATTCAGTGCATCAAAAACAAGGTAATTATGCATAAATACCATCCATCCCTCTTAATTCATCACTTCTATCAATGCACTATAGCTATAGCTGGTGATACCAAATTCACTACACTATTTAGGGGTAAGCAGATTAGTGCTTAGGTGAATTCAAAACCCAGACTCAAGATCTTCTGTATCTCAAGTAGAGGACATTATTAACCCAAAGTGCAAAAACCAATTTGCTTGTTCACAACCTATTATTTAATGAGCCCACGAGTGGCATATTTAGTTCTCCTGTATCACGTGTTTTCATTTTGCAATTTGAACATAAAATGGTGGAAGCATTTGGAAACATTTTTCCCGTCACACAAATCTGCATGTCGGGAATCTTCTAGACTTCTAGACTGTGAGCCCGCTGTTGGGTAAGGACCGTCTCTATATGTTGCCAACTTGTACTTCCCAAGCACTTAGTACAGTGCTCTGCACACAGTAAGTGCTCAATAAATATGATTGAATGAATGAATGAATGAATGAATCTGCATTTGGGTACGTAATCTCATGATGGGAAGCAATGACGCCTATTGGAAAGAGCATGGGTCTGGTGGTTAGAGGACCTGAGTTCTAATTCTGACAGAACTCCACCACTTGTCTGCTGTGTGACCTTGGACAAGTCACTTAACTTCTCTGTGACTCAGTAACCTCATCTGAAAAATGGGGATTAAATCCTCCTCCTTCTGCCTGAAACTTTGAGCCCCATGTGGAATAGGGATTGTGTCCAACCTGATTTTCTTTAATCTACCTAGGGGTTAGTACAGTGCTAGACATATAGTAAGCACTTAATAAATGCCACAATTATTAGCAAGTGTAGGAAGAAACAGCTTTGTGGGTATGTGTGAAATCAGTCAAGGCATGATGTTGCTTCATTCCCAACCTTTCCCTCAGCTTTACTGTACTATACCCTACAGTACTTAGTGTTCACAATTTTGCCATTTTCAGGGTGAAATATAGTTAAAGAGAAATGAGTATCAAGAGTGTATAGCATTTTGCTAGTGATGGAAAATAATCTAGGGACAAGTGTAGAAATGTCAGCCTTAGCGGTATAATAATAATAATAATGGCATTTATTGAGCACTTACTATGTGCAAAGCACGGTTCTAAGCACTGGGGAGGTTACAAGTTGATCAGGTTGTTCCACGGGGGGCTCACAGTCTTAATCCCCATTTTACAGATGAGGTAACTGAGGCACAGAGAAGTTAAGTAACTTGCCCAAAGTCACACAGCTGACAATTGGTGGAGCCTGGATTTGAACCCATGACCTCTGACTCCAAAGCCTGTGCTCTTTCCACTGAGCCACGCTGCTCAAACCAACTACCCCCTAACTCAGTAATTCCCAATGAATCCATGAAGATTACGATATGAATTTCCCATTATGCAAAGTTCTTCAGGAACACAATTATCACATTAAAATAAAACTTTATTTTTGAAATTTTTGAATTGGAAAGCTATCAGGAATTAGGGATTTTAAAGGGCAGTTTGGGAGGACATTTAGGTATTTGAGGAAATGCTCTCTAAGGGGTGAGATGAGGTCTGAAAGATGTTTAACAATGCTTGATAATAACACCATTTTTATCTGTCCATCCTGTTAGGCTGTAAACTCCTGGAGAGCAGGATTTGTGTACCTTGCTTCTCTTGTACACTCCAAGGTTTAATTAATACAGTAATTTGAATCCAATTGTCACTCAGTAATTTTGAAATTTGAACTGCACTTTTTAGTTTCCAAAGAGCTTTCACACTGGTCTCATTTAATCCTTGCAAGGTGAGAATCATTATCTCCATCCTACAGATGAGGAAACTGAGGCTCAGAGGTCACCCAGCAGCCTGGTGGCCGAGCTGGGACTAAACATCAGGTGTTCTGATGTCATTCCCATGTTCGTTTCACTAGGTAACAATATAGGGACACTTGAGATAGGGTTCAGACCCCAGCAGCCAATACAAATGAGGCAATGAAATCTCCCTTTAAATTCTTCTTCCTTGGTGGCTTGGCAGGCTTACGTTCCTGAATCATGTTTCTCTGTAACGAACTAGGATTTCCTCAGTGAATTTTAACTAAGCACTCTCCGATATGCAAGAGATTTGAGGTATGGGAGGAGGTTCTGTTTAAACCCACGGCCACTCAGTTTGTCATAACACACGCTTTCAATATGTGTTTTGGCTAGACCGTGACTCGGGAATGAGAGAATGTTCTTCCCAGATTGTGAGCCTGTTTGGGTTTAACATGCCTCGTTACTGAAGAAACTGCTTCCATGTTGGCACACAACTTCAGAAAAGGCTAGTCCTATAGCATTAATTTTTCTTAATTCAGTATTTCACAGGAATGCAATCCTCACACTATAGGAGAGCTAGGAACATTATTAAAATAGAGCCTCAGAGCATTGCCAAATACATTATTTTTATATTTTTATCTGAAGCAGCTTGGCCTAGTGGAAAAAGCATGGGCCTGGAAATCAGAGAACGTAATAATAATAATAATAATGATGATGGCATTTATTAAGTGCTTACTGTTTTAAGTGCTGGGGAGGTTACAAGGTGATCAGCTTGTGCCACAGGGGGCTCACAGTCTGAATCCTCATTTTACAGATGACGTAACTGAGGCACAGAGAAGTGAAGTGATTTGCCTGAAGTCACACAGCTGACAGTTGGCGGAGTCAGGATTTGAACCCATGACTTCTGACTCCAAAGCCCGTGCTCTTTCATCTGAGCCACCTGAGTTCTATTCCCAGCTCTGCCACTTGCTTGTTTGCTTTGTGACCTTGAGAACATCACAACTTCTCTGTACCTCAGTTTTTGCAAATGTAAAATGGGAACTGAATTACTGTTCTCCCTTCTACTTAGACTGTGAGTACTGAGTGACACAGGGACTCTGTGTCCAATCTGAAACCTTGTACCCCAACACTTAGAACAATGCTTAACACATAGTAAGCATTTAACAAAGGAAGAAATTATCTTCCTTTGGACATGCTGCCAGTTCTAATGGTACAAAAGGACAGTATTTGTACTGTCCTTGAATAATGTACGGAATTACTGTACTGATCTGTACTGAATTACTGATCTGATCAGTATCTGATCTGTACTGAATTATACATTACTGAATAATGTACTGAATAATTGTACTTCCCAAGCACTTAGTACAGTGCTCTGCACACAGTAAGCGCTCAATAAATATGATTGATTGATATTTGGATTTTGAATTAAAGATAGTTTTAATTCTTTCATTCATTCAATCGTACTTATTGAGCACTCTCTGTGTACAGAGCACTGTACTAAGCACTTGGAAGAGTACAATACAACAATAACAGACACATTCCCTGACCACAACAAACTCCTAAAAAGTGGTAGTTGGGGTGGAGGGGATAACCCAAGGCATTTTCAAAGTAGTAGTAGGAGAAGGAGGAGGAATAATAGTAGAAATAGTATTATTAAGCACTTCCAATGCTCAGATCACTGTACTAAGCACTGGAAATAATTCCATAGATGAAAGTTAGACAGGGGCTCACAGTCCAAAAATAGGATGGGGAGAGGTTTGGCACTAGGTGAAAAAATATAAACACAAAACAACATAAAAGTACAGAGTCTAACAAGTCTAGTAGTAAAGGGGTTTCATGGGGCTGCCACCCAGGTCAACGAGGGTCGGATCACCTCCAAAGCATCCCAGTGTTCTGAAGTTTGTGGTGGCTCTTCACTACTGCAACTTAAACCCCCAGATGTACAGAGTATGTTGGGAGTAGGGGCCCTAGTGGTGCCTATGGGAAGGTGGCAGGGGTTCCTGATGGTTTCGCTCCACAGTCCAGGGGTGGGACAGTCATCATTCTCTTATTCTCTGGGGCCACCTCCACAGAGGACCCCCTGGAATGGCAATTCATTTGTTGCGATGGGCCTGAAGCCACATTGAGCCTTTTGCTCTTTAGAATATAAAGATGGAATTTCACATGGGAACAATAACTTTGAATGGAGATGGATGGGTCCTTTCGCTGAATTCAACAGGAGACAGATGCATCCCTGTCCTTCACAATCTAAGCTGGGGAAAGGGGACTGGAGACAGACAAATCAGGAATGATGAAACGATAATAGACAAGGGCAAAAACACAAAATAAAAACAAAAATCAGTAAACTACAGCGGATAATAATAATAATAATGATGATGATGGTATTTGTTAAGCCCTTACTATGTGCCAAGGACTGTTCTAAGTGCTGGGGTAGATACAAGGTAATCAGGTTGTCCCACATGGGGCTCACAGTCTTAACCCTCATTTTAGAGATGAGGTAATTGAGGCATAGAGAAGTTAAGTGACTTGCCCAAAGTCACACAGCTGACAAGTGGCAGAGCTGGGATGAGGACCCATGACCTCTGACTCTCAAGCCAGTGCTCTTTCCACTAAGCAATACTGCTTTTCTGGGTAAAGGCAGAGTTTAAGGCTCCTCATTGATCAGAGACCAAGGCCCACCCATAGCCACAGTGACTGTTAACAGCAGCCACTTGTCTTCCTGAGGTTTTATAGAGGCCCCATTCTGTGAGCATTGTTCCCTTTCCCACTGGACTGGTGGAAGGCAGGTCGGGGTGGAGGTTCTTTAAGTGCCATGGAGGAGAGTTGGTTCTGGTTCCTGGGAAGGCAGCATAACTATTGCCAAGGGCATGTCAGGAGCAAGAGCCCTTGGTGGTGGGAGGCAAGGTAAAAGTAATGGGTTGTTTTACACCACTGTTGTGGAAGGGGCTAAGAGCATGCTAAGGAAAACTTGTACTGTAGCAGTCACCGTGTCCAATGCCATGCTGTGCAAAAGTTTTTCTAAGACACCAATGTCATACTGCATCTGAACAGATGTTTACTGTGGGAAGAAAGTGCCTTAATTCTGCCGTTGTGTTAAAGTGGGTTATTATTACCTCTCTTTTCCTAGCCTGAGGGTTTGCTGTGCAGCTGTTGACTTGCAGCTTATAGAAGATCTAGGTCTGACTCTCCCCTCCCCCTAGAAGGGGTTAGGCAGTGCTGGGCCTGGTAAAAGCCTGGGGACAATCAGCACCTTCAAGCCCCTTTTTAGAGAAGCAGCGTGGCTCAATGGAAAGAGCATGGGTTTGGGAGTCAGAGGTCATGTGTTCAAATACGGCTCCACCAAATGTCTGCTGTGTGACCTTGGGCAAGTCACTTAACTTCTCTGTTCTTCAGTTACCTCATCTGTAAAATGGGGATTAAGACTGTGAGCCCAACGTGGGACAACCTGATCACCTTGTATCCCCCCAGTGCTTAGAACAGTGCTTTGCACGTAGTAAGTGCTTAACAAATGCCATTATTATTATTATTATTATTATTACTTTAATTCAGATATGGAGCCACTAGGTGGTGGGGACCAGTACCCACTTAGAACTCAGTGGCAGTGCTGAAGAGAGCTGTGAACGCACCCCCAGGGTGAAGCATTCAAAACAAGTGCCATGTGTACTGGATCCTTCTCTTGGTTATTTCCTGAGAGGCAACACACTAACCTCTTTGGGTCAAAATGTATTTGGATATGAGACATGTCTACCAGCTACGTTATGTTGTACTCTTCCACGTGCTTAGTACAATACTCTGCATACAGGAAGTGTTCAATAAATACGATTGATTGATTGATTGAAAGTGGCAGCTATTTTCACAGAAAAGGTTATGCCCTTCTCCAGGTCTGGAACTTCCTCCTTCTTCATAGCCACCAGACCACCACCCTCTCTGTCCTTAAAACTCTCCTGAAAGCCAATCTTTTCCTGAAACAATTCCCAGTATTCATTGCCACCATTCCTGGTCATGTCATTCCATCAGTCACCTTAAGTACTACTGCACATGTAGTCACCTGTGCCACTTAGATGCACCCATGTTAAGAAATGGCTTTTCTGGCTCACTGCCCTCCCACTCTCTGGATCTGAGATGGGCTCCAAAGAAAGCTTCTTGTCTCTTCTGCATCCAAGCCCTTCTTTCAGATTCATTCATTCAATCATACTTACTGAATGATTGCTTTTTTTAATAGCATTTATTAAGCGCTTTCTATGTGCAAAGCACTGGTCTAAGCACTGGGGAGGTTACAAGGTGAACAGGTTGTCCCACATGGGGCTCACAGTCTGAATTCCCATTTTACAGATGAGGTAACTGAGGCACAGAGAAATTAAGTGACTTGCCCAAAGTCACACAGCTGACAAGTGGCGGAGCTGGGATTTGAACCCATGACCTCTGACTCCAAAGCTCGTGCTCTTTCCACTGAGCCATGCTGCACTGTACCAAGACTTGGGAGAGTACGATACAACAATGAACAGACACATTCCCTGCTCACAACGAACTTACAATCAAATCCCACCTCCCCACAGTGCCCCAGTGATAGTCCAGTGTGAACACAAAGCAGTTGTCCACTCTATTCCACGTTTACCAGAAAGGTAGTAACAGGGGACCCTGCTTCCTCTCAAATGATGCACTTGAGAAGCAGTGTGGCCTAGTGGAAAGAACATAGGCCTGGGAGTCAGAGGACCTGGGTTCTAATCCCTGCTCTGCCACGTGCCTGCTGTGCAACCTTGGGCAAGTCTTTTACCTTTCCTGTTCCTTTGTTACCTCCTCTGTAAAATGGGAATTAAATCCCTATTCCCTGTCCTACCCCAATTCCCCTTCCTACTTAGACTCAGAGTCCAGTGTGGAACAGGGACTATGTCTGACCTAATGATCTTTTATCTACCCCAGCACTTAGAACAGTACTTGACACTTAGTAAGCACTTAACAAATACCACAATTATTGTTATTATCATCATCATTATTATTATTATTCCTTGGGTCAGGCCAATGAAAGGACATAGAGGGTAAAGAAAAAGTGCAAATAAAAAGAACTGAAATGCCTTACCTTACTGCTGACCCCATTTGTTTAGACATGCACACAAAAGCACATGTGGATATGGAGATATATATTTACATACAATTTTATTCAGCTATTTACCATTTACCTCTTGCTATTACCAGTTGCATGTGCATTTTTCCTTCTGTTAGCAGGGCATGTATTCAATCTGGGTCTGCCTATACCTTCCACTTCACCCATAAATTAAGATTATAAACTCCTAGAGGCCAGTGACCCCTCCTGGCAAATCCTTAGTACAGTGCTCTGTCCACAATAAACATTCAGTAAAAACTATGGAATGAAAATAATATTAATAATGATATTTGTTAAGCACTTACTATATGCCAAGCACTGGGATAGATACAAGATAATCATTCATTCAATCGTATTTATTGAGCGCTTACTGTGCGCAGAGCAATGTACTAAGTGCTTGGGAAGTACAAGTTGGCAACATATAGAGATGGTCCCTACCCAATAGTGGGCTCACAGTCTAGAAGGGGGAGACAGAGAACAAAACAAAACATATTAACAAAATAAAATGAATAGAATAAATATATACAAATAAAATAAATAAATAAATAGAGTAATAACTACATACAAACATATATACATATATACAGGTGCTGTGGGGAGGGGAAGGAGGAAAGGCGGGGGGGATGGAGAGGGGAAAGAAGGGGAGAGGAAGGGGGGGCTCAGTCTGGGAAGGCCTCCTGGAGGAGGTGAGCTCTCAGTAGGGCCTTGAAGGGAGGAAGAGAGCTAGCATGGCGGATGTGTGGACATTCCAGGCCAGGGGGATGATGTGGGCTGGGGGTCGACGGAGGGACAGGCGAGAACGAGGCACGGTGAGGAGATTAGCGGCAGAGGAGCGGGGGGGGTGCGGGCTGGGCTGTAGAAGGAAAGAAGGGAGGTGAGGTAGGAGGGGGTGAGGTGATGGACAGCCTTGAAGCCGAGGGTGAGGAGTTTCTGCCTGTTGTGTAGGTTGATTGGTAGTCACTGGAGATTTTTGAGGAAGGGAGTAACATGCCCAGAGCGTTTCTGGACAAAGACAAACCTTGTCCCATAAGGGCTCACAGTCTAAGGGAGAGGAAGAACAGATATTTATTCCTCATTTTATGGAGGGTGATTTGCCTAAGGTCGCACAGCTGGCATATATCAGAGCCGGGATTAGAACTCATGTCCACTGACTCCCAGGCCCAAGCTCTTTCCACTAGCACAAGTTGCTTCTATCGAACTGGCCGTACAAAGAACTTGGCTAAAAAGAGCTGGTTCTTCAGCATCCAACATGCAAAGTTGATCTCTGGGCCACTTTTATGTTCCTTCTGAAGTAACATTTCTCTGAAACCCCTATACCCTGAGACATAAATTCTGTCACTGGCATCTTGAGAAATGAAGGTTTTGATTATGCCAGGATCCCCTCAGCTATAGCTCATAAACTCGATAGGACATTATCTAGTAATTTTCAAAGGAAGACACCACAGCCTCCTTTGGTGGTCTGTTCCACCTGTTATAAAGAGGTCTTGAGCCAACTCTCTAGCCCCAACTTTAATGTATCATGCTGGGTCTGGAGTTTCAGGCTACACTGGCATCTGGTGATTTCCAGGTACAACGGATGGTTATTTGGGCTTCATGAAGGTTTTGATAGTCTCAGGCTCGGGGTCTGCATGTATGACTGTTGGGAAGTTGAGACCAAAAGGGGCCTATCTGCTGTGACCCAACTTCTGAACCACAGAGAGAGCAGGCTCTTAGAGGAGAATGATTTTTCCATGAAGGAAGCTGAAAAATTGTCAGGTCATTTCAAAACTCTGTACTTGGGTGGCAGCTTCCAGAAGGTGTTGGGTAACTAGAGTTAGAGGTTTGAGGAAGACCACGGGATACCAACTCTCCTTCCTCTTGGCCGCGTAATAGAGAGCCATCACAGTCCTCCTCCAGTGCCAAGAGAAACATAGGTGTAGAGACTTTTCCAGGTCCAGAGGATCCCAGATGGACGTAAGTGAGTGAATGTTGCTGGCTGGATTAAATCACGACATGGAGTATGTAGGAACTAATTCATTTAGTTACTCGACCAGTTTGGGCTGGTTGGGGCGGGTGAAGACAGAAGTGTCTATGGCCTTGGAATGCATACTCAGTTCCCTCATCTGTAAAATGGGGATTAAGACTGTGAGCCCCCCATGGGACAACCTGATCTCCTTGTAACCTCCCCAGCAGTGCTTTGTACATAGTAAGCACTTAATAAATGTCATCATTATTATTATTATTATAGTCAGTCAGTCAGTAGAATGAGGGCTTAGTGTGTGCACAGCACTGTACTAAGCGCTTGGGAGACTACAACATAATAATAAACAGACACATTCCCTGCCCATAATGAGTATGCAATCTAGAGGAGGAGACTGACATTAATATAAAGAAATAAATTACAGATAAGTGCTGTGGGGCTGGGAAGGGGGATGAATAAAGGGAGCAAATCAGGGTGATTCAGCAGGGAGTGGGGGAAGAGGAAAGGAGAACTTAATCAGGGAAGGCCACTTGGAGGAGATATGCCTTCAAAAGCTTTGAAGAAGGAAAGAGTAATTGCCTGTCAGATATGAGGAGGGAGGGCGTTCTGGGCCAGAGGCAGGACATGGGCCAGAGGTTGGCGGTGAGATAGATGAGATCGAGGTACAGTGAGAAGGTCAGCATTAGAGGAGCGAAGTGTGTGGGCTGAGTTGTAGTAGGAGAGGAGTGAGGTAAGTGAGCCCATTGTTGGGTAGGGACCGTCTCTCTATGTTGCCAACTTGTACTTCCCAAGCACTTAGTACAGTGCTCTGCACACAGTAAGTGCTCAATAAATACGATCGCATGAATGAATGACGGGCAAGGTGACAGAGTGCCAATGGTGAGGAGTTTCTGTTTGTTTGATGCAGAGATAGATGGGCAAGCAACGGAGTTTCTTAAGGAGTGGGGAAACATGGACTGAACAATTTTGTAGAAAAACATTCCAATGTTCAGCACCTGCAGTGACTGTCCTGACCCACCACTGGCCGACTAGCTGCACACACCGCCTCTTACAAATGCCATGCCAGGATTTTATACCAGCCAGCCAGCCAGCCAGCCAGCCACAGTGTTCAGGGAGCCCATAGACACTTGTCTGTCTTGTGGCCTGGATTGCTCTGGGTCTCTGTAAGTATTTCAGTCTTGGCCAGTTAACCAGGACAAATATAAGGGGAAATGGAACGAGGAAGCTAAGGGTCACCAATAGGCAGATTATTTACCTGAGCACCAGAAAAGGCAGTGAAATTTTAGGGTTTAAATTTGAACTCCTTAAATCTGACTATTGGCCTAGTGAAAAGAGCAGGGGCATTGGAGTCAGAGGACCTGGGTTCTAATTCTTGTACATATTTACTATTCTGTTTATTTTATTTTGTTCATATGTTTTGTTTTGTTGTCTGTCTCCCCCTTCTAGACTGTGAGCCCATTGTTTGGGTAGGGACCGTCTCTATATGTTGCCAGCTTGTACTTCCCAAGCGCTTAGTACAGTGCTCTGCACACAGTAAGCACTCAATAAATACGATTGAATGAATGAATGAATGAATTCTGACTCCAACACTTTCCTGTTCTGTGATCTTTGGCAAGTCACTTGTCATTCAGGCAATCAATTGTATTTAATGAGTGCTTACTGTGTGCAGAACACTGTGCTAAGTGCTTGGGAAAGTACAACACAACAATATAACAGACACATTCCTTGCCCACACCGAGCTTACAGTCTAGAGGGATAGACAGACATTAACATACATAATTAAAATTACAAATGTGTACATAGGTGCTATGTGGCTGGGAAGGGGGGTGAATAAAGGGAGTAAGTTAAGGTGTTGCAGAAAGGATTGGGAGAAGACGAAAGGAGTGCTTAGTCAAGGAAGTCTTCTTTGAGATATGCCTTCAATAAGGCTTTGAAGGAGGGGAGAGTAAATGTCTATTGGATATGAAGAGGGAGGGCATTGCAGGCCAGAGGCAGGAGGTGGCCAAGATGTTGAGGGTGAGATAGACGAGATTAAGGTACAGTGAGATGGTTGACATTAGAAGAGTGAAGTGTGTGGGCTGGGTTGTAGTAGGAGAGTAGAGAGCTGAGGTAAGAAGGGGCAAGGTGATCGATTGCTTTGAAGCCAATGGTGAGGAGTTTCTGTTTGATCTGCAGGTGGATGAGAAACCACTGGAGGTTCTTGAGGAGTGGGGAAACATGGTGTTACCCGTTGCCCAGGGACAGGTTCAGGAATCAACATGGTGAGAGAAAAAGACTGGAGCCAAGGGCTGAACCATACAAAATTTATTTCATATGGCAAATTAAACTTCCCTTTCAGAGGGATATAATTATTTATTTATTATAGACGGGGCAAATCGAACTTTGCTTTCAGGAGGAATATGATTATTTAATTATTTGAACATGGTGAATTGAACTTCTTCTTTTGGGAGAAATATGATTATTTAATTATATTGGGGCTTCCCTATCAAGAGGAAGATACGTATCCATTGCTCACACGTAGCGAAGCACCTTGCTCCCTCCCACAATCGCTTCCCACTCAGAGGAATCCACATATGCGTTGCTTACATGTGACAAAGCACCTAGCTCCCACCCACAAACACCTCCCACTGGAAAAATTCATTTATGTGTTACCTGCCCATAGCGAAGCACCTAAATCTCACCCATGAACTCTCAGTGAGACACTCACTCATCCCTCAGTGCAGACAGAGCAGGCATCCAATGCAGTCTCCCACCTGAACACTTGAGTTCTGTTTTGCTAATTCAGAAAGTCATGGATAGCAATTTCACCTTGAGATGGTGGGGACCTGGGTTCACCTTGGCACACATGGCCTGAATGTTTTTGTAGAAAAATGATCTGGGCAGCAGGAGTGAAGTATGGACTGGAATGGGGACAGACAGGAGGCAGAGACGTCAGCAAAGAGATGCAGTAATCAAGGTGGGATAAAATAAGTGAGTGGATTACTGTGGTAGTAGTTTGGATGGAGAGGAAAGGCTGGATTTAGTGACGTTGTGAAGGTTGAACGGATAGGATTTAGTGATAGATTGAATATGTGGGTTGAATAAGAGTGCAGAATCAAGGATAGCACTAAGGCTATGGGTTTGTGACACAGGATGGCTTGTGATGCTGCCTATATTGATGGGAAAGTCAGAAGGAGGACAGGGCTTGGGTGGGAAGATGAGGAGTTCTGTTTTGGACTATGAAGTTTGAGGTAATGGCAGGGCATCCAAGTAGAGATGCTTTGAAGGCAGGAGGAAATGTTAGACTGTAGATAGGGAGAGAGATCAGCGCTGGAGATGCACATTTGGGAATCATCAGCATAGAGGTGGTAGTTGAAGCCAGGGGTGTGAATGAGTTCTCCAGGGGAGTGGGTGTAGATGGAAAGAAAGAGACCAAAACTGAACCTTGAGGGACACCCACAGTAAGCAGGTGGGAGGCAGAGGAGGAGGAACCTACAAAAAAGACTGAGAATGAGTGGTTAGAGAGATAGGAGGAGAATCAGGAGAAGACAGTGTCAGTGAAGCTGAGGTTGGATAACGTTTCCAGTAGAAGGGGTTGGTCGACAGTATCAAAGGTAGCTAAGAGGTCGAAGAGGATTATGATGGAGTAGAGTCCATTGATGTGGCAAGAAGGAGATCACTGGTGACCTTTGAGAGGGCAGCTTCTGTGGAGTGAAGGGGGCAGAAACCAGATTGGTAGGGGTCAAGGAGAGAGTTGGAGGAGAGAAACTTGAAACAGCAGGTATAGACAACTCACTCAAGGAGTTTGGAGAGGAATGGTAGGACATTAAAATAAATTTATAGATATGTAAATAAGTGCTGGGGGCTGATAGTGGGGTGAATATAAAAAGGTATGAATTCAAGTGTAAGGGTGATACAGAAGGGAGAGGGTGTAGGGGAAATATGGGCACAGGCAGGGAAGGGCTCTCAGAGAAAATGTGATTTTAAGAAGGCTTTGAAGGTGTGGATAGTGGTGGCCTGTTGAATATGTATGGGCTGACAGTTACAGGCTGGGGGAGGATGTGAGCAAAAGGTCAGCAGTGAGATAGATAAGATCGAGGTACAGTAAGTAGGTTGGCATTAGAAAAGCGAAGTGAGCATTCTGGATTAAAGCAATCAATCAATCTATCATATGTATTGAGCACTTACTGTGTGCAGAGAACTGTACTAGGTAATTGAAAAGCAGTGTGGCTCAGTGGAAATCAATCAATCAATTGTATTTATTGAGCGCTTACTGTGTGCAGAGCACTGTACTAAGCACTTGGGAAGTACAAATTGGCAACATATAGAGACAGTCCCTACCCAACAGTGGGCTCACAGTCTAGTGGAAAGAGCCCAGGCTTTGGAGTTAGAGGTCATGGGTTCAAATCCCAGCTCCACCAATTGTCAGATGTGTGACTTTGGGCAAGTCACTTCACTTCTCTGTGCCTCAGTTACCTCATCTATAAAATGTGATTAAGACTGTGAGCCCCCTGTGGGGCAAACTGATCACCTTGTAACCTCCCCAGTGCTTAGAACAGTGCTTTGCACATAGTAAGTGCTTAATAAATGCCATTATTATTATTATTCAGCACTTAGAACAGTGCTTTGCACATAGTAAGTGCTTAACAAATACCATCATTATTATTATTATTACTCGGGAGAGTAAAATATAACAGAATGGTAGAAAATGTTCCCTGTCCACAGCGAGCTTAAAGTACAGAGGGGGAGACAGACATTATTAGAAATGTAAATATAACATAGATACAATATAGGTGTGATTTCCCTAAAACCTCCCCTGTTCTTTCCCAGGCCCTCCTTCCTCCTGCCCCTTCTTCAACTCTCCAATATTTCCCAGCAATATCCCGAGCTGACATCTCCTGTCGCCTCTCAAAATTCATCCCTCCTCCTGCACCTCTGACCCCACCTTATCAAAATACTTGCTCCCTCTCTTATACCTTTCCTGATCGCCATCAACTGTGCATTCTTTTCCCCCAAATGCTTTCAAATATGTTTATGTCTCCCCATCCAAAAAAAAAAACCTCCTCTCTTACCCTCCTACCATTCCTTTTCTAACACCTTGAATGAGTTGTCTACATCTGCTGCCTAAACACTTCCCCTTCTTCAGTTCTCTCCTTGACCCCTTCCTTTCTGGCTTCCACCCCCTTCACAACACAGAAATGGCCCTATTAAAGGTCACCAATGATTTCCTTCTTGCCAAATCCAATGATCTTTATTCCTATCTAATCCTCCTTTGCCGCTCAGCTGCTTTGACGCTGTTGACCAACCCCTTTTCTCGTTAACATGATCCAATTTTGGCTTTACTGACAACTGTCCTCTCCTGGTTCTCCTCCTGTCTTTCTGGTCTTGCATTCTTAGTCTCTTTCACAGGCTTCTCCTCTGCCTCCCACCCCTTAAGTGTGGGAATCTATTGAGGGTCATTTCTGTATCTGCTTCTTTTTTCCATCTACACCCACTCTTTTGGAGAACTCATTCGCTCCCATGATTTCAACTACCACCTCCACATGGATGATTCCCAAATCTACATTTCCAGCCTTGATCTCTCCTCTTCTGTCTCACATTTCCTTCTGTCTTCAGCATATCTCTATTGGATGTCCCCCCAACACCACAAATTTAACATGCCCCAAACACACCTTATCATCCCAGCCAAACGCTGTCTTCTTTCACATCGCTGTAGACAGCACCACTGTCCTACCTCTCTCACAAGCCCGTAACCTTGACATTATCTTGACTCATCTCTATTTTATGGTATTTATTAAGGGCTCACTACGTACCATGCACTGTTCTAAGCAGTAGGGTAGACACAAGTTAATTGGGTTGCACACAGTCTGTATCCCACATGGGGCTCACAGTCTTAGTACCCATGTTACAGATGAGGTAACTGAAGCCCAAAGAAGTAAAATGACTTGCTCAAGGTCACACAGCTGACAAGTGATGGAGTCGGGATTGTGACCCAGTTTATTCTGACTTACTTACCCGTGCTCTATCCACTAGGCCATGCTGCTTCTCATATTCAATCCAAATATTTAGTCTGTCACCAATTCCTGTCCATTCAACCTTCATATTCCTAAAATCCACACTTTCCTCTCCATCAAAAATTGCTACCACATTAATTCAAACACTTATCCTAACCCACCTTGATTACTGCAACAGACTCCTTGCTGACCTCTCTCCTTCCTGTCTCTCCCCACTCCATCCATATTACAGCCTGAATCATTTTTCTACAAAACTGTTCAGTCCATCTTTCCCCACTTGCCAGAACCTACAGTGGTTGCCCATCCACTTCTACATCAAACAGAAACGTCTTACCATCGACTTTAAAGCACTCAATCACCTTGCCCCCTCCTATCTTACCTTGCTGGACTCCTTCTACAACCCACCCCCCACACTTCACTACCAACCTACAAGGTGAATGAGTGCTTTAAAGCCAATATGAAGGAGTTTCTGTTTGATGAGGAGGTGGGTGGGCAACCAATGGAGTTTTTTGAAGAGTGGGAAGACGTGGGCTCAACATTTTTTTAGAAAAATAATCCAGAAAGGCTGAGTGAAGTCAGAACTGAGAGGGGGTAAACAAGAGGCAGGGAGGTCAGCAGGAGAGGGAGATATTCTCTATGCTCCTCCTTTGCACAAAGGCTTGGGGATGCGGGTGGCTGAAGGAGTTCGTTGGTGATAAAGAGTTTGTTACTGATGTCTACAGAGGGGGCCTTGGACTGGGGACATCAGTTGAAACTGATGAGCAGAATGCTAGTACACTAGATTGTGAACTCCTGAAGGCAGGGATCATGGTCTACCATGGATACAGGACTGTACTCTCCCAAGCCCCGAGTCCAGGCATTCTGACATTCAATCGTATTTATTGAGCGCTTACTATATACCAAGCACTGTTCTAAGCACTGGGGTAGATACAAGGTAATCAGGTTGTCCCATGTGGGGCTCACAGTCTTAATCCCCATTAGACAGATGAGGGAACTGAGGCACAGAGAAGTGGAGCGACGTGCCCCAACTAACACGGCTGATAAGAGACAGAGACTGTCATTTAGTACAGTGCCTGGCACACAGCAACCGCTTAACAAATACCACAACTATTATTAGGTTGGACCCAGCACTCAGAACAGTGCTTGGCACATAGTAAGTGCTTAACACAAACCAATATCATCATCATCATCATCATGTCTTTTTTTAAAAAATGGCATTTGTTAAGCGCTTACTGCATGACAGACACTGTTCTAAGCGCCAGGATAAATACAAGCAAATCGATTAGGACACAGTCCCCGTCTCACCCTGGGCCCATAGTCTCAATCTCCACTTTCCAGATGAGGGAACTGAGGCCCAAGGAAGTGAAGTGACTAGCCCAAGGTCACCCAGCAGACAAACGGCATGGGTATGGACTGTCTCTATTTGTTGCTGAATTGTACTTTCCAAGCACTTAGTACAGTGTTCTGCACACAGTAAGTGCTCAATAAATATGATATGATAGACTGAATGAATGAAATAACTCAGGTCCTTCTGAGAAGCAGCGTGGCTTAGTAGAAAAAGTCCAGGCTTGGGAGTCAGAGGTCATGGGTTCCAATCCTGGCTCCGCCACTTGTCAGCTGTGTGACCTTGGGCAAGTCACTTTACTTTTCTGGGCCTCAGTTCCCCCATCAGCAAAATGAGCCCCAAGTGGGACAACCTGATTACCTTGAATCTACCCCAGAGCTTAAAACAGTGCTTGGCACATAATAACAGTGCTTGGGGTCTGACCTGGTAAGTGCTCAATTAACACTATTGATTGACCGATTAATCTAAGGCATCACCTCTCAGGAGCACCCCTCCCTGCCTGATGCTGTGCCTTTTCACATCCACTAGCCACTCTCAGACAAGAGGACGAACCCCGGGCTCTGGAGAGACACACCAGCAGCCCGAGTGCTCCAGCCGTGGCTGGGGATGTAGTGGGATTGGTCCCCGGGGTGGGGGGCAGGAGCAGGCTACCTGAGAGGTTAAAATGTGGGAAGGAATATGCCTGGTGGAAGGAAGTCTCCGGGCCCAGTTTTGGTGTCCAACAATCTCAGGTCCCAGGGAACGGCTGCTGGGAGCTAGGCTGGGGAGGGGGCTCGGGTGGGGGCCTGCTGGAGAGCAGACTGGGCGTTTGGCACATGGTAAGAGCTTAACACATAACATAATTATCGTTACTTGAGGGCTGGAGAGGCCAGCCACGGCTGGTTGAAGGAGAGGGCCGGGCCTGGCCGGGCCAAGGCAGTTTGTTGGGCTGCAGAGGGGTCCTGTGAGATGGAGGGGGGGGCGGGGGGCGGGACGGGGCTGAGCGGGGCTGTGCGGGGCGGGGCGGGGGAGGGTCCAGGTCTTGCTCCTCGAGGTTTCTGCTTGGACGGAAGCCGTTCTTCTCCAGGCTCCGGCCCGGCGATCGACGGCGGGGGAGCAGGTAGGTAAGTGGGGGTTGGGGAGGAGGCGAAGCGATTCAGACCCGGGGCAACAGCTCCGACCCTTCCTTTTCCTCACCCCCTCAGCACAGGCTGGAGCTCCCCTTCTCCTCGCCCCAGCCCAGGCGGGACCCCTCAACTCTTATCCCCCCCAGCCCAGTCTGGACCCCACTCCCCTCCTCCCCCAGCCTACACTAGACCCCTCCTGCTCCCCCCCACCCAGGTTGGACCCCATTCCCCTCCCCCCACCAGCCTAGACTAGACCTCTCCTGCTTTCCCTGCCCAGTCCAGGCTACACCTGACTCCCCTCCTCCCCCAGCCTCGACTAGTAGACCCCTCCTGCTCCCCCCCTAAGGTTGGACCCCCATTCCCCTCCCCCCCACCAGCCTAGATTAGACCCCTCCTGCTCCCCCATGCCCAGTCCAGGCTAGACCTGACTCCCCTTCTCCCCCAGCTTAGACTAGTAGCCCCCCAGCCCAGGCTGGATCCTACTCCCCTCCTCCCCTAGCCTAGACTAGACCCTTCCTGCTCCCCCCTGAGTCCAGGCTGGACCCCACTCCCCTCCTCCCCCAGCCTAGACCCTCCCTCACCCTCCTCTTCCCAGCCCAGGTTGGACCCCACCCCAAGCTGGATCCTTCCCATTCATTCATTCATTCATTCATTCATTCATTCAATCGTATTTATTGAGCGCCTAATGTGTGCAAAGCACTGTACTAAGCGCTTGAAAAGTACAATTCAGCAACAAATAAAGACTTGAGCATGTTGAAAGAAGAAGGAGGGAACTCTCAGAGAGTAATATGTTGAAGGTAGCAATCAATCAATCTATCAGTGGTATTTATTGAGCACTTACTATGTACAGAGAACTGTACTAGGTACTTGGAAAACTCCTGTTGCTTATCCGGAACTCCCATCCCCTTTGTATCCTACAAACCATTACTTTCCCCACCTTCAAAGGCTTATTAAAATCAATTCTTCAAGAGGCCTGCCCTGACTAAAACCTCAATTCCTCTACTCTCTCTCTGTTCTGTGTCCCTCTTGCACTTGGATTTGTACTTTATATTGATCCCCCCCATGCCGGGCTCAGCCCCATAGCACTTATGTACATATCTGTAATTTATTTATATTAATGTCTGGCTTCCCTTCTTGACTGTAAGCTTGTTGTGGGCAGGGGGTGTGTCAGTTTATTGTTATATTGTATTCTCCCAAGCATTTAGTACGGTGCTCTGCACACATTAAGTGCTCCATAAGTACGATTGAATGAATGAATATCCATAATTTATTTTAATGTCTGTCTCCCATTCTACTCCCCACAAACAAGACTGGTCTCCTCCCCTCCTTAACCCCATCTCTCCTCCCAGCCTAGGCTGGACCCCCTCTCCACTTCCTCCTCACAGCCAGGCTGGACCTTCTCTCGTCTTTGGAAAAAGCACGGGCTTGGGAGCCAGAGATCATGGGTTCTAATCCCGCTCCGCCACTTGTCAGCTGTGTGACTTTGGGCAAGTCACTTAACTTCTCTGTGCCTCAATTACCTCATCTGTAAAATGGGGATTAAGACTTGTGAGCCTCACGTGGGACAACTTGATCAGCTTGTATCCCCCCAGTGCTTAGAACAGTGCTTCGCACATAATAAGCTTTTAACAAAAGCTGGACAAAAGCTTTTAACAAAAGCCCAGGCTGGACCCCCTCCCCTCATCCTTCCAGGCCAACCTGGATCACCTGCCCTCCTTCACCCTTCCCCCCCAGCCCAGACTGGACCCTCTCCCACCCTCACCCATACTGGCCAGGTTGGATCCCTCCGCTTCTCCTCCTAACCCAGCTTGGGCTACCTGCTTTCCTTCTCCCCCCGCCCCCCCCCCCCCCAACCCAGTCTGGACTACCTGCCTTCCTTCTTCTTCCTCCCCTAACCCAGACTGGATCCTCTCCCACCCTCATCCCCACAACCCAGGCTGAACCCCTCCTTTCTTCTCCTTTCAATCAATCAAACAAATCAATCATTTATTGGGCACTTACTGTGTGCAGAGCACTGTACTAAGCACTTGGGAGAGTACAGTGTAAGAGAGTTGGTAGACACGTTCCCTACCCTACCCTATGTCAGGGCGACATAGAAGTGATTGGGAGGAGGAAAGGAGGGTTTAGTCAGGGAAGGCCTCTTGGAGGAGATACACCTTCAATAAGGCTTTGAATTGAGGGGAGAGTAATTTTCTGTTGGATATGAGGAGGGAGGGCATTCGAGGCCAGAGGCAGGACCAGGGCGAGAGTTCAGCAGTGAGATAGATGAGATCGAGGTACAGTGAGAAGATTAGTTTTATGGAACTTTCCCCCGCACCTCCACAGCTCAGACTGGACCCCTCCCTTCTTCCTCCCCCGGGACAAGCTGGACTTCTCCCCTCTTCTTCTCTCCAGGATCAGGTGGACCCTTCCCCTCTACCTTCTCTTGGCTTATGCTGGACTCTCCCCTCCTTCTCCTGACTCAAGATGGGCCCCTGTCCTCCCTTCTCCTCCTCTGGCTCAGGTGGACCCCCTCCCCTCCTCCTCTTGGCTCAAGATGGACCCTACCCCTCCTCTTTCCCCAGCTAAGGCTGGACCTCTCCTCTCTTCTTCCCCCCCCCCCCCCCGTTCCCCACCCCCCCAGCTCAGGTTGGGGGCTCAGACTCAAGGCCCTACTGAGAGCTCACCTCCTCCAGGAGGCCTTCCCAGACTGAGCCCCCTCCTTCCTCTCCCCCTCCTCCCCCTTTCCATCCCCCTCGCCTTACCTCCTTCCCTTTCCCACAGCACCTGTATATATGTATATATGTTTGTACGTATTTATTACTCTATTTATTTTACTTGTACATATCTATTCTATTTATTTAATTTTTTTAATTGTTTTGTTTTGTTCTCTGTCTCCCCCTTCTAGACTGTGAGCCCACTGTTGGGTAGGGACCGTCTCTATGTGTTGCCAACTTGTACTTCCCAAGCGCTTAGTACAGTGCTCTTACACAGTAAGTGCTCAATAAATACGATTGATTGATTGATTGACCTCTCCCTTCCTTCTCACCGTAGGTCAAGGTGGACCACTCTCCTTGTCCTCCCCCCAGCTCAGCCTGGACTCCATCCAACCTCCTCCCATCAGCCCCAGGTTAGCTGTCAAATCACAGGACTGGGAGTCAAAGAACCTGGGTTCTAATCCCGGCTCCTCCACTTGCCTGCAGTGTGACCTCAGTTAAGCTCTTATTTTGTGCCAGGCACTGTACTAAGTAAGCACTGGGGTGAACACAAGCAAATCGGGTTGGACACAATCCCTGTCCTGCATAGGGATCATTCATTCATTCATTCAATCGTATTTATCGAGTGCTTACTGTGTGCAGAGCACTGTACTAAATGCTTGGGAAGTACAAGTCATCAACATACAGAGACGGTCCCTACCCGTCAGTGGGCTCACAGTCTAGAAGAGGGAGACAGACAACAAAACAAAAACTTTTCTGTGCCTCAATTCTGTGAGCCCCCCATGGGACAACCTGATCACCTTGTAACCTCCCCAGTGCTTAGAACAGTGCTTTGCACATAGTAAGCGCTTAATAAATGCCATCATTATCATTATTATTATTATTATCTGTAAAATGGGGAATAAGACTATGAATCCAGGAGGCCTTCTCAGACTGAGCCCCCTCCTTCCTCTCCCCCTCCTCCCCCTCCCCATCCCCTCTGCCTTACCTCCTTCCCCTCCCCACAGCACCTATATATATGTATATATGTTTGTACATATTTATTACTCTATTGTATTTGTACATATTCATTCTATTTATTTTATTTTGTTAATATGTTTTGTTTTGTTCTCTGTCTCCCCCTTCTAGACTGTGAGCCCACTGTTGAGTAGGGACCGTCTCTATATGTTGCCAACTTGTACTTCCCAAGCGCTTAGTACAGTGCTCTGCACACAGTAAGTGCTCAATAAATACGATTGAATGAGTGAATGAATGAATGAATCTCTCATCCTATCCTGACTGGATTACTGCATCAGCCTCCTCTCTGATCTCCCATCCTCCTGTCCCTCCCCGCTTCAGTCTATACTTCACTCTGCTGCCCGGATTATCTTTGTACAGAAACGCTCTAGGTATGTCACTCCCTTCCTCCAAAATCTCCAGTGGTTGCCTGTCAACCTACAAATCAAGTAAAAAACTCCTCACTCTCAGCTTCGAGGCTCTCCATCACCTTGCCCTCTCCTACCCCACCTCCCTTCTCTCCTTCTACAGCCCAGCATGCACCCTGCACTCCTCTGCCGTTAACCTCCTCACTGTTCCTCGTTCTCACTTGTCCCACTGTCAACCCCTGGCCCACACCCTTCCCCTGGCCTGGAATGCATTCCCTCCACACATCTGCCAAACTAGCTATCTTCCTCTCTTCAAAGCCCTACTGACAAGCTCACCTCCTCCAGAAGGCCTTCCCAAACTGAGCCCCCCCCATTTTTCCTTTCCTCCTCCCGATCCCCCCACCCTACCTCCTTCCCCTCCCCACAGCACTTGTATATATTTGTACAGATTTACTACTCAATTTATTTTACTTGTACATATTTACTATTCTATTTATTTTGTTAATGATGTGCATATAGCTATAATTCTATTTATTCTGACAGTTTTGACACCTGTCTACATGTTTTTGTTTTGTTGTCTGTCTCCACCTTCTAGACTGTGAGCCCATTGTCGGGTAGGGACCATCTGTATATGTTGCTGACTCGTACTTCCCAAGCATTTAGTACAGTGCTCTGCACACAGAAAGCACTTAATAAATATGATTGAATGAATGAATGAGCCCTATGCAGGACAGGAACTGTGTCCAACCCAATTTGCTTGTGTCCACCCCAGTGCTTACTTAGTACAGTGCCTGGCACAAAATAAGCACTTAACAAATACCATAATAATAATAATAATCTTAATTTACCTCCTTGTGCCTCAGTTTCCTTATCTGTAAAATGGGAGTTAAATACCTGTTCTCCCTCCAGTCGAGATTGTGAGTGCCATGTGGAACAGGGACTATGTTCAACCTGCCTATCTTGTATCTACTCCAGCAGTTGTGCAATGCTTGGCACGTAGCACATAACCAATATGACTGATATTGTTATTATTATCAATAATCATAAACTCTCATGGCCCCACCAATGCCCCTTCACCAGCTATCAGGATGTCTCCAGTTTCCCCTCTAGCTCCGTCTAGGGCAGGGCTGCAGCTGGGAGGGGCGAGGGGTACCCAACTGATGACCAAAGGTGGGGTTGAGGCCAGAATCTGGCCACCCTCTCCCACTCCTCGGTGGTCCCGGGTGAGCCTGGCCACCCTGACAGGGGAAGATGCAGGCCAGAGGGGGCTTTGTGGTCGGGTCAGCTGGCATCGAGATTGGGGCCTTGGGGTTTGCTCTGAGCCACCCCTCCTCTTCCTTTCCCCTTCTTCTTCCTCTCACTCTCCCACTCTGCTGCTGTGTTGAGGGAGAGGTGGAGTGCAGAGTAAACTTTAAGAGCAAAACTCTTTATTCTGGGACAGGCTATAATCCAGAGGGGTAAGATTTTGGCCCTTGCATTAAATAAACTTGCGACAGAATGAAGTAAGTGGCCTTGTAAACTCTTTATTGGCAGGGAAAATGCTAATTCTGTTGTGTCATTCTCTCTCATGCACTTAGTGTAGTGCTCTGCATATAGTAAGTACCTCAGTAGTTACCATTAATTGACTGACTGATTTGCCCCTGCCTTCTTTCTCTCTCTACCTCCCAACCCACAACTTTACTTTTTTATTTACCACTTATTTCATAACCACAAGGTGGGGAGACCTCGTGGTTCACCCTGTGAGACTTCAGGGTTACTCACGGGAGGCAGACCAGACCCCTCGATACAGTTACTGACTCTGTACCTATCTGCCTTGTGCTTTCCTTCTGGGACTCTGCCAGGGCCTGTCGGGGTGGTTTGGTTGTCTCTCTATTCAGAGTCCTTTTACTTTTCTGATGGATGCTTTCCCCTTTTCTAACTACCACTTTGGGTTTTTAAAGCAGAATAAAGGCCAAATGTAACCACGTTAGTCATTTAAGCCCCTACATTTGGGTGAGCAAAAAGTGAGAGTATGCTTTTTAGAGTCAAAGGACTTCAGAAAAATTATCAAAATCCTCTGAGTGTTTTTACTTGCATGAAGGATTATTTGAAGACAGGATTCTACTGGCAGATGGCCGGGAGGGTGGTGTGGAGGGCGGGTGTGTGTGTGTGTGTGTGTGTGTGTGTGTGTGTGTGTGTGTGTGTGTGTGTGTGTGTGTGTGTGTGTGTGTGTGTGTGTGTGTGTGTGTGTGTGTGTGTGTGTGTGTGTGTGTGTGTGTGTGTGTGTGTGTGTGTGTTTTACCTTTCCCATTTAACAGTTTTTTGCAATGGATTGGGCTTGGCCTTAGGGAAAGAGCACAGACTCAGGACCTGGTTTTCAAGTCCCACCTCTGCCACTGCCCTTCAGGGTGACTTTGGACAAGTCTCTCCAGGCCTCACATTTCTTATCTGTTAAAACAGGGATTATGATGCCTCCCTCTCCCTACTTCACAGAGTTTGCAAATATCCAACGAATGTGATGTAAAACACTTTGGAAAATAAAAACAACACACAAATTTAGAGTATTCTTTTTAAAAGAAAGTTTGAGTGTGAGAGGTCAGTTCACATATTTTAAATGGTAATTGTGGTATTTGTTAAGCATGTAATTTGTGCCAAGGACTGTACTAAGCCCTAGGGGACATAGAAGATAATCAGATTAGACACAGTCCATGTCCCGGTTGAGGCTCCCAGTCCAAGTAGAAGGGAGAACTAGTATTGAAATCCCATTTTACTGATGAGGAAAGTGAGGCTCAGAGATGTTTTGGTGATCATGGGTCACCCAGCAGACAAGTGGCAGAGCTGTGACAAGAATCCAGAACCTCTAACTGCCAGGCCCATGCTCTTTCTTCTAGGCCACACTGGTACCATCATTTGGAATTTCTTATGCTTTTTCTTCAGAATTGCTTTAAACTCACACAATGAATGAATGATCATTATGGTCTCATAATGATCAACTTAGAATTTAACTAGAAAGTGGATGTAGATGCACTTATATCTGTACCCTTTGGGCATTTGATATTTACCCTACCCTCAGCCCCACAACACTTATATACATTTCCATAATTTATTTATTTGTATTACTGCCTATCTCCCCATCTTGTCTGTAAACTCACTGTGTGCAGGGACTATGTCTAATGTCTCTATGGTACTGCACTCTCCCAGGTGCTCAATACAGTGCTTCACACACAGTAAGTCCTCAACAAGTACCATTGATTGATTGAGATAGTTTAGGTGCTCTAGAGATCTAAAACAGAACTATTAACCTGTCTTCTTGTCTAAGCTCACTCCTCCCTTTAACTCTCCCACCTCAGTCAATAACGCCACTATCCTCCCTGCTCCAGAAGCCCATAAGCCCGGTGTCATCCTCGACTTCATGCTGTGTTTCAACTCTTCCATTAGTCTACAATCAAGTTCTTCCTATTCACCATATATAACATCTCCCAGATCTGCCCTTTCTTTTCCACCCAAACATCTGCCATCCCCATCCCAGGTCTCATCACCTTATCTAGACTATTGTTTGAGTCTCACATTTTTTTGCCTCCCTGCTTCCAGCCTCTCCCAACTCTGTGGCTCACATCTCTCCACTCTTTTAAAGTCTACTTTAAAGTGACTTTTCGTTTCCCCCTGCATCAAGCAGAAATTCCTCACAGGGCTTTCCACCAACTCTCCCCATCCCACATTTCTGCTCTCTTCATCCACTCCTCCCCAGCTGACTCTCTCTGCCCCTCTCTGCCAGAGTGTTAGCTCCTGGTGGGCAGGAAGGATGTCTCAAGCTTCTGATGGACCCAGTGCTTGGGAACCAGTGGGTGCTTAATAAGTAATAGGCTGTTAATATTACTCAGTAGGATCCCTGTGCTGTAGGAGCCTGAAGGTTTATACTTTAGAGGCATTCTAGAGCTAAACAGAAAAATGTATTGAAGATTTTAAATGAGTTATGATATTTATCATTATCATTATTAATTGTTAATTAATAATAATGGTATTTGTTAAGCACTTACTATGTGCCAAGCACTTTTCTAAGCACTGGGGGAGATGTACAAGGTTGGACACAGTCGTTGTCCTATATGGGGCTCACAGTCCTAATCCCCATTTTACAGATGAGGCCCAGAGATGTGAAGTGACTTGCCCAAGGTCACAACAGACAATTGGTGGAGCCGGGATTAGAACCCACATCCTCTCACTCCCAAGCCCATGCTGCTGCCACTAGGCCATGCTGCTTCCCTAGGAAGGGAGAAAAAAAAGGTACAATGGAACAGATCTGACTCAGCCTCTGCCCCATAAGGGGCTCACACTGTAAGAGGGAGAGAGAGCCAATATCATATCTCCATCAGATAGATGAGAAAACTGACAAGTGAGTCACACTGCAGGTCAACGGCAGAACTCTAGCCCAAGCCTAGTTCTACCATTGCCCAGTCCAACACTCTTTCCTCTAGGCCATGCTGCCTCCCTGATTTTTATCAGTGACTTCATGGAATCTTAAATTAGGTAATTTAGGGATATATAAGGAGTCACTGAAATTCTATGATAACTGTGAGAGGGGTGAGCAACAGCCTCTCTCCACCAACCTCTAAGCTGAGGCTCTGCGTTTGTGGTAACAATTCTCCTGTTTGTCTCCCTGGGGACTTTTTTGGGGTCTGTTTGTCTAAAGTCTATGATTAGGGCCAACTGTAGTGGTGGGATTGAAGGAGAATGTGCTGCTGTAACCTGTGTTGAAACCACCGAGGGATGAAGTGTTCACCAATAAACATGGCTCAGCAAAATGGTATCAGGTTAATAGCTTGGGCTGCAGACTCTTTGAGACTCCCATCCCCCTACTCTGCCCTCACTGCATCTAAAGGTGATTCCTTAGGGCCTTTGTGTAAGTGGATGTTGTTGTGTACAGTTCAGCTGATCTCAGGGGCTGCAGTGTGGCAGGAGAGAAGGTACACAGAGAGGTCTGAGGGAGCAAAGAAAGATAGTCCTGTGAAAAGAGAGGAAGGGATTTGTATCCTGTACTCATCCCACCCTCAGCCCCAGAGCATGTATGTACATATCCCTAATTTATTTTACCATCTTTCTCTCCTTCTAGACTGTAAACTCTCTGTAGGCAGGGAACATGTCATCCAAATCTAGTATTGTGTACTCACCCAAGCACTTAGTATAGTGTTTTCCACACAGTATGTACTCAATAAATACGACTATTTAATTGAAAGGGCTCAGAGGGGTTTGAGGGAGAAGAGACAGTCAGTCCTGTGAGAGGAGAGGAAGCAGCATGGCTTAGTGGAAAGAACGTGGGCTAGGGAGGTAGAGGACCTGTATTCTAATCCTGGCTCTACCACTTGTGTGCTGTGTGAACTTGGACAAATCACTCAACTTCCCTGTGACTCAGTTACCTCATTTGTAAAATGTGGACTAAATCCTACTCCTTCCGAATTAGACCGGTAAACCCTACATAGGACAGAGATTGTGTCCAATATGATAATCTTGTATCTATTCCAGTGCTTCATAGAGAGCCTGGCACATAGTAAGCACTAAACAAGTACCACTAAAAAAGCAAAAAAATGGAAGGGAGAGCCCAGAGGGTATTTGGGGGAGCAGAAAACAGAGATGGGAGGTCCTGTGAGAAACCTAATAATCAAAAACCCAATCCTGTCTGTTTCTCCCCTGCCTCTCATTTGCTCCTTAGAGAAAGTAGCAGGGTAGATACTGTTTGAAAACTCCTCGCTCATCAGTAGGACTTCCTGGAAACCAGCTAACATCTTCGCTTCATCACCTTTGTCAGTTCATTTTGATCCTGCCTTCTCCTCCGCATGCTCACTCAGAGGCTGAGACACATTATCGGGGAGAATTTCAACCATGCTCCTCAGTCCTGGAAGACTGGTCTGATGTAAGGAGCAACCAAGCAGCAGAGTCCCTCCTCTAAAATCACCTCCCATTTTGCTTGTCATTTTGGGCTTTGCTGTGCTGTTCTGTAAGGTGAGCAGAGCTTCCCTCCAGCTCCACCTCCTTGCAGCTTAAAGCTGGATTTCATTCATTCAATCATATTTATTGAGTGCTTACTGTGTGCAGAGCACTGTACTAAGTGCTTGGGAAGTACAAGTTGGCAACATGTAGAGACAGTCCCTACCCTACAGTCTAGAAGGGGGAGACAGACAACAAAACAAAACATATGGACAGGTGTCAAGTCATCAGAACAAATATAATTAAAGCTAAATGCACATCATTAACAAAATAAATAGAATATTAAATATGTACAAGTAAAATAAATAGAGTAATAAATCTGTACAAACATATATACACATGCTGTGGGGAGGGGAAGGAGGTAGGGCAGGGGGGATGGGGAGGAGGAGAGGAAAAAGGGGGCTCAGTCTGGGAAGGCCTCTTGGAGGAGGTGAGTTCTCAGTAGGAGATGGAGATGGGCCCCAGCTGTGTGGATGAATGGAGAGGGGCAGGGACACCATGGGCAGGGCAAGACCTAGAGGAGATCCCAGGGTCCTGGGATGACACCAGTATCCAAATTATAGCCAAGTCTAGCCAACAGGACCAAGTCCTCTGTAGGCCAGGACTTTCACCTGCCCCAGTTTCTCATCCCTGATCATCCCTGAGCCTGTCTCCCAAAATGGATCAGGGATGAACTCCTGGGAACTCCTTTCCTCCCCTCACCTCCACCAATTTCAACTCAGCTTGTTGCAACTCTTCCCACCCTCCCCCACTGCCAACCCCATCTCCCTTTGTCCTGGGGACTGGTGTGCAAAGTTGCAGCAGGTCTGGATGTGAATGTGTGGATTGTAGATACAGCCTCCAGCTCTGCAGTCCCCTGAGGGTCTCCCACTGTCTGCCACAGCCTGGTAGTTGAGAGAAAGATCAGAGGAGAGCAGGGGGACTCCATTTGGCTGTGGCTGGGGCCATCTGCTTAATCGGGTGGAACAAGCACTTTAATTTTGGTGTATTCTTGACTTATTCATTTATTAACTCAATCGTGTTTATTGAGTGCTTACTGTGTGCAGAGCATTATACTAAGTGCTTGGGAAGTACAAGTCGGCAACATACAGAGACGGTCCCTACTCAACAATGAGCTCACAGTCTAGAAGGGGGAGACAGACAA
Organism: Tachyglossus aculeatus; assembly: GCF_015852505.1. Taxonomy (NCBI): domain Eukaryota; kingdom Metazoa; phylum Chordata; class Mammalia; order Monotremata; family Tachyglossidae; genus Tachyglossus; species Tachyglossus aculeatus. The sequence goes on along the minus strand of NC_052073.1, from coordinate 33,184,552 downwards.
CAAAACAAAACATGTAGACAAGTGTCAAAACTGTCAGAATAAATAGAATTATAGCTATATGCACATCATTAACAAAATAAATAGAATAGTAAATATGTACAAGTTCAAGTACAAGTAAAATAAATCTGTACAAATATATACAAGTGCTGTGGGGAGGGGAAGGAGGAAGGGCAGGGGGATGGGGAGGAAGAGAGGACTTATTTTGAGGTTGCACCTCATCAATATGGAGTTTTGAGAAGAAATCCCATGGAAAAGCCACTTCCTGGATGCCTTCCCTGTTAGTACCTCAGTGGCAAATACTGTCCAGTTTAATAATAATTTATGATACTGAACAGATGCCAAGTACTGGTGTGGGTACAAAAGAATCAGATAGGACACAGTTCCTATCCCACAAGAAGCTTGTTGTCTATGAGGGAAAGAGATCAGGTGTCTTATCACCATTTAACTGATGAGGAGACTGAGGCCCAGTGAGGTTGTGGAATGACTCAGGTGTCTTGGCAGACCTGAGATTAGAAGTTGGGTTTCTTGACATCCAGTCATGGCCTCTCAACACATCACCAGTCTGAGTGGTCATCTGGTTAGTTTTGAACCCCAGTGCCCAGATTGTGTCTGGTGGGTGGGCAGATGCAGAACAGATGTAACTCATAGCTCTTATTCCTTGTTCTCTCCTAAAATGTGGGTTGTCCCTTGGGTGCCCGTTGTGGCACCAAATCTGCCTGGGTGGCTCACTGAGGAGCTCTTCTCTCCTCAGGAAGTTTGGGACTCTTTGTCCATTGCCGAAGGAGAAGGTGTGTAGAGTTCTGTCCACTCCTCCCCTGTGGTGACCCTCACTGGCACCACTGAGAGTTTTGTCTGACCTGTGGTTCGACCTGACTGCTGGAACACCAGAGAGCCCAGGCCTTCCTGCAGGAATCCTCATCAGGACTTCTCCTGGACTCTGTGACCACTTCACCTGTGGCAGGTGAGAGGCTTGAGATCAATCAATCAATCAATCAACTGTATTTATTGAGTGCTTACTGTGTGCAGAGCACTGTTCTTTGAGCTTGGGAGTGTACAAAACAACAATTTAACAAATAAATTCCCTGCCCAAGGTGAGGTTCCAGTCTAGAGGGGGAGACAGACATTAATATAAATAAATGAAATTATGGATATATTCAAATGCACCATGGGGCTATGGGAGTGAAAGGAGCAAGTCAGGGTGATGCAGAAGGGAGTGGGAAAGGAGGCAATGAGGACCTCTTGGAGGAGATGTGCCTTCAGTAAGGCTTTGAAGAGGGGAGAGTAATTGTCAGATATGTCAGATATGAAAAGGGAGGGTGTTCCACACCAGAGGCAGGATGTGAGCAAGAAGGCCAGCAGTGAGACAGACGAAATAGTCGAGATAGAGATAGAGTGAGTAGGATGGCATTAGAGGAAAAATGTGTGGGCTGAGTTGTAGTAAGAGAGTAGCAAGGTGAGGTAGGAGGGGACAAGGTGATTGAGTGCATTAAAACTGATGATAAGGAGTTTCTATTTGATGGGGAGGTGGAAGGGCAACCATGAAGGTTCTTGAGGAGTGGGGAAACATGGCCTGAATATTTTTCTAGAAAAGTGATCTGGGAAGCAGAGTGAAGTATTGACTAGAGTGGGGAGAGACTGGAGGCAGATGCAGTAGCCAAGGTGGGATAGAATAAGTGCTTGGATCAGCATGGTAGCAGTTTGGCTGGAGAGGATAGGGTGGATTTTAACAATGTTTTGAAGGTAGAACCAACAGGATTTGGTGACAGATTGAGTATTTGGGTAGAAGGAGGGAGATGAGTCGGGGACAATGCCAAGTTTATGGCTTGTGAGATAAGGAGGATAGTGGTACTGTCTACAGTGACGGGAAAGATTGGGAGGACAGGGTTTGGGTGGGAAGATAATGAGTTCAGTTTGGGATGTGTTAAATTTGAGATGTTGGCAGGTCATCCAGATAGAGATGTCCTGAAAGCAGGAGAAACACAGGATTGCAGAGAAGGAGAAAGATGAGGGCTGGAGAAGTAGAGTTGGGAATCATCCGAGTAGAGATGATAGTTGAAGTCATTGGAGCTAATAAGTTCTCCAAGAAAGTGGGTGTAGACAGGGGGTGTAGGGTTAGGAGAGAGAAGACGCTGTTAGGTTCATTGCCTAGTGGTTAGAGCACAGACTTGGGAGTCAGAAGGTCATAGGTTCTAATCGTGGCTCTGCCACTTCTCTGCTGTTTGACCTTAGTAAGTCACTTAACTTCTCTGGACCTCAGTTCCCTCATCTGTAAAATGGGAGTTGAAACTGTGAGCCCCATGTGGGACAGGGAATGTGTTTAACCCAATTATCTTGTATCTACTCCAGTGCTTAGAATAGTGACTGGCACATAGTAAGTGCTTAACAAATACCGTAATTATTATTTGCCCAGAGTACTGGTCTAAGTGCTGAGCCCCCAATGGCACACAGTCCCTTCCCCCAAGGGGCTCACAATTGAAGAGGAAGGATGAATAGGTCCCTTACACCCAATTTACAGATGAAAAAACCGAGGCACACAGCCTGGCCCTGCTGTTTGAGAATTTTCATTATTGGTCTTGGGCATTTTGGGTGGAAGATTCCAGAGTAAAGACTGCTTTTCTGTATGGGGCCACAACATCTTTCCAGTCAATTTCCAACTTTTTCCTTCTTAAAATGGGAGTATTCTACATAAGGGAGAAGCAGCAGGACTAGTGGAAAGAATGGGGGCCTGGGAGACTGAAGTCCTGGGTTCTAATGTCGGCTCTGCAACAGCTGCTGTGTGACCTTGAGCAAGTCACTTAACTTCTCTGTGCCTCGGTTACTTCAACTGTAAAATGGGGATTAAGTCCAACTCCCTCCTACGTAGCCTGTGAGCCCTATGTGGGACAGGGACTGTGCTCAGCTTGATTAATTCTTAGGTAATTAGGTTACACCCAGTAACTGTGGGGGGTCCCTCAAGGATCATTTTAGGTTCCCATCTACACCCACTCCTTTGGAGAACTCATTCACTCACATGGCTTCAACTATCATCCTCTAAGTGGACAATACCCAAATCTACATCTCCAGCCTTGATCTCTCTCTTTTTGTGCAGTCTTTCATTCATTCATTCACTCATTCATATTTATTAAATGCTTACTGTGTGCAGAGCACTTTACTAAGTGCTTGGGGAAGTACAATAAAATACTCCTGCTTTCAAGTATAGTACTCCTGCCTTCAACACATCTCTACTTGCATATCTTGCTGTCACCTCAAACTTAACATGTCCAAAACAAAACTCCTTATCTTTTCTCTCAAACCCTATCCTCCCTCCAACTTTCCTGTCACTGAAGACGACACCACCATCCTTCCTATCTCACAATCCCGTAACCTTGGCATTCTTCTTGACTCCTCTTTCTCATTCAACCCACATATTCAGTCCATCACTGAATCCTGTTGGTTTGGCCTTCACAACATTGCTAAAATCTGCCCTTTCCTCTCCATCCAAACTACTACCACATTAATCCTGTCTTCATTACAGTATCACCCTTCTTGCTGACCTCCCTGCCTCCTGTCTCCCCATTCCAGTCCATACTTCACTCTTCTGCCCAGATCATTTTTCTAGGAAAACATTCAGTCCGTTTCCTCACTTCTCAACATCTCCGCATCAGAGAGTCCTTACCATCAGCTTTAAAGCACTGAATCACCTTGTCCCCTCTTACCTCACCTTGCTACTCTCCTACTACAATCCAGCCTGCCCACTTTACTCTTCTAATACTAACCTTTTCACTGTACTTTGATCTCATCTATTTCACCACCAATCTCTTGCCTACATCCTGCCTCTGGCCTGTAATGTCCTCCCTCCTCATATCTGACTGACAATTACTCTCCTCTGCTTTAAAGCCTTATTTATGAAGGCATGTCTCCTCCAAGAGACCTTCCCTGACTAAGCCCTCCTTTCCTCTTCTCCCACACCGTTCTGCATCACCCTGACTTGCTCCCTGTATTCGTCCCCCTCTCAGCCCCACAGCACTTATGTACATATATGGAATTTATTTATTCATATTAATGTCTGTCTCTCCCTCTAAGCTCATTGTGGGCAGGGAATGTGTCTTTTTATTGTTATATTCTACTCTCCCAAGCACTTAGTACAGTGTTCTGCACAGAATTAGCACTCAATAAATACGATTGACTGACTGACTGACTAATTGCTTAGAACACTGCTTGGTACATAGTAAGTACTTAGCAAGTACCATAATTGCTATTATTATTATTAAGGAGGGAGCAAGAGGGCAACAGGGAGTGCTTTTCTCCTCTATTTCCCCTCCATTCTGTTCCCTTGCTCTTCTTTCCTTCTATCTTATTTTTCGTCCCCTGACCCATTTTGTCTGCAACTCCTTCCCCTCATTCTCCCTATGTGTAACTTGGGTGATAAAATGATGCCTTCCCCATCTCCCTAAACTGAGCATCCTCTTTGGCCTGTCAAGATATAGGTTGGCTGTGCAGTCTCCTGGGCAGAACAAGGGAAGGACTGGCAGAAAAGACTGGGTCTCCAGGGTGTGGAGAAAGTTCCCCTCGCACTTTACTCACAACCAGATTTTCAGTTTCAGCTGAACCATTCGGAAATTAAATTTCCATTGAGGCTGACTTTCCCACAGCCCACATTCAATTTAATTTAATATTGTATTTGATAAGGGCTTGCTATGTGCCTGGACTGGTATGCCCTCCCTTTTCACATCCACCAAACTAGCTTTCTTCCCCTCTTCAAAGCCCTACTGAGAACTCTCCTCCTCCAGGAGGCCTTCCCAGACTGAGACTCCCCTTTTCCTCTGCTCCTCCTCCCATCCCTATCACCGTTACTCCCTCCATCTGCTCTACCTCCTCCCCCTCCCCATAACATTTGTGTATATTTGTACATATTTATTACTCTATTTATTTTATTAATGATGTGTATAATCTATAATTCTATTTATCTATTTTAATGGTATTTGTTCAATCGTATTTATTGAGTGCTTATTATGTGCAGAGCACTATACTAAGCGCTTGGGAAGTACAAATCATCAGCATATAGAGATGGTCCCTACCCAACAACGGGCTCACAATCTAATAAACTCCTCATACTACCAGTCTAATAGAACCATACCATCGGAAAATATGCCAACATTTTCTTTTTCCCAAATAATAACCCCAATATTGTTTCTTTACTAGAGAAGATTCAAAATCATGTTTTTCCTGTGAATGAAGGATTAAAAAAAACTCACATTGAGGTACCACAGAAAAACATGAAACAGGCATCTCAGACATTGGGTGCTCATAACATGCTATTTTCTGAAGCTGCATGACATTCTAGAAAGATGACAAGCCATTAGATTTATGGGAGCCATAAAATCTGGGTTTTCTAATCCCAGTTCTGCCACTTATTTGCCCTCCCTCACATAGTGGACAGTTAACTTCTCTGTCCCTCAATTTACTCATCAGCAAAATGGGAATTCAATACCTATTATCCCTTCTACTTAAGCTTTAAATCCCATGTCAGCAGGGACTGAGTCCATGGGTAGAGACCGTCTCTATATGTTGCCAACTTGTACTTCCCAAGCGCTTAGTACAGTGCTCTGCACACAGTAAGTGCTCAATTAATACGATTGAATGAATGAATGATTATCTGGTACCTACCCCGGTACTTAGTACAAAGCTCGGCACATAGTAAATGCTTAAGTACCACTATTGTTATTTCTATTACCATTATTCCTGTTATTATTGTTCTATAGTCTCTGTATTTTGACAGGCAAAGCACTAAATTATAATGAAGTTTTTGTGTGAAGAATGTGAAATCTGAGCTGTTTAGCAGTATTTTCTCAAATTAGAACCTAATTAGCCGCCATGTATTTTAGACTACTGAAGGAAGAGAGGAGATTAAGAACTCCTTCCAGAGTCTAGTTAGTTCTGTGGAGGCCCAAATGACCATGGCTGAACCCAAATCCCAAACAAGGTAATCATCAAAATTAGGATTTAATTTGAACCACAGACTGGAAAAGTTCACAACAGAAAATATCAAAGTCAAGATTTGCAAGCAATATTTAAAGCTATTGAGGGCAAGACTTCCAGCCCAAAGTATGATTTGATTTGACAGAAACCAGATGTCATGTTTTGGCCACGCAGTCCGCATAAAAGTTTTGACTGGGGAAAAGGGTGTCATCTGAAATATCCTTCAGATCCAGTTAATGACCAAATTAAGTCAATCTAGCTTTCTATTTATCTCTGGTATGTGTTGCCAATTTGTACTTCCCAAGCGCTTAGTACAGTGCTCTGCACATAGTAAGCGCTCAATAAATACGATTGATTGATTGATTGATTGATTGGTATATCTTAAGTAGAGGGAATACTAAAAATGATTGTGGCAATTATTAAGTTCCCTCTCAGGAACTGCCAACTTGTACTTCCCAAGCGCTTAGTACAGTGCTTTGCACACAGTAAGCGCTCAATAAATACGATTGGTTGATTGATTGATCACATCTGGAGAGTTTCCAGTACTGTACTAGTCTCAACTATGGGAGGAAGAGTCAAGCAGAGGCATACCCATACCATTCCTAGCTTGGGTGGTGGCTAGCAAATGGTATTGATGCCTTTCTACTTGTTTTGTTTTCTTGTCTGTCCCGCCTTGTAGACTGTGAGCCCATTGTTGGGTAGGGATTTTCTCTATCTGTAACTGAATTGTACTTTCCAAGTGCTTAGTACAGTGCTTTGCAGGCAGTAAGCCCTCAATAAATACAATTGAATGAATGAATGTGTCCAGCATGTGCTAAACGATGTAGATAAGGCAGACACAGTCTCTGACCCACACATGTCTGTCAGAGAGAGAGAGGGAGAATGGGTATCTAATCCCCTTAATTCCCCATTTAATTCCACCCAGCCCCTGATACCCCTGTACTCTGTGCTTGACACCATGGCTCCCAGGCTCTCTAGGAGAGAGGTGATCCAAGCCGCCCACTCGCACTTATTGGTCTCCTCAGTTCACACCATCCCTGGGAGCTAGTGGGGCAGCCAGAGAACAACCGTGCCAGTCCCTGGAAGTCTTTCAGGCTGATTCTAGAGACAAAACACCCCAGAGCCTGTTCACATCCCACCCCTCAAGGAGGCGAAGACTGTTGGATGTGACCTGGTAGGATGGGTGGGCCCTTGTGATCTCAGTGGCTGCCCCCCGTACCTCCCATCGTCTATAAACTATTTTAATTAATATTGTGTCACCAGAAGAGATTGAAATGGCCAATTGAATTCTGCCAAGATAGAGTCTTTTGATGAAAACATATCTTTATTGATTGTAGAAGGAGAAAATCATTCTTCAAATGAAATCCAGAGGAAAATCATATCCCTCAGAGAAAATTTCTGAGTGGCAGGCCGAGATTAACATTCTAAAATTGAATTTGCGCTGCAGACCTTTGATGTAATCAGCAGCTGGGAGATGGTGGTGCCCTCGCTGTGCTCCCTCTGATTGTGGGGAATTATTGTGGGGAATGAAATAAGTGTTTCTTGTGTCATTCCTTCAAGAAATACAAACAAGGCATTACTAGGTGTGTTCTTGCTAGTTAAAACGGACTGTATCGATTCCAGGCCTCCATCTCTCCTGCCCTCGGACTGTGGGGGGAGGGGATCTGGGCTTCAGGAAGGGGTGTCCTCCAGCCTTTGCCTGTGGCTTCCTTGGCTGGATGCCCTAGGATTCCCTTTCCAGGGATTCACTAATTACAGTATTAATTGGGAAGGAACATAGCCTGGCGATAGAGCAAGGGCCTGCTGCTGGGAGTCAGAAGACCTGGATAACTAGATCCGGCTTCATATCTTCCCTACTTTGTGACCCCAGGTGAGTCACTACACATTTCTGTGCCTCAGTTTCCTCATTTTTAAAATGGAGATGAGACTTGTTCTCCCTCCCTCTAATAATGATAACAATATTAATAGCATTATAATTATAATTATTATAATAGCTTTATTATTGTTATTATTATTATGGTACTTGTTAAGTGCTTACTATGTGCCAAGCACTGTTCTAAGCTCTGAGCAGCTGCAAATTAATCAGGTTGGACACAATCCTGTCCCATATGGGGCTCACACTCTTAATATCCATTTTATGGATGAGGGAACTGAGGCACAGAGAAGTTAAATAATAATAATGATAATGATAATAATAATGATGGTATCTATTAAGCACTTACTATGTACGAAGCACTGTTCTAAGCACTGGGGGGGTTACAAGGTGATCAGGTTTTGCCACTTGGGGCTCACAGTCTTAATCCCCATTTTTCAAATGAGGTAACTGAGGCACTGACCTGCCCAATGTCACGCAGTAGGCAAGCATTGGAGCTGGGGTTTGAACCCAGGTGCTCTGACTCCCAGTCCCCTGCTCTATCCCCTAGGCCTTGCTGCTTCTCTTAGACTGTGAGCCCTGAGTGAGACAGGGACTGTGTCCTATATGATTATTTTATATCTACCTCAGCGTTTGGCACAGAGTAAGTGCTTAACAAGTATCATCATCGAGTAGTTATTATGTCCAGGGTGGGATTAGTGCAAGAAAATCAGATCAGACACTGTCCATGTCCCATATGGAGCACATTTATGTCTGTTATATTATTATATTGTTAGAGAAACAGCGTGGTTGAGTGGATAGAACACAGGCCTGGAAGTCGGAAGGACATGGGTTCTAATCCCAGCTCCTCCACGTGCCTGCTGTGTGTCCTTGGGCAAGTCACTTAACTTCTCTGGGCCTCATTTACCTCATCTGTAAAATGGGAATTAAGAGTGTGAGCCCCATATGGGACAGGGACTGGGCCTAACCTGATTTACTTGTATCTACCCCAGTGCTTAGAACAGTGTTTGGCATATAGTACGTGTTTAACAAGTACCATGATTATTATTACTATTATATTGTATTCTCCCGAGTGCCCTGCACACAGTAAGTGCTCAGTAATTACTATTGGCTGACTGACTGACTGACAGCCTAAGAAGTAGGGGAGAGCATGCTACAGATGAAACAGGTACAGAGAGGTACCCCTGCCGAAGCCTCTCGGAACCCCAGGAGGTGATGACCTTTGATTTCAGGCAGCCTGTACCTCAGCAGATGCTTCACATGGCAGGCTCCGTAACGCTGTTAAAGCCTGGGAAGAGCCACGGTGTGGTTCTGTGGATGGAGTACCAGCTGACAGCTGATATCTCAGTCAGCACGGGTCTTCTGCGGGCTTCAAATGAAAAGCCCAGCTCACACCCTCTGCTCCTCTGCCGCGAATCTCCTTACCATGCCTCGTTCTTGCCTGTCCCACCGTCGACCCCTGGCCCACGTCATCCCCCTGGCCTGGAATGCCGTCCCTCCCCACATCTGCCAAGCTAGCTCTCTTCCTCCCTTCAAGGCCCTACTGAGAGCTCACCTTCTCCAGGAGGCCTTCCCAGACTGAGCCCCCTCCTTCCTTTCCCCCTCCTCCCCCTCTCCATCCCCCCGCCTTACCTCCTTCCCTTCCCCACAGTACCTGTATATATGTATATATGTTTGCATGTATTTATTACTCTATTTATTTATTTTACTTGTGCATATTTATTCTATTTATTTTATTTTGTTAATATGTTTTGTTTTGTTCTCTGTCTCCTCCTTCTAGACTGTGAGCCCACTGTTGGGTAGGGACCGTCTCTATATATTGCCAACTTGTACTTCCCAAGCGCTTAGTACATTGCTCTGCACACAGTAAGCGCTCAATAAATACGATTGATTGAGTGATTGAGTGATTATGTGACTTGCTCAAAGTCACATAGCAGACTGGTGGCAGAGATGGGATTAGAATCAGGCTTTTCTGCCTCCCAGTTCCATGTTCTTTCCACTAGGTCTGCTGCCTCAATGGGATTCATTTATTCAATTGTATTTATTGAGTGCTTACTATGTGCAGAGCACTGTACTAAGCTCTTATGATTTTTGGGTTGTGCCCATGTGGGCCATTCCCCTGTCCCGCAACCCCGAGCCGGTCTCCATGTGGCTCTTCTGCCTGAGCTGGGCAGTGCTTCATACAGCACTGTGGATGTTGGCAGCAGGGGGCCTCTGAAGGCACAGCTTTCAGTTTGGTCCAAACTCCTGCCATTTTGGAAAGGGAGTTCAGCATCTGTGAAACTTGCACTGGCTTGAAGGCCAGTGGGAAGAAGTGTCCAGAGAACACAGTGGAGACAGGATGATGATAATAATAATTGTGGTATTTGTTAAGTGCTTACTTTGTGCCGGGCACTGTACTAAGCGCTGGAGTGGATACAAGCCAATGGGGTTGGACACAGTCCCTATCCCATGTGGAGGTCACAGTCTCAATCCCCATTTTCTAGATGAGGTAACTGAGGCCCAGAGAAGTGAAATGACTTGCCCAAGGTCACCCAGCAGACAAGCGGTGGAACTTCTGTCTCCCAGGCCCGTGTTCTCTCCACTATGCCATGCTGCTTCTCATCATGAGTGTCGGACCTGGCAGGAATGGGAGTCAGAGGTCATGGGTTTGAATCCCGGCTCTGCCAATTTTCAGCTGTGTGACTTTGGGCAAGCCACCTAACTTCTCTGTGCCTCAGTTCCCTCATCTGTACAATGGGATTAAGTCTGTGAGCCCCACTTGGTACAACCTGATCACCTTGTAACTGCCCCAGTGTTTAGAACAGTGCTTTGCACATAGTAAGCGCTTAATAAATGTCATTATTATTATTATCAATCTTGCTTCTCTCCCACTACAACTCACCCACACCCTTCTCTACTCCAACACCAACCTACTCGCTGGGCCTTGCTTTCGCTTCTCTGCCGCTGACCCCTTGCTCCTTCCTCCCTCCAGCCTGGTTCACCTTCCCCCTAAGTATCTGATAGAGTGTCACCCTCCCCACCTTCAAAGTCTGATACAATCACATCTCTTCCAAGAGGCCTTCCCTGACTAACTTATCACCTCCCCCACAACATTTTCTCTCCTCTGTCATCTATACATCAATTAACCAATCAATCACATATATTGAGCACTGTATTTAGCACTTGGGAGAGTACAGTATAACAGAATTGGTAGACATGTTCCATGGCCATAATGAGCTTACAGTCTAGAGGGGCATACAGACATTAGCATGAATAAATAAATTATGGATTTGTCCATTCATTCATTCAATCGTATTTGAGTGCTTACTGTGTGCAAAGCACTGTATTAAGCACTTGGGAGAGTACAATACAGCAACAAACACACATTCCCTGCCCACAGCGAGCTCATAAATTCTGTGGCTGAGGGGTGAATAAAGAAATACATTTAAGGAGCAGCGTGGCCTAGTAGAAAGAGCATGAGCCTGGGAATCAGAGGATCTGGGTTCTAATCCCAGTTTCACCACTTGCTTTCTGTGTGACCTTGGGCAAGTCATTTAGCATCTCTGTACCTCAGTGTCCTCATTTGTAAAATGAGGATTCACCTCTTGTTCCCTCTCATACTTAGGCTGTGAGCCCCTTGTGGGACAAGGACTGTGTCCGACTTGATCAACTCATGTCTATCCTAGGGCTTAGAACAGTGCTTAGCACAAATTAAGTCCTTAAGGAATACCATAATAATAATTAAGTCTATGCCTACTAAAGCTCTTTGTTACTCACCCCAGTCCCTCAGCACTTATGTACATATCTTTATACTCTGCCACTTGCCCTCAATTTAATTTATTTTAATGTCTGTCTTCCCCAGCTTTGAGGGTAGGGAACTTGTCTACCAGTGCTACTCAGTTTTTCTCAAACAGTACAGTGCTCTCACGGAGTAAGCACTCAATAAATAACACTGTTTGATTGATTGAAATGAGTTGTCTAGTCAGTTATCGTCTCTTATATGATTTGAATTTTGCTGGGAAAATTTGAACCTAAATCCATGACTTCTGCCATTTGTGGCTCAGAAATTCAATTTTTCAAGTGATTTCTGGCCATTTCTGGAGCTGCTTGAGTTGGGGTCCCCAGGTGCCAGTGTGAAGCAGTGAGATCTAATGGAAAGATCACGGATCTGGGATTCAGAGGATCTGGGTTCTAATACTGGCTGCATCGTTTATCTGCTCTGTGATCTGGTACAAGTCACATAACTTCTCCATGCCTCGGTTCCCTCATTGCAGAAGGGAGTCTCAATACTTGTACTGTCTCCTACTTAGAAAGTGAGTCCCACGTGGGACCTGATTATCTTGTATCTACCCCGGCTCTTAGTACTGTGCTTGGCACATAGTAAGTGCTTAACAAATGCCACAGTAATTTGACCTTTGCTTGCCAGATCCTGAGTAGCCCTTTTGTGTTTACTCTCTCTTGCCCCTCCCCACACCTTGAACTTTGGGGAGGTGGGGCTGCAGAGTGTCCTCTGAGTGAGAGGATGGAGCCCAGAAGTCTTGCACCAGACCAGGGAGCCCTCAGCAAGCAGAGCGCTCACCATTTCCAGAGAACTGTACTAAATGCATGGCGCAGTGGGTAGAGCTTGGGCCTGGGAGTCAGAAGGTCTTGGGTTCTAATCCCAGCTTGGCTGCTTGTGTGCTGTGTGACCTTGGGCAAGTCACTTCACTTCTCTGGGCCTCAGTTACCTCATATGTAAAATGGGGATTGAGACTGTCCAACCCACTTTGCTTGGATGATGATGATGATGGTATTTGTTAGCGCTTACTATGTGCCAAGCACTGTTCTAAACGCTCTAATGGTAATGATGATATCCACCCCAGTGCTTAGTATAGTGCCTGGCACACAATAAACGCTTAACAAATACCACAGTTAATACCACAAGTTCTTGGGGGAGTACAGTACATTAGAGTTGGTAGTTATGATCCCTGTAAACAAGGAGTTTACAGTCTAAGAAATCCTTCTCTGCCTTTTCTCCAGTATGTCCTGGGTCAGAGTGAGATGGGAGTAGAGGTTATCTATACCCGTGGTCAGCCTTGGCCCCGCATCTTCATTTCAAAGCAGTTTCCAGGGATCTATGTGTTTTCTTTTGTTGGGGAATCCTCATCAGCCATAGCATCGGGCCATAGTTTATCTGCTTTGAGCACTGCACTGATACTGTCTGGAAAAGTCACCTGGCCTGGGTTTCAGATACATGGTTTTTGCCGTCTGTATTTGGGAAGGCGAATGTGGCCTCCCTTTCCTAGGCTCTTGCCTATTGTGAAAGGGCAGTTCCTTGCTTTTCTGTCTTTCTCCTTTGTTAGAATATAGGCTTCTACTGGATGGGTGATAGGGTGGCCTCTCGTTTGTCTTTATGAAGGGTAGTCTGTTATTATTAGACTGTCAGTGGCCTGTTCCCTGTCCAGGACTGCTATGGAACAGGACTCTTATTTTTCCAGCATCCTTATTTTCAGCAACCAGCCTTCTCCTGCAGAGAAGCGGAGTGCCTACTGGATAGAGCACAGGCCTGGGGGTCAGAAGACCAGGGTTCTAATTCTGGCTCTGCCTCTTACCTCCTGGGTGACCTTGGGCAAGTTACCTAACTTCTCTGTGCCTCAGTTCCCTCATGTGCAAAATGAGGATTCAATACCTTTTCTCCCTCCTACTTAGACTGTGAGTCCCAGTCAGTTATACCTAACTGAACCCTCAGTGCAGTACTTGGCACATAATAAGGGCTTAACAAATACCAATATGTATTTATACATATATATTCCTGCCTCAACTCCCGCCACCAGCTTCTAAGCTCCCCTGGTCCTGAATGAGCACGGGATGGCTCCAAGGAAGCTGGAGGGAGGGGGGCAGTTACGGTTCCCAGAGAAAGGCTCCAGTTTCTGGCTGAAGTGCGTGAGCTTCCCCAGAGTGGAGGCTGTGATGTCATCACATGCTGTGTGCCAGGGAGCATGTCATGTGTATCTCATTTTCTAGTTTTTTCAAGTGCTGTCTCTGGTCCCGTGGTTGGGAACATGGCTTGGGCTTCTGGTGTACCCTCCCAAGTGGAATAATAATAAGCTCAATAAATATCATTACTGCTACTCCTAGGTTTGCTAGTAGTAATAAAAGCATCTATCAGAAAGAGTCAGAAGGTCATGGATTCTAATCCTGGCTCTCCCACTTGTCCATTGTGTGACCTTGGGTAAATCAGTTATCTTCTCTGGGCCTCAGTTCCCTCATTTGTAAAATGGGGATTAAGACTGTGAGCCCTATGTGGGACAGGGACTGTGTCCAACCCAATTATCTAGTATCTACCCCAGTGTCTAGAACAGAGCCTGGCACATAGAAAACATTTAACAGATACCATAATAATAATTATTATGATTACTATTATTATTATTACAGTGTATTGTACTAAGCGTTTGGAAGTTCAAAACAAGCAAATGGCACATTATCTCTCCTCCTAGAGCTTAGGCTGTAATGAGGGATTAGACTTGAAAATATTTACAAACAGAGACATCAAAATAATAAATGTTTGTACATTTGAATAAATATTTATATGTAAATCCTGAGCTTGGGTATACATAATAATAGTAATATTGATGGTATTTGTTAAGCTCTTATTATGTGCTAAGCACTGTTCTGAGCGCTGGGGTAGTTACAAGCTAATCAAGTTGGACACAGTCCCTGTCCCACATGGGGTTCACAGTCTTAATCCCCATTTTACAGATGAGGAAACTGAAACCCAGAGAAGTTAAGTGACTTGCCCAGGGTCATGTAGCAGACAAGTGGCTGAGCTGGGATTAGAACCCGGGTCCTTCTGACTCCCAGGCCTGTGCTCTATCCAGTAGACACTCTGTGAGCCCACTGTTGGGTAGGGACTGTCTCTATATGTTGCCAACTTGTACTTCCCAAGCACTTAGTACAGTGCTCTGCACACAGTTAGCGCTCAATAAATACGATTGATGATGATGATGCTTCTCTGCAGGAGAAGGCTGGTTGCTGAAAATAAGGTCACTGGAAAAATAAGAGTCCTGTTCCATATCCATTAGGCCATGTTGCTTCTCTGATGTGTATACATTCATTCATTCATTCAATCATATGTACTAAGCGCACTGTACTAAGCACTTGGGAAGTACAAGTTGGCAACATATAGAGACGGTCCCTACCCAACAGTGGGCTCACAGTCTAGAAGGGGGAGACAGAACAAAACAAAGCATATTAACAAAATAAAATAAATAGAATAAATATGTACAAATAAAATGAATAAATAAATAGATTAGTATTAACATACAATAGTATGTTAATATGTATTAGAGATGCCTGAAGGGTTTAGTAGATTTGGGATGGTGGGAATTAAATGGGGAAGGGATGTCGGGCGAGGTGGAATTTCAGAAAGCCTTCACATTGTTCTCTAAATTCCCCATGTTCCAAAGCTTGTGGACAGTCTGTTTCCAAAATCGAAGTCCAAGCCGTTCAATAAGAAAACCCCCAGAGGAATTGACCCAAGGTTAGTTATGGGTTAAATCTGAGGAGGATGTGCTTGAGTGGGTAGATTTGCTGGAATTTCCTTCCCCTCCCCCACTCCTCCTCCCGTGAGCCCCATGTAACTGGAATGGGCCTCCGGCAGACTTTGACTTTGTAAAACAGAATTTACCTTTTCTGAAGAATGAGCTGATTAAAATCTGTTGATAAAATATAAGGACTTTTGCTTTACTAAATTCAACAAACAGGCCAGCTTTTGTTACCACGGAACATCATGGAGAGGATGTTTATGTGAATGGTATTTATAGATCTTAGAAGCCAAAAGAAAAAGATGTCAAGGAGAACCTTCTATTCAAGGCAATTTAAAGGAAAGCTCTCACCTTTCTTTAGAAGATTATCACTATGCAGAACAGTAAAAAAAAAAAATCCCAACCTTCTTTGGTTTGATCCAGCCCTTTCTTTTGATTGCTCTATTTGTAAATAAAAATAACAATGATTGTGGTATTTTTATTCAATCATATTTATTGAGCACTTACTGTGTGCCGAGCACTGTACTAAGCACTTGGAAAGCACAATTAGGCAATAAAGAGAGACAATCCCTGCTCACACCGGGCTTATAGTTTAGAAGCGGGGAGACAGACATCAAAACAAGTAAACAGGCATCAATATAAATGAATAGAATTATAGATATATACATGTCTTAACAAGTACACTGACAGTAATTGTCAGCTGTGTGAAGTTACTTGACTTCTCTGTGCCTGTTACCTCATCTGTAAAATGGGGATTAAGCCTGTGAGCCCCATGTGGGACAACCTGATCACTTGTAACCTCCCCAGTGCTTAGAACAGTGCGTTGCACATAGTAAATGCTTAATAAGTGCCATTATTATTTATTATTATAATTTAAATAAATAGAATTATAGATATGTACATATTTGTTAAGCCCTTGCTATGTGCCATAGACTGAACTAAAGACTGGGGTAGATACAAGATAATCAGGTCAAACTCAGTTCCTGACTCACGAAGGGCTCAAAGTCCAAAGGGGAGGGAGAAAAGATGTTGAATCCCCATTTTACATTTTATATTTCCCATTTTACAGATGAGGAAATTAAGGTACAGAGAAATTAAATGATTTGCCCAAGGTCATACGGTAGGCAAGTGGTGGAGGCAGGATTAGAATCCAGGTCCTCTGACCCCCAGGCCTATGCTCTTTCCATGAGGCCCTGTCATTTTTTACTATTTTCTAAATATTTTCAGGCATGTCTTCCCCTTTTAGACTGTGAGCCCACTGTTGGGTAGGGACTGTCTCTATATGTTGCCAATTTGTACTTCCCAAGCACTTAGTACAGTGCTCTGCACACAGTAAGCGCTCAATAAATACGATTGATGATGATTAGAGTGTTAGCTGTCCATGGGCAGGAAATGTGTCACTTGCAAGGGCTTTACAAATACCACCATTGTTGTTAGCATTGTTCTTCCCAAATACTTGATTCAGGGCACTGCACCAGAAGGTGCTCAATAAATGCTATTGAGTTTTAATAGTAATGATATCTTCACATTTTTTGGCAATTTTGTATTTCCAGAGTCCCTTCATGACATGTGAAGCAGCAGGAATAGTGGAAAGAGCACGAACCTGGGAGTCAGAGGACCTGGGTTCTAATCCTGGCTCTACCATTTACCTGCTTTATGACCTTGGGCAAGTCACTTAACTTCTCTGTGCCTCAGTTTCCTCATCTGCAAAATGGAGATTCAATACCTTTTCTCCCTCCTAATTTGACCATGAGTCCCATGTGGGACCTGATTATCCTGTATCTACCCCAGTACTTAGTACAGTGCCTGGCACATAGTAAGTGCTTAACAAATACCATTATTGTTATTTATCTCATTTTGCCCTCACAGCATCCCTATGAAGTAGGTAAAGGCAGGTGTAACTATCCACATTTTATAGATGCAGAAATTGATGCCTACAAAGAGGCTCAGTGACTTGCCCAGATGGTAAGGTATCTTGCTGTGGGAGACTTCTGTCAGCAACTTTATGAAAAGTATTCATCACTCCCTTGTTCAGCAATTTTCTCTTTTTACAAATAGTGAAGTGAAATGCCAACCTGAACATATTTTTAAGAGGTATTGGACTTGACCTCACAAGAGACAACAGTCTTGTTAACTTGCTGTGTTTTCCTAATGGCAAAGTTGATATCCTCATTTCTAGCCCATGTAATTAACCTGTCAAGATTCCAATTCCCTCAATGATTCTCAGCAACATTATTTATTGTCTGGGTGACACCATAAATTTGAAGTTTTTTAAAAGAAATGATGAGAAGTAATGGCCACTATTATCCTGGGGCCTATAAAAGATGTCTGGGTCCTCTCTCCCCAGCAAATAGCAGTGGCAACCTGAGGAATGATTTCCCAAACCACAATGGTCTAATTTTAGTATAGAGGCAAAAATTTAGCAGTTCTTCACTAAAGTTACATAAAAGGGGTCATTCCGGTCCCCAGTGATTGAGAGGAAGTTCTCTTTTTGGCCTAGGGTGTTATTTTAAAATTAAGTAGTTGGGGCCTATCCACAAAGGTGATGATTCCTGAACCCTGGGGATTCCGGAGCCAGGCACCTGGCCTATGAGAAAGAGCTTAGAATTGTTAGTCCCTGAAGTCCCAGCTCTGTCACTAGCTGGCTGTGTTTATTTATTTATTTATTTATTTTACGTGTACATATCTATTCTATTTATTTTATTTTGTTAGTATGTTTGGTTTTGTTCTCTGTCTCCCCCTTTTAGACTGTGAGCCCACTGTTGGGTAGGGACTGTCTCCATATGTTGCCAACTTGTACTTCCCAAGCGCTTAGTACAGTGCTCTGCACACAGTAAGCGCTCAATAAATATGATTGATGATGATGATGATGATGACTGTGGGTGAGTCACATAACTTTTCTGGGCCTCTTATTTCACCTGTAAACTGGGGCCATTTCTCTCCTTATGCTTTGTGTGTTTGGTATATTTTCTCTCCTACTCACATTTATGTCTCAGCTGTGAGAATGCTTTGAAAAACGATTGAACTGTAGAAATCCTATTCAACTTACAATTCCATTATACCTATGACACTGTTGACATTTGCTAAGGACAGCCTTGACCTTTGACCTCCCCTTCCCTCCCCACCCACACTTCTTTTCAGGCCTCCTTGTTCCAAAGCTAGGAACACAGGAATCCCCTCTCGCACCACAAATACAGACTTCCAGAAAATCCAGAAATGGAAAGAAAATAGAGCAATGAAAAGAGAGGAAGGTATTCACTTCCTTCTAAGGTAAAGCCTGCTCTGATTTCTTTTAAGTATTTGACAGTGCCAAGTCCACAACTTCCATGCACCTTTGATTTGTATTTAACATTAAAATATGGTCATCTGAAAAGCTGGGTTTGTGTTTCCAAAACCAGTTAAGGTGGGTCCATTGTTAAAGATGAAGAAGTGGTTACTAGGCTACTTGTTTAGTGAGAGCTGCCCCATCTGTGTGACTGGAGGGGAGAGTGGGAAAGGAGAGATCATGGCAGGGTGATGGAGTAGGGCTCCTATCACCCTCCCGGCACCCGTCTGAAGGCTCTGGGAGAGTGAGGGGAGACAGGTCTCCTCACCCCAGCCTTGTGTGGGGGAACAGTCCTTTTCAAATAAAATGGTTCAAAATCTGTGAGCAAGGACCTCTGTGTACCTAAAGTGTTATATGACTCAAGTGTAAGGTTCATGTCTAGAGTGGCAGGGGTACTGTATCATACTGACCAGTCCAGTTTTCAGTTATATTGTCCCCTGACTGGTTCAGATGCGGATGTTTTTCTGGCCGTCTTTTTTATTTTTAGCATTGAGCCCCCAACTGTGGCTGAGTGCAGTGTGGCCTAGAGAAGCAGCATGGACTCATAGAAAGAGCCTGGGAGTCAGAAGGACCTGGATTCTACTCCCGGTGCCATAACGTCTATGTTAGGTGACCTAGGGCCAGGCAGTTTACTCCTCTGTGCCTCAGTTACCTCAGCTGTAAAATGGAGATTAAGACTGTGAGTCCCATGTGGGATAGGTATTGTGTCCAACCTGTTTAGCTTGTGTCTACCCCAGTACTTAGAACAGTGCCTGGCACATAGTAAGTGCTTAACAAATACCATAAAAAGGCCATGCCAGATCCCATGCTGGGTGCCCTGAAGGGGAAGGCAGAGGCTCTGGAGCAGTTGGGAGGGTCAGAGTAGCCCAGAAAGCTGCTCCGGGTTCAGGCCAATTGCCACCAAATGGTGGCCATGTGACGACCCCTGCTTTTTGGGGTCCGGCTTTCTGGAGTGCCTTTTACCCTGTTCCCCTCTGCCTTGCATTTGAAGATATTCACCACCAACAGGAGTTGCTATACTCACTCTGCTGCCTGGATCATCTTTGTGCAGAAATGCTCTGGGCATGTTATTCCCCTCCTCAAAAGTCTCCAGTGGCTGCCTGTCAACCTATGAATCAAGCAAAAACTCCTCACTCTCGGCTTCAAGGCTCTCCATCTCCTCCCTCCCTCCTACCTCACCTCCCTTCTCTCCTTCTCCAGCCCAGCCTGCACCCTCCACTCCTCTGCCGCTAAACTCCTCACTGTACCTCATTCTCGCCTGTCCCGCCGTCGACCCCCGACCCACGTCCTCCCCCTGGCCTGGAATGCCCTCCCTCCACACATCCGCCAAGCTAGCTCTCTTCCTCCCTTCAAAGCCCTACTGAGAGCTCACCTCCTCCAGGAGGCCTTCCCAGACTGAGCCCTCTTTTTCCTCTCCTCCTCCCAACCCCCACCCTACCTCCTTCACAGCACATGTATATATATTTGTACAGATTTATTACTCTATTTATTTTACTTGTACATATTTACTATTCTATTTATTTTGTTAATGTTGTGCATATAGCTTTAATTCTATTTGCTCTGACGATTTTGACACTTGTCTACATGTTTTGTTTTGTTTTCTGTCTCCCCTTTCTAGACTGTGAGCCCATTGTTGAGTAGGGACCGTCTCTATATGTTGCCAACTTGTACTTCCCAAGCGCTTAGTACAGTGCTCTGCACTCAGTAAGCGCTCAATAAATACGATTGAGTGATTGAATGAATGAACTTCCCAGGAAATGCAAAGAGAGATCGCCATCTAGAGGTCAGTCAGATGGCAAGATCACTTCATCCTTTGTACAGGTGACCAGCTGGGCAGGGAAGGGACTTCTCATTGGTGTTTGGTTGAAAACACTATGTCCCCCAGATCAAAGGGCATTTCCAAAGGAGAGATTAAGAGACCCACAGATTTCTACCCTAAGAGTGAAGAAGGAAAATCGTCTATCCAAGGTGAGACTTGGCAAGGGACTGGCCGAGTATGGAGCGTCTTGGACGAGTACAGGCTTGTGTTTGGAGGCACAGCTGAGATGTAGGAAATGAGGCCCTCTTGAACAAAGGCTCTGGACTCAGATGGTTACTGATGGCCCTCACGGACTTTGGGCATCCAGGCACAAGCGATACTTCTCACATCGAGCCAGCCACAAGGAGTAATGTTATGTCATGTCATCATTAATTCATTCAATCTTATTTATTGAGTGCTTACTATATGCAGAGCACTGTACTAAATGCTTGAATCATCACACTCACCATTTTCCAAGAGACCATCCACAGCCACCAAAACCTGGTGTGTTATCCTGGGGGTATTCCACAATATCTCCCTTTGGCTCCAGAACTCTTGACTCCCCCCCACCAGGTCCCTGTGAACCCAGGTACCACTTCTGAGTCACACGACTTGGTAGCAGGATCTAAGGTGGCGAGAGGCTTGACCCTTAAATTAAGTTAGTCAGTCTTTCAGCTGTATTTATTGAGCTCTTCCTGTATGCAGAACACTGTACTACGTGCTGGCAAGCGTACAATATAACAATATAAAAGACACATTCCCTGCTCACAATGAGCTTACAGTCTAAAGGGGCAAGACAGACATTAAATATAAATAAATAAAATTATAGATAGGTGCATAAGTGCTGTGGAGCTGGGAGGGGAGATGAATAAAGAAATCAAGTCAAGACAGCTCAGAAGGGAGTGGAAAAAGAGGGAAGGAGAGCTTAGTCAGGGCAGGCCTCTTGGAGGAGATGTGCCTTCAGTAAGACTTTGAAGGTGGGGAGAGTAATTGTCAGATATGAGGGAGGGTATTCCAGGCCAGAGGCAGGATGTGGGTGAGACATCGGTGTTGCCTATTTGTACTACCCAAGTGCTTAATATGGTGCTCTGTGCACAGTAAAGGCTCAGTAAATATGATTGAATGAATGAATGGAGAGACAGATGAAATCGAAATACAACGAGAAGGTTGGCATTAGAGGAGCGAAGTGGGCGTGCTGGGTTGTAGTAGGAGAGTGATGTGTTGAGGTAATAATAATAATAATAATGGCATTTATTAAGTGCTTACTATGTGCAAGCACTGTTCTAAGCACTGGGGATGGTACAAGGATGGTACAAGTTTATTGAGGGCTTTAACTTACTCAGAGGTATCCAGTGACATAACTGTGCCCCAGTGCTGAGGGCAGACCAGTTGAAAAACAGACTGTCTGGCAGCAAGCTAGATGAATAGTCACACTGCTTTCCCACTGGATTTATAGCTCTTTGATGGCAGGGATAATGTGTTTTACTGTAACAGTAAACAGTACACTCCCAAAGTACTTAGTATAATGCCCTGCATCAAGTCGCTACTCTATCAACTCATTGCTCTATTGAAGTGTACCTGCAGGATGAACTTTCCACTTTCCCCTTTGTATTTCCAGAATTTGCCTGCTATGAAGACCTCATTGCAGGTTGTGGCCTTGTGGGGCAGCAGGGCTCCATCTCACAGCATCACGGCTATAATGATCACAGATGATCAGCACACCATTGTCACGGGGAGTCAAGAAGGTCAAATATGCCTTTGGAATCTTTCTTCTGAATTAAAGGTGAGTAGCTATCAGATAGAGCTGCTATCTAAGAGAAGAAGAGATATCAATAACATGGAACTGTAGGTATTCACATCTGGAGGGGAATGTCGGGGACTGGAGGGGGAAAGGAGAGGAAGTGCCCCCTTGCTCAGGGGGTGAAAACCCCCTGAGTAAATGTTAATTGCCCCATGAGGAAGGCAACACCTAGTCTAAGAGAGGGGTGAGAGGAGTGGGCTTGGTAGATGACAACTGCCCTATGAGAAAGGTAACATTTAGGCCATGAGAAGTAGTGAGGGTGAATTCTTATTAAGTCGCCCAGTTCCATCCAATGGCTGGCAGCTATTTAGAGCTCCCATAGAGTTTTAATCTTCAATAAAGAGTAGTTTCTGAAGGCACTTTTTCCCCCCATGTTCAACTTGGATGAAGGGCCTGTTGAGTCCTGCTCTGGGGCCAGACTTAAAGAGCCATGTTTAGCAGCTTGCATCTTCAAGCAGCAAGATACAGTCAGTTTGATTTTAATGTGGCTTGTCTATAACATGATAGAAGATAGAGGGAACAGTCTTCCCACAATAAGGGTCTGTTCTGCTCATTATCTGATACACAAGGTAACCTAAATAAACCAGTGTAATACTCTCAGTCTCGTTCCCGGCCTGTCACCTCTTTGTTCTGCTAAACTGTATGGTAGCTTGTGGTTTTGCAAATTTTTGGTAGGCAATACAGTAAAATAACAAAGGTGGCAAAGGTGTGAATCATTCTCCTAATGGTGGCCTTATAGAGACTGTAGGATTTTTACAGTAAAAACTATTTTCAAGCACCTCCCTATTTGAATCATTCATTTCCATTAAACCAGTGGTTACTAGAATGTGGTTTTTTTCCCCTTTAATGTGACTGCCAGAACTGACTGGTATTTGAAAAATGAATTTTCCTTTAAATTTGAGTAGAAGTAGCTCTCAAGCTGGATCATCACTGTGTTTTGAACAATGGTGCTCTTTCCCTCCCAGATTGGCACTAAACTATATAGAGATCTGGTTGGTTAGACTAGCCTGCGTTTTTCATTAGTTTAGCTCCTGAGTTATTCACTCAAATATCCAAACTATAGCAGGGTAACCTTAATTCTGAGAAATTATGTCTCATTCATCTAAATAAAAGGTACCCTCACTATTAGCTAAATTAATAATAACTTAATTGTCTAGGTGTTGCTCTCTTCTGGGCCTTTTTTCTATTCTTTAAGCTTGGCCCTATCTGTGATTTTTTACAACCCACTTGGCTGAGCTCTAAATCCAATTTACTATTGTCACTATCCCCTTTCAAAACCTGACCTCACCTAGGTTTCAGCCCATCGATTCACTATCAATTACCTCAGTCCCAAGTCATAAACATTTAACATATAGGGATAGGTATTTCCTCAACTCCTGTGGACTCAAAACCCAATTTGAACACCTAAACAAATGATGTGCTTAAAGTATACTGCCCTCATTAAGGAACCTTTTAGAAATCAAAGGGGAGATGAGCCTTTAAAGTTTGTCACTTTAAAACTTGAATGAACAATTAATTGTAACTCTGTTTTATAGTGTCATTAATTAACATCTCACCTCCTGGAGCTGTTCTATTACCAAGTGAATAAAGAGCCATATAGAAGTCAAAAGTCCAGGGTGACACTGCTTTTATGTGAATTCCTGAAATCTGTAGAGGCAGGTACACTTTCTAAATAGCAGAGAAGGGAGATTTCACTACTTCCAGTAGTGGACATAATAATAATAACAATAATAATAATAATAATAATGATTGCATTTATTAAGCACTTACTATGTGCAATGCACTGTTCTAAGCCCTGGGGAGGTTACAAGGTGATCAGGTTGCCCCACGGGGGGCTCACAGTCTTCATCCCCATTTCACAGATGAGGCAACTGAGGCACAGAGATGTTAAGTGACTTGCGCAAAGTCACATGGCTGACAATTGGTGGAGCCAGGATTTGAACCCCTGACCTTTGACTCCAAAGCCTGTGCTCTTTCCACTGACCCATGCTGCTTCTCACTGTGCTTCTCAGAACACTAGAAGTGTGCTTCTCAGAACACTAGACATGCTCTGGCTAGTGTTCTGAACTTCTGATGCCCTCACCAATCAATCCGTAGTATTTGTTGAGCACTTCCTTTCTGCAGAACACTGTCCTAAGCATTTGGTAGAAGACAATAGAGTTAGTAGGCACTATCCCTCCTCTCAAGGACCTTACAATCTACTGGTGGGGAGACCAAGTACTTAGCACTCAAATGCTGAAGTAGCAGCTGGGGGTGGGGAGGGGAGAGATTAATCAGGGATGGCCTCCTGGAGGAAATGTGATTTGGGGAGGGCTTTTGAAGATGGGGAGAGAGGTGGGGGCCTACTTTATGTGAAGGGGGGAGGAGGTTCTTTTAAATAACATTTTTAAGTGCTTGCTATGTGCCAAGCACTGTACTAAGTGCTGAGATAGATTCATTCAATTGTATTTATTCAGTGCTTACTGTGTGTAAAGCACTGTACTAGACACTTGGAAGGCTACAATGCAACAATAAATAGACACACTCCCTGCCCACAACGAGCTTACAGTCGGGGAGACAGACATTAATACAAATAAATAAATTACAGATATGTACATAATTACTATGGGGCTGGGGGTCATGAACAAAGGGAGAAAGTCAGGGTGATGCAGAAGGGAGTGGGAGAAGAGGAAAGGGGGGTTTAGTCAGGGAAGGCTTCTTGAAGGAGATGTGCCTTCAAAAAGGCTTTGAAGTGGGGGAGTGTAATTGTCTCCAATTTGAGGAGGGAGGGCATTCCAGTCCAGAGGCAGGATGTGGGCGAGGGATCAGTGGCGAGATAGAAGAGATTGAGGCACAGTGAGAAGATTAGCATTAGATGAGCGAAGTTTGATGGCTGGGCTGTAGTACGAGAGTAGTGAGGTGAAGTAGGAGGGGGCAAGGTGATGGAATGCTTTAAAGCCAATGGTGAGGAGTTTTCGTTTGTTGTGGATGTGGATGGGCAACCACTGGTAGATACAAGGTTGTCAGGTTGTACTCAGTCTATCTCCCATGTGAGACTCACAATCTTAATCCCCATTTTATA
The DNA here is from genome assembly GCF_015852505.1 of Tachyglossus aculeatus. Taxonomy (NCBI): domain Eukaryota; kingdom Metazoa; phylum Chordata; class Mammalia; order Monotremata; family Tachyglossidae; genus Tachyglossus; species Tachyglossus aculeatus. The sequence continues at coordinate 33,159,231 of NC_052073.1, read as the reverse complement.
GAGGAGGTAACTGAGGCACAGACAAGTAGCCAGACTGGGATTCATTCCTGTGTCCAACCATACCAACATTCTGATTTATTCAATAGAGCACCCAAAAATTACCTGAATGGTGGTAGGAGATAGCTAATACTGTCCTCAGTTTTGCAAAGCTATGGCCCTTCTTCTTATCAGGCAGTGTGGGAAGCAGCATGCCGTGGCATGGTGTAAAGAGCATGGGTTTGGGAGTCAGAGGACCTGGGTTCTAAACCTAGCTCTGTCATTTACTACTGGGTGACCTTTTCTGTGCTTCAGTTCCCTCATCTGAAAAATGGAGATTCAATATGTGTTATTCCTCCTACTTAGAATGTGAGCCCCATGTGGGACCTATCTTTTATCTTCTCCAGAGCACAGTGTTTAACACATAGTAAGCACTTAATAAATACCACAATTATTATCAAAGTCTTCATAAAAGTTGTCCTCCTCTAGGAGACCTTTCCTGATTAATCCCCCAAACTTCTTGGTTTTATGGACCCTCAGAAACCATCTCAATACTCATGTATATGGGTATTTGTTATTTATTCACTTGTGGCTATTACACCTGTTTTCTCATTCTTCCTCCAGGTACCAATATTTATTGAACATGTACAGTGTGTAGAACACCAAACCAGACATCTTGTACCTCTTCTGTATGCACCTGAGGGACTAGAACTATGATCTCCGCCCAAAGTTGGCACTCAGTCACCATAGTTGATTCTGACATTGATGCAGTTCAGGGTGTAGACCTGCTCAGGAGTAGGTCTAGGGGAGCAAACTAAAGGAACAGCAATCAAGGAACACTAAATGTAGTGTCATCTTTCCATACCTATTCAATGAATTTGCTATTGTTCTTTCTAGATCTCAGCCAAAGAGCTCTTGTTTGGTCATTCGGCCTCAATAACGTGTGTGGCAAAGGCCCGAGTCTTTGAGAAACAGCCGTATGTAGTTAGTGCTGCTGAAAATGGGTAAGTGACTCTTTACTTTCTTTTGTAATGACTTGTACAACCATAAGCCACACCATTATTGTGTCAGATCCAGGGTCCATCCAGCCCAAGATCCTGTTTCCAACTACAGTATTCAAAGATGCCCGGAGGAACCATGTGATATTGTCTTACTGGACATCAATCCTGTGGTTTGGAATTGGCCAGATAATATTTTTTAACTTTTTGTCCACAAAATCCTTCATGGATCTGTGCACTATCTAAAGGCTGTTTTAAAGCCCTACAGGGTCCTTAACTTTCCCTTTAGATATCCATAATCATCCCATATTTTTATATTTGTCCCTCCCACCCCATTAGAGTGTAAGCTCCTTTTTCTTCTATGGACATCTCATCTAGGCATACATGAAAGAATGCCAGGGTCATTGGGTAAGATCACACTAAGGTTTCAAGAAACCTTGCTGGGCAATAATAATAACAGTAATAATTTTGGAGTCTTAGCACCTACTATGTGACGAGAATGTAACTAAGCACTGGGGTAGGTACAAGATAATTTGGGCACAGTCCCTATCCTCTAAAGGAGAGGGAGAACAGATATTGAATCCTCATTTTAATAATAATAATGATGGCATTTGTTAAGCACTTACCATGTGCAAAGCACTGTTCTAAGTGCTGAGGGGATACAAGGTGATCACGTTGTTCCACGTGGGGCTCACAGTCTTAATCCCCATTTTACAGATGAGGTAACTGAGGCTCAGAGAAGTTAAGTGACTTGCCCAAGGTCACACAGCAGACATGGGGAGCCGGGATTAGAACCCATGACCCATGACTCCCAAGCTTGTGCTCTTTCCACTGAGCCACGCTGCTTCTCTGACTCAGATGAGGAAACTGAGTCTTAGAGAAGTGATTTGCCCGCAGATGGCGGAGCAGGAATTAGAACTCAGGTCCCCAGACTCTCAGGCCGAGGCTCTTTCTATTAGGCCACGCTGGTTCTCGTCTTGTAGCCCCAGGCCACAGTTTAAGTTATCTTGTGGTCATGCAGCCTGCAGAAATGGAATGCAAGCTATTTGCCTCTTTTCTCTGAGAATTCCCAGCCAGATTTACTCGGAAAGGTGTGAGTGGATGGCTTCCTGAGTATTCTCAGCTCAGCAGACATTCAAAGGTTGAGCTGTATTTATGAGAGTCTCCTGGACAGCCTCATGATGGCACTGTTTATTCTTAACATGCGCAGGGACGGCTTCTGGTCCATTATACTCTTTACAATGTGCAGTTTAAATTCAGTGAAACGAATCATTTTCAAGGGGATGAAGTTCCAGGGATTGCCCATTCTAAGGTTATTCTGAAGAGCTTCAGTGACAGTATCCCCGCAATTTGTTGCTTGGCCTTTAAGTGAGGTTGGCAGCCGGGTAGCAGACGCAGCATGATGTAGTGGTTAGAGCACGGGCCTGGGAGTCAGAAGGTCATGGGTTCTAATCCTGACTCTGCCACTTGTCTGCTGTGTGACCTTGGGCAAGTCACTTCACTTCTCTGTACCTCAGTTACCTCATCTATAGAATGGGAGTCGACATTGTGAGCTCCAAGTGGGACAAGGACTGCGTCCAACCCCATACGGTTGTATCCACCCCAGTGATGATGATGATGATGGCATTTGTTAAGTACTTACTATGTGCAAAGCACTGTTCTGAGTGCTGGGAAGGATACAAGGTGATCAGGTTGTCCCACGCGGGGCTCACAGTCTTCATCCCCCTTTTACAGATGAGGTAACTGAGGCACAGAGAAGTGAAGTGACATGCCCAAAGTCACACAGCTGACAAGCGACGGAGCCGGGATTTGAACCCATGACCTTTGGCTCCCAAGCCCAGGCTCTTTCCCCTGAGCCACGCTGCTTCTCATGCTTAGTACAGTGCATGAGTAAGCGTTTAACAAATACCAGAATTATTATTATTAATGACAAAACAGAAAGAAATATATGCGACTTTGCATCCCCAGCTAACGACTGCAGTCGTTTTTTTGCTCAGTAACCTGAAACCAAAAGGCTCTTTAATGATCAGGCTGCAGTGCAGAGCAGCACAGCTCTAAGGGAGAACAGACAATTATTCTCGCCACCTTCAAAGTCTTATTGTAGGTACATCTCCTCCAAGAGGCCTTCCCTGACTAAGCCCTCCTTTCCTTTTCTCCTATTCCCTTCTGCGTCACTCTGACTTGCTCCCCTTGGTCTTCCCTCCCTCCCAGCCCCACAGCACTTATGCACGTATCTGTAATTTATTTATATTAATGCCAGTCTCCCCTTAAAGACTGTAAGCTCATTATGGGCCGGGAATGCGTTTGTTTATTGTTATATGGTACTCTCCCAAGCTCTTAGTACAGTGCTCTGAACACAGCCCTCAATAAATTTGACTGACCGGCTGGGTGGGGAGGCACATTATTCCAGCTGATTGAAGTGGAAATAGCAGAAAATAACACAAAGTTCTGCCCCTCAGGGAGATGTGCATCTGGAACGTGGCCAGTGGCCAGTGCATCGAGAGTGTCCAGCTTCCCTACAGGCACACTGCCATCTGTGTAAGTCTGACCGCTTCCTCAGACCTGCCATGGCGACCAACACCAACAGGTTCATTTGGGAGCCTTGGGTCTCTGGCAATTTAGGAAAATTCACTAGGAAGATTTAAAAATGGTTCTTTCATGATGCTTATTTGCCCTGAAAAGATAGGGAAGACACTGGCAGAAGACTGTTTAGTTGCTTTGTTATAGTTTTAATCCACTTGAAAAGGCAATCAAAAAACTGCTAAGATAGGAATTGCTGGTAATTTCCACAGGCTGGTTCTTACAGAGACCTTGGCCCCCAGACTTGAAAATCATCTCTCTTTGTGACTACACAAAGAACATTCAGAGCTCGGATGACATTCTGATATCATTAGTTTGGCCTTAGGACTGCCTGCTAGCAAAGATGGATTCTCTGTGTGATTTCCATCTGTAAAACTTAATTATGCTGCTTTCAATGTGCCAAACACTATGCTGAGCCTTAAGTTAGATATGAGATAGTCAGATCAGGCGCAGTCGCTCTCTCACATGGGGCTAAGAGGAAGTCTAAGGGTTAGGATGAGCAGGTATCTTATCCCCATTTTGCAGATGGCGCATTGCTATTGAGAAGGGAATGCCACTCTTTGAGCAATAGCTTCACCTGGAAAGAGAGGCAAGGTGGCAAAAGAGAAAACAGTGTTAAGCAGTGCGAACATTAAGTATGACAGTGCCATAAAGGACCACCTCTTTGTGTATCCAGTGCGGCTGGGACTGTGGATCCTTTTTGGCCTCTTCAGCCACAGTGAATTTCACCATCAGCTATGGGGAAGTGGAGACACATCAAAGTTAAATGACTTGTCCAAGGTCCTACAGCCAATCAGTAATGGAGCTGGGACTAGAATGTGGATCTTTTTACCCTCAGCCCCCGACTCTTTCAACTAGACCATGCTGCCTCCCTGGCTTGAACGTTGGAAATTTAATTTGTGAACAATCTTGTCTCTGTGAAAAGAGAGAAACTGGTGGAGAGCCTCTCCTTCAAGAATGAGTCTGTGGCCCTGAGATTCAGCAAGGGTGGTGTTTTAGCAGATAGACTGATTATATCTGGTCCTTGTCTTTGGTTGGCCTACAGAGGTATCTGGGTGCCACACACTCTGCTTTTCTGATATTATTTCCAGACACTGAGAGAGTCCCTGCCCTTTGGGTGGTGATGATGCTATCATGCAGTCCATGGTCATGGATAGAACCAATTTTCAAAGGTTAATTGCCAAAGGGAACACTGCTATGATTTCCCCACCATTATTACCATTTTAATGGTGTGGGGACAAATCTCTTTTAAAAAGGGAATACACTAGTTCTCCGCTAATGCAGGTGTAGCCTTCTGACATATTCCTCCATGATGGAAGGCTTGCATTGTGACACTCATCCCATACCTGATGCATCATGATTGTGCACAACCTTTTCTTCTGACATAGCAATGCAGGTATGCATTGACAGATAAACTTTCCCTGATTCTGCCTTTATGGTAAAGCCAAATCACTTTGTGAAACCACCTGCTCTGGCAGAGCTTACTGAATTGAGATCACTATTGGTTTTTCATTCATGGAACGAGCACTTATGGGATCCTAAAGGAAAGAACAGATAGCTTGCCCTAGTTAGTCATTCACCAGAAAGGAGGAAGAGAGCTGTATGAGATGACAGAGCCCTTCCAGGTCTGACTATCTTTGATTCTCCAATCCAAAGATCATGTGTCTAGCCTCGTATTTATGAATAAATTCTGGTCTTTGGGCAGAAAAATACCTTCCATTCGCTATTTGGCCCTTATTAAGGTGACCTTTGTAAAGAAAATAAAAATGGGTGATTTTGGCAAGCACAACCTGTTGGTATTTTGGGCATAGGGACTGCTAACAATCTGTTATCACATTCCACTTGGATAGTATTACCATTGCTCATTCCGGATGACGGGAGATGGCTGGCTTCTGTGCTGTGGGGAGTATCAGGATATCCTGGTCATTGATGCCAAGACCCTGGAGGTCCTTCACACTTTCGTATCATCACAGTCTTCCGACTGGATCAACTGCATGTGCACTGTTCACTCCACGAGGATTCAAGGTATGTGCCAGAAGACATGCAGGACAAGTCTGCCCTGGACAGGAGGGATAGATAATCATTGTTCAAATAGCATCTCAAGCATCTGAATGCTAAAAAAAATGGTGCCTATGAATATAGTGACTTCTTTTTCTTTCGGACTCCTTTTTTCTCTCTGACTATTTTCCTTTATGACTCTGATTCTCTGCCTGCAGAGAGTTCGTCTTCTGGGATATTCATGATGAGGCTGAAGCAGAAGTCCCCCTCTCCTTAAATCACCCATGAGACATTTACTCTAGGGAAGCATTATTCTGCCACTGCAGATGTCATTACAAGCCATTTTCTGCATTATGAAGGCTGTATTTACAAATGAGAAACTTGAAATTTGCTTTGAACGGCATTGTTCAAAGCATCTGTCTTTTTAAATTTTTCATTTTAGAAAGGTAAATATGTTCGAACTGAAAATGCTGTGCTCCGACTAAGTCTGACCTGAGAGCTTAAAAGGTTCCTAGCTGTGACTCTCTAATAGTTCAGTTTCTCCTCCTCTCTGGCCTCTTACAGAGGACTCACTTCTGGTGGTGTCGGTAACTGGCAGCCTCAAAGTGTGGAACCTGTCTTCATCCATCAATAGCATCCAGGTTAGTAGTGGGGGTGATATTGCCTGGTGTAGGACTGAGGTGGGGATGCCATGTGGAAATGGTAATATGTTTTTGCATCCATCTGTTAACTCTCTTTCATATTCTTTTAGGTACCAGAGGAGATGGTTCGGGGGGTGATTAAGAAGTGAGATCTGAGAGAGAAAGGGAGAGATGCTGGGGAGAAGATTGGAAGAGACCAGGGGAGAGAGAAGGATCAGAGATTAGAGCAGGCATTGAAAGAGAGGAAGGATGGGATGGGTTAAGGGTGGGACTGGGGTCTGGCTCTCGATGACCCCACTCTGAGAGTGGCGAGATGGAAATAGGGCAGGATGGGGAGTGCGTAATCAGGGTGCAAACCCGAAGAGTAGCTTGGGGACTGGAAAGGAATGCCAAGAAACATCCGGGACCTATAAAGCATGAGGCTTTCTCCTTGTCTCCCTCCCACCTGGCCCTGGAGCTATCGCTGGAGTTTATAGGGTGCTGGTCTCCCCAAGTCCAAGGAGCAGTGGTTCGCTGAGAGCTGAGTGGTGGATGGGTGTTTGTAGTTGACTTTTCTGGGTCATCTGCTGTGTATCTACCCCGTTGGGACATGGTCCAGCGTCGGACCCTGGGGTCCTTGTACGTGAAGGCTGGAAGCGGCTTCTGAAGATCACACTGCATTCCAGCTGAGGATTCCCAGCTAACTGGGATTTACTCCCACCTCACAGCACAAGGGGCCCTCCAGTCCAGAATCACTCCCACCCTGACTCTGCCCTGTTTGTTGGCGTGAAATGTACCACATAATGAGGCAGCACTGCCTGGTGGAAAGAGCATGGGCCTGGGAATCTGGAGACCTGGGTTGTAATCCTGGCTCTGCTGCTGGTCTGCTGTCACTTACCCTCTCTGGGCCTCAGTCTCCTCATCCGTAAAATGATATCTGCCTCCCCTGCCTCACAGGGATGTTGTGAGGACCAGGCGAGGTAAATGATATGAAAGGGCTTTGGGGAAATATAATTATAGAGCAGGTGTTGGATTAAAAAACCAAACAACCGAGAACCGAGAATGTAAGAGTGGGTGAGATGGACAGTGCTTCTACTTCTGAAAGCCCACTGGCCCTGTCCCCTTCACCCCAATGTCAAGGGAGTTTTGTGGCTTCTATACTGGGTTTACTGGGCTGTCCCTGTTGTAAGATGCTCAGTTGGTCATTTGGCATTCTTTGACTCGGCACTACTGAGTCCAGAGCACTCTTCTAAGCCCTTGGGAGATTCCAAGAGAGGCAAGATCCACATCTCCTGCCTCCAGGAGTTTACAGTCTAGCAGGGTAGCCTAAGACATCCTGGACCAGTTCTCAAGTGCTCTCTTTTCCCCATCAAAGGAGAAGCAGGACGTGTACGAAAAAGAATCTAAATTTCTGGACTCGCTCAACTGCCGGGCAATACGATTCTGCCCCTACACGGAGAGGCTCCTCCTGGTTGTGTTTTCCAGCTGCTGGAAGGTAGAACGTGAGCACAGTCATTTGTCTTAGGGCCTTGAATCCCCTTCTCAGGTGAGGGAGTTTGGGAGGCAGACTGCAGTTGGTTCCCTCTGCTGAATTGAGCCGGGGCATCTCCCAATAATCACATTGAAAATGGCCCTATTCTCCCCCACAGGGCTTTTTTCCCACACTCCCACCTGCAGGGCTGGAAGGGAGAGGGATCTCAAGACTCACATCTCCTACTCTGTCGCCGGGGGTGCCCCAGTTTCCTGATGGAGCACAGGGTGGAAGGGGGCAATCTGCAGAGCCAGGGCGAAGGGATTAGCTCAGACTGCTCGATCCCACTTTTGGAGTGGGGATGTGGCACTATTCTCCATACTGCAGTGGGTTTAAACTCCGCGCCTCTTCCCCCAGGTCTATGACTACTGCGACTTTTCCCTTCTGGGCAGTGAAGCCTGTGTGAGGGGCCAGGCCTTAACTGGTGGAGAAGTGCTCACGGCCCACAGGGTCCTTGTCTGGACAGATGCCGGGCATGGTGCCATCTACCAGCTGCGGAACAGGTGAGCTGAGCTGGGAAACCTGTCTGTGACTTTCTAGGGCCTGGTGCACCTGTCAGAGCTGATTGGCAAAGACCCCATTGGCAGGACCCAGAGCCGAACCCCTGGGAATGAGGAGCTCTTCCTAGGGCTCCTTTCCCACCCTTTGTGTGGGACAGCAAGGGTGGAGGAAAGTGCTTAGCCATGGAGGCCACTTGCTGCTGGTTTTGAGTCTTCAAAAGTCAGTTAGTTACCCATTCTTACCAGTTAGTCGGTCAGTCAATAATATTTATTAAGCGCTTACTGTGTGCAGAGCACAGTACTAAGCACTTGGGAGAGTACAATATAACAATAAACAGACACATTCCCTACCCACAATGAGCTAAAAGTCTGGAAAGTGGGGAGATGGACTTTCTGGTGGGAACCAGGAAGGGTCCTGGTGGCTGGGATATGACTGCGGCCAAAAAACCGCCCCTCTGCTGTCCGGCCCCTCTCAGGGTCGCACGTGGAGAGTTTCCAATGCTCTATCAGTCTTGGCTATGGGAGAGAGAGTCAAGTAGAGGCATACCCATTCCATTCATAGCTTGGCCAGCGAGTGGAAGACAATCTGCTACAAATCAAAATTCACCCATGCTGGGCAGCAGCAGCATTGGAGAGAGTCGAGGGTCAAGGCTTAAGTTTTCTGTGCGGAAGGAGGCAATGGTAAACCACTTCCATATTTTTTGAAGAAAACTCTGTGGATACACTACCAGCACAATTGCAGATGGATAGCGGGGCATTCTGGGAGAGATGTGGCCGTGGTGTCGCTATGTGTCGGAAAGAACTCGCTAGCACAAGACAAGATAAGATAAGACTGCTGGCCAAAACTTTGATCTTGTTCCTCCCCACCTCCATGCAGTGCCCGCAGCAGAGGGCCCCTCCCAGCTGAGCAACAAGCGTGCAAAGAAGTTCTTTCTCCTCATTTGCTCTGCTCCACTTCAGTGAAAGGAAACAAGGTAATGGGCAAAAACTGTAACCTGTCGGGGGCTTTTGCTGACTGGCTGGTGGGCGAGGTGAGGGCAAAGCGAGACCATTTGCAGATTGGGCTGGAATTAGCACAGGCTGGGTTTGGGATCCTCCATGCCAGGGACCACCTGCCTAAAAGAGTCAACTAGAAAAGGGGTCATTTGGATTTTTGCTTTGGAGCAAACCTCAACTCAGCAGGACGCAGTCTGCTTTCTCTGCTCTCTAGTTGGAGTTAGGGACCCTGGGGTGGGACTGATACTCTCCTTCTGAAGATGAAGGGGTTGGAATGAGCTGCCCTAGCTGGGCCATGTGCATGATAGTCCATTCCTTGGTCATTTGCTGGGTTTGCACTGCACTGCTTGAATTATATGCACTTAACAAGTTTGATCCCTTGGGTTGCCAGAGTGGGGGGGGCGGATTTACAAATGGAATTGGATGGCAAATCAGCATGGAAGGACTCAGAGGCAGTAGGTGAGGTTGCCCAGGTTTTTTTTTTTGTTTGTCTGTTTTTTCCTTTCTAAGACATTGCAGCCAGGGCAAGTCTCTTCACTGGTCAGGGTGTTGGTGTAATGGACAGCTGCTGCTCATGTTTGGCACTTTGCTTAATAAATGTCATCCCCTTTTCAGAAAAGGAGGACAGCGGGTTGGATCCAGTTTGTGGGCTGAAACCTCTCTATTGCCACAGATCAGCTGGCAGAGAGAATAATAATAATGGCGTTTGTTATGTGCTTACTATGTGTCAGGCATTAAGTTTGTGTCCTGGGTCTCAACTTGAATTCACCCAACCAGATTCTTTTGAAGTATAAAAGTGGCTAATAAAGTAGTAGTAAGGATTTATATGGAATGCCCACTGGGTACAATGCATTGCACTAAACACTTGGCAAAGAACAGTGGAAGTGAGAGTCATATTCTGCTATTTGCCATTTAATGCTCTTTTCTGGCCTCCTGAGGAGTTGGGACCCACTGAGAATAGGAAGGGAAAATCTTCCTTTGTTTCCCTTGTCTTCAGGTCACTCCTTCCAGCCTTCCCTAGGCCCTATCCCACTAGGGACTGCCTCAGAACCTCCCAGAGAGGCAGCAATCTAGTGGGTAGAGCAAAGATGGCCAACTCTGAAATTCCTCTCTGTGCATATACCCTCCTTTCTTGCCTTCTCCCCAAACATATTTCCCGCTGCAAAACTGTCCTGTTCCCCATAAGTTTCTCTCTCTGAGGGGATCTTTCTACCCCCTCCAATTTTCCAAAGTCATCAGGTCCCATTTGGTTTCCATACTCAACCTATCATCCTGACACACGAATCCACACCTTCAACCCTCTCCACTGAACTCAACTCCCTTCCTCCCCTGTCCCTCCACCAGTCTTGTACCACTAACCTGCCACCCAGGATCACCTCCACAGTATATTTCTTCCACTCCTATGAATGAGGTGCAGTGTGCTGTTGGCGGAAATCCACCCAAAAGGCTGATCTCGTCCATTGCAAACTCGAACTCTGTCCTCTCCTCCACTAGGCAGCAGTACATCTCCACCTTTATTGACTACTGAGCTTACTGCCCACACCATCTGTTTCAGACTTTTAACTCCCTCCTCAGACTCTCTGTTCCCATCCGTCCATCTCTTTCCCTTAGTGTCTTTGCCATGTATTTCACTGATAAAATTGAAATCATTGGGCATATTCTCCCCTGCTTTTATCCAGACCAGCCCTTCTCATGCCTCCTCTTCAACTCTCCCATCATTTCCAGCAATATAGCAAGAGGAAATCTCCCATCTCTCCTTAAACTCTACCCTCTCCACCTGCATTTCCAGCTCCACCCTATGCACCGTATTAAAATTCTTTTCCCCTCAGTTCTTTCCTCCCTGACTACCATCTTCAGTCATGCACTTTCCAATGGCTCCTTCCCCATTGCTTTCAAATATGCTCATGTATCACCTATCCTAAAAAAAAAACACCCTCCCTTGACCCCACAGGCCTCTCCACTAATAGTCCATCTCCCTCCTACCATTTCTCTCCAAACTGCTTGAGTGACTTCTCTACACCCACAGCCTCCAGTTCCTTGCCTTCAAGTCTCTCCTTGCCTCCCTGTTGTGTGGCTTCCACTCAATTCACTCCACAAAGTCTGCCCTCTCTAAGGTTACCAGTGACCTCCTGGTCAAATCATTTGGCCTCTCCTCCATCCTAATTCTCCCTGATCTCTCAAATACTTTCATTCCTCCTGGAAACACTAATCTAACTTTGGCTTCACTGACACTGCCTTCTCCTGTTTCTCCTCCTACCTCTCTGGCCACTCTCTCTCATTGTCTTTCAATGACTCCTCCTTTGACTCTCACCTCTGATTCTGAGAGTCCTTCAGGGCTCAGCTCTGTGTCCCCTTCTATTCTCCATCTGCGCTTACTCCCTTACTCCCATTCATTCCCCTGGCTTCAAATACCATCTCTTTGTGGATGATTCCCATATCTACATCTCCAGGCCTGATCTTTCTCCTTCCCTGATGTCTTGCATGCCCTCCTACCTTCAGGATATTTCTACTTAGATGTCTTACCAATATTTCAAACTTAACATATTCAAAATAAAACTCCTCAGTTTCCCACTCACACTCTGTCCTCTCCCTGACTTTAGCACCATCCTAAACAACAATATCATCTTCCCTTTACTCACGATCCCATAACCTTGGCAAGTACTCATCTTTTTCAGTGGAAAAAGAGCATGGGCTTGGGAGTCAGAGGTGCTGGGTTCTAATCCCGGCTCAGCCACTTATCAGGTGTGTGCCTTTGGGCAAGCCACTTAACTTCTCTGTGCCTCATTTACCTCATCTGTAAAATGAGAATTAAGACTGTGAGCCCCACATGGGACAACCTGATTACCTTGTATCTACCCCAGTGCTTAGAACAGTGTTCATTCATTCATCATTTAATCGTATTTATTGAGCGCTTAGTGTGCGCAGAGCACTGTACTAAGCACTTGGGACGTACAAGTTGACAACGTATAGAGACGGTCCCTACCCAACAACGGGCTTACAGTCTAGAGGGCTCTCATTTCAGCATATGGTAAGTGCTTAAAAAATACCATCATTATTATTATCATTATTCAACCCACACATTCAGCCTGTCACCAAATCCTGTTGGTTCTAGCTTCATAAATTCTCTAGAACTTCACCTAGGCTGCTTCCACGCTGATCCAGCACTTGTATCCATCTTGACTGCTATCTCAGCCACCTTGCTGACCTCCTGTCCAGTCCATATTCCAATCTGCCGCAGCATTCATTTTTCTAAAAAAAACCCAGTGTCCACATCTTCCCTCTCCTCAAAAACCTCCAGTGGTCCCACATCCCTTTCTCCATCAAACTGAAAGCATTAAAGTGCTCAATTGGCTCTAGATCACCTACTGCAATCTAACCACACACTTCACTCCTCTAACACCAATCTCCTCACTGTACTTTGATCTTGTCTCACTCACCACAGACCCCTTGTCCATACTCTCCCTCTGGCTTGGAACTCCCTTTCCCCTTCATATCCAGCAGTCCACTACTCTCCCTATCTTTGAAACCCTTCTAAAATCTATCTCTTCCATGAAGCCTTTTTCAACTAAGGCTTTCCTTCCCTGACAAAGCCTTCCCTTCTCCATAGCCTATGCATTTGGGTCTCTACCCCTAAAGCACTTTGATGTTCACCCTTCCCCTAGCTCCATAACAGCATAGCCTAGTGGATAGGCTATGGGAGTCAGAAGGATCTGGGTTCCAATTCACTTCTCTTTGCCTCAGTTACCTCATCTGTCAAATGGGGATTAAGACTTGAGCCCCATGTGGGACAGGGACTGTATCCAACCTGATTAGCTTATATCCCCGTACTTAGTACAGTGCCTGACACATAAGTGCTTAACAAATACCACCATTCTTGTTACTTACATCTCCATCTGTAATGTATTTTAATGTCTGTCTCCTACTCTAGTCTGTAAATTCCTTGTGGGCAGGGATTGTCTACACCTGCTCTTCTGTATTGTACTCTCCCAAATGCTTAGTACAGTGTTCTGCACACAGTAAGTGCTCAGTAAATAACAGTGATAGACTGATTGCAAGTGGAAATGCGGTTTGATAATCAGATGTTGGTGGAGGGTTAGGGACGGTGATGCCAGAGCTCCCTGGGAAGGATTGGAAATGCTTTAACTTGTTTTGTTTCAAACCTGCCCTAGGCTGCCTGGTGTACTCCCTCCAGATCTGAGCTTGGCCCAGGTGGTTTGGTTTGGACCCTTGTAGTTTCAGTCCAGAAGACAAGCTTTCTCCTCAAACTCTCCTTTCCCAATGTGCAAACTCAGTGTGTCTGAGTCCCACTGGGATTTCTGATCCTGCCTGCCTGAGTCATTCATGGAATAAGGATCCACTAGCTAGTGGGAATGAATTGTCGGTGTAATTCATTCCCATTAGATTGTAGGGTCTGTTAGGATATGAAATGTGTGTCTTCTGGTGTATTCTTCCTTGCATTTAGTACAGTGTTTTTCCTTCAGGAGATGCTTAATTAATACTATTGATTGACCTGTTTGGGGTGACAAAGACTGATAGTAGATATGGCTTTCTTCACAAGATGACTGGAGTTGGTGGAATAGTTGATGCTTCTCCCACCCATTGTGAGGGGCCTTGATTCAGCTGGGAAGGAGGAAACCATGTGTCATGTGGAAACATGGAGATTGTGGCACCCTCTGACCCTACAAAGGGAAGGCAGCAGACAGCTGTCCCCTGGGCTCATTCATTCATTCATTCAATTGCATTTATTGAGTGCTTACTGTGCGCAGAGGTGTGCTTAGGAGAGTACAATATAACAATAAACAGATACATTTCCTGCCCACAACAAGCTTACAATCTAGAGATGAGCTTACAGTCTAGAGAACTGTTGGGTGGTTCGATAGACATTTAGAGGAAGCAGGCAGGTTTTGGGGCTGCAGTCTGCTGGAACTTCCATTTTTTGCCTAATGCCACCTTGCCTGTGCTGGGAAAATTGTTACCTTGCAGTCTCCCCAGGACTGGAGGTCTAGATTCTTAATTCAAGGAGGATGAGTCGATCCTGCCGGAATGTGTGTTTTAGCTAGACTCCTGGTAGGGCAGGAGAGGATGTTCATTTAGCAACATTTAGCAATTTAGCAGCATGGGCCTGCTTGGATTCACTCAAGCAAAAATTCCTCACTCTCGGCTTCAAGGCTGTCCATCACCTGGCCCCCTCCTACCTCACCTCCCTTCTCTCCTTCTACAGCCCATCCCACCGCACACTCCGTTCCTCTGCCGCTAACCTCCTCACTGTGCCTTGTTCTCACCTGTCCTGCCATCGACCCTTGGCCCACGTCCTACCTCTGGCCTGGAAAGCCCTCCCTCCACACGTCCTCCAAACTAGCTCTCTTCCTCCCTTCAAAGCCCTACTGAGAGCTCACCTCCTCCAGGAGGCCTTCCCGGACTGAGCCCCCCCTTTTCCCTCTCCTCCTCCTCCCCCCATCGCCCCCTTCCCTCTGTCCTACCCCCTTCCCATCCCCACAGCAGTTGTATATATTTGTACATATTTATTACTCTATTTTATATGTATGTCTTTATTACTCTATTCTATTAATGATGTGTTCATAGCTATAATTCTATTTATTCTGATGGTACTGACATCTATCTACTTATTTTGTTTGTTGTCTGTCTCCCCCTTCTAGACTGTGAGCCCATTGTTGGGTAGGGACCATCTCTATATGTTGCCAGCTTGTACTTCCCAAATACAGTGCTCTGCACACAATAAGCGGTCAATAAATACGATTGAATGAATGAATGAATGAATGAATTCATTTGATCTTTTTAATTGAGCACTTACAGTGTGCAGAGCACTGTACTAAGCCCTCATGTAGTGCGATGCATTGTCGGAAGAAAGAACATGTGTGTGCATGTGTGTTTTTGTGTCAGGCACATGGAAGTACACAGTAGGAGAGTCTTTTAATGAGGATTCCTTCCAGATTACAGGCCACATGCTCTCATAAGAATGGGTCTAAGTGGTCTGGGGGTGGGGTGTGTGTATGTGTATGTGGGTGTGTGAGTGTATGGGGGGATTGCCTGTCTTTGTGAGGAAATTTCCCTCTCTGGATTCCCCGGTTACCCTCCCCCTCCCCATTCTTGACCCCTGCTGGAGCAGCATCTGGCCCTTCAATTGTCCTGTTTCTGTTTCAGAGCTATCCCTTTGTGATGGGCTATATGAATGAGAGGAAAGAGCCCTTTTATAAGGTTCTCTTCTCAGGAGAAGCATCTGGAAGAATTACTTTGTGGCACATCCCCGATGTCCCAGTGTCCATGTTCGATGGTTCTCCCAAAGGTGAGGCAGCTTCCTGTGGCTCTGGCTAGGTGACCCAGAGGGAGAGCGGGTGTCAAAGGAGAAGAAGGAGGGGGTAGTCTTCCCCCTTTGGGCAGAAGGCTAGGTCAACCTGGCTGAGGATTATAGGAGCCTCTTCGGGGGCCAGCGAAAACGAAGTTGTACAAAGACAGATTTGAATGAGAATTCCAATTCAAGAAACAGTTGCTTCCTGCTGGGGGCCAAGAATGAGTCAGGTGGGGTCCCTTGCCAGGAGATGCAAGTTATCACCTGCCCAGGGAATAATAATTGTGGTATTTGATATGTGCTTCCTCTGTGCCAAGCTCTGTACAAAAGTGCTGGGGTAGATACACGAAAATCAAATGAGATACAGTCCCTGTCCCACGTGAGGCTCACTGTCTAACAGGGAGGGAGCATAGGTATTGAATCCCAATTTACATAATGAAACTGAGATGCAGAGAATTTAATTGATTTAACCAAGTGGACAATTGGCAGAGCTGGGGTTGGAAACCAGGTCTTCAGACTCCCAGTAGAAAAAGATCTGAAGAACACAGTATTAGTCGTGTTAATACTAGTATATAAACATATATAAGTTATATATTATAAATTATGTATTTATATTCATTCATTCATTCATTCAATCGTATTTATTGAGCGCTTACTGTGTGTAGAGCACTGTACTAAGCGCTTGGGAAGTACAAGTTGGCAACACATAGAGACGGTCCCTACCCAACAACGGGCTCACAATCTAGAAGGGGGAGACAGACAACAAAACAAAACATGTGGACAGGTGTCAAGTCATCAGAACAAATAGAAATAAAGCCAGATGCACATCATTAACAAAATAGAATAGTAAATATGTACAAGTAAAATAAATAGAGTAATAAATCTATACAAACATATGTACTGTGGGGAGGGGAAGGAGGTAGGACGTGGGGATGGGGAGGAGTAGAGGAAAAAGGGGGCTCAGTCCGGAAAGGCCAGACTGAGGAGGAGGTGAGCTCTCAGTAGGGCTTTGAAGGGAGGAAGAGAGCTAGCTTGGAGGATGTGCAGAGGGAGGGCATTCCAGGCCAGGGGGAGGACATGCTCCATCACCAGTACCACTAGTGCCAGCACTACAAGATCACCAATACCACCAGCAGACCATGGCTCATTCTTGTTTTCTTCATTTTCAAAGACAAGTGAACAAATACCTGACACAGAAGTGCCCTACTCTTAGTAACCTGCCCGTTGATGAACCAGAACTTCAACAAACAGTAAAATATGCATTTATTTGGACAGTTTCCCATACAGTGAGAATTACCATCCACAGAATTGAGCAACTGCCATAATAATAATAATGATGGTATTTAAGCGCTTACTATGTGCCAAACACTGTTCTAAGCCCTGGGGTAGATACATGGTAATCAGCTTGGACACAGTCCCTGTCCCATTTGGGGCTCACAGTCTTAATCCCCACTTTACAGGCGAGATAACTGAGGCACAGAGAAGTGAAGTGATTTGCCCAAGGTCACACAGCAGACAGGTGGTGGAGCTGGGATTAGAACACATGACCTTCTGACTCCAAAGCCCATGCTATATCCACTAGGACATGCTGCTATGTGCAGGGCATTTATATCAATGTCTGTCTGTCCCTCTGGACGTTAAGTTTGTTATGGGCAGGGAACGTGTCTGTTAATTCTGTTGTACCCTCCCAAGTGCTCAATAAATACCATCGATTGATCAATTGATTGATAGTAGAAGGGTATTAGGTGCTTACTGTGTGCAGAACCCTGGGAGAGAATACATAGGTGGGATCTGCACTCCCCAAAGCACTTATTACAGTGCTCTGCAAACAGTAAGTGCTCAGTAAATGCAATTGATTGATTGATCACTTTAGACACAATCCTTATTCTTTGGGGGACTAGTAGCTATGGTGTTTAATGAGCTCTCACTGAACACAAAGTCCTGTATTAAGTGCTTGGGAAAAAGCAACAAGAAGGTTATCCCTGACCATGATAACTTTACCCTCTTCCCCTCCCCCTTGCCCAACCAAACCTTAGATAGAGGAAAAGGAACCTAGGTCCCCAGCTCTTCGAATATTTCCCTCTGTGGTGAATTAACTGATCCAATGTTTTGCAGAGATCCCAATAACTACCACGTGGACCATGCAAGATAACTTTGACACAGACCACACCACCTCACAGAGTATCATTGACCACCTTGATGTCCCCAGAGGTGGGGCAGGAAGAGCCGCTGTCACGTCCTCTGTGTACGTTCCCCATCTCAACAGACTTATCTGTGGGTGCGAAGATGGCAGAATCTTCATTACTGTGGCTTTGGATGCCGCAAGAGCCAGGCTTTTGGAAGGTGTTTCCCAGCTAAGAGGTAACTGAGGGAGATTTTACTGGGCCCTATTCAGTTTATGAGTTTATTTGAAAATACTTCCCCGGGACATAGTTTCGGTCTTAACAGATACCCAGGTGATAAGCCCTATGCTCAGCACAGGGGTAGGTGCAGGATAATTGGATCAGAACTGGTCAACTCTCATTCATCAGTCAATACTACTAACTGAGCTCATATCACTTGCAAAGCACAGCACACTTAGGAGAGTACAATAACTAGATGGTACTTGTCCCCTAGACTGTAAGCTTGTTGTGGGCAGAGAATGTGCCTGTTGTACTGTTGTATTGTACTCCCCCAAATGCTAAGTACAGTGTTCTGTAAACAATAAATAAGATTGATTGATTGATTGACATGAATCTCCTCACTGACTTCTCTTGCCTCCAATCTCTCCCCTCTCCAGTCCATGCTTTACTCTGCTGCCTGGATCATTTTACTGAAACATTGCACTGTATGTCTCTTTACCTTAAGAACCCCCATTCCTCTCTGCATCAAGCTAAAACTTCTAACCAGTGTCTTTAAAGCACTCAATCAGTTCGTTCCACTTATCCTTATTCCTCTCCCACTGCTTCATTCCTCTCATGCCAACCTATTGACTGTGTCTCGTTCTCATCTCTCTCATCACCAGCCGCTTTCTCACGACCCTTTTCCCGCTTAGAATTCTGTCTCCCTTCACACCCAACACGCCACTGCTCTTCTCACCTTCATGGCCCTTTTGAAATGACATCTCCTCCAGGAAAGATTTCCTAATTGATCTCTCATCTCCCATCCTATATTCCCTACCAATTGCCACTTCATCATTTCCATTTCGCCTAAGCACTTGGGTACACTGGTATATTGGTATGCCTTTTTGTTGACTTAGGTACATCTATTTATGTTCTATTGTTTATAATTTGTAAATTATGGTTATAATGTATTCTCGTGTCCATCAATAGAATATAAATCTGTATATATTGTAAACTCCATGAGGGTAGGGATAGTGTCTATTAATTCTATTGCACTCTTCCAAGTGCTTAGTGCAGTGTCCTGCACTATTAAGAATGCCCTCAGTAAATACTGGGGATTGACTGAGTGAGTTCCTGCCTCAAACTCTTTCCTCTTACATATCTTCAAAGCCCGACTGAACTCACATCTCCTCCAGGAAGCCTTCCTGAATTAAACTCTCATTACACCTACCCTCTTTTTCCTCCTTACAGTCTCTCCCATACAGAGAAGCAGCATGGCTTAGTGGAACGAGCACAGGCTTGGGAGTCAGAGAACATGAGTTCTAATCTTGGCTCTGCCACTTTTCTGCTCTGTGGCCTTGGGGAAGCCACTTAACATCTCTGAGCCTCAGTTCCCTCATCTGTAAAATGAGGATTAAGACTGGGAGCCCCATGTAGGACAACCTGATTACCTTGTGTCTACCGCAGTGCTTGGCACATAGTAAGCACTTAACAGATACTATTATTATTATTATTATTCTCAACCTCAAGCACTTAATTACCCCCCCACCTCCACCTCCACAGCACTTATATACATTTCCTCATATCTATAATTTATTTTTATCTCTGTCTCCCCCATTATGCTATAAGCTCCTGAAGGCTTAGATCATGTTTGCCAACTGGTACTATACTCTATCCAGGGCATATATATATACATAATGATACTTATTTAATTATATTTATATATAATTTTATTATATATATATATATTATATATATATATTATATATATATATTATATATATATATATAAGTAAGATCCCTTTCATCCTGGACCTTTTCCTTTCCAGTTCTCTACTCCTCCTCGCCCTAACTGAAACATGGCTGTCGCCGGACGACACGGTCTCTTCTGCTGCTCTCTGCAGTGCAGGCCTCTTCTTCTCCCACTCCCCCAGACTCACCGGAAAAGGAGGAGGTGTCGGTTTCCTTCTCGCCCCCCAATGTCGCTTTCGCACTATCCCTCCTCCCCCTTCCCTTTCCTTCCCTTCCTTTGAAGCCCACATTATTCGCCTCTACCACCCCCTCCAGATTCTTGTAGCCGTCATCTACCGCCCTCCGGGCCCCACTTCCAACTTCTTTAATGACTTTGACCCCTTCCTCACATTCCTTCTCTCCTTCTCCATGCCCACTCTGATCCTCGGAGACTTCAATATCCACATGGATATCCCTAACGACTCCTCTGCCGCCCGCCTTCTATCTCTCCTTGACGCTGCCAACCTCTTCCTCCACCCCACCTCACCCACTCACCAACTTGGTCATACCCTCGACCTCATCATCTCCTACCGCTGCACTGTGTCCACCCTCACCAACTCTGTGATCCCTCTCTCTGATCATAATCTTCTCACCTGCCTCCTCACTCACACTCCTTTCCCCTGTAAATCAGTTTTACTCCCTCACAGAGATCTCCGCTCTCTGGACCCCACCCATCTTTCGGAGCGCCTCACACCCCACCTCGCCGCCCTCTCCTCTCTACCCAGTCTTGATGATCAGATTACTGCTCTCAACTCTACCCTTTCTACTCAGCTAGACTCGCTCGCTCCCCTTTCCCTTCGCCGCTCTCGCACCACTAACCCACAGCCCTGGATCACTGCCACTGTCCGCCTCCTTCGCTCTTATGCTCGAGCTGCTGAACGCTGCTGGCGAAAGTCTAAACACCATGCCAACCTCGTTCACTTCAAGTTTATCCTTTCCTGCCTTAACTCAGCCCTCTCTTCTGCCAGACAAAACTATTTCTCCTCCCTTATTGACACCCATGCCCATCACCCCCGCCAGCTCTTCCGTACATTCAACTCCCTTCTCAGGCCCCCGGTTCCTCCCCCTCCTCCTTCCCTCACCCCCAACGATCTGGCCTCCTACTTCATTAACAAAATTAAATCCATCAGGTCCGACCTCCCCAAAGTCTCTTCCCCCCTTTCTCCAACCCCCCGGCTCTCAACACTCTCTGCTACTCTCCCATCCTTCCCAGCAGTATCCTCAGAGGAACTCTCCTCCCTCCTCTCAAGTGCTACTCCGGCCACCTGTGCTTCTGACCCCATTCCCTCTCATCTTATGAAATCTCTCGCTCCATCCCTTCTCCCCTCCTTAACTTCCATCTTCAACAGCTCACTCTCCACTGGTTCCTTCCCCTCTGCCTTCAAACATGCCCATGTCTCTCCCATCCTAAAAAAACCCTCTCTTGACCCCACCTCACCTTCTAGTTATCGTCCCATATCCCTCCTACCATTCCTTTCCAAACTCCTTGAACGAGTTGTCTACACGCGCTGCCTAGAATTCCTCAACAACAACTCTCTCCTCGACCCCCTCCAGTCTGGCTTCCGTCCCCTTCATTCCACGGAAACTGCGCTCTCAAAGGTCACCAATGACCTCCTGCTTGCCAAATCCAACGGCTCATACTCTGTCCTAATCCTCCTCGACCTCTCAGCTGCCTTTGACACTGTGGACCACCCCCTTCTCCTCAACACGTTATCTGACCTTGGCTTCACTGACTCCGTCCTCTCCTGGTTCTCCTCTTATCTCTCCGGTCGTTCTTTCTCAGTCTCTTTTGCAGGCTCCTCCTCCCCCTCCCATCCTCTTACTGTGGGGGTTCCCCAAGGTTCAGTGCTTGGTCCCCTTCTGTTCTCAATCTACACTCACTCCCTTGGTGACCTCATTCGCTCCCACGGCTTCAACTATCATCTCTACGCTGATGACACCCAGATCTACATCTCTGCCCCTGCTCTCTCCCCCTCCCTCCAGGCTCGCATCTCCTCCTGCCTTCAGGACATCTCCATCTGGATGTCCGCCCGCCACCTAAAGCTCAACATGTCGAAGACTGAGCTCCTTGTCTTCCCTCCCAAACCTTGTCCTCTCCCTAACTTTCCCATCTCTGTTGACGGCACTACCATCCTTCCCGTCTCACAAGCCCGCAACCTCGGTGTCATCCTCGACTCCGCTCTCTCATTCACCCCTCACATCCAAGCCGTCACCAAAACCTGCCGGTCTCAGCTCCGCAACATTGCCAAGATCCGCCCTTTCCTCTCCATCCAAACTGCTACCCTGCTCATTCAAGCTCTCATCCTATCCCGTCTGGACTACTGCACCAGCCTTCTCTCTGATCTCCCATCCTCGTGTCTCTCTCCACTTCAATCCATACTTCATGCTGCTGCCCGGATTATCTTTGTCCAGAAACGCTCTGGACATATTACTCCCCTCCTCAAAAACCTCCAATGGCTACCGATCAATCTGCGCATCAAGCAGAAACTCCTCACCCTGGGCTTCAAGGCTCTCCATCACCTCGCCCCCTCCTACCTCACCTCCCTTCTCTCCTTCTACTGCCCAGCCCGCACCCTCCGCTCCTCCACCACTAGTCTCCTCACTGTACCTCGCTCTCGCCTGTCCCGCCATCGACCCCCGGCCCACGTCATCCCCCGGGCCTGGAATGCCCTCCCTCTGCCCATCCGCCAAGCTAGCTCTCTTCCTCCCTTCAAGGCCCTGCTGAGAGCTCACCTCCTCCAGGAGGCCTTCCCAGACTGAGCCCCTTCTTTCCTCTCCCCTCGTCCCCCTCTCCATCCCCCCGTCTTACCTCCTTCCCTTCCCCACAGCACCTGTATATATGTATATATGGTTGTACATATTTATTACTCTATTTATTTATTTATTTATTTATTTTACTTGTACATTTCTATCCTACTTATTTTATTTTGTTGGTATGTTTGGTTCTGTTCTCTGTCTCCCCCTTTCAGACTGTGAGCCCACTGTTGGGTAGGGACTGTCTCTATGTGATGCCAATTTGTACTTCCCAAGCGCTTAGTACAGTGCTCTGCACATAGTAAGCGCTCAATAAATACGATTGATTGATTGATTGATTGATTGATATATATATATGTATATATATAATGATATTTGTTAAGCACTTACTAACGTGCCAAGCACTGTTCTAAATACTGGGGTAGATACATCATCATCATCATCATCAATCGTATTTATTGAGCACTTACTATGTGCAGAGCACTGTACTAAGCGCTTGGGAAGTACAAATTGGCAACATATAGAGACAGTCCCTACCCAGCAGTGGGCTCTCAGTCTAAAAGGGGGAGACAGAAAACAAAACCAAACATACTAACAAAATAAAATAAATAGAATAGATATGTACAAATAACATAAATAAATACATAAATAGAGTAATAAATATGTACAAACATATATACATATATACAGGTGCTGTGGGGAAGGGAAGGAGGTAAGATGGGGGGGGATGGAGAGGGGGACGAGGGGGAGAGGAAGGAAGGGGCTCAGTCTGGGAAGGACTCCTGGAGGAGGTGAGCTCTCAGCAGGGCCTTGAAGGGAGGAAGAGAGCTAGCTTGGCGGATGGGCAGAGGGAGGGCATTCCAGGCCCGGGGGATGACGTGGGCTGGGGGTCGGTGGCGGGACAGGCGAGAGCAAGGTACCGTGAGGAGATCAGCGGTGGAGGAGCGGAGGGTGCGGACTGGGCTGTAGAAGGAGAGAATGGAGGTGAGGTAGGAGGGGACGAGGTGATGGACAGCCTTGAAGCCCAGGGTGAGGAGTTTCTGCCTGATGCGCAGATTGGTAGCCACTGGAGATTTTTGAGGAGGGGAGTGATATGCCCAGAGCGTTTCTGGACAAAGATAATCCGGGCAGCAGCATGAAGTATGGATTGAAGTGGAGAGAGACACGAGGATGGGAGATCAGAGAGAAGGCTGATGCAGTAGTCCAGACGGGATAGGATGAGAGCTTGAATGAGCAGGGTAGCGGTTGGGATGGAGAGGAAAGGACGGATCTTGGCAATGTTGTGGAGCTGAGACCGGCAGGTTTTGGTGACGGCTTGGATGTGAGGGGTGAATGAGAGAGCGGAGTCGAGGATGACACCAAGGTTGTGGGCTTGTGAGACGGGAAGGATGGTAGTGCCGTCAACAGAGATGGGAAAGTCAGGGAGAGGGCAAGGTTTGGGAGGGAAGACAAGGAGTTCAGTCTTCGACATGTTGAGCTTTAGGTGGCGGGCAGACATGCAAATGGAGATGTCCTGAAGGCAGGAGGAGATGCAAGCCTGGAGAGAGGGGGAGAGAGCAGGGGCAGAGATGTAGATCTGGGTGTCATCAGCGTAGAGATGATAGTTGAAGCCGTGTGAGCGAATGAAGTCACCAAGGGAGTGCGTGTAGATCGAGAACAGAAGGGGACCAAGCACTGAACCTTGGGGAACCCCCACAGTGAGAGAATGGGAGGGGGAGGAGGAGCCTGCAAAAGAGACTGAGAAAGAAAGACCGGAGAGGTAAGAGGAGAACCAGGAGAGGACGGAGTCTGTGAAGCCAAGGTCAGATAGCATGTTGAGAAGAAGGGGGTGGTCCACAGTGTCAAAGGCAGCTGAGAGGTCGAGGAGGATTAGGACAGAGTAGGAGCCGTTGGATTTGGCAAGCAGGAGGTCATTGGTGACCTTTGAGAGGGCAGTTTCCGTGGAATGTAGGGCACGGAAGCCAGACTGGAGGGGGTCGAGGAGAAAGTTATTGTATGGTATGGTAATGTATGGTAATCAGGTTGTCCCATGTGGGGCTCACAGTCTTAATCCCCATTAAGATGAGATAACTGATGCACAGAGAAGTGAAGTGACTTGTCCAAGGTCACACAACAGACATGTGGCGACTGAGATTAGAACCCACGTCCTCTGAGTCCCAAACCCATGGTCTTGCCACTAGACCAAGCTGCTTCTTTAAGTACAGTGCTGTGTGCTAAGTAATGATGGGTTGATTAATCCCTGCCCTCAAGGAGCTTAAAATATAGTGGGGGAGATAGACACTAATAAATTTACAGAGAGCAACATGAAGGAAAGTGAATATTTAGGTGAGTGAGGAAGTGGTTCAGTACTAGGGCATGAACAGAAGTGCTGCAGGTATAAAATACTTTGTGCAAAGTACTGAGTTGGTAGTTGGGTGGATAAAACCAGGAGAAAGATGAAGCTATCCCAGAAATGTCTCCTGGAGGAGTTAAGCTTGAAGGATTTGAAAATGGGGGGAACTGTGATCAGGAGAATATGGAGAGCATGAACAAAGAGACCGTGGAGGAAGAGGTGGGAACAAGGTACAGTGAGTAGCTGAGCATTAGAGCAAGGAAGTGTGTGAACTGTTTATCTGAAGCTCCATGCAGTAAAGGTATACAACACTAGCAATGGTGCTCCCAAGTGGCCAAAGTATTTCAGTAGCTTGAAAAAGAGATAAATACTGGGCTTTTACTATATTGCTTCACCTACAGGTGCTCTTCCAGGGATAAATTAGGTGGTAGGATCATTTATGGGTTTGTAAATTCTTTGTTTTTTATTAGAAAGGCTAGTCCAAGGGAACTTGAGGGCAATTTGCAGTCGATAATTTATTTTCACACTTCTTTGTTCTGATGCTCAGCTACTCACTGTACCTTGTTCCCACCTTTTCCTCCACTGTCCCTTTGTTCATGCTGTCCATATTCTCATGATCACAGTTTCCTGCTCCGCCCCCCCATTTTCAAATCCTTCATCTCCTCCAGGAGACATTTCCAGGATAGCTTCATCTTTCTCCTGGTTTTATCCACCCAACTACCAACTCAGTACTTTGTACAAAGTATTTTATGCCTGCAGCACTTTTGTTCGTGCCCTGAACTTTGGCCTCGGCACCCCTGGTAATTAACTTAAGGGCAGTAACCACTGGTCAAAGGAATAAGAAATCTGCCTCTCACTCTTCAGAGAGGCAGGAACTCTCTGCACTGAAAAGTGTCAGGCAGCAGAACGAAGACCTAAGGGAAATGTGGTTCCTGACTTCTCAATTGCCGGTCAGGCATGTATTCTAAGACCCTCTTAGAAGCTGCTCAAGAAGTTCGTTGCATAATTTGAACAGTCAACTTCAAGAGAAATCCCTCCAATGGGTCAAAGCTGCATTTTATGAAGAAAGATGTTAAAGATGGCTGGGTCCATGCCATGGCAGCAATGGCCAAATCTTTGTTTGTATTTTTTAGAGCTGCTACCTCACAAAGTTCTCCTTGGACATGGCAGATGTGTTACTTCATTGCTTTATCCCCATGGCCAATCGTCCAAGTTTGACCAGAGCTGGTTGGTGTCAGGGGACCAGGATTCCTGCGTTATCTGGTGGGACATTTTCACGGAAGAGATTTTCCATAAATTTTTTCTGCAAGCTGGTCCCATAACCAACCTTCTAATGTCACCAGAAAACTACAGAGTAAGTAATAGACTTGGATCATGTCAGCTGTGTACTGTCTGAGTACCAATTTATCTTGAATGCTACTGTCTTCTCTGTGAGTCAGTTATTCCTTTAGACTTATTTGATTGGCAAGTTGTAACAAACAAACATTTCTCACAGCCGCCATGCTCAGAAATTTACTTGGTTCTGCTTAGGATGCCAGCTTTCATCATGCAGCTGTAGCAATGGAAGTTTGAGGGAATGTTTTCCCCACATCGCCAGTCTGCTCTGGTATGACGTGATCCCCATTGGCCCAAGTAGATTCAGGGTAGAAAGGAACAGTTGTGCCCAGGGATGTGATGCCTATCAAAGTCCACATTGCTCAGGACTTTTATTTCTCGGTGTTTTAAAAACTTGATGGTAATCAATACAGTAAAACAACAGTGAATGGCCCAGAGGTAAAGCATTAAGCTCCTTGGTGGGGGAGCGTGACAGTAATATAGGGATTTGTATCGACATTGTCAGTCATGGGCATATCATTGAACCATCTCTGCCTTCACCCATTAATTTCCACTGAGTCAGGGTTACAGTCATGTGGTATTTCCATAACATGAGGTTCTTCAAGAACCCTGTGCCTGAATAGTAATGACCAGTGCAGACCTGTGCAGTGGAGTCCAGTTTCCCTTGAGTTGCAGGTCAGAGACACATCCAGACCATTTGAGGGTTCAGACCCAGCTTAAGCTTGGGTTATCCCATTTTAGCCAAGTATCCCAACATGCTCCCCTGACCGCATCTTCCTGCCAGAGACCCGAACCACCAACTCCTTACCCCTTTCTTAGTCAGCACTGTCAGAAGCGCACATGAGCTATGAGACAGGCAAAGGGCAGCAGCAGCAGAAAGGACACCATCCCGGCCTAATGTATCCCTGACTAATCCACGGTTCCCGGAATAGTGGAATATAATGGCTCGGACCCATTTAATGTTGCACTAGCTGCAGGTGGGGTCTATCTTCAGTAAAAACTCGGTCTCGGCCGGGTTTATCCCGCTTGGCTCTACCTGCTGCCCAAGTGTTTTGAGAAGCAGTATGGTCTAGTGGAAAATTCTCAGGCCTGGAAATCAGAGGACCTGGGTCCTAATCCTGTTTCTGCCACTTGCCTGCTAGGTAACTTTGAGCACAGGCAAGACAGTTAACTTCTCTGGGTCTTGTTTTCTTCATCTGTAAAATGGGGAGTGGCTGTTTTCCCTCCTACTTTACTGCTGCTGCTGCTGCTGCTGCTGATGGTATTTGTTAAGCACTTACTATGTGCCAAGCACTGTTCTAAGCTCTGGGAGGGCTACAAGGTAATCAGGTTGTCCCACTTGGGGCTCACAGTCTTAATCCCCATTTTACAGATGAGGGAACTGAGGCACAGAGAAGTTAAATGACTTGCCCAAAGTCACACAGCTGACAAGTGGCAGAGCTAGGATTAGAACCCATGACCTCTGACTCCCAAGAATGGGCTCTTTCCACTGAGCTATGCTGCTTCTCTACTGTGAGCCCCATGTGGGACAGGGACCGTATCTGACTCTATTAATTCGTATCTACCCCAGTGCTTTGTACACATAGTAAGTGCTTAGTAAATACCACTATCATTATTGTTGATAATATAATTATATAATAGTAACAGTAATAATAATTGTCCACCCTTTGCTTCACTTGGGCCACTTGGACATGCTGCTTGTTTTCCCTGCTCCTTCTGAAGTTTGTAGGGTTTAAGTGATACTATGGGTCTGTAGGCTTTCTCTAGGACCTTGAGCTCTTCAGGAAAGACTTTATTTGTGAATTTGTGAAGAAGGAAAAAGTGAACGTCCCAATGAGGAGCAGAAACCCAGCAGTTTTGGCCTCCTCTGAGACTGACCACTTGGTTTCCCAATGGAAAAACCACCTTCACTCTTGGACTTGGCTTAAAATTAGCCACCAGATGCTGGTCCAGAGTGAGTGGCTAAAGTCTGCCTGGCATTGGTTTTGCAGCTGAAGGAGCATGGGATTGTCTGCTGTGTGTGCAGTGACCATTCGGTCGCCCTTCTCCACCTGGAGGAAAGGTCATGCCTTCTGCGTGCTCGGAAACATCTCTTTCCTGTGAGGATCATAAAATGGCACCCCGAGGAAAACTTCTTAATTGTCGGATGCGAGGACGATTCCGTTTACATCTGGGAAATTGAAACAGGTAAATAGGGGTTGGGGGGAAGGAGTGTTCTCTCATTTCTCTCGAGTTTGCATCATTGCTTGAAGATTCGGGAGAGCAGGGAACATAAGGATGACACCAGCAACAGAGGACAGAGGACAAAGACTGAGCCATTAGAGGATTTAATTTTAGTACAGATAAGTGGGTGTGTGGCGGGGGGCAGTGGAAAGGCTCATACCAAAGCAGGGTATACCTACCGATAATAAAACACAATGACTTAAGTCAGATCCTGACAAGCAGATGATTAGCTGACAGTGCACTGCACAGAAATGAGCCGGATATTTCTGGAAGCTATAAATAAAAACATAAGTTATCTACTTTAATTATTAACAAGAAAGAAATTTACTGCCCTACCAGTCTCAAATTCTCATTACATTCTGCCTTCTTCAGCACACTCACTATCTCTGCAACCTTTTGGGCTAATTGATGATCTGTAATAATGGAACGTAATTAATTGCAAAGCTCACAGTGGGTAGTCAAGAAAAGGAAAGCTGAGTTTTTCAGAGGAACTTCTAATATCTCAGGTATTTCGGGTTAGGAAAATGCTGATTCATAAGGCCAGCAGCTCTGCAATTTGAATTCCTCGGACTCAAAAATCTGAATGTTTCACTACCGACTGCAGGATTCTGGCTCATTGCTGTCAAACACTCCAAGCAGGCTGGAAAGGGTGCAATACTTTGTAGGCGGTGGGGTAGCTATCGAATATAGAGTAGTCAAACTCCCAAACTCCCTCCTGCTTCCCATGAAGAGGACACTTGCCAGCTGGAAGTAGAGGTCCTTGTCAAAAATGTTGGCTGTTTGAATAAGCACTTCGTCCTATTGCTGGGGGCCAACAGGTTTCACTCTAGGTGCATCAAGGACTAGATCCCTGCATACATAACAGCTCTGAAGCAGTGAGGTTGATCCTGACAGTCCATTGCATAATAATCTTCAAGTTTTAAAAGAAAAAGAAGGCATAGAATACATTTTGCTCAGTTTCTTTCTTTGGGAAAGGACATACTCTGAAAAATGTTTCTCAAAGCCCGATGTTTTAAATATTAAATTTTATGTTACTAACTTTGATATGATTTCACCTGGGGTGTATCTTTTCCTCCAGTTCATGGAAATCACACCCTGTGCCTTTCTTTGGTTATTTGTTTTTGTTTAGCTTTGTTTTCCCTTTTGCACTATTGTCCCCTTCTGGACTATAAGCTTGTTGTGGACAGGGAATTTGGCTGTTTATTATTGTTTCGTACTCTCCCAAGGGCTTAGTACAGTGCTCTGCACACAGTAAGTGCTCAATAAATATGAATGAATGAATAAAAATGTCAGTTGCATTGTGACCATGTTTGGTCTTGGAAAAGATTAAGAACCCTGGGATGATGAGTAGAGTGCCCTGTTTGATTTATTTGAGCCGTGGCAGGAGCTGTAGTCAGATGACATCGTACTTTCTCATAACATTACATTTGAACTGTTGTCATTAATGCCAACTCAGCTGAACATCAAAAGGGGTTTTGTGTTTTTTTTTCACTTAATGGAAAACTGTTCTTGGCATTTTTTAGAAAGCATTTCAGAAATAGAATTCTGTTCACCTGGAAAGGAGAATAAAAGGAAATCTGTCTTCCTCTATGAATTTTCAGGGAAGTATGTGAAATTATTGCTGTAGATAGTATTGCTAGAACAAAGAGTGTTTAATAATGCACCTTCCTTTCTGCCTTTGGCAAAAATCCACAATGTTAAAAAAAAAATTCTGGGAAACTCCTGCACGTTTAAGACGCCCGAGATTTGCAAGATACATTTGTCCTTTCACAGATGGTGAAAGTCACCTTTAATGATTGTGTGACTGGAAAGGTCATTGCAGTACCATCAGACTGACCATACTGTCCCCGCACAAAGGCTGTCTCATGTTGCGCTATCATGTTTGTTGTTTGCAGTAACTGGTGCTCTTTTTGCCATTTTTTTCCTCTATGATACTTGTTAAGTTCTTACTCTGTGCCATGCATTGTACTAAGTGCTGGGGTGGATACAAGATAAGCAGGTTGGGCCACGCAATCCCTGTCCCATATGAGACGGACAGTCTTTAAGTTGGAGGGAGGAGGATTTAATCTCCATTTTACAGATGAGATAACTAAGGCACCGAGACGTTGAGTCATTTGTGACGTTGAGTCATTCATTCATTCATTCATTCAATCATATTTATTGAGTGCTTACTGTGTGCAGAGCACTGTACTAAGCGCTGGGAAGTACAAGTTGGCAACATATAGAGACGGTCCCTACCCAACAGTGGGCTCACAGTCTAGAAGGGGGAGACAGAGAACATAACAAAACATATTAACAAAATAAAATAAGTAGATTAAATATGTACAAATTAAATAGAGTAAAAAATACATGCAAACATATATGGATATATACAGGTGCTGTGGGGAGGGGAAGGAGGTAAGATGGGGGAGATGGAGAGGGGGAACACGGGGCGAGGGAGGAGGGGGCTCAGTCTGGGATGGCCTCATGGAGAAGGTGAGCTCTCAGTTGGGCCTTGAAGGGAGGAAGAGAGCTAGCTTGGTGGATGTGCAGAGGGAGGGCATTCCAGGCCAGGGGGATGATGTAGGCCAGGGGTTGACAGCAGGACAGGCGAGAATGAGGCGCGGTGAGGAGATTAGTGGCAGAGGAGCAGAGGGTGCAGGCTGGGCTGTAGAAGGAGAGAAGGGAGGTGAGGTAGGAGGGGGTGAGATGATGGAGAACCTTGAAGCCGAGGGTGAGGAGTTTCTGCCTGATGCATAGGTTGATTGGTAGCCACTGGAGATTTTTGTGTTAAGTGACTCACCCAAGGTCAAATTCATCATATTTAATAATCATGATGATGGTATTTGTTAAGCGCTTACTTTGTGCAAAACACTGTTCTAAGCGCTGGGGAGGTTACAAGGTGATCAGGTTGTCCCACAGGGTGGCTCACAGTTTTAATCCCCATTTTACAGATGAGGCAACTTCAGCACAGAGAAGTTAAGTGACTTGCCCAGAGTCACACAGCTGACAGTTGGCGGAGATGGGATTTGAACCTATGACCTCTGACACCAAAGCCCGTGCTCTTTCCCCTGAGCCACGCTGCTTGGATTGTGTCTGATCTGATTCTACTGTATCAACCCAGGATTTAGCACAGTGCTTGGCACATAGTAAGTCCTTACAAATACCATATTCTTAATATTAAGGGTGAAGTTAGTCTTCCTCACATTATCACCATTTTAGCTGCATCCCTTTTGATAAAAGGAGGATTGTGTTTGGCATTCTTCCAGTGCTAAAGAGAAAAATGCACCTTTCCTAGAGTTACAGGAGCAAAAAAAATCTTAATAAAGAAAATCAATGGTATTTATTGAGCATTTACTGTGTGCAGAACACTGTTCTAAGCATTTGGGAGAGTACAGCTGAGTTGGTAGTCATATTCCCTGCCCACAGAGGTTGAGAATACCTTGAAAAACATGCTTGCTTTCACTCTCTCTACAACTGATGGCCCCATTTGATGCTTATTTTCTGATGTTCCAAATGCTTACTAAGTGCTTGGGAGAGTACAATACAACAGAATTAATGTATACATGCCCTACCAAAAATGCAGTCAAGATGGGGAAAGTGACATTAAGGAGAAGCAGCATGGCATAATGGATACAGCACAGGCCTGAGAGTCAGAAGGTTATGGGTTCTAATCCTGGCTCTGCCACTTGTCTGCTGTGTGGCCTTGGGCAAGTCACTTCACTCCTCTGGGCCTCAGTTATCTTATCCGTTACCATGGAGAAGCAGCGTGGCTCACTGGAAAGAGCCCAGGCTTTGGAGTCAGAGGTCGTGGGTTCAAATGCCAGCTCCGCCAATTGTCAGCTGTGTGACTTTGGGCAAGTCACTTCACTTCTCTGTGCCTCAGTTACCTCATCTGTAAAATGGGAGTTAAGACTGTGAGCCCCCCAAGGGACAACCTGATCACCTTGTAACCTCACAGCGCTTAGAACAGTGATTTGCACATAGTAAGTGCTTAATAAATGCCATTATTATTATTATCTGGAAAATGGGTACAACCACGTGGGACAACCTGATTACCTTATATCTGCCCCAGCGCTTAGAACAGTGCTTGGCACATAGTAAGCACTTAACAAATACCATAAATCATTATTAATATGAATAAATAATTCATGATATAAAATTCAAAGATATGTACGTAAGTGTTTTGGAGTTGGGGGTGGGGAAACTATCAGACAAATTGCAGAACCAACATCAGAGTCCTCTGACTCCCAGGTTCTGCTCCTTCCCTTAGGCTATGCTGTCTCTTTG
The DNA here is from genome assembly GCF_015852505.1 of Tachyglossus aculeatus. Lineage (NCBI taxonomy): Eukaryota > Metazoa > Chordata > Mammalia > Monotremata > Tachyglossidae > Tachyglossus > Tachyglossus aculeatus. Next base: position 33,126,700 of record NC_052073.1, on the reverse strand, counting down.
TTTAACAGTCCATCAATCAGTCACTCGATCATATTTATTAAGCACTTACTGGGTGCAGAAGACTGTGCTAAGTGCTTAGGAGAGTAAGGAGAGAGTTGGTAGATTTGTTCCCTTCCCACAAGGAGCTTACAGTTTAGAGGAAGCATTTGTTACAAAACAGCCAGCCCTTTCTTGATTGAAATACACTAAACGGGAGTCTTTGCATCAGTTGGCCCCTAATTTTCAAGTGAGATTCATTCATTTGTTTTTGTCTGTGTTTACGTACATGTATGTATATATACGCATGAATTTATGTACATATGTAATAATAATAATAATGATAATAATAATAACTGTGGTTTTAGTTAAACACTTATTCTATTCCAGGCCCTGTACTAAGTGCTGGAGTGGATACCAGCAAATTGGGTCAGACAGAGTCCCTGTCCAATGTGGGACTCACAGTCTCAACCCCCATAATAATAATAATAATGATGATGGTATTTGTTAAGTGCTTACTATGTGCAAAGCACTGTTCTAAGATCTGGGTGGGATACAAGGTAATCAGGTTGTCCCATGTGGGGCTCACAGTCTTCATTCCCATTTTACAGATGAGGTAACTGAGGCACAGAGAAGTTAAGTGACTTGCCCAAAGTCCCACAGCTGACAATTGGCCGAGCCAGGATTAGAACTCATGACTTTCTGACTTCCAAGCCCATGCTCTATCCACTACTCCATGCATTTAAGAGTATATTTACAAAGGCACTCCAAGAGCACACACCCAGAAATAGAATATATGCAAGGAAGGGGGGTCGAACACATACTTTGAAGACACAAGGCACTGTTTAAAACAGCAATTGGCTGCTAGCCGACTGCTGCAGAGTACAGACCAGCCTCCCTTACGACATTCAGGAGATGGACTGCTTTCTTTGAGCAGAGTCTTGGAGGATCAGGTGAGCCAAAGGGCAAATTTGTCAACAGAGACAGGAGCTGTCAGTGTCAAATAGAGCAAGGCAGAGCAGCGTCCTAGAGGAAAGTTTTTGGGGAAAAGGTGTGGAGTGGTGTTTACGAGTGTGTTCTTTCAACCACATTCACTGACTGCTAATAGTGTCATCAGTGCATAACCCAGATAGCTCTCTCTCTCTCTCTCTCTCTCTCTCTCTCTCTCCGTCTCTCTCTCTCTCTCTCTCTCTCTGTCTCTCTCTCCCTCTCCCATCTGCACACCCAGTTCTCCTAGAGTTGTGTTCATCACTCTTGAAGAGGAACTCAATCATTGTCATCAATAATTAAGATTATAATTTTATTTAAAATTTAACCTTCCTATTTCGTTACAAGGCAGAGGTAAGTCTCTTTCTGGCAAAACAATTTGAGGATCCATTAGCTCTTTTTCTCAACTATATCCTTTATATGCATGGTATTTCAGGTTTAAGCTGGAAAGATTTTATTCGCAAGCCCCGCCTTTTGGGATATTGGATTTTTCCTCAACAGCTGCAATCCCCAGATGATGAAACTTGTGGCGATGAGAGCATATTGGGATTTATGAAGCTGCACTCTTCCCGTCATGTTATTGGTTTTTGATTGCACGTTGCAATGTACACAGAAGGAGTGCTCCCAGAGCAGCCGGGTTTCCACTGGGAACAGGGGTTACAGGGCCTGCAGCTCAGGGGCTAGGGCTCAGAATGGAGGGCCTCAAACATTCCATCCATAACTATATATGTGTCTATCTGTATTTTTTAGTATATATAAAATCAGACAGTCAATCACTGGTATTCAGCGTGGCTCAGTGGAGAGAGCACGGGCTTGGGAGTCAGAGGTCACGGATTCTAATCTCGGCCCCTCCACTTGTCAGCTGTGTGACTTTGGGCAAGTCACTTAACTTCTCTATGCCTCAGTTGCCTCATCTGTAAAATGGGGATTAAGACTGTGAGCCCCACATGGGACAACCTGATTACCTTGTATCCCCCCAGTGCTTAGAACAGTGCTTAGCACATAGCAAGTGCTTAACAAATGCCATTCTTCTTCTTCTTCTTCTTCTTCTTATTATTATTATTAATGAATATCTACTTTGTGCAGATCATCAGTGTAAGTGCTCAGGAAAGTACAATTCAATGGAGCTGGTAAACATGATCCCTACCCCCAAGGTAGGACTCTGGTTTGTTTTTTTATATGTATATGCATATGCATTTTGATCTAAAACCAGCTATTTAAAATTGAAACTATATTTTACACATTTAAGGCAGAAATGAAGCCACAGAAGCCTTTCATGTTCATAAAAAGACAAGTTTAGTATTAGCATTATTAGCCAGAATTGTGATCATTTTGCTTTAAATCATTTTAAAAAAATTTGAATAAAATATCTACAAAATCTAATAGCCCCATACATGCAAGGGAGTTAATCCAGCCCTGGTTGTCACAAACTAAACAATATTTAGGGAAGTTATGCCAAATTCAAAAAACCGCTTATGGAAACAAGAAGTTGTTCCCATTTCCCTCAATTCTAATCTCTCCTTTGGCACAGAAGAGCACTATTTCCCAGCTGATCAAATTGTATCTATCCAAGGACTTAATATCAGGCATGGCTCATAGTAAGTGCTTAAAAATCCCAGCTGTTATCATTATTATTGCTACATTCCCTGATTGGGAGAAAATTTGACCTATCCTCTCCCTCAGACCCCTTCCTAGTGGTTATAGTTATTTATTAAATTAGTGAATGGGGCACGGTCCTGGGAGCCAGAAGGTCATGGCCTCTAATCCTGGATTCGCTATGTGACCTTAGGCAAGTCATTTCACTTCTCTGTGCCTCAGCTACCTCATCTGTAAAATGGGGATTAAGACTGTGAGCCCCACGTGGATCAGGGACTGTGACCAACTTGATTTGCGTGTATTCAGAGAAGCAGCGTGTCTCAGGGGAAAGAGCGTGGGCTTTGGAGTCAGAGGTCATGGGTTCAAATCCTGACTCCACCAGTTGTCAGCTGTGTGACTTTGGGCAAGTCACTTAACTTCTCTGTGCCTCAGTTACCTCATCTGTAAAATGGGAATTACGACTGTGAGCCCCCCATGGGACAACCTGATCACCTTGTAACTTCCCCAGCACTTAGAACAGTACTCTGCACATAGTAAGTGCTTAATAAATGCCATCATGATTGTTATTATTCACCTCAGCACTTAGTACAGTTCCTGGCACATAGTAAGTGCTTAACAGATACCACTGCTTAGTAGCAGTGGGAAAAAGAACTATACAGGAGGGAATTAGATTCTTAGGGCTCTCAAGAGCCTCAAAATCCAAGAATTAAAGTGTTGACAGAGGACTGCCTGCATACAAGTAAAGAGAAATGAAACAAAAACACCATAAGAACCACCCCACATCCCCTCCAAGCCATAGAGAAGCAGAGAGGCTCAGGTGCTTAAGGGCTCAGAGCCCAACACTCAACCGCAGCTCCAGTGTCCACCTCTGCCCGGTCCTGGCCCTACTAGAAGAGCACTACTAGGTCCTGGCCCTACTTGAGAAGCAGCGTGGCTCAGTGGAAAGAGCACGGGCTTTGGAGTCAGAGGTCATGGGTTCAAATCCCGGCTCTGCCAATTGTCAGCTGTGTGACTTTGGGCAAGTCACTTAATTTCTCTGGGCCTCAGTTACCTCATCTGGAAAATGGGGATTAAGAATGTGAGCCCCCCGTGGGACAACCGGATCACCTTGTAACCTCCCCAGTGCTTAGAACAGTGCTTTGCACATAGTAAGCGCCTAATAAATGCCACCATTATACTATTATTATTACAACTTTGTCTGGCACTGGCCCAACTCCTCCTCCAGGTCCTGGCCCTCCTCCTCCACCTGGTCCTGGCAAACCTCCATTGCCCTTTCCTGGCCCTCCTTCTCTGCATGGTCCTGGACCTCCTCCTCCACCCAGTCCTGGCCTATCCATCACTCTAAATTCTGTGGCACCTCATGCTGCTGCTGCTTCTGTCCTTCCTGCTATAATTGAGAAGTAACATGGCTCAGTGGCAAGAGCCTGGGCTTGGGAGTCAGAGGTCATGGGTTTGAATCCTGGCTCTGCCACTTGTCTACTGTGTGACCTTGGGCAAGTCACTTAACTTCTCTGAGCCTCAGTTCCCTCATCTGTAAAATGGGGATTAAGATTGTGAGCCCCATGTGGGACAATCTGATCATCTTGTATTACCCCCAGTGCTTAGAACAGTGCTTTGCACATAGTAAGTGCTTAACAATTGCCATCATTATTATGAATTATTATTACAAGGCAGGATGGGCTCATGGGCATGCTATGAGGCAGCGCAGGTGCTATTCCTTCCTGCCAGCTTCTCCCTCTGCATATGGGCAGGTATGCTTCAGCCTGCTTTCTGTAGCCTGTCTGTACATGCTCTCAAATCCACAGATCAGGGTGTGGATTTGGGGTGTAAAGTACAATCTGTGAAACCAGAATGGCTCAGTAACTTACAGTACTCCTATCTGTATATCATTGCTCAATTTCTATTTACATGATGAAACTCTAATAATAATAACTGTAGTATTTGTTAAGCACTTACTTTGTGCCAGGCACTGCACTAAACACTGGGGTGGATACAAACAAATTGGGATGGACACAGTTCCTGTTCCACTTGGGACTCACGGTCTCAATCCCCATTTTAAAAATGAGGTAACTGTGACATAGAGAAGTGAAGTGACTTGCCCAAGATCACACAGTGGACAAAAGGCAGAGCCAGTATTAGATCCTACAACCTTCTTACTCCCAGGCCTGTGCGCTATCCACTGCACCATCCATACTGCATCGGACTGACAGCACAAAGGATTAATTGACACATTACCATGAAGCTGTCTAGACCAGTTTCAGTCTTTTTAAGGTAGTCTTCGCTATTTTAAATTTATAACCACTGCTTGAGTACTTATTAATTTCATTTCTAAGAATCAGTCAATTGACAGTATCTATTAAACACCTACTGTATACAGATTACTATACTAAGTGCTTGGGAATTCCTTATCCTGGGACTGCATGAGCCTCTGACATTTATGCACATATCAATCAATCATGGTTTGTATTGAGCATTTCCTCTGTGCAGAGCATTGTACTAAGTTCTTGAGAGAGTACAGTATGTTGTCAGCTGTGTGACTTTAGGCAAGTCACTTCACTTCTCTGTGCTTCAGTTACCTCATCTGTAAAATGGGGATTAAGACTGCGAGCCCCCCGTGGGACAACCTGATAACCTTGTAACCTCCCTAGCAACTTAGAACAGTGCTTTGCACATAGTAAATGCTCAGTAAATGCCATCATTATTATTATTATTATTATTATCAGAGGTGGTAGACATGATCCCTGCCCACCAGGAGCTTACATACTAGAGGGGAAGATGAAATTGAAAGTGCTGTGGGGATGAGAGAAAGGGGTGAAGATCGAGTGCTTGAATGGTACAAATCCAAGTCCACTGGTGACACAGAAGGGAGACCGTGTCTAACTCTGTTATGTTGTTACATAGTACTATCTGCTCTTAGTTTAGTGCTCTGCACACAGTAAGTGCTCAATAAATGTCATTGATTGATTGATTGGTTGATTGAAAGGGAGTAGGAAAAATGAGAGCCTAGTCGGGGAAGGCGTTGAAACAGATGAGATCAAGGTTCAGTGAATAGGTTGAGGTTAGGGGAGTGAAGTGAGCATGCTGGGTTGTAGTAGCAAATCAGTGAGGTAAGATAGTAGGTGATGAGCTGATTGAGCACTTTGAAGGAGGTGGTAAGAAGTTTCTGTTTGGTACAGAGGTGGATGGGCAACTATTGGAGGATTCTGAGGAGTGGGGAGATGTGGACTGAACATTTTTTTAGAAAAATTGATCCGGGAAGCAGAGTGAAGTATGGACTGGAGCTGGGAGAGACAGGAGGCAGGGAGGTCGGAGAAGAGGCTGATGCAGTAGTCAAGCGGGCATGGTAAGTGATTGGATCAGCATAGCAGCAGTTTGGATGGAGAGAAAAGGGTGAATTTTAGCAATTTTGTGAGGTATAATCAATGAGATTTAGGTGATAGATTGAATATGTGCATCATACAAGAGCTATAAGTCAAGGATAATGTCGAGGTTATGGGCTCTCGTTATGGGCACGTGCTTGCTAATTATGTTGTATTGACTCTTCCAAGCACTTGGACAGTTCTCTGCACATAGTAAACACTCAGTAATGTGATTGATTGATGAGGAGGATTGTGGTATTGTCTACAGTGATGGGAAAGATAGGGGAGGACAGATGAAGTATGTATGTGTGTATATGTATTGTATATACTTGTTTGCTTTCATATATATGTGTTTGTGGATGTGTGTGGTGTATATATGCACAGATTTCATTGTCAGTAATCAAAATCAAAGCTTCCTATTTTCAGAATGTCCCACATGAGGGTTTCACAGTCGCTGAGGCAAAACAGAGTAAGACCACTCTGAGTTGGCAAAAAGTGTGAATTGTAGCAGGGCCATCTAAAAATATAGATTTATTATGACATTTCCATCTTGGTCACTGGGAAAACCTCGGGTGTGCAAAGCACACTTCAGGGGCTCTGTTGAAAATACAAAGAAAGAGAGGGAAGGTGTACTCAGCAGAAAAACCGGTAAGTTTAAGAAGCAGATTAGAGTAGTTGAAATCACACAGGATTAGATTCAGGAGGCTTGAGTTCTAATTTAGCTCCACCAATTTCCTGCTGGGTGACCTTATCTGTGCCTCAATTTCCTCATTGGTAAAATGGGGGGATAAATACCTGTTATCATCCTTACACTGTGAGCCCCATTTGGCAAAGAGATTGTGTCCAATCTGATTGTGCTGCACCTACCCATTATTAGTGGAGGCAGGTTCAGGGAAATCTGTGTGACAGTAGATCCAGCTAGGAGTAGTAGGAGGAGATTAGAATTTGATATTATCTTTCCTTCTTTTTTTTGTCCCTCTTTCCTTCTTCTTTCCTCGTCTCTCCATTTCCAACTTCAGTATAGTTCAGGGCCCACTGACCTCCAATCGAATGGCTAAATCTTACCTATCTCGGTATTCACTTAATTTTCATCCTACCCTCAGCCCCACAGCACTTATGTATATATCTGTAATATGTTTATTCATTTTAATGTCTTGTCCCCCTTTTTGACTAAGCTCCTGCTGAGCAGCGAACATGTCTACCAATTCTGTTGTAATTTACTCTCTCAAGAGCTTAGTACAGTGCTCTGTGTACAGTACATGTTCTCCTTTCACTTTTGCTGTCTCTCATTTTCACCTTTCTCCTATCCCCACCCAACCATCTCTCCTGTCTGTTTGTCTCCTGTCTCCTGCCTGCTTACTGCAACAGCCATTATAACTGGTTCCTAAAATAATTTGTCAGTCAATCAGTGCTATTTACTGAATGCCTCCTGAGTGCAAAGCATATACTCAGACCTTGGGGAGTGCAAAAGAAATGAAACACACATCCTCTGCCGACAAGGACCTTACATTATAATTGGAGTCTCAGCATTCTATAATATTGTATAGTAAAGCCACTGTCCAAATTACAGCCATGACTTTAGAATTGGAGGGGTATGAAAGCATGTATTATTTTTGAATATTTGCTTTTGTACAAACACAAAATCTCCTTCATTTAGAATGTAATGGTGCCTGGTAACCTGTTGTTCAAGGACCAGAAACTAATCCTTATCACATTATATCCCCCCCAGCGCACATTGTATCCCCCCCAGCGCTTAGAACAGTGCTTTGCACATAGTAAGCGCTTAACAAATGCCATTATTATTATTATTATTATTATTATTATTATTATCTGGTTAGCTTTTTCATCTCGGGATTCCACTATTGCTTCAGAGCAGATCTCAGTGTGGAAACAAGTCCAGCTCAGCTCCTGGAGTGATATGGTGGGCCTTCAGACCGAAGAGGTTGTGTTCTTCCAGCAGTTACCGCTGCTGCTGTGGCATCATTGTCCATCCACAAATAAAAGCGTGGCTCAGTGGAAAGAGCCTGGGCTTTGGAGTCAGAGGTCAAGGGTTCGAATCCCGACTCCACCAATTGTCAGCTGAGTGGCTTTGGGCAAGTCACTTAACTTCTCTGGGCCTCAGTTACCTCATCTGTAAAATGGGTATTAAGACTGTGAGCCCCACGTGGGACAACCTGATCAACTTGTAACCTCCCCAGCGCTTAGAACAGTGCTTTGCACATAGTAAGCACTTAATAAATGCCATTATTATTATTATTATTATTATTATTATTATTATTATTATTATTATTAAAAGGGCCAGTCAGTCAGTCAGTCAATCATATTTATTGAGCACTTACTATGTGCAGAGTACTTCAGTATGCACTTGGGAGAGTACAGTATAACACTTCACCCTAGCCTGTTTGGATTTATGCCCAAGAACTCTAGCCCAGCTGACTTCCAGCCCAGGTTGCCACCCAAGAGCTCAGTCCTCTGCCCTGTAGATGGGGAGGGAGGTTGAGAAAGTTGGGAAGAATGTTTAATCCATCAATCAATCAATGGTGTTCATTGAACACTTACTGAGTACAGAGCACTGTACTAAGCACTTAGGAGAGTACAATACAGCAGACTTTGTGAATGCATTTCTTATCCACAGTAAGCTTGCAGTCTAGAGGGGGAGACAGTCATTAATATTAATAAGTAATTTATGATCATGTACCTAAGTGTTGTGGGGCTAAGGGTTGGGTGAATTCCAAATGCCCTAGGGAACAGATTCAAGTGTGTAGATGATGCAGAAGGTACAGGAATTGGGGGAAAAGAGGAAGACCTTATGGAGGAGATATGACATTAATAAGGCTTTTATGATAGGGAAAGTCGTAGTCTGGAAGGGTATATGGAAGGGGAGAAAGTTCCAGGCCAGAGGGAGGACACAGGAAAGAGTTCGGTGGCAAAATAGACGAGATCAGGGCACAGTGAGCAAGCTGGCACTATGGGGCTATAGTGGGAGATCACTGAAGTAAGGTAGGAGGGGACAAGCTGATTGAGTGCTTTGAAGCTGATGGTAAGGAGTTTCCATTTCATGTGGAAATGGGTGGACAACCACTGGAAGAAAAGGGAGATGTCAATTGAATGGATTTTTAGAAAAATGAATTAGGCAGCAGAGTGAAGTATATAGACTCGTGGGAGAGATGGGAGGCAGGGAGGCCAGCAAGGAGGCAGGTGCAGTAGCCAAGATGGGTCAGGATAAATGTTTGGAGCAGTATAGTAGCAGTTTGGATGGAGAGAAAAGGATGAATTTAAGCGATATTGTGAAGGTAGATCTGACAGGATTTGGTGACATCTTGAATATGTGGATTGTATGAAAGTTGAGTTGAAGACAATACCAAGATTATGGGCTTGTGAGCTAGTGAGTGCTTTGCACATAGTAAGTGCTTAATAAATGCCATTATTGTTATTAGTGAGGATAGTGATAATTGTCTACAGTGTTGGGAAAGACAGGGGAGGACAGGGTTTGGGTGGGAAGATGAGATGTTCTTTGGCAGGACATTCTGATAGTGCTGTCCTGAGGAAATGCAAGACTGCAGAGTAGGAGAGAGATCAGGGCTGGAGTTGTAGATTTGGGAATCTACAGAGATGGTAGCTGAATCCATGGGAACAAATGAGTTCTCCAAGGACATGAATGCTCTAAGCTCTCTCTTTTCCCAAGGCTGAAGAAGCTTCTTCTGTAGTGTCCAGTGTGACAGTGACAGTCATGTATGCAAGTTGCCTGTGGTCTCACGGTGCTTTGTTCTGGATGGAGGGAGGAATCCTCATGGCTCACGGGCACTTCAGAATTAACAGGCTAGTTGCTGTCAGCTTGAGGAAGTTTGGGTCCTCTCACCCCACCACAGCACCATAGAAATAATGTATTTTCCTTTATGGAATACTCATTTCTCTGAAAGCCCATGGTGAGAGCCAGAAAAAATTCTCATTGTCCAGATAATTATTCTTTGAGACCAGAGCTGCTCTTTGTGTCATGTTATGTTATGTTATGTGCTTAATGTTGGGGGACAGGGTGCAGGCAATAATTTTCACTGCTCAAGTAACTTTCTACAATTAATTTAACATGGATTTTTATTCATGTCAAAGTTCCACAGTTAGAATTGTAAACCAAACTGTTAAAAATGCTACATTAAGAAAATTGGATTTATGCAGGAGGATGACACTGTGTCACTTGCTTAAAAATATAGCGATTCTTAGTAAAATACGGGAGAGTGATTGTCCTGGAGATCATTACAAGGATAATTAGAATCTCATGGGATTTTTTTAGGAAGACAAAGTGAAGGGGAGTGATACCAGAGAGTAACCCTGCCCTCGTGATCTGTATTGGTCAAAGCTTTCTATAAAGTGGCCATGGTCAACATGGCTGCCTAAATAATAATAATAATGGCATTTATTAAGCGCTTACTAAGTGCAAAGCACTGTTCTAAGCGCTGGGGAGGTTACAAGGTGATCAGGTTGTCCCACGGGGGCTCACAGTTTTAATCCCCATTTTACAGATGAGGGAACTGAGGCACAGAGAAATGAAGTGACTTGTCCAAAGTCACACAGCTGACAATTGGTGGAGTGGGGTTTGAACCCATGACCTCTGACTCCAAAGCCTGTGCTCTTTCCACTGAGCCACGCTGCTAAATGAAGCTTGCTATTGATTAGATTTCAGTCAGTTGAGGTGGAAGGGGCATGGAGAGGAGAAAGTACAAATTTATGGGATCCTGGTTTAGCCAAACTGGTGATAGTATGACATTAACTTTATTGTGAATCATTCCCAAAGATCACCACACAGAGGTGAATTTTCCAGGCCACAGAGATTTCTCATTAGTCAGTGATGGTATTTATTTAATGCTTGCCAAGTGCCAAGTATTGTTCTCAATACTGGGCTAGGTTCAAAATAGATAAGACACAATGCCTGGGCCACCCAGATCTCTCCCTCTAGACTGTCATCTTGCCGTGGACAGGGAATGTGGCTACCAACTCTGTTATATTGGACTCTCCCAATTGCTTTGTACAGTGCCCTGAACACAGTCCACAAACAATAAATTCAATTGACTCACAGCCTAAGAAGGAGGGAGAGCAGGTATCTTATTCCCATTTTACAGATGAGGAGACTGAGGCCCAGAATGATTAAATGACTTGCCCAAGGACAGAGCAGGGACTAGAACCTTTATCGCCTGACACACTCTCTCTTTCTCTCTTTCTTTCTCTCTTTCTTTCTGTATGTAACATTTCATTCTGAAGATCTTAGCTGAAACATACATTCCATATGTATTGCCAGTTTTTTAGGCTGAGCAGAAATGAATTGCACAGACCATAGAAAATAGTTACAGCAACTATTTCAGCTGCTGACTGCATCTCCAGTCTTTTCTACAGGTCCTTTCTAGATCACATAGGAATGTCCCTTGTGTTAGGTTGAAGACAACTGAAGGGGGAGTGATAAATTCTTTGTTCTCTAGACAGACATGTCTGAAAATGTTGATCTTTAGAAGTCTGTTTTCTCCAGTGATTCCTTGCCTGGCACTTGAAGATGTCCTGGTAACTTGTACTTCCCAAGTGCTTAGTACAGTGCTCTGCACACAGTAAGTGCTCAATAAATATGATTGATTGATTGATTGGTATGGGACATGCTCTGCTGACTCTCCATCATTCATCTGAATTCATCTCTGAGGGAAGACACTGGATCTCATCCTTGACATTGGCCAACAGAGTTCAAGCCCTCCAGAAAGCCCACCTCCTCTGGAAGGCCTTCCCCTATTAAGCTCCCCCTTCCCAGGTAGCATCCATCCATAAACTACGCTCAGCACTGATACTGAGACACCAGGTCTTGAGTGCTTGTCAGAAATTTTGATTCTCATTCATTTGTCTATTTTCCTTCTATACATTTCCTATCAAGAGCTACAGTGATTGTGAATTATTTGCCTCTGAAATCTCCTTGAGAGCAGCGTCTGGATCTATTATTCAATTTTACTCCCCCAAATGCTGAGTTCAGTGCTCTGCAAACAGAAGACATTCAATCAATACAATTGATTGATTGATTAGCTCAGGGCCACCAAGGACATGCTAGTTCTGCAGAGAAAAGCCCAGCCCAGAGCTCCTAATAAATGGATTGTGGAAAATTTAAATGAGATTATAAGCACCTCACGGGTAGGGATCATGTCTTCCACCTTTGTTGTGCTCTCCCAAGCACTTAGTATAGTGCCCTGTCTATGGTAGGTGTTCAGCAGATACCATTAGTAAGTTGACTCCGCGATCAGTTAAAAATGAAAAGATTTCTCTGGGAACATTCCAGTATCCAGTTAAGAGTGGCAAAGAAGAATGGACAGAACCAAGGACAGGTGATTATGCTGTAAGCAGCATGGCCCAATGGATAGAGCATGGGCATGGGAGTCAGAAGGATCTGGGTTCTAATCCTGACTCTGGGCAAGTCACTTAACTTCTCTGTGCCTCAGTTCCCTTATCTGTAAAATGAGTATTAAGACTGTGAGCCCTATGTGTAGACAGGGAATGGGTCCAACTCGATTACCTTGTATCTACCCCAGCACTTAGTACGGCACTTAGTACAGTGCCTGGCATATAGTAAGTGCTTAACAAATATCACAATTATTAGTATTATTATTATAATGGTCAATACCTTGACCAGATCTAGTGATTTACTGTCTGCTATCTAGACGGTGATCCCCATGTGGACCAGGGACTTTGTCCAATGTGATAACTTTGTATCTACCCCAGTGCTTAGAACAGTGCGTGGCACATAGTAAATGCTTAACAAATGCCATATTTATTATTTTTATTGTTGATTTCTGGTGAGTGTCTTTGCAGCTCTAGACTGCAGCATCTAGACCCCCCTCTAAACTGTGGGCAGGGAATGTGTCTGTTATATAGTTCCATTGTATTCTTCCAAGTGCTTTGTACAGTGCTGTGCACACAGTGAAAGCTCAATAAATACGATTGACTGACTGAATGCAGCTCCCAGGGATGCAGGGTTGGTTTAGGTGTCATTGGTATTTTTGGGTCAGAGTTGTTAGGGGACCAAGATTCTGGGCACTTAAAGTCTATGGGGTCCAAGGTTTAGGGGCTGTATGTTCTCAGCCTTGCCTTTCACATTCAGTCATGGTCGAGCTGGTGGGGATTTTGGGTGAGGCCGGACAGATCCCCTCTCAGGTTGCACCAACTGCACTTCCTAATTTTCTCAAGCAAGAAAGGCCCCTTCTGTGGTGAAGGAAAAGTAAACAGTGGGAAAACTGCTTCATTTTGAAAAAGGTGCATATGCAATCCCCACCCCCTTAATTCTTCCTATCCCTTAACTCCTCCTCTTCCCTCTTGTCCCCCAGTGTGTCCCCTCTTCCCTTTATTGCTCCCTCTTCCAACCCTGTGCCTCTCCCCATCTTTGATTTTAGACAATAATTATAAATATTACTGTATATTCATACAATTTTCTTCAGAAATTATAACTTCAGCATCTTACCGTAGCTCTAATTCAAGGGGACCCTCACTGAATTTCCTGCCTTCTTTTTCTTTGCCCTGTCAGACTGTATTATGTACTGTCTTTTTATATGATCAATTGTAGCAGTAGGACTGGACCCTTCCTGAGATTCCTGAGACTGCTTCATTTCTAGGAGACAGTAAAATTACTGCTACCCTTGGTCAGGTACTTTGCAAAACTTTTGCAAAAAAAAAAAGCAAACCAATCCTTTTTCTGGGAAGCTCCATTGTGTCCTAGAATCAAAAGCACAATGAGCAGAAGGGTGCTGTCTGCCATCAAAATGGCATGTGGGCTTTGAAGGGAAACCAAGTTCAAGTAATTGTCCTCTTCAAACCACTCTTTATCACTCATGGCTGTATTTCACTTTAAAGAAATCCTCTAAAATCATCCGCACTCACAGATAGGTCATCCATCCTTTTTCCGAAAGGAGAGGTCACTTTTTTCTGAATACTCGTCAACTTTTAAAAAAACTTTCCGTAGCAAAGTGAACTTCTCCCTGACAGGAAGTGAGTCACATTGATATTTTCCAACCCCCCAAAGCCTTGCATGTTTTTATTTATTTATTTATTATTTTTAACAGAATTATTTTCCAAACCTCTTCACCGATGTATCTCTCAGGCTCTCAAAATGCATTTGGGGTATTACTGTGGTATGTGCAGGATATGTATGGAACATTTTGTGTGCGCAGAAAATCAATACAATTTCATTCTAATGGTAAAAATAAATATTTTCTGTACTTCAAATTATTTTCACCAATTAAATTCTACTCTGCATGGCCTTTATTGTTTCCTGAGTCACAGCTACCTTCCTGCTCTTTAGCAAGTTAAATATCACTGAGATAAGCTTTGGAGTGCTAAGAGCAATCATCTGAGTCTCTTCTTGCTAGGGCCAGCATAGAGATAAGGCACTGTCCTTCCACCTCAGAAACCTGTGGCTTGAGGACTTAGGGGTAAGGGACAGGCTTTTACTGGGGTATTTGATGGCACTTGAGACTGCCAGGCAGCACTTGGCTGATGTAGCAATCCTTGATGAAAGTCCTGGGACGTGAGTTGCACTGGTTATTCAACAAAAAGTAATGACATCATTCAGATGTTTTGTGGATGATCTGGGGATATTTGACCTCTCCTGTCCCCTCCCCCTTGTTGCAGACTCCTGCCTCCCGCCGCCCCCCCCCCCCCCCCGACACCTCCCCAACCAATGTCCTGGATTCTTGTTCACCTGGACCACACACCCAAGCCAAGGAACAAAGCAGAAGGAACCGAGGTGGGAGGCGGCTGGGCACTGGACACAAAGGCATAGGTGCCGTATCCATTCTAGACAGGAGGCCTGCCAGCTGAAAACTGGACTGCCCAGTATTAAACTGGATGAATGGCAACCCTGGGCAGTTTGGAGTGGAGCCGTGGATAACCCCCTCGGTGGCCGGATGGAGTCATTCAGCATCTCTGTGGGCACCCCAGCTGCCAAGGATCATGGGGATAAGCCTGCAGTGGCCATCTGGTCTTCCCCAAGCCTCCTCCTTTCAATTCCCTAGCAACCTCCCAAAGAGCAGCTGCCACAGGATGGAGCAGAATGACCAGGTTCACTGGACTGTAATGATTATAGATCTCATAGAAAATTGGGCTTCCAATCTGGCCAGTAGGCATAGTGTGTTTATCTGAGTTTGTGAAGAGCCTCTGCTTTTCTGCAGGCTGATCTTCTGCTCTGTTAGCAACAGTCCTGGGTTTTTGCAGATGATTTTTGAACTACTTTAGATAAATAGTCAAATATCCCAGAATTGGGATGGTTCTGGCTCAATTGAACAGCCTACCTGATGCTCACCCCTGCCCCAGCTGCTTTCGCCCACTTGGATAGTTTGCCCTGCTGTGTCTGTGCCAGAGAGTGTGTGCTGCTTACCTCTCAGAGCCTCCTGGGATGTGTGGTACCAAAGTCCCAGAAACTTGAGGGACTTTATCTCACACTTCCTTCACCACCCTCTGTTCTCTCAGCCTCCTAGAGGTAAGGGAAAGCCATCCAACTGGAGGATGGTGTCCCTTAAGCTCAGTTTTCAAGGAGAGGCATGTGACCTCAAGTTATTGCACCAGGCATGCGGTGTAATGTGACAATATACACTCCACTTTTCAGAAGTACATCAGTTCCGTGAAAGCCTATAGTGTCTCTACTAGGGATCTCCTAACCCTCTCCCTTGCTCCAGAGATGATGCATCCCCCTTCCAGGTCTGTGTGACCTCAGGCACCTTGCTTGAGCTGTGGAGAACAGTGGCTGGTTCTGTGGAACTGAAAATTTTTTAAAAGGAAAAAAAAGCATCTGGATCCATATTAGTACCAGACAAGAGACAGAGCAGTTGAAAACCAGACCATTAAATATAAAATGGGACAACTGGCCATCTTAGTGAGCAATCAGTCAATCAATCATCATCATCAATCGTATTTATTGAGCGCTTACTGTGTGCCGAGCACTGTACTAAGCGCTTGGGAAGTACAAGTTGGCAGCATATAGAGACAGTCTCTACCCAACAGCGGGCTCACAGTCTAGAAGGGGGAGACAGAGAACAAAACCAAACATACTAACAAAATAAAATAAATAGAATAGATATGTACAAGTAAAATAAATAAATAGAGTAACAAATATGTACAAAGATATATACAGGTGCTGTGGGGAAGGGAAGGAGGTAAGATGGGGGGGATGGAGAGGGGGATGAGGGGGAGAGGAAGGAAGGGGCTCAGTCTGGGAAGGCCTCCTGGAGGAGGTGAGCTCTCAGTAGGGCCTTGAAGGGAGGAAGAGAGCTAGCTTGGCGGATGGGCAGAGGGAGGGCATTCCAGGCCCGGGGGATGACGTGGGCTGGGGGTCGATGGCGGAACAGGCGAGAACAAGGCAGTGAGGAGTTTAGCGGCAGAGGAGCGGAGGGTGCGGGCTGGGCTGTAGAAGGAGAGAAGGAGAGAAGAGCAGTCTAAGTTTTTATGATAATCCTCCCAGAAGGTGTTGGAAGGAAAGGTTGTGAATATTTCCAGGGAAAGGTTCGGGGAAAAACAAAAACTGTAGTGCAGGTTCTCAGATAGAAGGTAGTGTTCCAAGGTTTTGAACTTGGCAAATGAGAGTGTTTTCCATTTGCTATTAGCGAGCTCATCTTATATGCAGAGGAAAAAACTCTTAGATTTTTCTCTTTTGCTCAGATTCCTTTGGATTCTTTGGTGAAAACCCAGCTAGTAAGTTTGGCCTAGCAGCTTTGGTCAGAAAAAGCAATGATTGAAAATGATCAACAACTATGAGTAAAAGTATAGAACTCCCCCCTTCTAGACTGTGAGCCTGTTGTTAGGTAGGGATTGTCTCTGTTGCTGAATTGTACTGCCCACAACAAGCTTACAATCTAGAGGGAGAGAGGTTAATATAAGTGAATAAATTATAGATATATACATAAGTGCAGTGGGGCTGGGATGGGGGATGATTAAAGGGAGGAAGTCAGTGTGACGCATAAGGGATTGGGAGAAGAGGAAGAGAGGGCTTAGTCAGGGAAGGCCTCTTGGAAGAGATGTGCCTTCAGTGGGACTTTGAAGTAGGGGAGAGTAATTGTCTGTCGGATATGAGGAGAGACTACCTGACTGGAAAGGTTAGATGTGTTGGATGACCCTTTAGAAAGATGTCCACCTGTCTACATGTTTTGTTTTGTTGTCTGTCTCCCCCTTCTAGACTGTGAGCCCGTTATTGGGTAGAGACTGTCTCTATATGTTGCCAACTTGTACTTCCTAAGCGCTTAATACAGTGCATTCCACACAATAAGTGCTCAATAAATACGATTGAATGAATGAATGTCCAGGAGGGTAGCCATTACAAAGCTCCTCCAAATGTCCTGTTGCCCCTGTTGGAGTCAGAATGCCAGAGTTCCAATCCAGGAATGTCATTTCTTTTCTTCTTCATGTGGTTGGTGACCATGGTGCATTGTAAAATATTTTTTCATCCTAATCCATACTTGTCTAGTATAAAGTCCCTAAGGCCATCTGTTAAAACCTTGGACAGCTGAAGGTGCAGGGTAACCCAGTTTCATTCCCAGGTGATTGGGTCTCCTGCATTGACCCAGATTTGGTATAGGGGTCAGGTGGAGAGCAGGGTAACTTGGTTGGACAGACTCATTTGTTTTCCTTTAGACAGAGTTGATCTCAAAGCTGCCTGAGTTGATGATAAAGCTTTGCACCCTGCTGGCTCCAGCTGGCTCTTGCAGCCTCCCGTTCATCCCCTGTCATAGTTCGCTTGTTTCTGCTTAGATCATTTTTCTCCCTACCTTCTCTGTCCTCCCAGACTCCACTGGCCTCTGCCTTCCCTCCTCTTTCTATATTCCTAGGAATCCGGTGCAGGTTGGGTCCTTTGGAGTAGGGTGAAGCATTCCCAAGACATCACTCTGGTTCAAACTGTTTTCTCTATTTGTTTTCTCAACCTAACCCTTCTCTCTATGTTCCTGCTTAACGATGGAGTGCATGTGACTGCTACAGTGGCTCCTGTTGTTCATCCTAAGGATCAGTTGATGGCAATGTTGATTCACTTTGTGGAGCTCTGAAATTCGTCCCCTCGGAAATGGCGGGGGTCCCCTGGTGTGCCCTCAGTGTTTGCAGAAGGTTTTAGCACATAGCAGGGGTACACGGTATCCTGAGGGGACCACTCAAAGCAGTGTTGAGCCACTTCTTTTACTAAAGCTTGACACGGCCACTGTGTTGATTTCAGATAATAATAATAACAATGTTGGTGTTTGTTAAGCGCTTACTATATGCCAAGCACTGTTCTAAGAGCTAAGATAGATACAAGATTATTAAGTTGTCAAACTTGGGGCTCACAGTCTTCATTCCCATTTTACAGATGAGGTAACTGAGGCACAGAGAAGTTAAGTGACTTGCCCAAAGTCACACAGCTGACAAGTGGTGGAGCCGGGATTAGAACCCATGACCTCTGACTCCCAAGCCTGTGCTCTTTCTGCTAAGCCACGCTGCTTCTCTATCTGCAGATCGTCTGCAGCCACCTCTGAAAAATAAAATAAACTGAATCCCCTATCTTCCTGACCCCACCCCTTCTGATTATTGAGTAGCTACACAGAAAGCAGGAAGGCAATAGCCCGGAGAGGGAATTGACAACATTTTGCATTTGTTCAACTGCCCAGCGCTGCGTCAGGCTGTGTGCTCAGAGGAGCCCCTTTTCCATTCTGTAAAATGGCATCTTCCCAAGGAAGGTCATGTAGATTTGGATTTTAGACCTTGGATGATAGCCTTGGTTCTGGCATTGGATTATGTGAATTTACCAAGTGTGGCTGACAGTTATTGTGACTTCAGGCCTGGCTGAATATAAAGGGTTGTTCCAAGGGAGGAGATTCTGCCACATGGCTTGTGTTGCCCCTGGTAGCCATCCTCCTCCTTTTCTGTGCACAAAAGCCCTGCACATCCTCTAAGTGATCTGGATCATTAAACAAGTTTGTCGTTGTTGTTGTCTTACGCTGTCAAGAGGTGTCTGACCCATAGTGATGCCAAGGACACATCTTTCCCAGAATCGCCCCTGCTTTCACCTGCAATCATTCTGGCAATGGATCCGTAGAGTTTTCTTGGTAAAAATACGGAAGTGGATTATCATTGCCTCCTTCCATGCAGTAAACGAGTCTCTGCCCTCTACTCACTTCCATGCCACTGCTGCCCAGCACAAGTGAGTTTTGACTTGTAGCAGATTGCCTTCCACTCGATAGCCACTGGTCAAGCTAGCAATGGAATGGAATGGACAGGCCTCTGCTTGATTCTCCCTCCCATAGTCAAGACTGGTAAAATACTGGAAACTCTCCAGGTGTGATGCAATGCACAGATGGGTAGGTAGGTGTTACATAGGTAATCAATCAATTAATCATATTTATTGAGTACTTCCTGTGTGCAGAGCACTGTACTAAATGCTTGGGAGAGTATAATATGAGAGTTGATGGACACATTCTCTTCCCACAAAGAGCGTATAGTATAGGAGGAGTGACAGACATTAATATAAATAAATAAATTAATGATATGTACATGATTGCTGCGGGGCTGAGGGTGCTGTGTGAGTAGGAGTGTGTGTGTGTGTGTGTGTGTGTGTGTGTGTGTGTGTGTGTCACAGGGGCTCATGGGAGAAGTATGGAAGAGTTTTGTTTCCAGGTGGCGATGGCTGGGTGGCATCCATGTGGTGATGGGTAGTGTGCCTCAGTTGTTGGCTGGCGTTCCAGATGACATGGGCCCAGAGAGGGTACATATCTGCCACTGGACTGAAGAAACCACTAGGGGGGCTTTCCAGTGGGAACAATCTGAAACTCAGTTTGGATGTGTAGAGAGGGGTTACGCTGGGGACTGGTTGGGGGGTGCTGAGGTTAATGAGGGAGAAGGACGCCCCGGGTTCTTACTCCTGGGCAAGGCTATGGTTAATATGGGGGAGGGGGCTACACCTGACGGTGAGATGTAAGCTCGTTATGGAAAGGGAATGTGTCTGCTAATTCTGTTGTAGTCTCCCAAATACATTGTACAGTGCTCTGCCCATAGTAAGCGCTCAATAAATATGATTGATTGTTTGATTGATTGATTGAACTGATAGGATTTGGTGACAGATTGAATATGTGGATTGTGGATTGAGAAATAGCATGGGCTAGTGGGTTGAGCATGGGCCTGGGAGCCAGAAGGACCTGGGTTCTAATCCTGGCTCCGCTACTTGTCTGTTGTGATTTGTCGGGCAAGTCTCTTAGCTTCTCTTTGTCTCAATTACCTCATCTGTAAACTGGGGATTGACTGTGAGCCCCATGTGGGACAGAGATTGTGTCCAACCTGATTACTTTGTATCTACTGCAGTGCTTAGAACAGTGCCTGGCACATAATATGGGCTAGCATGTCTTAATGGAAAGAGCACGGGCTTGGGAGTCAGAGGTCATGGATTCTAATTCTGGCTCCATCACTTGTCTGCTGTGTGTCCTTGGGAAAGTCACTTCTCTGTGCCTCAGTTACCTAATCTGTAAAATGGGGACTAAGAGTGTGAGCCCCCTGTGGGACAATCTGATTACCTTGTATCTACCTCAGTGCTTAGAACAGTGCTTGGCACTTAATAAGCGCTCAACACATACCAACATTTTTATTATAAAAAATACCAAAAAAAGAAAAAAACTGAATGTGAGAGATGTCAAGGATAATGCCAAAGTTTATGGGCTGTGAGTCGAGGAGCACGGTGATGTTGTCTACAGTGATAGGAGAGACAAGGGGAGGACAGGATTTGGGTGGGAAGGTAAAGAGTTCTATTTAGGACATGTTTTGGACAGGTGTCGATGGGACACCCAAGTAGAGATGTACTGAAGGCAGGAGAAAATACAAGATTGCAGAGAAGGATAGAGATCAGGGCTGGAGGTGTAGAATTGGGAATCATCCATAGAGAGATGGTAGTTGAAGCCATGGGAGCAAATGAGTTCTCCAAAAGAGTGGGTGGAGAGGGAGAATAGAAGGGGAGCCAGAACTGAGTTTTGAGGGACTCCCACAGTTAGTGGGTGGGAGGCAGAGGAGGAGTCTTTGCAAGAGATTGAGAATGAGCAGTCAATAGACAAGAGGAGAACCAGGAGAGGGTGAATCTGCCCAATTTCAATTCAAAGGAGATCCCTTTTGTGCTCCACCCCTGCCTCCCATTCCCCTCTGCCCCCACCCACATTCCACCCCTATACCAGGGCTTGATGTCTCTTTTCGCTGTTGGGCAGAGACTTCCATTTTTCTCTCCCACATCCCTCCAGCAGGATTGATGGCCCTCCAGCAGGATAAAAGAATTATTGCCTCTCTCTTGCCCTCTCCCTTCTCCTACCCCTTTCCTTTGCCCTCAGAATAAAGAAGCAGGGCTGATAAGGTGGCTTTCCTGGACTAAAATCAGTTAGAATACATTCTGCTACTGGGCTTCCAGGTAAAGGAATAATGTTTACTCTGCCATCTCTCAATGATTTTGTCAGCAGGTTGCTATGTTACCATCATGGGGTGTGTAAGGACCATGCCTACCAAGGCTGTTATATTTTTCTTTTCCAAGCATTTAGTACAGTGCTTTGCATGCTGTGAATGCTCAAAAAACACAGTTGATTGAATGAGTGAGTATGAGAGCCTGAGAAAGCCCATGTGGTTGCATTCCCTTGTTGGTGGAGTTACGATGGCCAATATAACAATTGAAAAATTACTTTCTGTTAGGCCTTTCTTAGTAGGGAGAGGAGTACCATGTGGGACAGGGACACTGTCTTACCTGATTATCTTGTTTCTACCTCAGTACTTAGTGGAGTGTTTGGCATATATAATCTCTTAACATGTGCCATTAAAAGAAAAGAAAAACATTTGGCTTATTGTAAATTCTCAGGACAGAAAATGTAAGATTAACGAACAGAGATACACCCCAGGAAAATTCGCTAGCTATTTTTTTAAAATAGCTTTCCTGTAGAGCAGAAAGGTTCACTCCCCCTGAATGCACCTTCGGCATCAAAGGCAGCAATGCAGTGTCCCTTAAAATAACCACCACTTAAACTGATTGACAGCTATATTTAGTTATAGAACCAGGTTAATAATTAAAATCCAAGCTTGTGGTTGATTCTAGGTTCTTCTCACATTCTTGGGGGTGGGGAGCAGTGGTGGGGGCGATATGGGAAATTTAAATAAAACTCCCAGAAAATGTGTAAAGGAAGTACTCTTTATTAATTCTATCTGAGCCATGGTCTCTGCCAAAGGTATTCATAAGGCCATCACTGTAACCCCTTTGTCCTTGCAAATTTTAGTGATTTACAGTCTCTCTCTCTCTGTCTCTGTCTCTCTCTCTCTGTCTCTCTCTCTCTTTCTCTCTCTGTCTTCTACTTCCATCCCAGCCTCCCTCCTCTGCTTTTCCATAGGTCAGCAGTCAGAATTAGATTTGAGCGGGTGAGTATGGACTGGCTGATAAATCCTGGACTTGCTTTTTATATGCCGGAGGCCCTAGTGTAGGTTGGGTCAAGGGCACAGTGGTCACTGACTTCTTAAAAATGCATTCTGCATAGCCTAAAGGTTTAGGGTGATGCAATTCTCAGCTGTGAGCTTAATGTATCTGGGCCTTTATCCTCTGCATAACGGACCAGCGGGCTCATCCTCCCCTCCACAACTGCTTTGTATGTTGCATTAAAATAGATTTGGAAGAAACAAACAAAAATCATTTTGTTCTCATTTAGTCTGACTAAGAGGTCATTTTCTCCCCGCCAATATTTTCTAGTTAAATAAGTTTGAGTCCCCCAGGGTCCTCTGCCCCTGATCAGAAATCTGAGGCTTTTCTATATTTTCTGGAGTTAGATGCAGTAACTGTGAAATGGTTTTGTTAGGAAGGGGCACGGGGTCGATCTCCATACTGTCAGAGGGAGCAAGGCAATGAACTTCATCTGTAACTGATGGTAAATGATGAATCTGTCAGGACATCCAGTGGGCAGCTTCTAGGGAAAAAGGACTTTGATTGTAGCTGTCAGTCAAGTGGTTTTTCTGGAACCCAATGAATGAATTTGACTAATAAACCTGGAAACCTGGGATAATGAAACCAACTCCTGCCCTGCCTCCCACCCCAAACTGTTTAGTTTTGAAAGGAAGGGATGACTCTGTCTTTTAAAATTCCTAAGTTTCCTGACTGGATTCGTCCATGCATCTACAGTACCCCCTAGTTAATGCAAAGTTATTCCCATATACTCATTTCTTCCATAACGTGTGTTTCCACATCATATTTGTGCTAGAATTTGGGAGCATTTGTGGACAGGATGAGCCTATTCAGTGTACCACAGGACTCGGTGTTGTAAGAAGCAGTTGTATGCATGTATGCAGCCTCAGAATGGGCAATAACTGGAGTGCCAGAGCAAGACAACCACTCACACTCTATAGGAGTACTGAATGTACTCCAAATGCCTCAATTTGCAGAACAGGCAAACTTTGGTTCTTTCTTTTGTTTCCTGAGACTCTGGAACACCTCTCACAGTGGACAATATTAGAGGAGAGCCTGTTTATTTTCTGTGAAATTTGCCTGCTCAGATGTGGCAATTCAATAGGTCAGTAGGATTTTATGAGCATCTTCTGACCTTTACAAATTGCTAGAAAAGCTATTCCTGCAATTTTACAGTGGTGTTATGCAGGGCTTTGAGTTCTACAGAGGTAAGATGCCATGAGAATGTCTCATTTCTAATTCTTGAAAGATCTCCCAAAAGGTCTACTTCTGTCAGTCAATCGGTGGTATTTATTGAGCACCTATTGTGTGTTAAGTACTGAAATAAGCACTTGGGAGAGTACATTAAAATTAGTAGATGTGACCCCTACCCTTAATTACCTCACAATCTAGCTAATGACTATGTGCCACGGGTCCCTTACTGTGTGTTTTCTTCTATTGCACTCTCCCAAATGCTTAATACATTGTTTAGAACTCAGGGACATGATAAAGGCTATTGATGAATGGATTGATTAGTCATTACTCCTGCGATTGGGCTTTTGGCGGGACCAAGACACATATTTTGTTGATTGGGGGTTGCTGAGGTGTGTCCTGATCTCTAGAACAGGCATGAGATTGTCACCAGACAGAAGGATTTGGGGGTGAACAAAGTCCCCCATTATCCTATTTCCATTGGAACCCAAAAGCTCTCTGTGAAAGCTGTGAGATGTCCATATCTTTAGACTATAAGCTCATTGTGGGTAGGGAATGTTTCTGTTTATTGTTATGTTGTACTCCTCAAAGTGCTTAATACAGTGCTCTGCACACAGTAAGTGCTCAATAAATATGGTTGAATGAATGAATAGCTGCCTGAATCTCTCATCAGATTGTGACCTCTAAGAAGGCAAGGACTAGGATTTGTTTTAACTTAACGGCCAATCTCACTGTGTTTCTCCTCTTCCTGGCCTCCTTGAGGTTGCTGGGAGAGTTATGATGATAGAATGGACAGGATTTGGTGGCTGACTGAATATGTGGGCTGAAGGTGAGAGAAAGTTAGGAATAATACCTTAGTTGTGGATTTGTGAAACAGGAAGGGTGGTGGTGCTGTCAACAGTAATAGGGAAGTGTCGGGGAAGACAGGCTCTGGGAGGGAAGACAAGGAATTCAGTTTTGTGCTGTTTTTGCTTTCGTTTCCTTGATAAGTTTGAAGTGATGGTGGGACATCAATCAATCAATGATAGTTATTGAACACTTACTGGGTACTGAGCATTGTACTAAGCAATTGGGAAAGTACAATACTTCAGAGCTGGTAGATGCAGTCGTTCCCGCAAGGAGCTTAGAGTCTGCAGAGGAGCTTACAGTCTTAGGAAAGATGTACTGAAGCCAGGAGGAGAAGTGAGATTGCAGAGAATGAGAGAGGTCTGGAGTAGTGAGGTAGATTTGAGAGCCATCCAGATGGAGGTGGTTGTTGAAGCTGTGGGATCAGGGCCCCAGAACTGAGCCTTAAGGGATCCCCAAAGTTAGAATGTGAGAGGCAGAAGAGGACCTGGCAAATGAGATCAAGAAGAAGCAACCAGAGACATAGGAGGAGAACCAGGAGAGGACAGTAGCAGTGAAACCAAGATGAGATGATAGTGTTACTGGGAGAAGAGACTGTCCACAGTGTTAAAAGCAGCTGAGAGGCCAAGGAGGATTATGATGGAGTAGAGGCTCTTAGATTTGGTGTGGAGGAGGAGGAGGTCATTGGTGACTTTGGAGAGAACAGTTTCAGTGGAGTCAAGAGGGCAGAAGCCAGTTTTGAAAAGGTCAAGGAAGGAGTTGGAGAGGAATTGGAGGCAGCATGGACAATGACACTAAAAAATCACTTTGAAAGTCAGAATGTACCAACAGACAAACTGACAAATCTAAAACAATTGATGGATTATAATGTCGATTTCCCTTGGTCAATCAATCAATCAATCGTATTTATTGAGCACTTACTGTGTGCAGAGCACTGTACTATGTGCTTGGGAAGTACAAGTTGGCTGTTCCTCTGAATTAGGTACCTACATAGAATCCATGGGCTGTGTGAAGTATAATTATTTCAGGATGGGTAGTATCAGTTCATCCAGGCAGCATTCCTGTGACTCATCCTCGTGTTAAAACTATCTCCTTTCGTTCCTCTTGGGAAAGTAGTAGCTGGACCAGACAGTTTCTGTCACCTTACACACGGGGCTGGAATCCCAGCATGACCAGAGCCACCTCCAGATCCTTAGCTTATGCTGCCCAAGGAGTTCAGTATTCCTCTTGAGTGACCAAAGTTCTGCCTGGAGAACTGCTCTACACTGCAACCCTGTGATCAGTGCAGTACTTCCACGGCAACTGGGGTGCCCGTTCACAAAACCACTGCCGTGGAATTGCTCCAATCTGGGAATCTTGGATGGGTTCTGCCTGAACATCCCATGTTCATATGCCCATCTCTCCCCCTCTTCCCCCTCTCCATCCCCCCCGTCTTAACTCCTTCCCTTCCCCACAGAACCTGTATATATGTATATATGTTTGTACGTATTTATTACTCTATTTATTTATTTATTTTACTTGTACATATCTATTCTATTTATTTTATTTTGTTAATATGTTTGGTTTTATTCTCTGTCTCCCCCTTCTAGACTGTGAGCCCACTGTTGGGTAGGGACTGTCTCTATATGTTGCCAACTTGTACTTCCCAAGTGCTTAGTACAGTGCTCTGCACACAGTAAGCACTCAACAAATATGATTGACTGATTGATTTTTCCAGAGTGGAGTATGGCACTAAAATAGAGAGCACAGCTTCGTAATGTGGCATTACCTGGCATTCTTATCTGCATGGAATACACACACACACGCACACATGCACACATACATATAGTTGTCCTTTCTGCTCGTAGAAAATGCCACTGACGGCCCAATTTACTTACAGGGTTGTGTGTGGCTGAAAAGGCCACAGTGGGATATACAGTGCTGATAGCTCTGTGCTCACACAAAGACTGTCCCTTGCTGTGTTGTCATATTTGTGCTGTTTTTGCTTTTGTTTCCTTATGTTCCAATCGACACAAAACTTCAGTACTAAGAGAGCCACTCATTTCTTGATGACAATACACCAGGCCTGTCTGCTCCCTGGCTACTGACTCATGATTATCATCATTATTATGATTATCATTATATCTCTTAAAGTGCTTACTCTGTGTCCAGCACTGTTCTAAGCACTGGGGTAGATACAATTTAATCAGGTGGGACACAGTTCCTATCCCACTTGTGGCTCAGAGTCCAAGTGTGGGGAAGAACAAAAATTGAATTCCCATTTTACAGATGAGACCACTGGGGCACAGAGAATTAAGTGGATTACCCAAGGTTACATAGCATGGGCAGAGCTGGGATTAGAACCCAGATCCTCTAACACCCAAGCCCATATGCTTTTCACTAGGCTACACTCCTGGGAAATAGCATCACTTGAAGCTTTGTTTTTCTATATCCTTAAAATGCTTGCTTGGCTCTCCTTGCTTTTGGTTCTCAACCTCCGGTCACCATACAACAACTGTTAGGGTATTCTTAGAACATGGAACAAAGATAATGTAAAACTCCATTTTAATGCACAAAATAGGAGGTTTTTTTATAAATGTCACATCTCTGTTGTATTGAACAAGAACATTTTGTAGGAAAACGCTTTTCTTTTAAGGAAAAGATTTCACACTCATTCACTGGTGTGGAGGTCTCAGATATTCTGTCCTCATCTCTTCAGTGTTGATGAGGGGCTACTGTTCCTTGCCTATCCTCAGTGTCCACTGGCCACCAGGGATGTGACTGACATAGAAGGAGCCTTTCACTCGGGTTGCTGGGCCTACTCTTGCTATGGTCCTACCTGCCCCTGGTGGGGCAGGCTCATAGGTAGCATCTCTGAGATAGCCATGATTGTGAGAGAGGAGGTAAGGTTTTAGGGGGGGGTGGTTCCTAAAATAATAATAATAATAATAATAATGGCATTTATTTAGTGCTTACTATGTGCAAAGCACTGTTCTAAGCACTGCAGAGGTTAAAAGGTGATCAGGTTGTCCCACGGGGGGCCTCACAGTTTCAATCCCCATTTTACAGATGAGGTAACTGAGGCACAGAGAAGTTAAGTGATTTGCCCAAAGTCACACAGCTGACAGTTCGCGGAGCAGGGATTTGAATCCATGACCTCTGACTCCAAAGTCTGTGCTCTTTCCACTGAGTCACGCTGTTTCTCCATACAATCCCTGTCCACAAGGAGCTTACAATCTACAGGGGAAGAAGACATTAAAATAGATTTCAGTTGGGTTAATAGAGCATAAAGATAGTTACTTATGAATATACTTACATTCCCTTAGACCATCCCTCTTGGAGGAGATGTGATTTTAGGAGGGTTTTGAAGATGGGAAGAGTAGTAGATTGTCAAATTTCTACAGGGAGGAAGTTCCAGGCCTAAAAGAGGATGTGAGCAAATGGTAGATGGAGAGACAGACAAGACTAGGGTACAACAGAGAGTAGACTGGTTTTAGAGGAGTGGAGTATGGGGATGGTGTTGTATTAGGAGTTCATCGAGGTCATTAATTCAGTCATTAATTCAATCGTATTTATTGAGCACTTACTGGGTACACAGCACTGTACTAAGCACTTGGGGAGTACAAATTGGCAACATAGGAGGAAGCAAACTGATTGAATGCCTTAAAGACAATGCAAAGGAGTTTCTATTTGATGCAGAGGTGGATGGGCAACATTGGCGTTTTTTTTGAGAAGTTGGAGATGTGGACTAAACATTTTTTAGAAAAATGATCCAGGGAGCATAGTGAAGTAAGGAACAGAGAGAGGAGAGAGAAGAGGCTGGGAGGTTGGTAAGGAGGTTGATGCAGTTTCAAGGTGGGCAACGGTAAGTGCTTGGATTAGTGTGATAGCAGTTTGGAGAAGGGCAAGACTCTAGAGATGTTGTGAAGGTAGAATCAACAGGATTTAATGTCAGATTGAATATATGGGTTGAATGAGAGAGATGACTTGAAAATAATGTCAAGGTTACAGGCTTGTGAGTGGAGGATGATATTGCTCCCTTCAGTCTAGGTGAGTACAGGATTTAGTCGGGAAGATGAGGAGTTCTGTTTGGGACATGTTAAGTTTGAGGAGTCAGTATGAAATCCAAGTAGAGGTGTCTTGGAGGCAAGAGGAAATGTGAAACTGCAGAGGAGAGAGGACAGGATTGGAGAGGTAGATTTGGGAGTCATCCATTTAGAAATAGTAGTTGAAACCATGGGAACGAATGAGTTCTCCAAGGGGATAGGTGCAGGTGGAGAATAGAAGGGGTCAGCGTGGCTTAGTGGAAAGAGCACGGGCTTGGGAGTCAGAGGTCATGGGTTCTAATCCCAGCTCCTCCACTTATCAGCTGTGTGACTTTGGGAAAGTCACTTAACTTCTCTGTGCCTCAGTTCCCTCATCTGTAAAATGGAGATTAAGACTGTGAGCCCCAAGTGGGGCAACCTGATTACCTTGTAGCCCTCCTAGAGCTTAGAACAGTGCTTGGCACATAGCACTTAACAAATACTATTATTATTATTATTAGAGGGTGGGAAGTGAAGGGGGAGCCTATGAAAGAGACTGAGAAGCAGCGGTCAGAGAGGTAAAAGGAGAACCAGAAGAAGACAGTGTCACTGTTATGTTGTATTCTCCCAAGCACTTAGCACAGTGGTCTGCACCTAGTAAGTGCTCAAAAAGTATGACTGATTGATTGAAGCCAAGGTTACATAATTTTTCCAGGATAAAGAGGTAGTGCAGTGTTGAAGGCACTAGACCGGTTGAGGAGAATCAGAGTAGAGAGAGAAGTCATTGGAGTTGGAAAGAAAGAGGTCATGAAAAATAAGAAACAAATTTGGTTGGTAGTTTAGCTTTATATTTGTTTTCAAATTAGAAACAGGGTTGCCTAGTGAGTAGAGCACAGGCCTGGTAGCCTGAAGGACCTGAGTTCTAATCCCAGCTCTGTCACTTGTCTGCTGATTGACCTTAGGCAAGTCACTTACCTTCTCTGTGCCTCAGTTCTCTCACCTGTAAAATGGAGATTGACAGAGCCCTATGTAGAACGGGGACTGTGTCCACCCTGATTAGCTTGTATCTACCCCAGTGGTTAGGACAGAGCCTAACGCATAGTAAGCACTTAACAAATACCATTAAAAAAAGGTTGTGCAATTGACATATTCAGTTAGATTTATTATTCATTACTATTCAGAGTAATTCTCCTCTATTTCTAACTCTCGTGTAATCATCATTTAGGGGCTGCTCATCTTTCCAATTCAATGAGAAGGTCCTTAGGGACAGGGATCATGTGCTGTACTGCTTTGTAGTTCCCCAAACATACAGTGTTCTGCACACAGGGTGTGCTCAATCCACAGTTTTCCGTTTACCCCTTTTCTGTTTGTCTTCAGTTAGCAGAATGTGATTTGCACCTTGAGCAGGATATAGAGAGAAGTACTGAAACTGTCCCTGGAGCGCAATGAAATGCTACAACAATCATTATGTTTTCATCAGTCCATCTTTGCTGAGATTCTGACAGCAGGCTGTTTTCATACAACATAGTCATAATTCAAACATATGGTAATTTTGAAACACTTTCTGGGTACCAAGCACTGTGCTAAGTACTGGAGTGGACACAGGATAATTAAATTATCTAATTATATAGAATGTAAGCTTGTGTAGGCAGGGAATGTGTTTATTAACCCTGTTGAATTGTTCTCTCCCAAGCAATTAGCCCATTTTTGGGTAGGGATTGTCTCTGTTGCCAAATTGTACTTTCCAAGCGCTTATAAAGTGCACTGCACACAGTAAGCACTCAATAAATATGATTGAATGAATTAGTGCACTGCTCTGAACACACTAAAGGCTCAGTAAATACTATTGATCGATTGATTGTATTCAGTCCTGGTCCCATGAGAGGTTCATAGTGTGAAGGGTCTAGGTAGAATATGACATGATTTGTTATTTCATTGGATATTTCATTCTTCTAGACTGTGAGCCCGTTGTTGGGTAGAGACTGCCTCTATATGTTGCCGATTTGTACTTCCCAAGTGCTTAGTACAGTGCTCTGCACACAGTAAGTGCTCAATTAATACGATTGAATGAATGAATTGGGTAGGATCATTCTTTCCAACCCCCCAACACCCAACAACAACAACAAAAATCCCCTCATACTCCCCAGCCTCCAACCAAACTCCAAGCCCAAATCTCTCAGGCTTAAAGTAGTAATGGTGGCTTCAGAAATTTGCTGTTCCTTGCCATTCTGTATGACATCATTATATTATGCTGGACATACTGCGTTACATGATGTCATACTGAAGTCTGTCTGAATCTAAAAGCCTGCAGTGTTTCTCCAAGGGGTCCCCAACCTCCTTCTTCCACCCCTTCCACCCCAGAGCTATCATGTTCCCTTCTAAGTCCCAGTTCACAGAGGAGAGGCATCTGATTTTGGGGGAGGGGAGCTGAGTGCTTTCAGTCTTTCAAGTGCTGCTGCTCTCTTTGACAATGCATCCTGAGGTAGGTGTCTTTCCTGCTAACTATCTTACAGTGACCCTGCTCCCTGCTAAAAACAGGCACTCTGGGAGGCGCATTCATTCTTTCAGGCCTCTAGAGCATTGAAGTGGAGGATGCAGCAGAATAGTGTGGCTCTCTTGGAGGAGGGACTTTGAGACGATGGCTGATACGAAGGGAGAGCCAGGCCCAGTGGGTCACGGATTTGGCTATCCCACAACTAGGGACCATGTTTCCGTGCCCAAGTTGTGGAAGAAACCACTGGTCACCCCTATTATTGTCCCCACACTGTGGAAAATTTGCTGCTATCTGCTTGATTGTGGAATCTCAAAAAACCCGCTATAAACGGCACGTCAGTTTGGTTGGTTTGCCCATCCTGTATCATAAAAGTTCATTTAATCAAATAGGAACTCCTCACCATGGCTCTAAAGCACTCAATCACCTTGCCCCCTCCTACCTCACCTCGCTACTTTCCTACTGTAAGCTCATTGCGAGTAGAGAATGTGTCTTATATTGTACTCTCCCAAGTGCTTAGTACAGTGCTCTGCACATAGTAAGTGCTCAACAAATACAATTGACTGATTTAATATGTCCCTGTGGTAGGTAGAAACAGATTCTACAGTTTTCACAGTGCGAGTCCTACATTTAACAGTGTCCTGAAAAGTGGAGGCAAAACCCAATGTTGTTTGCACTCTGCAGAGATGTTCTGTCCTGCAGTCACAGGCTGCAGTGTAATCCCAATCAGCCATTTCACATTGCTTGCCTCTTGAAAGGGGGGCTAGATGAGAGATTGTGGATGGCTCAGCCCAAGCCTCACCCCTACTCGAAAACAACTTAAGCACATATCCTTACTGTCTAACAGTGACCCTACTCCCTGCTACAAACAGGCACTCTGGAAGGAGCATTGGTTTAGCATTAGATCAACATGAGTTTGTCCCCTTCCCTTCCTTCTCAGGGAAAAAGTCCAAACCAAGAAGTGGGCCCAGGACATTGGTCATTCAATTGCCAGTGAGGCCTCAGGGACACCGGATGGCCCCTGAGAGTCCGAGCAGCTATTTAGGAACACACTGCTCTCCTTGGATAAGGGAGGGGCTGGAAAAGCTGTTTTAAGCCTCACCAAACCCCAATTCGTTCACATGATTAAACTTCAATCTTGAGGTGCAACTTTTGATGGTGTCTCCCATCAGCAACGAAGGCTGAATCTCAGGTCTGAGACTTTGGAACCAAGCGCCTGGTGGAAGGATTTGATTTTGAGTGCTTGTGCTTTGCCCAGCATCACTTGTTCTTTGTCAGCTATGTTCCCATTTTACAGTTGAGGTCGGTGAGGCGCAGAGCAGTCAAGTGACTTGCCCAAGGTCACACAACAAAGAAGTGACAGAGCGGAGATTAGAACCCAGGTCCTTCTGACTCCCAGGCCATGCTGTTTCTCAGTGTTAGGGTCACTTCAGCCACAAATGGGTCCTAATGTGTCCCTAATGTGGGACAGGGATTGGGTCCAACACTATTCGTTTGTATTCAGCCCAGCATTTAGTACAGTGCCTGGCACATAGTAAATGCTTAACAAAATAGAGAGGGAGGAAATGAGTGGGAGAGAGGAAATTAATTCGTAGACCTGTGTGTTATATGCTGTAAACACACCTCCATTTGTTGCACTAAGAGACCCCTTAGAAGTTTGACCAGGTCAGTGATTCCCCCAATTTACCACCAGGATGTAAAGTTATTAATTTAGCATAATAAATCAGAGGAAGGAGGAAAGAGTAATATTGATACATGTTGAGGATTTGCTTTTTGCTGAGCACTGTGCTAAGTGCCAAGACAAAGCCAACACAGTCCCTGCCCCAGAAGGATAACAATCTGTGCAAGGAGGTGAACACAGGATAAAAAATAATCTTTCTGGCCATCTCAGAAACCAAAAAGAAGTCAAGAAAAATCCTTCCTTCCATAGCGCGGAAGCCTTCATTTTTCTGGCAGCACAGAGAGAGAAAAAAATAATTGTTTCACCGCCAGTTTCCTATATTTAAGTTGCAAACATCTCTACCGGGAAAGTCCTGGGCCTGTAAATGAAAAGTAGGTCTCTGAGACCCAAAAGGGCTGAAAGGGAAGTTTTTTGGGTCCCCTTGTAATTGAGGACATGAAATACTAGAGTCCAGCACCATTTAGAGCTGGCCGAGGAGCCCAGCTCTGTCCTTTGCCAAAGTCGGGTCACATGTCTGTCTGCATGGATAGAAGTAGAAGAGTGAGTGAGCATGGAGCCAGCCAGCAGGTTGGCTCACCTTTTCAGTGTTTGCAAGCTGGTACTTCCAGAGTTCTTGAAGGGGCTCCAGGTGTTGTCTTTGAAAGGGTAGGAAAAAGATTCCACTTAGCAATGCGGATCTGTTTCCACAATTTTGGGAGACATGATCCTTCATCCGTAGCAATGTGGCTGTTTCTGGTTGCATTCTCTAGGCACTCTGGAGCGGCATGAAACGGGAGATGGGGCAAAGGCCATCCTGAACTCCTGTGAGGATGCAGAGCTGGTATTACCTGAATCCGGCCTCCCGGGAGCCTTGGACCCTCACCGGCCAAAGAATGCTGAGCCCAAGTCCCCCAGCTCCCACAGACTTGGCCCACTTTCATCACCCATTTCTCATGCAGAGAAGTCTTTGCGGAAGGTAAGTGAAAAGCTGATGGCTGGATCTCTAGGCCAGTCGATGACATTAGGGAGAAACAATGTGGTAATAAAAATCATATTTAAAATGCAGCTCTGTAGACAGGAAAGTTCAAAGAGCTACATATTCCAGGCATCGCACCAAATGGTCAGAATGAATTAGGGGAAGATTGTGAGCGATGTGGCGATACACTGGCCGTGGCCTAAATGGGCCATTTGTTGCAATTACTCGATGCCATTTTTTTTTCCAGTTTGGCTACTGACTCAATCTAGTGCTGACTCTATTCTGGGTGGTTGTCATAAGGCAATTTTGGGGAAGGGAAAAAAATCCTAAATTTTTAATTATTCCCAATAAAGATTCTTAGAACCTTTGGAGTTAGCCCTAGGTGCCAATTCCATGTGTTGGGAGGGAAAGTCAGGGAAAGTCGGGGGAGAAGAGGCAGTGACCACCACAGTTGGCTGAGCCCTCCCAGGCTCTCAGCCATCCCAGGCTTCTGACGAGGTCTGATGGCTGTCAATCAGGCCTAAAAGACTTAAATGGTGACTCTAAGGCCTGTTTGCTCTTTGTGGCTGGTCCAGTTCCTTTCTTCTTTTGGCCTCTGCCTTCAAAATGAAAAGTTGGAAACTATATATGTAGAAGTAAAACCCAGGCAATCCATCAATCGATGGTACTTATTAAGCACTTACAGAGCACTGTACTAAACACTAGGGAGACTACAATACAATACAGCAGATATGTTCCCTGCCCGCAATGAGCTTAAACAGTCTAGTGATGAGCTTACAAGTGTTAGCCAGGGAAACAGTGGAGAGAAGAAGGGTGTATATGTGTTTACTTATCATTCTTCGCTCTCTGCTGTGACTATGGGGTACCATTTGTTGCCTAGGGTCCCAAATCCTGGCATAAATGAGCACTTACCTAGTGAAGAAAGGAGCAGGAGTATCCTGCATTGGTTCATGTTAATATCCTGCCAGACCACTCAAAGAGTTAGGGCAGAGATTGCAGGACACCTCCAGGAGATTCGGTCCAGTACGTTTTGGACAGCATGCCCTGCTTGCTTTTTGGATGGGAGGAGTTGCCCTGTCCATCACTTGAGTAGCCTGGGGCAGCTCACGGCCACATGTCCCCTTGCAGTTGGGCATATCACCTGTGGGAGGTTGTTACTTGCTGGCTCTGTACTAGGCCCCAGGCCGAGAGGTAAAATGGGGTGCCTTCTGGGCTCTGTGCCAAAACTCGCACGTCCCCTCTCCCCCCAGCTTCTCCAACCAGGTGGCCATGTGGAAAAAATCCTCTCCACTGAGAATTGTTGCAAACTCTAAACCATCTTCTCAGATACAGAAAGCATCATGGAATGATGACAGAGGATCCCAGCACTGTAAGAGTTTATACCATTATGTTTGGAGAGAGGCACAGGTCCTGCTGCTCCACCATAGCTAAACCTCAGCTGAGCCTCACTTCCGTGGGGGACGGACTTGTTCCTGGGTGTTCCCACACATGCGTGGTTTGCACTGTGGTCTCCTGGGATGTGTAGTCCCAGGGAACTCACAATGACAACTACACATGTGTCAGCGGTGATGAGGGGGTTGCCACATTCATTTGCCTACTTGCCTGAGTAACCCTGAAGTGGAAGCTCTCCGTTCCAGGAATATTTCATCAGATCCAGTCAAGGGTGCTGAACAAAACACTGTCATTAGGCCTGGAACACCAGAGTTGGAGGGAGAACCAAGCTCTCAACAGGCTGGGAAATTATTTATTTAGCCCTAAATCCTGCATAGGCAACGGGTGATGAGTATCTCTAGGTGGGTGTGACCCCTGATGGGTTTGCGGCTGTGATGTATCACTCTGTTTATTCTAGCCCACACCAGGGTGGCCTGGTAGGCTGAGTCCATGCTGGGTACTGACAGTCTCTGCCCACAGCGAAGTGTTTTTACTGTGACAAAACCACCCCACCACCTGTGTCTCGCTCATGATACCTGGTTCCCCTGACACACCAGGTGACATTGAGAAGACTGAATTTGACTCCCAATCCCCCAGGATGGTGGGGAGGGTGTACAGATTCCCCATGGGAGTTCTGGGTCAGAGCACCCTGGCTCCAAAACCTTCCCTCCAGGACAAGCACAGGGGATGGTCAGAATTGAACCAGCTTCCGAATCACCATTCAGCTTCTCAGGCCTTACCATCTGGCTGAGCACCGGGCTTTTCATCCCTTCTCTGCCCCTTATCTGTTGTGTGACTTTGGGCAAGACTCTGCCTCTCAGTTTCCCCATAAGTAAAGTGGTAATTAATTGCTATCTTTGAGCTCCATCTAGGACAGAGATGGTATTCATTCATTCATTGTCGTATTTATTGATAACTTACTGTGTGCAGAGCACTGTACTAAGCGCTTGGAAAGTACAAGTTGGCAACATATAGAGACGGTCCCTACCCAACAACGGGCTCACAGTCTATAAGGGGGAGACAGACAATAATCTAACGTGGTGATCATGTATCTACCCCTGCACTTAGTACAATTCTTGGCACACAGTAAGTGCGTAACAAACACCACATATAATCTGTGCCATGTTTCTTTCCAAAGTGTGGTTCCCTCTGCCATTTTAGAAAATGAGCATCGCCTTATTGCCCTCACCACCACTGTTATATCCGGGAGAGTCTGTTGTTTTCCTCCTTAGTGGTATTCTGAGCCCTGCTGCTGGTCCATTGGAAAGAGCACTGCTCTGGGAATCCAAAGGCCTGGATTCTAGAGCTGGCTGTGCAATTAGGGAAATACCTGCTGAGGTCATGCCATCAGCTGTGAAGGTTTCAGACCAAAGGACTACGTCGAGCCCTCTGTATGGTGGACAGAACCAGCAGGAATCCTGATAATAGGTGGCTAATGGGAGCATCCACTTATCTGTCAATCAATCAGTGATACTTATTGAGCACTCACCGTGTACAGAAGCAGCGTGCCCTAATGGATAGAGCAGGGGCCTGGGAATCAGAAGGAACTGGGTTCTAATCCCAGCTCCACCACTTGTCTGCTGTGTAACTCTGGGCAAGTCACTTCACTTCTCTAAGTTTCCGTTCCTTCATCTGTAAAATGGGGATTAAGACTGTTAGCCCTATGTGGGACAGGGACCACGTCCAACCTGATTATCTTGTATCTACCCCAGTGTTTAGAACAGTGCCTAGCACATAGTAAGTGCTTAACAAATAGCACCTATTGTTATAGAACACTGTACTAAGCACTTGGGGAAGTACAATACAGTTAAGTTGGTAGACACAATCTCTGCCCATGAAGAGCTTATAAATCTGCAGGGGGGAAAGGTCTACAGGCGACGGCCTGCCAGGCTGATGCTGTGCAGTCACTAGAACCGTAAATGCACGCTGCTTGAAAGGAACCTTTACGTGTACATCATGATGTGATTTACCCCTGCCCACCTATGTGGTTGGATAAAAGGAGGAAGTGAGGAGCAGAACTGCTTGCAGAATTTGTAATTCTTTGACAAAGTGCCTCCCATTTACTACAGAACCATCACCTCTGGACATCCTACCCTGTCAAGTGATCCTGCCTCTGCTGCTTGTGCTGGGTGTGTGTCCCCTGGAGACTGGCCAGCTCTCCTTGTCCTTTAAATCACCTCCATGCCCAGCCCAGAGAAGCAAATGCTTAAAGGATATTAATCATTGTAAGATTCCTGGAGGGACACAGTCAGAGTGGCAAGGAGTAGGTTTTTGGTCCTTCCACTGAGGTTTCCCCTTTCCACTAGTTAGGACAAGAGGGAACCAAGCCAAAATGAAAGGAGGAGGAATTCAAGTTAGACCTGAGGAAGGGCTTGTGAGGGCTGGTTTGTGAGCCTCTGGAATCCTTTCCCAAGAGAGGTTGTGGAAGTCCTCCCTGAATATTTTAGGGTCACAGGGTAGAGAAGTAACTCTGTAAATAGTTTAAGAGGACATAGGGAAGCAGCATAGCTCAGTGAGAGGAGCCTGGGCTTGGGAGTCCGAGGTCATGGCTGCTAATCCTGGCTCCGCCACTTGTCAGCTGTGTGACTTTGGGCAAGTCACTTAACTTCTCTGGGCCTAAGTTACCTCGTATGTAAAATGGGGATTAAAAAGTGTGAGCCCCACTTGGGATGACCTGATTACCTTGTACCCGCCCCCCCCCCCCCCCCCCAGTGCTTAGAACAGTGCTGGGCACATAGTAAGCGCTTAACAAATGCCATCATTATTATTATTATTATAGGGGGATGGACTAGATGATTCAGGGTTGCTACAAACCCATTTAGGTGACCAAGCTTCATCCCACGGCCTTGGATTTGAGGGTACCCACTAACATGCTCATCATCGGCAATGGCCTGTCTGCCTATAGAATGAGTCAGCCCCTCTACTTACAGTCATTTATTCATTCAGAAAAGCTCTCTGCTTGTATTCATTTTACTGGATTTGAGAAAGTATACATTTGAGCTTGTCCCTGCCCCTCTGGGTGTTTACGAGAATCCAAATATGTACCTGGACCAAATACGTATTCAGGATGCATTTGAATTGAGATGTAGTGTACCAAAGACAACATGGTACTTATTTCTGACCTCTACCTGACCTCAGGGTGATGTCTAAAGTTGCTTCTGGTGCCATTTGCTGTAAAGTCTTATTAGACCATTATCCAGCTAAGCAACTTGCAAAGCAGATGGTGCTTTGATGGTGCAGGCTACTGACACAAAATCCGGTCCACTCTTACCTTATCAACAGGAATATATGTCCATATTTATGTAAGTAGATACACATAATATATGCATCTGGGCTTCCACGTGCCCTTATTTTTCAGATGAAAAAACCTTAAGATTAAGGAAAGTCTTGCCAAGGGCTGGAGATGAGACATTCAGATAAAAGGGCACATTCTATTTGAGTATTCATTGCTCTAAAGCAACAGATACACAGCAGTGTAGAGACAGGTTTTTGAGATCGTTATACTGGAATGTTAACTTTCAATTAATGGAGTTGGCACACTCTGGAAGAGAACAAGTTGTTTGTTTTGTCAAAATTCATGATGATGTCATGTTTAATTCTTCATGTAACGTGATGGTTTTCACACTTAGCCTTTCAGTAATGTAATTTAAAAAGAAATGATTTTGTAATTTTGTTTCTCCAAAGTGGCTAAGTGTGACTTGTACCCACGTTTCCCAGACAGGTTTACTCTGTTATAAATATGTTTTCCTAACTGATAGACTATTGTGCTGGAAATAACCCGCTCTTTAAAAAGCACAGACTAAGGGGTTTGATTCAGCTGTGGACAGTAATGGCTGGCTAATGTGATATTTATATTTGCATCTGCTGGTCCCACATTTTAAATGTAATGTGCTGTTCTCCAGTCTCTGATGCACAACGTCTGCTCTGGTTGACTTTCCAAATGGAGTTGGAATTCATGCTAAATTGCCTTTCAGAAGTGAGTGAAAAGAACTTGACTTCACCAAGAGTAGTGCCTCATTTGCATTTTATATCCACCCAGCCGATGAGGTACACAGTGCCTTTGGGAGGGTGTCATGCAAGCACGTGACATCATTATGAAGACCGAGGCCCTCTGGAGTGATGCCTACATTTTCTTTCGGTGACAAACAAACGACCTGATTTGTGGCCTCCGGGATGCACGCTCTCGTTGGGTCCCCGCCTGAAAGGTCGAGGAGCATAGTGTCACTTAACATTTCAGAGGCATCCCTGACTGTGTTCAGAGACCATGTCCAAAGTTGGTAATTCAGAGGCCATGCAGCCAGGCCCAAAATGCCCCCTATATCCACATGTGTGGTAACCTATTCCATCAGGGGCAACGGAGAAGAAGGCTCCAATGTCATGGAGCCTGGTTGCTTCCCTCCTCCCCTTGGTCAGCACGTGCCAGCGAGGACCGCCCGCAACAGAAGGGCATCATCCTGCCACGCGTGACAAACGCGGTTAACACCAGATCCATATTAATGTTATCAGGCTCCCTTGATGTATTTAAACAGATTTTAATTATTTTCAGCGTCCAAAGGCCTGAAATATAGACCTTAATAGTCCTTCAAAGAAAGCTTACTTAATGTGTGAATGTAAAACCTCTCATAAAAATGAAACTTTTATATCGGCCTTAGTCATTGACATAGGTTATTCATCAAGTCAGCAATTTGTGTGGCAAAGTGCCATTTGAATAGTGTATTGTTCGAATACTTATGGTCCACTTGACAAGGGCTCTTGCTGTAAATAGTGCAATTTGACTCCAGCTGTTAAAGAGGGGATTTGACAGCAGCCAAATAGAATGGAGATGCTTTACTGCCCCGCGGAAAAATCAATTGTGGGTGCTTGTCCAGGGTAACCTGTTCTTTTCTCTCACGCAGATTTATACAAGACTATCTCGAGTTTAGAGGTGGAAGTTTAAATATTATTTTAAAAGCGGCTCACTTTTAGTTTCAAATTAAAATGGTGATAGATGGCATGCAGGCAGAGTCTGCGGACCCATCGGTCGTATTTCCCCATCCCCTCCACGTTGATGCACAATTACAAGAGTATTTGGGTCTGCCAGTTTGTATGGCTGGAATTACAGTAAAATATGAGTACAGATATCGTGGGACTATGCTCTGTGTCCAACACAGTGAGTCTCTTTTTTCTGGGTGGATTTTTTTTTTTTTTATCAATTTCTCTTTTGTGTCTCCCTCCCATCCATTCCACGGGCATTCATTTTTAGACATTGTAAGTTTCTTTGT
The DNA here is from genome assembly GCF_015852505.1 of Tachyglossus aculeatus. Classification (NCBI taxonomy): domain Eukaryota; kingdom Metazoa; phylum Chordata; class Mammalia; order Monotremata; family Tachyglossidae; genus Tachyglossus; species Tachyglossus aculeatus. The sequence continues at coordinate 33,086,493 of NC_052073.1, read as the reverse complement.
GGTGGTGTTTGGAGCAAGCTCTACAGCCACGGTCAGGCACTAAAATCATGGCAGGTCTTCCTCAAGCAGGGTCTTGCAGGTTTTAAAGAGTTTTTCTGAGCAGTACTCAGGGATGCAAGGTTGCTATGATACCTGACTGGTGGCAATCGGTATTGGCTCACTGCTCTTAATTACAATAGACTGCTCACAAGAGCTCTCAGTTTATTGGGTTTCGGGAGTGGCTTTGGGTGTGATTTTTAAGGGCCTTATCTCAGTAAATGGGCAATTGTGTGCAAAATGGGAAATGGTGGATAAATGCTCAAAAATTGGATATTTCATTTTAAAAGTTTTGTAGGGTCTGAAATATTCCTTCCTTTCTTGATTTCTTTCTGTCTTTCCCTTTTTCTTTCCTTCTTTCTCTCCTTTTTCTCCTATTCCAGAAATCATTATTAAAATCTCCAACTGAATTCTGATATTTAATTTAATGAGTTCATGCCGTTGTTGATAGTGCTATAGTAGTTAGTAGTAAGATAGCCTGGAATGTCCCTGTAAATGTGGACATTGAGACACCTAGGACATCATGTATGTTATCACCGGGCACACTATTTCGCAGAAGGCTGAATTTGGAGCCATTTGTTGGAGGGGACCCTCCCTGGCATTCCTCCACCCCCAACATGTTCTAGAGCCAATCTGTGGACTCCAGCTCCCATGCCTGAGCTGAGAAACTTGGCAGCAGGAGATGTGGTAGAGGAAACCTGGGTATTTAAGATAAAAACCCCAGAAGACATTAAGGTTTCTGCTGCCAGTCGATCCTGGACAGAAGACTGACCAGTTAGAAGCCAAGCTGTCTTGTCTGACCCTGAATGACTGACCACCCTGGTTAGTGGTGAGCCACTGAAAAGTATGAAAAACTCAGCAAGGCATACGTATGTTCTTTTATTCCCTCCTAGAGTGAAAGGTGTAGAAATAATTACCTTATCCATTACTAGTTTACACTGAAGAGATAGAAAGCAAAATAAGAATTCATAAGGCTGCTTTCCTAACACTGCTTTACTTGGTGACCTTTGAGGTTCATTCAAGGTCTGTGGTATTCTTTTTATAACCGCCACCACACTGGTGTCTAGGAGAGGAGAGTTCTTTACTGGGTTTCAGATACCTCAGTGAATATTCCTGACCATGTGAGGAGGGAGTTTCTTTGATTACCCATCTGCAGCCATTCGCTATCCCACTGCGAATTTGGTTTGGCTCAGAAAGGAAAGGCTTGCAGGGTGACCAGGACTCCACTAGGGGAACCAAAGTTTGCTTTTTGACATCTTGTCCAAACAGAAAAGGAACAGGAATATGATGTGCTTAGTGGATGTTGTGCAAAATATCAGTCTAAGCATCAGATTTCTCCACAATGGTGCTGGGACTGCAGAGAAAATGAGAATGGAAAAAATACTCAGTAGGATTGGTGATTTCTCTTGGGAATCTGAAAGGTTTGGTTCAAAAATGTAAGGTATTTACCAGTGGAGGGAATAGCAGCACTAACAGATATCTTGGTCACAACCCCAAGACCGAACTGGATAAACCGCCACCACCCCCAGCCAACTCCTCCTGCCTGGTGAAAAAAAGAATCAGGAACTTCAAGGGGACCTGTAATAATAATAATGACATTTATGAAGCACTTACATGCTAAACTCTGAGGTAGGTACAAAGTTATCACATGGATGGTCCCTGTCCTAAATGGAGTTCACAGTCTATCTTATTCCTATTTTGTAGATGAGGAATCTGATGCCTAGAGAGGTTAAGTGACTTGCGCAGGACCACACAGCAGACCAGTGGCAAAGCCTGGACTTGAAATGAAGTTTTCTGACTCCTGGTCCTATGCTCTGCCACTAGACCCCCGTGCCTCCCACCCGTAATAGGTTTGAAGGGCACCCAGTTTGGTGGCCTAATGGAAAGAGAGCCAGTCTGGGAGTCAGAAGATCCAGATTTTAATCCTGCCTCTGCTGCTTGCCTGTTGGGTGATCCTGGACAAGTCACTGAACTGCTCTGTGCCTCAGTTTACTCATCTGAGAAATCAGAGTTCGATATACCCATTCACCTTCGTATTTGGACTATGAGTCCAATGAGGGTCAGGGACTGTGCATAGCCTGATTTTCTTGTTTCTTCTACAGTGCCAGGCACATAGTAAGCCCTCAACAAACACAAGGATTTATTTATTTATTTATTTATTTATTTATTTATTTATTTATTTATTATTTAACCTAATCCAATCTTTCCACTCTATATTAGTGGAAAGGGAACAGGGCTGGAGTCAGGAGACCCAGGTTCTATTTCCAGCTCTGCCACTCACCTGATAAGTGACCTTGGGCAATTAAATCACTTAACTTCTCTATGCCTCAGTTTCATCATCTATAAAATGGGTGCTCTTAGAGCCCCGGTTGTCCTATCTGATTCTCTCATCCAGCATGGTGCTTGACATGTAAGTTTAAAAGTATTAAATTGGAAGTGCTTAATAAATACCATCATCATTATCATAATCTGAATTTTTAAAAATATTAAATTGGGCGCAAATCCTTTTGAAACACCAATTAGCCTCATTCATTCATTCAGTCATATTGAGCACTTACTGTGTGCAGAGCACTGTACTAAGCCAGATGGTTTGGCTTTTGGGTGCCGTGACCCCAGTGGCCAGGGTGTTGAATAAGACTAGCCACTGCTCAGAATTGCCTTGACAGTAGCAGAGCCATTACCCCAAATAGGGAATTTCCTGTGATTTCCCAGGCTTTGTGTAACAAACAACGATATTCAGAGTTCTAGGAGGTGAGGTTTCTAGAACTTCATAGATTATCAAGTTGCTTTATGGATCAGATGGTTATAGGAGGAGAGAAAAATAGGAAAATAAAATCTATTTCTTGAAAGCTGGTAATATCACCTATTGACTGATAGTACCAATAGGACTCATTTGAATTCACTAACAGCAAGTTATATTGGAACTGGTTTTAAGAGATTAACACACTCGTTGGACAATCAAGGAATACATCTCCGATAAGAAAGCTTGTGTGTGTGTGTGTGTGTGTGTGTGTGTGTGTGTGTGTGTGTGTGTGTATGTGTGTGTGTATTAAAGCGGCGTGACCTGACTGAGAAGAGCCCAAGAATGGGTGTTGGGAAACCTCCATTCTAGGCCCAGCTCTTCATCTGACACGCTGTGTGATTTTGGACTAGTGTCTTAAGCTCTCTGAGCCTCAGTTTCCCCATCTGTAAAATGTGAAAAGATGGTCAGCATCCTTTGGGATAGGGACGGCATCTCCCCTAGCCTTTAGTGTGTACTTTGTACTTAACAAGTGCCATAAAAACAGTTATGAATTTGGAAGATTGTTTCATTCGTTTTCAACGTGAATGATGTCATTGCTGTGGTTTTATCCTTTGAAAATAATTAAATGCTAATATCCCAAGTGAAAGACCAAGTAATAAAGAACCCCACCCAACAAAAATTTCCAGTTCATTCCCACTGCAAAACTGGGTTTAACATTGGGCTCATTCCCAGCCTGAGCCCCTCTTCCCCTCTTCTCCCTCCCCATCCCCCCTGCCTTACCTCCTTCCCCTCCCCACAGCATCTGTATATATGTATATATGTTTGTACATATTTATTACTCTATTTATTTATTTATTTTATTTGTGCATATTTATTCTATTTATTTTATTTTGTTAATACGTTTTCTTTTGTTCCCAATCTCCCCCTTCTAGACTGTGAGCCCACTGTTGGGTAGGGACCATCTTTATATGTTGCCAACTTGTACTTCCCAAGTGCTTAGTACAGTGCTGTGCACACAGTAAGCGCTCAATAAATACGATTGAATGAATGAATGAATGAATGGTCTGTAACCATCTGCTCTGCTGTTTTGGGAAATGGGATGGAAAATGTCTCTTCCCCTCACCCACTGACTTTCCTTTACCTAGATCCTTCCCTAGTCCTAAATGAAAAGCCCTTGGACCTATTTGGCTTTGCATGTCTGCATGGAGCAACTGGCTCTTATTTCTTCTTAGATTTGGTCGGCCTTAAGTCCCTGTTCTAGCCACCTTAGAGACTGACACCTTCCCCTTTGCAAACAGATTTGGGTTTTTCCACACATGAAAAATTAGCTTCACTCTGCTGCCCAGATCATCTTTCAGAAATAACAATCAGGTTGTATCTCCTCAATCCTCAAGAAGCTCCAGTGGTTGCCCATCCACTTCTACATTAAACAGAAACTGTTTACCATAACCTTGAAAACACTAAATCAACTTGCCTCCTCTTACCTTAGCTTCCTGATTTCTTACTACTACTACTACTAATAATGTTGCTATTTGTTAAGTGCTTAGTATGTGCAAAGCACTGTTCTAAGTGCTGGGGGCGGGGGGATCCAAGCTGATCAGGTTGTTCCCCGGGGGGCTCACAGTATTAATCCCCATTTTACAGATGAGGTAATTGAGGCACAGAGAATTTAAGTGACTTGCCCAAGGTCACAAAGCAACCAAGTGGCAGAGCTAGGATTAGAACCCAGGTCCTTTGACCACCAGGCCTGTTTGTTTTTCCACTAGGCCACGCTATTTCCCATATATTTATTTATATTGTCTTGACGGTACGCTCCTTGTAGGAAGGGAACATTTCTACCCACTCTGTGTTATTGTACACTCCCAAGTGCTTTGTACAGTGCTCTGCACACAGTAAGTGCTCAAAAAATATGATTGGAAAGTGTAGAAATTGAAGCACGGAGAGGGTAATTGATTTGCCCAAGGACACACAGTGGCAGAGCTGGGATGAAACCCAGGTCTCCCAACTCCCAGTCCCCTTTCTCTTCCCACTGGAACTCATTGCAGATGGCTAGGCACTGCTTCCCAGCGTATATGGGGCACCCCCCCCACCCCAACAGCTACTTTACTGCAAAATGCCTCAGTTTCCTCTCTTGCCAGGGACCCCATATATCTCTGGCAGCTGGTATACCTGGCCCTGGTAAGCTCTAAGCCCCAGTTTCTATAGTTGGGCAGATCAAAGCTAGAAGGATATTTCTAACACACCTCTGGTTCCCCTCCACCCAGTAGTACCGCAGGCCAGCTCCTTTGGGTCAATCCAAAATCCTGCTTGATCTTTCCATCCCAACCCAGTGGGAACATGGGAGATAAGGAGAAGTCTTGGGGGCATTTCATACCCCACAATCATTTCCTTTTATATTAAGCTTCCTCCCTAATCCCATCAGCCATAGTCAACGCAATTGACCGAGCCACCTAACCCAGCCCTGGCCTTCCGTCTCCTCTTCCTCCCCACCGACACCACGCTCCCCAACCAAACGCGGCGGGAGAAAATTCCACTGAAACAGTCCGAGGAGCAGCTCCACGGGGCTGGCCTCAACAGCTCATTGTTCCCTTCGCCGGTCCTGCCAGCCCCTGACAGAAGGGCCAGTCAGAGGCCGTGACCTGACCCCTCCTGCCGTCAGCTGCTGCCATCCAATTTTCTGTGGCTAATGGTGTTCGGGCCAGTTCCAGTGTGGAGGCTCAGACATTTCTCTCCACAGCATCCCAGCAGGGAGCACGTTGATCGTTAAAGAAGATCTGGCCATCTTGCTCTGGCCAGCTGGCCCATGGTGGTCACTGCTCTCAGCAACCGGGCTCCTGAGCCCTGGCAGAGGCCTATCTGGTGGAGACACTTAGAGAGTGGGGTGAGCTTGCCAGAGAAGGTGACGGCCCCACTGTACGCTAACACAGCTCTGGCTGCAACGCTCACCTTGCTGGGACCGAGTTGCTACCTCACCCTCAGGGTGTCTGGACTGGCTCCCAACCCAGCCATGGTGGCCAGCCCTGTGCTGTCAAAATCAGTTTTCCCCTCCAGATGGAAGACTGAGGAGGCACTACAGTCCACACTATAAGGCCACCTGAGCCGGGGGTGGCAGCCTGAATGATTGTTCCCATTTCTGTGGCCCTCCCCCTCTCCCATAATGTCCGACCCTCCCTTCCTCTGCATTGCCAAGTCAGGTTGGGGGTGGGCAAAGCAGCCAGAAATAGGAGAGGCCAACTGGGCTCGTGCTGCCAGTGTTCAAGTTTTCTGACCGAAGAACCAGCTAGGGCATGTAATGTGATTGCCTGATGAAATTCTGGCCACTGAGGTAACTACCTCCTGGGTTATGTCTCTGTGGCACAACACTGGCCAGTGTGATTGGCACGATGTGGGGATCACTTGGGCCCTAAGTGGATCCTGCTCATGAAGTAGCACTTGCTTCCACTTTGCAGTGTGTTGTCCCCCCAGCCCGCTTACTCACTCTTGGCCCTCTGAACCCCAGTGGGAACACCCTTGGTAGGGAGAAGAGCCTGCTGGTGGCTCTGTGAGAATGCCCACTATCAGCATAAACAATTCCTTCGAGAAGGTGCTCCATTACGACCCAATACTCGTCAGGATTCCTGAAGGAAAACTTCACTGCTACTCTAGTTCTCTGCCCAAGACCTGGCTCTCCTGGGGCCTAGATGCAAGGGAGCCAAATGGCTCTCCTGATGCCTGACTGAAGAGCTCTTGGTTCTATAATAATAATAATAATAGTGATAATAATATTGGTTAAATGTTTGCTCTGTGCCAAGCACCACACTAAGTGCTGAGCTGTGTACTAAGCACCGAGCACACTGCAAGTGCTAGCAGCAGACAATGCTCACAGGCGCACCAGGATCTGTTTGTGGCCACAAAACCATGCCTCATTCACATTTCTGACCGTGGCCTCTAAGGTTCTCTTTTGTTCTGTGCCCCTGCCCTCTGTACTTTGTGCCTGATGGTGTAATTCTCATTGCCTTCTCAATCTCCATTCTGGCTTTAAGGTCCTGGCTTCTTTTTCAGGAATGGGGCATCCAATATGTCAGCCTTCAGCTGACCTGTCCATCTCCTGGCCTCTCTTCCCAAAGCAGTGTGGCTTAGTGGAAAGAGCACGGGCTTGAGAGTCAGAGTTCGTGGGTTCTAATCCCAGCTCTGCCACTTGTCAGCTGGGTGACTGGGCAAGTCACTTAACATCTCATCTGTAAAATGGGGGTTAAGACCATGAGCCCCATGCAGGACAACCTGATTACCTTGCATCTACCCCAGTGCTTAGAACAGTCCTTGGCAAATAGTAAACACTTAACAAATACCATAATCATCATCATCTCTTGGCTGTGTCTATGACTTCCTAGTCATGGCTTAAAAGTGACACCTGGGTTCAGAGAGCCCTGGGAGAGGACTGCAGAGGCTCTGAAGTGGATGGGAAGCTCAGTGGTCTCCTCTGGAGAAATGCCCAAGGTTTGGGTTGTTCTGAATGGGCTTCCCGCAGATGGCGGTAGAATATTGTCACATCGTGCTGCATCCCTTAGGTATGCGACATCACATGATGGTATCCATGAGACCTGTCAGTGACCCCTCTATGTAACTCCCCGCCAGACTTCTCAAGCATAGTTCTCCTTCCCCGAGGGGCCTCAGTCTGTCCTGGTGGTGATGGTGATGGTGGCGGTGGTAGTGATGATATCTGGGACCTGCTGAAAACCTGTTGTCCTATGTCTGTGGAAAACCCAGGGATCTGTTCCTCATGTATCAAGACTGAAAGCGATGAAAGTGGCAGATGGCAGGCTTTCTTTTTTTCTGCCTGTGCAATAGAAGGCTGATAAAACGAAACATCTTCTAAGTCCATTTTCAATCCGGGGTTCGATCTGAATTGCCAGAGACAGATCTAGAAGAGAGGAACCACTCCCATATGGAGTGTCTGGGGTCGGGGATGCTCAGTTGATAATTAGACAACGCATCCCTGGGAAATGTCAATAAGGCAGAGAGAGAATCACCTTTTAAAGATTGGAGTGGGAGGCAAGGGTGAGCATTGGGGGAGGAAGGGAAATCGGTGGGGAATAATGAGTTTACTAAAACAAGGTAGTCAGGCATGCTGGGGGGGCTCCCTCCGCTATCCCATCGCTCACCCTGCTGGTTCCACTCTTTGGCTCCTAGGTCAGGTGACCCTCTTAAAGTTGCCATTGGCAGATGGCAACTCATTTCTGGATGCCCCCACCAATTATTTGGGTTCAAACACGCTAACTCAGTGTTTCAGTGTTGGAGTTGAATGAAAGTGTTTTCTCAGAGCACAGGGGTGTTCGTGGCTCAGTGGAAAATGCACGGGCTTGGGAGTCAGAGGTCATGGGTTCTAATCCCTGCTCTGTCACATGTCTGCTGTGTGACCTTGGGCAAGACACTTAACTTTCCTGAGCCTCAGTTACCTCATCTGTAAAATGGGGTTTAAGACTGTGAGCCCCACGTGGGACAACCTGATCACCTTTTATCCCCCCCCCAGTGCTTAGAACAGTGCTTTGCACATAGTAAGTACTTAACAAATACCATCATTATTCTCCTGTTCCTTGCCCTGCAGGAGCAGTGGGCCAGGAAAAGTGCCACAGATGCCATGATCAGTTTCCCTTCCCCCTCTGGTCTTCAAACCGATTCAGGCAGCAGATGAGAGCAAGATCCTGGCTGGCCTTAGATAAGAGACTTTGTTTGATCTCATATGATGCTTAGGTACCCTTTGGTGCCACAGTTGGCGACTAAATATTAGCCCTGGTGGGTCACTGACCCTTTCCAGGATCGCCCCACCGAAGGTCTCATGCATTTAAACCCTTAAACTGGTTTCATCTGTGTTGTGAGCACTGTGCAGTGAAGGTTGGTATTTCTTTTCTCAGCTCAGACACAGAGCAAGGAAAGATAGAGTAGGGTTCTTTCCTCTGGGCTCCTTCTGTGCTTTTCCAACAACTGTTACTGGTTCTGTGGCTGCAGCTTCTGCCTTTCTCTGGACCAAAAGCTCTCCCTTTTTCTCTCATCATCCTGGCCAAAGGGCCAATTGACAATGGTCAATATGTTTCTGCTTCCATGAACTCCATACCGAGATCCTATGTAGGGCCAATTCTGGGTCAATACTTGTGGAACCATCTGGTCCATGGAGACAGATCATCTTGCACTTATCTGGAAAGGAGCCTGAGAAGTCATCATTCTGGTGAGTGACTAAACCTTTCAGGCCAGAGGGATGTCAGTTAAATATCCCTGGGGACAGAGATCCACCACTTCCCCCAAAGACCAGGTCTAGCATGTTTCTCCCTCAGCCAGAGCCTCCCAATGATTAGGAAGTTCTTTCAAATGTCCAACCTAAATCTCTCCTGTTTTCCTCTTGCTTGTTTCTCATTGGAAATAAAGACCACTGTTGAGCGACCTTCCCCATCAAAACTCTCATATATTTGAAGATGATTATTTAATCATCATCTCCCTCCAGGCTGTGAGCTCACTGTGGGCAGGGAATGTGTCTGTTTATTGTTATAGTGTAGTCTCCGAAGTGCTTAGTACAGTGCTTTGCACACAGAAAGTGTTCAGTAAATACAATTGAACTGAACTCCACCTTCTGTCCACTGGGCTAAGCAGCCTCAGTACTTTTAACCATTCCACAGAAGACTGGTTTTCCATTTCTTTGGTCTATCCTGTCATTTTCTGGAACTCTCCAGTTTCCCTGAATATTTTTGAAAATTGGATTCATTTATTCATTCATTCACTCATATTTATTGAGCGCTTACTGTGTGCAGAGCACTGTACTAAGCGCTTGGGAAGTACAAGTAGGCAACATATAGAGACGGCCCCTACCCAACAACGGGCTCACAGTCTAGAAGGGGGAGACAGACAACAAAACAAAACATGTGGACAGGTGTCAAGTCATCAGAATAAATAGAAGTAAAGCTAGATGTACATCATTAACAAAATAAATAGAATAGTAAATATGTACAAGTAAAATAAATAGAGTAATAAATCTGTATAAACATATATACAGGTGCTGTGGGGAGGGGAAGGAGGTAGAGTGGGGGGATGGGGAGAAGGAAAGGGAAAAGGGGGCTCAGTCTGGGAAGGCCTCCTGGAGGAGGGGAGCTCTCCGTAGGGCTTTGGAAAATATGGGAACGCTTCATGAATTTGCGTGTCATCCTTGCGCAGGGATACAAGACAAAGCTGTCTGGTGTGAGGGATAATCGAGAGGTGCCGTTCAGGTGACATTCTGACTTCTCAACTAGCAGTCCTTTTCTGCTACTGCACAGGCAGCTTTTGGTCATTGTGACCTTCAGGTCTTTTTGTACTGTATTTGTACCAGTCTTTTTCCCATCCTGTGTTTATGTGTGTGGGTATGCACGTGCGTCCGCACGAGCATGCATGTATGCTAGCCCTAAGTGCATCACCTTTTTATCATCCCTAGTGAATTTCAGTGTTGCATCATAGGCCATATTTTGGGATTGTTATAAAACTTTCCCTTTTTTTTCTGGTATTTGTTAAGCACTTACTATCAATCCATCAATTGTGTTCATTGAGTGCTTACTATGTGCAGAGCACTGTACTAAGCAGTTGGGAGAGTACAATACAACAGAATTAGCATACACATTTCCTGACAATATGTATCTGTATATATCTGTATTCAACTATATATGTATTGGTATATCTGTATATATCTGCAATTTGTCTACTACTTATTTATACTTATGTCTGTCTCCCCCCTCTTGATTGTGAGCTTGTTGTGGGCAGGAATGTGTCTGTTTGCTGTTATGCTGTACTCTCCCAAGCTCTTAGTACAGTGCTTTGCACACAGTAAGTTTACTCAATAAATACAATTGAATGAATGAATGTCCATAATGAGCTTACAGTGTAGAGGGAGAGGAAGACACTAATATGAATAAGTAATTTATAATACATTATTTAAAGATATGTACATAAGTGCTGTGGGGTTGGGATGGGGTGAATATCACAGATTGAAGTGCATAGACTATTCATTCACTCATTCATTCATTCAATCGTATTTATTGAGTGCTTACTGTGTAGAGCACTGTACTAAGCACTCGGAAAGTATCATTCAGCAATAAAGAGTGACAATTCCTGGCCACAATGGGCTTACTCTCCACAACTCTTCTCTGTTGGCTTCCAAGCTCTCCTTCACCTTGCCCCCTCCTACCTCACCTCCCTTCTATCCTTTCGCAGCCCAGTCCGCACACTCCGCTCCTCTGCTGCTAACCTCCTCACTGTGCTTCGTTCTCGCTTGTCCTGCCGTCGGCCGCTGGTCCAAATCCTACCTCAGGCCTGGAATGCCCTCCCTCCAGCCATCTGCCAGACTAGCTCTCTTCCTCCCTTCAAAGCCCTACTAAGAGCTCACCTCCTCCAGGAGGCCTTCCCAAACTGAGCCCCCCCCCTTATCTTCTGCTTCTCCTCCCTTCCCCATCACCCCCACTCCCTCCCTCTGCCCTCCCCCCCCTCCCCACAGCACTTGTGTATATTTGTACATATTTATTACTCTATTTATTTTATTAATGATGTGTATACATCTAGAATTCTATTTATTTTGATGGTATTGACACCTTTCTACTTTTTCTGTTTTGCTGTCTGTCTCCCCCTTCTAGACTGTGAGCCCGTTGCTGAGTAAGGACTGTCTCTATCTGTGCCAAATTGTACTTTCCAAGTGCTTAGTAGAGTGCTCTGCACACAGTAAACACTCAATAAATGTACTTCCCAAGCGCTTAGTACAGTGCTCTGCACACAGTAAGCATTCAATAAATACGATTAAATGAATGAATGAATAAATATTATCGAATGAATTAATAGAAGGGAGGAGATAGACATCAAAACAAGTAAACAGGCATCAATACCAAGTGCTGGGGTAGATACAAGTGAATTAGGTTGGATGCAGTCCCTGTCCCACATTCATTCAATCGTATTTATTTAGCACTTACTGTGTGCAGAGCACTGTACTAAGAGCTTGGGCTCACAGCCTTAATCCCCTTTTTACAGGTGAGATAACCGAGGCACAGAAAAGTAAAGTGACTTGTCCAAGGTCTCACAGCAGACAAGTGGCAGAGCTGGAATTAGAACTCAGGTCCTTGTGACCCCCAGGCCCATGCTCTATCTACTAGGCCATCCTAGTAGAAGCAGCATGGTTTAGTGGAAAGAGCACGGGCTTGGGAGTCAGAGGTTGTGGGTTCTAATGCCACCTCTGCCACTTGTCAGCTGTGTGACAACTTCTCAAGTGACTAAGCAAGTCACTTAACTTCTCTGTGCCTCAGTTACCTCATTTGTAAAATGAAAATTAAAACTATGAGCCACACGTGGGACAACCTGGTTACCTTGTATCTCCCCCAGTGCTTAGAACAATGCTTGGCACATAGTAAGTGCTTAACAAATACCATTATTACTATTATTATTATTGTTATCCTGCTTCTCCAGGCCATGCTGCTTCTGTCTTGCAAATGATGGAAACTCAGTCAGTTCAATACATTCTGTGAATCTGATCAACATCTTCTCAGTTCATTCTTCGAAGTCTTCATCGAAGGTCATGGAATGGACTGGCCATGGGGCCAGATCCTTTGAGGCACCAATGATACTGCTGCTCCAGTTGACATGGACCCATTGACTAGTTCCCTGTGTATGTATCGAGAAGCAGCGTGGCTCAGTCGAAAGAGTATGGGTTTTGGAGTCAGAGGTCATGGGTTCAAATCCTGGCTCTGGCAATTGTCAGCTGTGTGACCTTGGGCAAGTCACTTAACTCTGTGCATCCATTACCTCATCTGTAAACTGGGGATTAAGACTGTGAGCCCCCCGTGGGACAACCTGATCACCTTGTAACCACCCCAGCGCTTAGAACAGTGCTTTGCACATAGCGCTTAATAAATGCCATTATTATTATTATTATTATCATGTAACCTCCATGCCCACTGGGCTCCCACCAACAGTAACCCAATCAGGACTCAGTTTCTCAGAAAGGCTGTCACATGGGACAGCCATTGGCCTTTCTCCATTCTCCATCCAGATCAATTATGGCCCTTTCTTCCACCATGTCCATGTGGTCTGTTTCTTGACTACAGAGGGTGATTCACTTTTTAACAAAGCCAGGCAAGTCACTTCCCAGGCTGTGTATTCTTTCGAAGGATTGCAAATTGTTCCATCATTCGTTCTAGCATTTTTCAGGTATGGATACAGTATGAGCCTGGGAGTCAGAAGGCCCTGGGTTCTATTCCTGGCTCTGCCACATGTCTGCTGTGTGTCCTTGGGCAAGTCACTTAACTTCTCAGTTACCTCATCTGTAAAATGAGGGTTAAGAGTGTGAGCCCCACGTGGGACACTTTGTTCGACCTGATTAAGTTGTATCTTCCCCAGTGCTTAGAACAGTGTTTGGTGCATATTTAGTGCTTAACAAATACTGAAATTATTATCGTTATTATTACCAGGTCATTTTCTTCCTTTTGTCAAACAGGGCTACCATTTGCCCTTCTCTCCCCTTTCCCTGAGTGAAGTGCTTCAGAGCCCAGGTTCCCAGAGAGTCAGGGCATCCAGCCACTCGACAGAACCATGAACGAGCACGTTGATCAGTTTCCTGTCTTGTGTTCAGTGAAAGGCACTCTGGATTCCCTGGTGATTGGCTGTCTGACTACTGACAAAGTACTTAGTACAGTGCACAGCCCTGGGTGGGCACTCCAGAGATATTGCTACAGCTATTCCTGACTCAACCTAGGTCAGCCTAGTTCCTGGTCCTACTATAATCCAACACCCACACTCTGCCCCTCTAACACCAATCTACTCCCTGGATCTCAATCTTGTCTGTCCCACCACCAAACCCTTGCCCAAGTCTTCCCTCTTGCCCTCTTTACACCCGACAGTCCACCACTTTCCCCATCTTCACTACCCTCCTAAAATCACATCTCCTTGTACATATTTACTGTTCTATTGATTTTGTTAATGATGTGCATTCTAGCTTCACTTCTATTTATTCTGATGACTTGACACCTGATCACATGTTTTGTTTTGTTGTCTGTCTCCTCCCTCCAGATTGTGAGCCCATTGTTGTGTAGGGACCATCTCTATATGTTGCCAACTTGTGCTTCCCAAGCACTTAGTACAGTGCTCTGCACACAGTAAGTGCTCAATAAATACGACTGAATGAATGTATGAATGAATGAAGCCCTTTATTTGCCCTATCTACCCTCCCCTCACTGTCAATTATGTACTTGGCTATATACCTCTTAACAACTTTGATATTCACACCAGCCCCACAGTTCTTATGTAAATATTCTTATACTCTACTATTTCCCCATCCCTAATCTATATCAATGCTTGTCTCCCCGTGTAGACTGTAAGCTTCTTGTGGACAGGGATCATCCCTACCAACTCAGTTATATTGTACTCTTCCAAGTGCTTATCAAAGTGCTCTGCACCCAGTAAGCACTCAGTAAATACCATTAATGGTTTGATTGATCCTTGAGCCCAGCCAGCAAAATAAGATTTACCTTACTTAGCAGCACTGCAGATCAGGGAGAAATCCTTCAAAACCTTTGCTTTAAACTTGACTTATGTTGATGAGGAAGGGATAGGTGTGGATAGAAACATTTCTAATAGAACTGATGTGGTGGCAGGCCCAGAAGGCTTGTGAATGGGCTAGCTGGCTATTCGGACAGTGTGCTGCAACACATGTTTACATTATGGTATTTGGACAGAAAGCTCCTGGAGAGTTAGGGAGAATTGTCCCCCCTACACGGGTCCGAATATGACATGATCCATGTTGCCGCTAGTCAATTAAATGGTTGTGCATATGCACATAATGCCGGTGAACGTGTGATGCTGTTATACATCTCAACCTCTGTTCCTGCCTTCCTGCGCTATAATTATTATTATTAATTATCATTTTGGTATTTGTTAAGCACTTATGTGCCACCATTCATTCATTCATTCAGTCATATTTATTGAGCGCTTACTGTGTGCAGAGCACTGTACTAAGCACTTGGGAAGTACAAATCGGCAACATATAAAGATGGTCAGCTGGGGTAGATACCACGTAGTCAGGTTGTCCCTTGTGGGGCTCACGGTCTTCATCCCCATTTCATGATGAGGTAACTGAGGCACAGAGAAGTTAAGTGGCTTGCCCAAGGTCACACCGCAGACAAGTGTTGGAGCCAGGATTAGAACCCATGTCCTCTGACTCCCAAGCCCATGTGCTTTCCACTAAGCCATGCTATACCATACAGTGTTTTGCATCTCTGCGTCTCTCCAACTTGACAGCATTTGAAACAGTAAAATGCCATTCTGCTGATGCTGGACATCATAATAATAAACAATTTGAATGAAAAAGTGTTAGGTATAGTGGAATCCTTCCTCTCCTCCTCCCCATCCCCCCCCGCCCTACCTCCTTCCCCTCTCCACAACACCTGTATATATGTATATAAGCACTTAGTATAGTGCTCTGCACACAGTAAGCACTCAATAAATACTATTGAATGAATATGTACAGATTTATTACTCTATTTTACTTGTACATATTTACTATTCTATTTATTTTGTTACTGATATGCATTTAGCTTTAATTCTGTTTATTCTGATGACTTGACACCTGTCCACATGTTTTGTTTTGTTGTCGGTCTCCCCCTTCTAGACTGTGAGCCTGTTGTTGGGTAGGGACCCTCTCTATATGTCACCAACTTGTACTTCCCAAGCACTTAGTACAGTGCTCTGCACACAGTAAGTGCTCAATAAATACGATTGAATGAATGAATCTGCCCTGTAACCCATTACTCCCTATTGACTCAATAGTCATTATAATGCAAATTTCCCAAAATGCAAGATCCTTTAGAAGACTCACTGGGCAAGGACGGAGTATTGGCTTCCTTCTCATGCCCCAGTGCCGCTTTCACAGCATTCTGCTTCTAGTAACAGTCATCTACTGTCCCCTAGGCCCCACCTCCAACTTCTTTAACCATTTTGATACCTGTATCACATTCCTTCTCTCTTTCTCCATCCCTACATTGATCCTCAGAAACTTTAATATGCATGTAGAAGTTCCTGATGACCCTTCCACTGCCCTCTTTCTATCACTCCTCAGCTCCGCTGAACTCCTGCTCCACTCCATTCATCCACTCACCAACTTGGACACACACTCGATCTCATCTACTGCTCAGTCGCTACCCTCACCAGCTCTGAAATCCCTCTATTTGGCCACAATCTCCTCATCTGCCTTCTCTCATACACAGCTCCTCCCTGCAAATCCATGCTGTCTCCCAGAGACTGCCGATCTTTTGACTCCATCCATTTTCTCATCTCATCATAGCCAAACTGATGCTCTCAACACAACCCTCTCTACTGAACTCAAGTCACTAGTTCCCCTATCCCTTCATCAATCTTATACCGTTAACTCTCAGCCCTGAATCACCTCCCCAGTCCAACTCCTTCACTCTTGTACACGAGCCACAGAGAGCTGCTGGTAGAAATGCAGATATCAGGCCAACCTCACCCACTTCAAGTTTATTCTTACATGCTTTAATTCTGCCCTCCTCTGCCCTGCAAAATTTTTTCTCCATTCTCATTGACCCCCATGTCCATTGTGCCCCCTAGTTGTTCCAGATGTTTTAACTCCCTTCTCACCTGTCCTCCCACCTCCCCCAGCGAGAAGCAGCATGGCCTAGTGAATAGAGCATGATCCTGGGAGTCAGAAGGCCATGGGTTCTAATCCCGGCTCTGCCACATGTCTGCTAGACTGTGAGCCCACTGTTGGGTAGGGACCGTCTCTATATGTTGCCAACTTGTACTTCCCAAGCGCTTAATACAGTGCTCTACACACAGTAAGCACTCAATAAATACGATTGAATGAATGAATGAATGCTAGAGGACCTTGGGCAAATCGCTTCACTTTTCTGTACCTCAGTTGCCTCATCTGTAAAAATGGGGATTGAGACTGTGAGCCCCATGTGGATCAGGGACTGTCTCCACCCCATTGGTTAGTACAGTGTCTGGCATGCAGTAAGCACTTAACAAATATTATTATTATTATTATTATCTCTTGCCCCTAATGACCTGTCCACCTACTTAATTCAGAAAATTTAAACTATCAGGTGTGATCTCCTTAAAATCTCCCCCCCCCACCCAGTTCCTCCCCCTTTCTGCCCCTTCTTCAACTCTCCCATCTTTCCCAGCAGTACCTCAAGAGGAGATCTCCTGCCTTCTCTCAAAATCCACCCCTCTGCCTTAGTGTGAACTAAATGTAGAGGGAACAAAAAAGCCACCACTCCCATGGACCATCAGGATTTGGCTTGGGTTAAGAACAGGGCCAGACCTTTCTGCTTCTGGTCAGCAGTGGATCTGAGAAACTCTGTGATGATTCAAAGACTGATTATCCAGATTGAGAATCCTGACCCTCCCCACCCCTTGGGGAGGAGGGATGTAACAAAAAAGGAAGTTGGCTTTTTGAAGCTCCAGGCTGTCAGAGAGGCTGTGGAGTAGAGGGCAACCAAGGTGACTCTCAAGGATTCTGAACAGGCCTCCCCTTGGAAATCTCTGTCCCCACTGCAGCGGCACATTGCTAAACAGTAAGACCTGCTGCCAATTCCAAATGGTCCGTCTGATGCCCAAACTGCCCCACACCCTGCCAGACTCAAAAATTGGTCAGTCAGTCATATTTATTGAGTGTTTACTGTGTGCAGAACGCTGTACTAAGTGATTGACTAAGGTATAACAATAAACAGACATATTCCCTGTGCACAACAAGCTTACAGTCTAGAGAGAGGCTCTCGGTAGTCACGCTGATACAGAAATTAAACACCGGATGGAAAAATGATTCTCAAGCCCATGGCTTTGCTCCTGCTGCTCAATCAATCAGTCAGTGGTATTTATTGAGTGCTTACTGTGTGCAGAGCACTCTACTATTCTTGGGAGAACACAAAAGAACAAAGTGTAGATGATTCCTGCCTGCAAGGAGCTTACAGACTAGAGTGGGAGACAGACATTAAGTTACAGATGAAGGTGAAAGTGCTGTGGGGCTGGAAGAGGGGCGAATATCAAAGTTGAGAAGATATGTCTAGAAAAAACAGTTCTTAGGTGCTGCTCAACCAGGGAGCACATACCCTTCTGGAACCAGATCTTGACTATTCCTTTCATTCTTTGAATTCTGCTCTAAATGGGCAGAAGGGAGAGGATAATGGGACATGGGGTAGTGTCTTTCACCAATCATTTAGCAAGAGTCACAGATCATTAAGAGACACCTCGCCGTCCCCAAGGCCTGCTTGCCAGAGGCCTGGTTTCATGTGGGGAACCACGCCACTGCCATTAAGATTAATGAGGAACATGAATCACATGGCTGATTTATCAACCCGGGGGCGGGGATTGGATCTATCTCCACAGAATGAAGGGAAAATTTAGCAATTATCTAACTGATTTGGTCTCTGCCTATCCCTCTCCTCCATGCACAGGTGCACACACACACACACACACAACCCTCTTCCTCCACCCCCACACAACCAGTCGGATCATTCATGCCCAGAGAGGCTTCTGGTCCTGAAGGATCCAGCTGGGCCCTGGATTCAATTACCTGGCCAACTAGCAGAATCCCAGCATATTTGTGTGACTGGTCCAAATCCACGTCCCAATTCCAAATCCTCCTCATACCAGTGGAGCTGCACAGCCAGCTGGACCCAAGTATCCAGCATTCAGAGCAGAGAGGGGGGCCTCTTTAGCAGCTCTCTGGGCTCTCATCTTCATTTAGGGATGCTGAATGTAACAGGGCATAGCACATAGAGAAGCACTGTGGCTTAGTGGAAAGAGTATGGTCCTGGGTGATAGGCCCGAGCTGCTCCCAACATGGTCAGCGGCTATCAAGAGTTAAATTGGTTTTGAATACGTTTGGGTTCCAAGAGGAGTTCTCTGCTCGGAAATTTCTTTCCAAATCTCTGCCTTACCCCACCCACAGAAGGTTGTGTGTCAGTCACAAACAACTTCTCATGCGGTTTCACATGGGCCCAATTTTCTGGAAAACATGAAGAAAAAAAACCGCTTACATTTTCTTTCAACTTGGAATTGATGGGCTGTGTTTTATAGTAAAATAAGAGTAGAGAGGGGGTATTAGTAGCAAATGGAATGACCTTTCACGTGTAGGCCCAAGCTCTGCCGCTTGCTCTGGTGCATGGGGAAAGCACTTCAGAGGCTGGGTCTTGGCATTTCTTCTCCAGGTGGCAGCATTAATGGCCTGGGGTGACTCTGCTGTGTTCTGCAGGCACATATCCCCTGGAACTTGCTGGGAAATCAGAGGGTGGTGGGTGAAAATCCCTCCACTTCAGAGCCATGATGTGGTGGTGATGGTAATAATAATAGTAATAATGACATTTATTAAGCACTTACTATGTGCAAAGCACTGTTCTAAGTGCTGGGGAGGTTACAAGGTGATCAGGGTGTCCCACGGGAGTCTCACAGTCTTAATCCCCATTTTACAGATGAGGTAACTGGAAGAGTAGGGATTTGAACCCATGACCTCTGACTCCAAAGCCCGAGCTCTTTCCACTGAGCCACACTGCTTTTCCATAGACACCACTCATTCCCTCCATATGAAGAGAAGAAGAATGAAATCCAGGGTCAGAGCAAGGTGGACAACGACATAGCACCTAACTGTGAAATAGCTCCTTCTGGTGAAATACATTTCCTGCATTTTCCATTGAACATGGAAAACATTGTACTGGTTGAGAATAAAAAAATTCTTTCCTTGCCTGAGGGAGTCCAGTAGGGTGCACATGAACACCCGATGAGGAGAGACATGTGATGTTACATGCATGTCGCCAGCCATCGGCTGTTTCGGGTGATGTCGCGCATGCCGTTTTTGGAACTAGGCCAATTCTGCCCAGTTCCAAAGGGTTTCTCTGGCAGTACTCCTGGCCTCTTGCTGGGCTCAAGAGCAATCAGAATTTATTTTCCCTTCCTTCTCCCAGACCCAGGTGAACATGGCTGTTGGGTCGGCCCCTGGGACTCAGTAGGAAGAGCTGTAGCAGAGAGGAGATGGGTGTTGAAAAATAAAATTGGAGCCTGGTCGATGACCAGTCCCAAATCCAAGCTGTACCCAGACCAGATACACTGAAAATTATACTGCCTGGTATAAAACCTAGTGACTGGCCCCCCGTCCAGTATTCTAGGATCAGTGGGGAGGGAAGAATCATCATTTGGGGAAAAGAATGGTGAGTATCTTGGGAAATTGTTTGTTAAATGTTGTCTCACAGGTAGGGGAGAGGGCAGTGGCTCTATACTCCCCAGACCCACTCCACCATATGTCCATGCATAATAATAGTAACAATAATTATAGCATTTATTAAGTGCTTACTATGTGCAAAGCACTGTTCTAAGCACTGGGGAGGTTACAAGGTGATCAGGTTGTCCCACGGGGGGCTCACAGTCTTAATCCCCATTTTACAGATGAGGTAACTGAGGCACAGAGAAGTGAAGTGATTTGCCCAAAGTCACACAGCTGGCAATTGTACTTGGCCTAGTGGATAGAGCATGGGCCTGGGGGTCAGAAGATCATGGGTTCTAATCCTGACTCCACCACTTGTCTGTTGTGTGACCTTGGAGAATTCACTTAGCTTCTCAGGTCCCTCCTCTGTAAAATGGAGATTAAGACTGTGAGCCCTATGTGGGACAGGGACTGTGTCCAACCCAAATATCTTGTATCTACCTCATCACTTAGAACAGTGCCTGTCATGTAGTAAGTGCTTAACAAATACCATAATAATAATAATTTTTTTTATTCTCTCTCTTTCGCTACTCTCTCTTCCTCCCTCCCTCCCCAGGGTGCAGTCAGGATGGCACATCTCAGCCAGGCCCTCCTTTTCCCCTCTTTTGGGCAAGACCACTTCTTCCATAACATAGCTCTCTCCAGCATGCTCTTTCTTCATTCCCACACTGTAGCTGGCTCAGGAGGCCCCAAATTGATGTATTTACTCATCAATAAATCCATACAGTGGACTAAAGTTTAAATTGCTATTGAGATACAGCTTTCTATCTATATTTCCAGAGGCTGCAGCTTTGAGGACTGAAGTAGACAGCTCCCGAGAACTGCAGATTTCCTGACTTGCATAGCATTTCACATACCTTATGAATCCACAATGCTCACAATAACAAGCTAATAACATGTATTCAATGGAAACACTCTAACAGGGTATCCATCTCAAACACTTCTCCTGGACCTGAATACACCTTTTATTTGAAATACTGTTAAAGAGCCGAGCTCATCCAAGCAGCTCTCTTAGAATCAGTAGCAAGCTGGTTCATTTAAGGCAAATTCTACCTCTACAGGCCTGTGTCCTCCTCATATAAACCTATCAACTGTAAAAGCCAGAGCCAAGGAAACCCTTTTTCTTGTTTTGTCTTGATTGTGGAGACAGGGTGATTGGAAAGAAATGAGGATAGGACATCCAAAAAAAAAAAATCCTCACAGCCTCAGTTTCGAAGCAGCCCCAAGCCTGTTGCCCATTGATTTTCCTAGTGTCAGCATGCTCAGCTCCTGGACCCTTAAAGGGGCCGAGGTCCTTCCAGCCAAGGGAGTGGGTGAGCCTCTCAGAAGGACAAAAACCACCTGCTGTTGATGTTCACTGAGCGATTCGCTAAAAAATGCCTAGTGACCCTGTGACGTTTTCCACATTCTTGAGATAGAAAGCTTGTATTTGGGCCTGGCTGCGGTCTTCGCCACAATCTGGATATCCTTACAGGATAATAGAGGAGGACTCAAACAGGGACTTTACACCTCCCCCTTCCTTTGAGTCCACGATTTTGGGTGCTGAACTTGGTTTCTTGGCTGGTCGTTATCAGTACTCAGGGTCCTAGACCCTACAGTCACTCTGTAGTCAGGGACTATAACAGCCTTTTGTTATGCTAACACGAAATACCACCAAATGGAATCTGCTGTTCTGCAGAGGCCTTCTGATAAAGGAGGGATATTTGTGTTTCTCTGATAGATTTAGCTCATGTCCTTTGAAATCTGAGATTTTTGTTGAACTTGAGTCACGATATTTTATGCTCGTAAACCAGTTTGAAGCCTGAAACAGCATTTCATTTATCTTTATATTCTAAGCCGCGTCGGGGCCGGGGAAAATGTCCATCTGTTCGGCCGAGATTGCTTCCAACAGTGAGTGGTCAGGGAGACTTAGCTGATAAAGGTCAGAGGAGACTCGACCCTTGATGCTTGCCGATGCAATTGGAACCTCGGTGCTGATATAGAGTTGGCGATATGGCCTGCTGAAGCGGTCTCCACTTTAATTGGTAATGATAGCAGGAATACCCAGGAAAGTCATGCTGAAAGAAAACAAAAAGTATCCAATATAGTAATTTATTACCAGTCAGTGGGCCTCACGCACTAGGTTGTTTTACCCCTGCCGTCGCCAGCGAAAGCCAAAAGGTACTCTAACACTTCACTGTAAATGGATGCCCCGCTGCTATCAGAGATGCATGGTGGTCAAATGATTGCCTGTGCCATTAGCTTGGAAATGCTTTCTCTATTGTAGACTCAGCTCCCCACCTCCTTCCTGTGCAACAGCTGCAGATTGAAGGCTTTCTCGCCTGTCCTCTATTTGTGCTGCCAATCACCAAGCATGCTGTCCTCCAGCCCCATTTGAAGGAGGCAATTTTTTACTATCGACAACCATCTCGAGGAACCTGAGGCTCAAAGGATTTAGAAATGAATGGCCAGAGCTTTCATTTACACTTCGTTGGCCGCTCCGTGCATTGTTTGCGTATCTGTTCGGGCAGGCACTCCCGGCGAGATTCCCGGATTTCTCGGGGAACCCAAAGATCTTTGTCAGAGGCGTTCCTTTGCGGATTGGTTTCCCCCAGCTTACTCTTCCTCCTCCACAGAGTTAAGGTGTTTGTTGTATTAGCTGAAGGATTATCAGGGCCAGATGCATGGAGGTCTTTGTATTTCTTTTTCATTCAGTCAATCGATAAAAAAATATTTTTAAAAATAGGTATTGCTTTCTGTCAGAAAGGATGAAACTCCCGCAGAAAGCACAGATGAACTTTCTTCACCCAACCAGAATTTGTATTCTTGAAATATCAGAAAATAGGAACATAACTCTCACAGCAAAGGCACAGAACCCAAGTTCTCCAGTCCTGGAGATTATCAGGAAAAGAGAAATCAAGATTGTATTGTTTTTATCATTTCTTTTCTATCCGGCATGAAACTTGGTGGTTTTATTTTATTTTTATTTTTTGGTTGATTTTTTTGAAAGCCACCACTTAAAGCAATATATTGGGTGGAGATCTGATTAAAAAAAATAAATGCAGAGTCCCAACCCCCTGGAGGAGTTTCAACTTTAACTGATGGACTTGCTTCGCTCTCCTTTATGTGGTTTTAAGCCCAGTTTTTAGAAACATGGGTGCTATTTTAGACCTTTTTTTTATTAAGTCAAATCTATTTCTTTGAAAATTGCCTTTCTGACCAGGCAGGGGAAGGCAGCAGGTCAGTGGACCAGTTGGGTTTCAAAATGACTTAAACTTTTCAGAGGGTTACTGGGATTGCAGTTCTGAAATGGGGAGGGGGTGGAGGATGGGTGTGCCTGGGCAGCATTGGTTCAGATAAGGTCCTTGATTCTCTGTACAAGTATTAGGCACCTTAACTTAAGGTACCAGTGGATGTGGAGGAGAAAGCAGCACAAGATTTTTCCAACTGAGGCACAGTGGTTCAAATTTTGATAGCACCCAGAGTGACCTCCCTCCCAATTTAATGGCTTGCTATTTGCTCAATCTCATGTCCAGGTGCATGGGTAAGTAGAATGGCGGGTAGAAAGCATATTTTGATAGTCATTAACAATATAACTAAGTTCCCCAAAATCTAAATATAGTTGAATATGACTTACACAACACGTTTTGTTCAGATGTGATTGAGTAGTCACACTGTGGGCTGCTTCAGCCGCAGTGCATCCCCACCAGGCAGCCAACTTCACGGCACATCGGCTGTACAGAAAGCTCAATCTCCCAGTGGAAGCAGCATGGCGTAGTGGATAGTACTCGCCTGGAAGTCAGAAGGTCAAGGGTTCCAATCCCAGTTCTGACACTTGTCTACTGTGTGACCTTGGGCAAGCCACTTAACTTCTCTGTGCCTCAGTTACCTCATCAGCAAAATGAGGATTAAGACTGTGAGCCTCACGTGGGACAACCTGATTATGTTGTATCTACCCCAGTGCTTAAAACAGTGCTTGGAACATAGTAAGCACTTAAAAAATACCATCATTATGATGATGATGATGATGATGATGATGATTGGGGAAGGGCATGTGGGGGCAAAATTTTTGAGTTTAGCTGTTTTTGGTGGTGTGATGCCATGGGGAAGAGGAGGGTGCAGACAGTCCAGTAGCCGATTTTTTATTTCACTTCAATTCCTGCTTCAGCTAATTGTAAACAATTAGATGTCTGTCTTCTCTGGTAGAAGGCTTTTCTTATGGGTGGGATATCTTTTGTACAAGCACTTAATACAGTCCATCACATTCAAAAGGTACTCAATACCTATCATTACTACTACTACTACTACTACTATTACTACTACAGCTCTGAGTTTACAAATGAGTATTGCTGCAAGATGCAAGGCATGAGAATCCATCATTGTTATTTACTGAGTACTTACTGTGTGGAGAGCACTGTACTAAGTACTTGGGAGAGTATAATACAACAGACTTAGTACACACATTCCCTGCCCTCAAGGAGCTTACAGTCTATCTAGAGGGGGAGGCAGATATTAAAATAAATTATGGCTATGCACATAAGTACATTGCAGCTGAGGGTGAGATGAATATCAAGTGCTTTAAGGGTACAGATCTTAGTGCATAGGTGATGCAGATGGAAGAGGGAGGAAGAAAAATGAGGGCTCAGTCGAGGAATGTCTCTTGGAAGAGATTTTTGATTTTAGAAATGATTTTAGAAAGGTTTAGAAGGTAGTGAGAATGTGGTCCATCACAAATGAAGAGGGAGGAATTCCAGGCCAGTGGGAGGATGTGGTCAAGGGGTCAGCAGCAAGATAGACAAGATTGATGTTTGGTCAGTAGGTTGGCATTGAAGGAGAGAAGCATGCAGCTGGGTTGTAGTAGTAACCTATTCACGGCCCTGTGATGACACAGTGTTCCCCCGTTCTTCCTTCACATTTTAAAATCATGCTCTAAAATATCCTGTGGGGTTTGTCAAGGATACAACTATGGTGTGGTAGAAGGAATGCCCATTTCCTCAGTGCTTCAGAGTGCCTATTTTCACTCTGTTTTGACCCACAACAATCAGGCTTTCAGGTCCTTCACTCTACTCAGGCTGCATTCTCTAAAGTCACACTGACCTCCTTATGGCCAAATCCAACAGGCTTTACTCTGTCCTAATCCTCCTTGATCATTTGGCTGCTTTGACACAGTGGCCCACTTCCTCTTCCTCAAAATACTTTCAGACCTCAGTTTGGATAATACGGTGCTAACCTGGTTCTCCTCTTACCGCTCTGACTGCTTCTTCTCAATTTTGTTTTGTGGCTCGTCTACTGCCTCTGATCTTTTAATTGTTGATGCTCCTCTGCCTGTATTCTGGGTAGTAATGCTAATAATAATAACATTGGTATTTGCTATGTGATTATCATGTGTCAAGCACTGTGCTAAGTCCTAGGGTAGACACAAGGTAAGCAGGTTGGTCATGGTGTCTGCCCCACATGGAGTTCACAGTCTAAGGGGGAGGGAGAAGTTATTTAATTCCCATTTTACAGATGAGGTACCTGAGGTACAGAGAAGTTATATTCATTCATTCATTCAGTTGTATTTATTGAGCACTTACTGTGTGCAGAGCACTGTACTAAGTGCTTGGAAAGTGCAATTCAGCAACAATTTGGCCAAGACAGGTCCCTTTTCCAGGGCCTGAGGGATGACTTGCATCCCTCAGAGGTGTAGCAGAGGTGGGATTACAGCCTGGGTCTTCTGATTCTCAAGACCAAGGGACGTCTTCTCTTCTCCCCCCATCCTCCTCTGGGATCTCATCTTCTCTCATGGCTTGAGTTTCCATCTCTACACAGATGAGTCACACGTCACCTCTCTAGCTGTGAGCTCTCATCTTGCCTGCAAACCCGTCTTGCCTCCAGGACATCTGCATTTAGATGGCCCCCCAACACCTCCAATTTATTATCAATCAATCAATCAATCAATCGTATTTATTGTGCGCTTACTGTGTGCAGAGCACTGTACTAAGCGCTTGGGAAGTACAAGTTGGCAACATATAGAGACGGTCCCTACTCAACAGGGGACTCACAGTCTAGAAGGAGGAGACAGAGAACAAAACAAAACATATTAACAAAATAAAATAAATAGAATAGATATGTACAAGTAAATAAATAAATAAATAGAGTAATAAATACGTACAAACATATACATATATACTGGTACTGTGGGGAAGGGAAAGAGATAAGGCGGGGGGGATGGAGAGGGGGAGGATGGGGAGAGGAAGGAAGGGGCTCAGTCTGGGAAGGCCTCCTGGAGGAGGTGAGCTCTCAGTAGGGCCTCGAAGGGAGGAAGAGAGCTAGCTTGGCGGATGTGGGGAGGGAGGGCATTCCAGGCCAGGGGGATGACGTGGGCCAGGGTTAGACGGTGGGACAGGCGAGAACGAGGCACGGTGAGGAGATTAGCAGCAGAGGAGCTGAGTGTGCGGGCTGGGCTGTAGAAGGAGAGAAGGGAGGTGAGGTAGAAGGGGGCGAGGTGATGGAGAGCCTCGAAGCCGAGGTTGAGGAGTTTCTGCCTGATGCGTAGGTTGATTGGTACACACTGGAGATTTTTGAGGAGGGGAGTAACATGCCCAGAGCGTTTCCGGACAAAAACAATCCGGGGAGCGGCGTGAAGTATGGATAGAAGTGGGGAGAGACAAGAGGTTGGGAGATCGGAGAGGAGGCTGATATAGTAGTCCAGATGGGATAGGATGAGAGCTTGAACGAGCAGGGTAGTGGTTTGGATGGAGAGGAAAGGGCAGATCTTGGCAATGTTGCAGAACTGAGACCAGCAGGTTTTGGTAATGGCTTGGATGTGAGGGGTGAATGAGAGAGCGGAGTCGAGGATGACACCAAGGTTGCGGGCTTGTGAAACAGGAAGGATGGTAGTGCTGTCAATAGTGATGGGAAAGTCAGGGAGAGGGCAGGGTTTGGGAGGGAAGACAAGGAGTTCAGTCTTGGACATGTTGAGTTGTAGGTGGCGGGTAGACATCCAGATGGAGATGTCCTGAAGGCAGGAGGAGATACGAGCCTGGAGGGAGGGGGAGAGAGCAGGGGCAGAGATGTAGATTTGGGTGTCATCAGCGTAGAGATGATGGTTGAAGCCATGGGAACAAATGACGTCACCAAGGGAGTGAGTGTAGATCAAGAACAGAAGGGGACCAAGAACTGAACCTTGAGGAACCCCCACAGTAAGGGGATGGGAGGGGGAGGAGGAGCCTGCAAAAGAGACTGAGAATGAATGACCGGAGAGATAAGAGGAGAACGAGGAGAGGACGGAGTCTGTGAAGCCAAGGTTGGATAGCGTGTTGAGGAGAAGGGGGTGGTCCACAGTGTCGAAGGCAGCTGAGGGGTCGAGGAGGATTAGGATAGAGTATGAGCCATTGGATTTGGCAAGTAGGCGGTCATTGGTGACCTTTGAGAGGGCAAATGGAATTACTTATCTACCCTCCTAATTCTCTTCCTCCTGCTAACTTGCCTATCTCATTCATTAGCACCACATTCTTCTCTGTCCTAGAAGTCTGCAGTCTCAGTGATATCCTGGATTCTTTACTGTCTTTCATTTCTCATATTCAAATCCTGCCAATTCTTCCTAAAGCTGCATCTGCCCCCTTCCTTTCCATCCAAACAGCTTCTACTTTGGTACAAGTTGTTTTATCCCTATCACTATTTTACCAGCCTCCTCGCTGGTCTCCCTCCCTCTCGCCTCTCCCCACTCCAGTCTCTGGCTCAGTGGAAGGAGCACAGGCTTTAGAGTCAGAGGTCACGGGTTCAAATTCCGGCTCTGCCAATTGTCAGCTATGTAACTTTGGGCAACTCACTTAACTTCTCTGTGCCTCAGTTACCTCATCTGTAAAATGGGGATTAAGACAGTGAGCCCCATGTGGGACAACCTGATCACCTTGTATCCTCCCCAGCGCTTAGAACAGTGCTTTGCACATAGTAAGCGCTTAATAAATGCCATTATTATTATTATTATTATTACTACATGGTCCTGCATGGATCATCTCCCTGAAATGACTCTCATCACACTTCTCCTCACCCCTTCCCCATCAAGTGTAAACTTCTGACAGTGACATGCTGCTGCTGACGATGATGATGGTATTGTTAAGAGCTTACTATGTTCCAGACACTTTTCTAAGCTCTGGGACAGATACACGATAATCGGGTTGGAGACAGTCCCTGTCCCACATAGGGCTCACAGTCTTAATCCCCATTTTCCAGATGAGGGAACTGAGGCCCAGAGAGGTAAAGTGACTTGCCCAAGATCACACAGCAGATGAGTGGAGGAGTGGGATTAGAACCTGTGACCTTCTGGCTCCGAGGCCCATGCTATTATCCACTAGGGCATGCTCTTCCCTTGACATCAAAGCTCTCCAGTAACTCACCCCCACTTTACCTATTTGCTCTCTTCATGCACTACCCTTCAACCCACTCTCTATGGTCCTGCTAAGCTAGCTTTTAACTGTACCCGGATCTTGACTCTCCCACCTCCTTCCCCTCACTCACACTGTTCTTTTGGCTCAAAACTCCCTCCCCACACAAAAGCTACAAACCACAGATCTCCCAATATTCAAAGCCCTCTTGAAGGTTCTACATGCAAGTCTCAGCATCTCAACTCATCCCAGTTCTCTCAAGCACTTATCAATCAATCAGTTGTATTTATTGAGTGCTTACTGTGTGCAGAGCACTGTACTAAGCACTTGAGAAGTACAAGTTGGCAACATATAGAGACAGTCCCTACCCAACAGTGGGCGCACAGTCTATGCACGTATACTCAACATAGTGCATATACATATAAGTTTATTCAATCGCATATTCACTTATTCATCTCAATTACCTTGTTAGTTATTTAATCTGACAATAAGAACAATACTGGTACTCGATAATTGCTTGCTCTGTGCCAAGCTTTGTTCTAAGTGCTGGGATAGTTACAAGTTCATCAGGGTGGACACAGTCCCTGTCCCACATGGGGCTTACAGTCTTCATCCCCATTTTACAGATGAGGTAACTGAAGCACAGAGAAGTGAAGTGGCTCACCAAAGATCACTCAGCAGACACGTGGCAGAGCGGCGATCAGAACCTAGGTCCTTTGGGTTCCCCGGCCTGTGCTTTACCACTAGGCCACACTGATTCTCAATGTCTGTTTCTCTCATTAGCATAAGCTCCTGGTGGACAGTCCATGAGTCATTTGCTTATTTTGTATTTCCCAAGCATTTAGCACAGTGCCCTGAACCCAGTGGGCACTCAGTAAGTATTATTACTACTTCCAGTGGGCACTCAATAAGAGCTACTACTACTACTAGAATGTGACAGCAGAGTTAATGTTCTTCTGACAGGAAGAGCTGGCCTGGATGTGAGGCCAACAGGTTTTGTAAAAAATGCTTCTGCTCACACTCACAGCATCAGTCATGGGTTGAGTGTTCCCAAGTGAGTCTTCCTTTTAAATGAGGATCCCTAGGAATGCAACTCCCGAGTTCTAGGAGAATGCCATCTGCTTTAAATATTTCTTTTGTTTTCCTCAACCCAAAGGAGAGGAGGTTTCTCTGGCCTGTTGTCCGAATGTCTTCATGGTTCAGCTGCAGTTCCTTTGAACTACCTTAAATCCTTCCCACTGCAATTATTAGACCTGATTCCTCTGGTGCCCTTGATGGAATCAGCAAAGGCCTGGACCAGAGAGTAATCCTTTTAGTTTTCAAGACTGCTTTTCAGCCTCCCCTCCATTAGGTTAAATGATCCAAAATCATTTCACTTTCTTGGATAAGTCTTTTCCAAGTCCTCTTAAAATTCTTTCCAAGGCCAGAGTCCTTCTCCGAGGGCATCTGGGAAGGAGAGTCAGGGTCTGAAAGAGCAGGTGAACAGGAGGTGAAACAATATAGGAATCTCATCCAGCTAATGGAATTTTATATTTTAAGTGAGAGGGAAAGAGGGGGAGAGAGAGAGAGGGAGAGAGAGAGAGTGAGGGAGAGAGAGAGTTCCCAGAATAAGTTCAGTCCCAATGGAAAAAAGCCTTTAGAGACTAGAAGGAAGGTAGGTAAAATAGCATTCAAACTGTACTTTCCATGAAATTTTTATGTGCTTGTGTGTATTAAATCAGCTAAAGTACATGGCATGTATTGATGGATTTGGGGGGGAAAAGTATAAAAGCATTTCCTCTTCCTGGATATCATGCTGTGAACACATACAGTAACTTGAATTCTCAGGTAGGCTCTGCTCTTCGATTTGAGACTTTCCAAAATACAGAGTAGCATTATTGGTTTTCATGTACCACTAATGGACCCTGGCTGAATTTGGGGAACTGAGTGCTTGACAGAGAGGGCAGACCCTGACATTTATAGGTAATAAAGGGACGACTCTCTCCGTTCTGACCACAACTTGTGTGCTGGTGTGTGTGTGTGTGTGTGTGTGTGTGTGTGTGTGTGTGTGTGTGTGTGTGTGTGTGTGTGTGTGTGTGTGTGTTTGTGTGTGTGTGTGAGAGAGAGAGAGAGAATGCTTAATGGCTTTCAACCTTGTTGTTCATTTTCTGGCTGGCAGCTGAGATTGGTTGAACTCCACATACATGTTTGAAAAGCAGCATGAATCCTTTAATATGCAGTTTCTAAAATGAATTAATTTTCTCAATACCTTAAATCTGAACAGAGCTTTTCTTTTTCCAAAAAGTGTTTTTGACATTTCTTATCTCCTTTATCTCTCCTACCTTTCTGGTGAGATAGGTGGTGAGGAATTATTTTCCCCATTTTACAGATAAGGGGACAGAGGCCCAGAGGAGTTAAGTGCCTGGCCCGAGGTCACACGATCAGGCCAGTGGCAATGCTAGAGCGTAGGTCTTCGAACTCTCTGGGCCACATGCTTTTCACTAGACCACATTTATCAGAAAATGCCTCAGGCAGTTCAAGATAATGCTGATTGCTAGGGTTCCCTTCTGCCACTGGCCTGCTATGTGACTTCAGGCAAGTCGTTCAACCTTTCTGGACCTCTTTTTCCTTATTTTAAAAATGGGGACAAAATAACTGCCTCTTCCTGCCACATCAAGATGACTAACTCCTCATCTCCCCTCCCCATTCACCCTTCATAAATCAATCAATCATTTTAGATAATGTTTCAAGGAGAAAGATGTGGTCTACAGCATCAGAAACACTTGAGAGGTTGAGGAGGGTTAGGATGAGGCAGATAAAACAGACGTGCTTTAAAAAAAATCAGACGTGTTAAAAAAATCTAAGAGGTGACTATTTTTGATATTATGATACTGGGGAATCAACTACATAAATACAAAGGAAAGTACTGGATAAAGTCTCTGCCACCTGCCTGCTGTGTGACCTTGGGCAAGTCACTCAACCTCTCCAAATTTCAATTTCCACATCTGTAAAATGAGAATGAAATACCTTACTCTCCCTTCCTCCCCTATTTTGAGCCCCATGTGGGAGAGGAACTATGTCCAATCTGATCAGGTATCTAAACCAGTGTTTGATACCTAGAAAGAGCTAAAGAAACACCATCAATACTACTATTACATTATCCCCAGTGTCTAGAAACAATATATACTCCCTCTGACCTAGGCACGAATGCTCTTTTCTGGGACTATAATAGAACCAAATTCAGGGGGAGTCAAATCCTGGATCCACCTTCTCTTTCATCATCAGCTACTTATGTGGACAGCAAAACATGAAACAGAAAGTACATGGCTTTTTCCAGCCTGTGGCCCGGGCACTTGTATTTGGTGGCATCATGAACGTTTGTCAATTCCATGCATGGCAAGCACAGCAACTGGACAACATGGAGGCCAAGGTCTCCAGGCCCCAAACAGACTTGCCTCAGTTGCAAATGGGCAGAGGATCTTGTAATCATCCCTATTGGTACTGAGGTGGGAAGGATGGGGTGTGGGTAGGGATGGGCCCTCTGGCCCTAAGCAAAGGCATTTGATATACATCTTCCGTTTTGGGTGGCTGCCTAGGGTGGGATGTGGACAGATCCTCACTGTTCTGCTATCCAGAGGCTGATTCAGAAGCTAGATGGAGAGAGTCTATCCATCAAATGAGTCCTGAGGTAATTTCCTCCTTTCCTGCCAGCCGGGGGACTCCTCCTCCAATGCTCTGCAATTTGCATGGAGTGTTGATTCCCCATTGCTCGTGGGGGAAAATCCATCACGACCAGTCCCTGCCCCATCATGAGCTCAGGAGGAAGCAGAGAAAGGGAAATGGGCTGCTCTTCCCCCTAATTTTCCTGACAGAGCCCATTTCCAGGTGGAGTCACCTGGACAGACAAGTAGAAGACCCAGAAGGATGCAATGAATCATTCAGTGGTATTTATTGAGCTCCTACTCTGTTCAGAGCACCTCAGTAAGTATTTGGGAAATACAAAATATTAGGAAACAAAAGCTGCCTACTGGCAAGGGGCCAGAAGAGGTCCCTGACTGTATTTTCATGGGCACAGTGTGACACTCGCAGAAATAATCCCATCATCAACATCTTTGCCTTCAACCTGAAAGACAGCTCTACAGTATTAGACACGACCACCTTGAGTCAGTCAGTGAAAAAGCAGGATTCTCTCAGTTGCAAAGGAGTCAGCTCTCCCCTGTCCAAGGTCATGGATGTTTTTAGTCATTCAAACCTGACCAGCCTTCTTGCCTAATTATGGTATTTGTTAAGCACTTACTAAGTTTCAAATACTGTACTAAGTTTTGGGGTAGATACAAGGTAATCAGGTGGGACACAGTCCCTGTCTCATATGGGGCTCACAGTCTAAGGAGAGAGGGTCTTGTCTTATGCTGTCAAGTCATTTCCACCCATAGCTACACCATGGACACATCTCTCCTGGAATGCCCCGTTCTCCATCTGCAAACATTCCGGTAGTGTATCCATTGAGTTTTCTTGGTAAAAATACAGAAGTGGTTTACCATGGCCTCCTTCAGCATGGTAAACTTGAGTCTCCACCCTCAACTCTCTCCCATGCCACTGCTGCCAAGCATGAGTGAGTTTTGACTTGTAGCAGATTGTCTTCCACTCGCTAACCACTGCCCAAGCTAAGAATGGAATGGTTAGACCTCTGCTTGACTCTCCCTCCCGTAGCCAAGACTGGTAATGTGCAGGAAACTCTCCAGGTGTGACACTGAATTGGGAGGAAGGAGTACAGGTATTGAATTCCTGTTTCACAGATGAAGAAACTGAGGCACATCGAAGTCAAGAGACTTTCCCAAGATCCCATAGTTGGCCAGTGGAAGGAACAGGGAGTAGAAAAAGCAGCGTGGCTCAGTGGAAAGATCCCGGGCTTGGGAGTCAGATGTCATGGGTTCAAATCCCGGCTTTGCCAATTGTCAGCTGGGTGACTTTGGGCAAGTCACATAACTTCTCTGTGCCTCAGTTACCTCATCTGTAAAGTGGGGATAAAGACGGTGAGCACCACATGGGACAATCTGATCACTTTGTAACCTCCCCAGTGCTTAGAACAGTGCTTGGCACATAGTAAGCACTTAATAAATGCCATCATTATTTATAGATGTTGGAACCCCTGATTAACAGACCCAAGCTGCCATGTAAACTAGAGGATAGGAGGCTTTTTCCCCCTTGTGTATTTCTGGTCTCACCAGGACTTCTATTCAAACACAAAATATTATGGTTGGTGAAAAAAAATGAGGTGCTCTTGAGCTAAGGAAAATCTGTCCATAAGTTTAATGGCTAGGCTGGTTGTAATAGTTCAAAATGTTTAAAAATACAGGAAAGTTTATTTTTCAAAAACTTCACAATCGATTAAAGGTGGGTATTCGTTTGAAAGATTTATTCAGACGTTTGCTTTTAGAAGCTATTCAATTTTTTAACCTCAAAATGATTTATATTGCAATTAATTAATTTATTTGTGAAATGGTGCATCAAGATACAATTAAAATTGTATTCAAGCCTTTTCAACTTTATTTCTTGTGCTTCACATTGGCATGGCCGTAGCATTGTCTGGCACTTCAGCATATACTGCTTTTATTGTTATTAAAAAAAGGACTGTTATTAAAAATTGAATGACATTCAACTGGATTTGAGGCTTTAATAAAAGTGAATGTTAGGCAGCAGAGTAACCAAATTTAATTTAAGGCTAGGAGATACTAGGGGATGGGTGAAGGCTCAAGTACTTATGTGTAACATTGAGATAAAATCCTTACTTCATTATTTCCTAACTCCTCATCTCCCCTCCCCATTCACTCTCAATCAATCAATCAATCATTTTAAATAATTTTTCAAGGAGAAAGGTGTGGTCTACAGCATTGGGAGTGGTTGAGAGGTTGAGGAGGATTAGGATGGAGTAGAGACTGTTGGATTTGGCAAGAAGAAGGTCATTACTAAGTAGAACAGTTTCCATGGAGTGAAGAGGGTGGAATCCAGGGGTCAAGGAGATAACTGGAGGAGAGGAAGTGGAGGCAGTTCATTCATTCATTCATTCATTCATTCAGTCGTATTTATTGAGTGCTTACTTTGTGCAGAGCACTGTACTAAGTGCTTGGGAAGTACAAGTTGGCAACATATAGAAACAGTCCCTACCCAACAGCAGGCTCACAGTCTAGAAGGGGGAGACAGACAACAAAACAAAACATGTGGAAAGGTGTCATGTTATCAGAATAAATAGAAATAAAGCTAGGTGTGCATCATTAACAAAATAAATAGAATAGTAAATATGTACAAGTAAAATAGAGTAATAAATCTGTCCAAGCATATATACAGGTGCTGTGGGGAGGGGAAGGAGGTAGGGCAGAGTGTGGGGAGGAAGAGAGGGAAAAGGGGGCTCAGTCTGGGAAGGCCTCCTGGAGGAGGTGAGCTCTCAGTAGGGCTTTGAAGGGAGGAAGAGAGCTAGCTTGGCGGATGTGCTGAGGGAGGGCATTCCAGGCCAGTTGGTGCAGACAACTCCCTTAAGGAGTTTGGAGGTAAATGGTAGGAGGGAGATAATAATAATAATTATTATTTTTATTTTAGTATTTGTTGAGCACTTACTATGTGCCAGGCACTGTACTAAGAGCTGGGGTGGATATAAACAAATCGGGTTGGTCACAGTCCCTGTCCCACATGGGGCTCACAGTCTCAATCTCTGTTTTCCAGATGAGGGACCTGAGGCACAGAGAAGTGAAGTGACTTGCCCAAGGTCACACAGCAGACTAGTGGCAGAGCCAGGATTAGAACCCATGACCTTCTGACTCTCAGGCCACAGCTCTATCCACTACCCCATGCTGCTTCTAACTGAAGGGAGCAGTGGAATCAAATTTTTTTCTAGGATGAGGTTAAGCTTTGGCAAGAAGCCATTGGAAAGTGAGCGGTTGCAGTTGATGGTCAGAGAGGGAAGAAAGGAGAGGGCAAGTGATTGATAAGGTTCAGAAGATGGGGTCAGGGTAAATTTTGAGAGGAGCTGGGAGATCTCCATTCATTCATTCATTCATTCGTTCAATCGTATTTATTCATCATCATCATCATCAATCGTATTTATTGAGTGCTTACTGTGTGCAGAGCACTGTCCTTGGGAAGTACAAATTGGCAACATATAGAGACAGTCCCTACCCAACAGTGGGCTCACAGTCTAAAAGGGGGAGACAGAGAACAAAACCAAACATACTAACAAAATAAAATAAATAGAATAGATATGTACAAGTAAAATAAATAAATAAATAAATAGAGTATTAAATATGTACAAACATATGCATATATACAGGTGCTGTGGGGAAGGGAAGGAGGTAAGATGGGGGGGATGGAGAGGGGGACTAGGGGGAGAGGAAGGAAGGGGCTTACTGTGTGCAGAGCACTACTAAGCACTTGGGAAGTACAAGTTGGCAACATATAGAGATGGTCCCTACCCAACAGTGGGCTCACAGTCTAGAAGGGGGAGAAAGAACAAAACAAAACATATTAACAAAATAAAATAAATAGAATAAACATGTACAAATAAAATAAATAAATAAGTAGAGTAATCCTTCTTGGGATACTGCTGGAAAAGATGGAAGAGTCAATGTGGGGACAGGTGGAGGGAGGGACTGGAGAGGAGCAGGGAAGATTTTTGGGGGGAGATCATACCTGATGGTTTTAATTCTGGTTTCAATTTAGAAGCAGCATGGCTTAGTGGATAGAACAGCGGCCTGGGAGTCAGAAAGACCTGGGTCCTAATCCTGGCTCTGCCACTTGTCAGCTGTGTGACCTTGGGCAAGTCACTTAACTTCTCTGTGCCTCAGTTACATCATCTGTACAATGGGGATTAAGACTGTGAGCCCTATGTGGGACAGGGACTGTGTCCAAACTGATTAACTTGTATCAACCCCAGAGCTTAGCAGAGTGCCTGACACATAGTAAGCACTTAACAAATACCGTTAAAAAACCAAAATTCTGTGTCATCTGTGCACCCCTTCAGCACTTTGATACTCACTCCACCTCTAGCCCCACAGCATTTATGTGCAAATTCATATACCCTGCTGCTTCCTCTACCTGTAATTTATTTTCATGTCTGTCTCCCCACCTGGCCCAGACTGTAAGCTTCTTGAGGACAGGGAATGTATCTATCAATTTTGTTGTATTGTACTCTCCCAAGCGTCTAGTGCTCTGCACATGGTAAGTGCCCAATAAATACCACTGATCGATTGATTGATTGATTTCCCTATTTTGCTCTGCACACAGTAAGCAGTTAATAAATTTGTTGAATGAATGAATCTTCCTTGGCCCAGTGGATATGAAACAGAACATTCCATGCTCCCCAGGATGAAGCCATCCATGGGGAAGTGGAGCACCCCAAGAGCCTCCAGCAACATAATGCAGTATTCCTTCCAGGACATCATTGTCAGCTGCCCAAGTTGGCAGGCTCCAGATGGCACCTCACATGTGGGCCAAAACCACCTCCCAGCCCCTAGTTAACTGAAACCCAGCCACTGAATGATCAGGTCCAACTTTAAGAACCGTCAGTTCAAAATGAATCAGCCAGTTGTCGGACACCTATCGTGGATGGAGCGCTGTACAAATGCTAGGTGTGTGGGACAATTCAGTGGAGGTCGAAGGTGCAAACCTAATTCTCCAGAAGCTGAATGTAGAGCAGGAGAGGCAGGCCCCTCCAACACCCAGCCCGGTATTTGATGGTCCAGATCGTTTATTTCCACTCCCCTTTTTTTTGTTGTTGGGTAACTAAGACCTAAGTGTAGCAGAGGAAGAGGCACCTACTGATGGTTGGACAGATGTAAATGAAACCCGTCCTTGTACCGAGCTGAGCCACAGGGCTGAGAGGCTGGCAATGCCACGTGTGAGCTCCTGGGAGTGGGCGGCAGCTGCAGAGATGGCACGGGGCTTCCTCTGCCAGCCCCCTCCCCATTCCCTGTAATCTGACTCAGTTGTGCTACTATAACCCTATTCTCCTCCTTCTCCCACTCTCTGTTCATCATTTTAATCTACTGGCCCCATTAGAGTGTGACCTCCCTGGGCAGCAGGGTGCTTGTCTTGAGTATCTGCTGTATTTTCCCAAGCCATTAATAGAGTTCAGTGTACCCAGTGGGTGCTCAGTTAATGCCAACACTACTGTAACTAGTACTACCGGAACAACCAGTCAATCAGTGGTATTTACGGTGCACTGACTGCGTGCAGAGTACTGTACTAAGTAGTTGGGGATGCAGTGTGGCCTAGTGGAAAGATCACCGGCTTGGAAGTCAGAGAACATGGGTTCTAATCCTGGCTCTGCCACGTGTCTACTATGTGACCTTGGGCAAGTCACTTAACTTCTCTGAGCCTCAGTTACTTCAACTGTAAAATGGGGATTCAATCCTGAGAAGCAGCATGATGTAGTGGATAGAGCATGGGCTTGGGAATCAGGAGGCCAAGGGTTCTAATCCTGGCATCAGCTGTATGGCCTTGGGGAAGTCATTTCACTTTCCTGTGCCTCAGTTACCTCATCTGTAAAATGGGGATTGAGACTGTGAGCCCCGTGTGGAATAAGGACTGGGTCCAACCTGCTTGTATCCACCCTAGCGTCTGGCACATAGTAAGTGCTTAACAAAAACCATCATCATTATTATTATTATTATTTCTCCTTCCTTCTTAGTCTGTGTCCAACTTGATTAACCTTCAGGGACTAGGGACTTTCAGGGACTTTCAGTTAGGGACGGTGTCCAACTTGATCCAACTTGATTAACTTTCAGTCAACCAATATTGTCCTTCTACATGGCATCCTCGTTATGGGCAGGAAATGTGTCTACCAACTCTGCTATATTGTACTCTCCCAGGTGCTTAGTACAGTGCTCTGCACACAGTATGTGCTCAAAAATATTATTTATTGACTGATTTGGTAGTACAGTATAATATTGTTGGTAGACACATTCTTGCCCCAAGGAGATTGCAGTCTAGAGGGGAGGGAGATATTAAAATAAATTATGAATATGTACATAAGTGCTGTTGGGCTGAGGGTGCAGTGGATATGAAATGTTTAAATGGTACACACTTTAATGTTCTCCCTCCTACTTAGACTGTGAGTTCTTTGTGGGACCTGATTATCTTGTATCGAACCCAGGGCATAGTACAGTACTTGGCACATAGTAGGCACTTCACAAATACCTCTATCATTATTATTATTATTATTTTTATTATTATTGTTATTAAGAGAAGCAGCATGGCTCAGTGGAAAGAGCCTGGGCTTGGGAGCCAGAGGTCATGGGTTCTAATCCCGGCTCCACCGCTTGTCAGCTGTGTGACTTTGCACATGCCACTTAACGTCTCTGGGCCTCAGTTACTCATCTGTAAAATGGGGATTAAGACTGTGAGCCCCACGTGGGACCACCTGATCACCTTGTATCCCCCCAGCGCTTAGAACAGTGCTTTGCACATAGTAAGCACTTAAGAAATGCCATTATTATTATTATTATTATTATTATTATTACAGATCCAAGAGCACAGGCAATGAAGAAGGGAGAGCGAGTAAGGAAAATGGGGGCTTAGACAGCCGCGGCCTCTTGATGGAAATAAAATTTTAGTAGGGCTTTGAAGTTGGAGAGAGTGGTGGTCTCACGAATATGAAAGGGCCCAGACCAGAGGGAGGATGTGGACAAGGAGTCAGTAATGCGATAGATGAGATTGAGTTACAGTGAGTAGATTGGGATTAGGGGAGTGAAGTGTTTGGGCTGGGCTGTAGCAGGAAATCATTGAGGTAAGGTAGGAGGAGAGCTGATTTGGTGCTTTAAAACTCATGGCAAGTAGTTTCTGTTTGATGTGGAGGTGGTTGGACAGTCACTGGAGATTTTTTAGGAGTGGGAAGACATGGACTGAACTTTCTTTTAGAACAATGATCTGGGCAGCAGAATGTACTTGGGACTAAAGTAGGGAAATACAGGTGGCAGGAAAGTGAATGGCGATATGATAAGTGCTAGGATCAGAATAGTAGCTGTTAGGATGAAGTACCTGAGTAAATAATTAAATGTGCAAATAAATATACAAATCAATAAAAATAAACTGTGTACATATGTGTTGAGATAGGAAAACAATACACAAGTACTAAGGTTGGGTGTTGGGTTGGAGCGAAACCCTTGGTTAGCTATAGAAATTGAACTTCAGTCTCAAAATTCCCTTTCACATGCCTCTACCCTGTTCTTCCTCTTCTCACTGGATGCAGCTCCATTGTCTGAGCAGAACAATTTGGGCAGGTCTTTGTAGAATCGGATATCTCAGAAGCTCCATAATTGTTTCTGGTGTTTCTTCAGAATTGTGTGCACATAGCAGCATTGTTGTATGCTGGGAAAGAAAGGCATTGCCCAGATTAGCTTTGGATCAGAGGTAGTGCCTTGACAGATTTTAAGTGACTGATGTTTGGTCCAATACCTCCAGTGCTTTAAGATGGATATTGCATTTCGAAAGCCAGGAAGACTCAATTGGGATTGCTTCGCCAAACCAGCTAGGGACATTCCCAAGGGTCTGGCCAGTAGCTGGAATTTCCAGGGGTGGGGGCTTGCCAACCAACATCTAAGTACCCCATCCCTCCAGACCACTAAGCAGAACAACTCAGGGTCAGGGACCAAATAGCTCCCAGAACCATGATTCCAGGAACTCAGTCTTGGGGAAAGAAATTTAAGGATGGAACTGCTGCATTGATAGGTATTTTCATTTGTTGAACTTCCCGCTTCTCACTGGGCCAGATTTGTTCTTCTTCTGTCTCCTAGTCTACTGTGTTTAGCTATTATATGGGTAATGAAAGTTGTTCTCAATTTGGCCTTCAAAGAATTGGGTTGGGAGACCCACCCTGGTGAGAAAGAGAACCGTGGACCTAGAGAAGGAGAGCATTGCTCCTTAGCTTTTACTACTCATGTTGAAAACCAGCAAGCTTGGATAGACTGTCTATTTCCAGTATATTGTATTTTACCTTTCTATATTCATGGAAGATTTCTTCACCTAACATCCTCGTGTCTCTCTCCACTTCAATCCATACTTCAAGCTGCTGCCCGGATTATCTATGTCCAGAAACGCTCTGGGCATATCACTCCCCTCCTCAAAAATCTCCAGTGGCTACCAATCAATCTGCGCATCAGGCAGAAACTCCTCACCCTGGGCTTCAAGGCTCTCCATCACCTCGCCCCCTCCTACCTCACCTCCCTTCTCTCCTTCTACAGCCCAGTCCGCACCCTCCGCTCCTCCACCGCTGATCTCCTCACCGTACCTCGCTCTCGCCTGTCCCGCCATCGACCCCCGGCCCACGTCATCCCCCGGGCCTGGAATGCCCTCACTCTGCCCATCCGCCAAGCTAGCTCTCTTCCTCCCTTCAAGGCCCTGCTGAGAGCTCACCTCCTCCAGGAGGCCTTCCCAGACTGAGCCCCTTCCTTCCTCTCCCCCCTCGTCCCCCTCTCCATCCCCCCCATCTTACCTCCTTCCCTTCCCCACAGCACCTGTATATATGTATATATGTTTGTACATATTTTTTACTCTATTTATTTATTTTATTTGTACATATCTATTCTATTTATTTTATTTTGTTAGTATGTTTGCTTTTGTTCTCTGTCTCCCCCTTTTAGACTGTGAGCCCCCTGTTGGGTAGGGACTGTCTCTATATGTTGCCAATTTGAACTTCCCAAGCGCTTAGTACAGTGCTGTGCACATAGTAAGCGCTCAATAAATACGATTGATGATGCTGCTGCTGATGATGATGATGAGTCCTTGGTATATGAAGTCATTTGTGCCTCATCATAACTGACAACTACTCTTCCCTGCTTCGAAGCTCAATTGAAAGTGCATCTCCTCCAAGACTTCCCTGACTAGCCCTCCTTTCCTCTTCTCCCACTCCCTTCTGTGTCACCCAGACTTGCTCCCTTTATTCATCCCCCCTCCCAGTCCCATAACACTTACGTACATATCTATAATTCATTCAGTTGTATTTATTGAGTGCTTACTATGTGCAGAGCACTGTACTAAGCATTTGGGAAGTACAAGCTGGCAACATATAGAGATGGTCTCTACCCAACAACAGGCTCAGAGTCTAGAAGGGGGAGGCAGACAACAAAACACAACATGTAGACAGGTATCAGAACCATCAGAATAAAGAGAATTATAGCTATATACACATTATTAATAAAATAAATAGAGTAGTAAATATGTACAAGTAAAATAAATAGAGTAATAAATACGTACAAATGTATACAAGTGCTGTAGGGTGGGGGGTGGGGTGATGGAGAAGGGAAGAGGAGAGGAAAATGGGGGCTCAGTCTGGGAAGGCCTCCTGAACGAGGTGAGCTCTCAGTAGGGCTTTGAAGGAAGAGAGCTAGTTTGGCAGATGTGTTGAGGGAGGGCATACCGGGCCGGGGAAGGACATGGGCCAGGGGTTGACGACGGGACAGGTGAGAATGAGGCACAGTGAGGAGGTTAGTGGCACCGAAGTGGAGTGTGTGGGCTGGGCTGTAGAAGGAGAAGAGGGACATGAGGTAGGAGGGGGCGAGGTGATGGAGAACCTTGAAGCTGAGAGTGAGGAGATTTTGCTTGATATAGATATACATATCTATAATGTATTTATTTATATTAATGTCTGTCTCCCCCTCTAGACTGTGAGCTTGTTGTGGGCAGGGAATGTGTCTGCTTTATTGTGCTGTTCCAAGCACTTAGTAAAGACCTCTGTAAGCACTCAGTAAATGTGATTGACTGACTTTGTGCCTACAGCCCAGGGATGCTGGTTCAGTTTCTTCCAGGGCTCCTTTTAGGCTGCAGCAGTGACACAGTGCCCAGGGCAAAAAGGTATTTATTTTTATTTGCCACTCATCACCTCCAATGCCAGAGATCCCCACTGATCCTTGCATCATGCTTTTCCAGAGCCCGACCCTGGTGGCTTCCCTAAGCAATGTGGGTGGGGTGACCAACTATTAAATTTGATACCAGGAAATTAGTTTTCAGGGGTCTACCCCTGGCCCAGAACATATGGCCAGGGGTGCCCACTTTATATTTTGAGTAAGAGGGAGAAAAGGGAGGAGGGATTTTAGGTGGCACTGAGAACATGCTGCAAAGATCTAGTAGGCCAGAAAGCCACTATTTTGTATCTTTTCTGCACTGATTGGCAGTTCTCAGATCTTTTGGAGGATCAAGGTTGAGCAAGTCTGGGAAACTCTGTCAAATAGTTGTGGGGGCTGAGAGCGCATCTTAGCATATAGCAGCAGTTACCTTTATGTTTTTCACTTTATTTAAAACACCCAGCTTCCTTCTGC
The DNA here is from genome assembly GCF_015852505.1 of Tachyglossus aculeatus. Taxonomy (NCBI): domain Eukaryota; kingdom Metazoa; phylum Chordata; class Mammalia; order Monotremata; family Tachyglossidae; genus Tachyglossus; species Tachyglossus aculeatus. The sequence continues at coordinate 33,043,836 of NC_052073.1, read as the reverse complement.
CTTGGCTCTTGCCACTGTGTTCCAGGGCTCAGAAGTAGTACTGTGTTCAGAGAGACCTGGGAGAGGAATGCAGCAGTTGTGGAGCAAGGTGGAAGGAGGTCAGAGGGTTTATGAAGAAATGTTCTAGGTTCCTTCTTATTTCACTTCTGCAAAATGGTTCAGTCAATCAGTCATATTGATTCTCCTGGTTCTCCTCTTATCTCTCCGGTCGTCCTTTCTCAGTCTCTTTTGCAGGCTCCTCCTCCCCCTCTTATCCTCTTACTGTGGGGGTTCCCCAAGGTCCAGTACTTGGTCCCCTTCTGTTCTCAATCTACACGCACTCCCTTGGTGACCTCATTCACTCCCACGGCTTCAACTATCATCTCTACGCTGATGACACCCAGATCTACATCTCTGCCCCTGCTCTCTCCCCCTCTCTCCAGGCTCGCATCTCCTCCTGCCTTCAGGACATCTCCATCTGGATGTCTGCCCGCCACCTGAAGCTCAACATGTCGAAGACTGAACTCCTTGTCTTCCCTCCCAAACCTTGTCCTCTCCCTGACTTTCCCATCTCTGTTGACGGCACTACCATCCTTCCCGTCTCACAAGCCCGCAAACTTGGTGTCATCCTCGACTCTGCTCTCTCATTCACCCCTCACATCCAAGCTGTCACCAAAACCTGCCGGTCTCAGCTCCGCAACATTGCCAAGATCCGCCCTTTCCTCTCCATCCATATCGCTACCCTGCTCATTCAAGCTCTCATCCTGTCCTGTCTGGACTACTGCATCAGCCTTCTCTCTGATCTCCCATCCTCGTGTCTCTCTCCACTTCAATCCATACTTCATGCTGCTGCCCAGATTATCTTTGTCCAGAAACGCTCTGGGCATATTACTCCCCTCCTCAAAAATCTCCAGTGGCTACCAATCAATCTGCGCATCAGGCAGAAACTCCTCACCCTGGGCTTCAAGGCTCTCCATCACCTCGCCCCCTCCTACCTCACCTCCCTTCTCTCCTTCTACAGCCCAGCCCGCAACCTCTGCTCCTCCGCTGCTAATCTCCTCACCGTACCTCGTTCTCGCCTGTCCCGCCATCGACCCCCGGCCCACGTCATTCCCCGGGCCTGGAATGCCCTCCCTCTGCCCATCCTCCAAGCTAGCTCTCTTCCTCCCTTCAAGGCCCTGCTGAGAGCTCACCTCCTCCAGGAGGCCTTCCCAGACTGAGCCCCTTCCTTCCTCTCCCCCTTGTCCCCCTCTCCATCCCCCCATCTTACCTCCTTCCCTTCCCCACAGCACCTGTATATATGTATATATGTTTGTACATATTTATTACTCCATTTATTTATTTATTTTACTTGTACATATCTATTCTATTTATTTTATTTTGTTAGTATGTTTGGTTTTGTTCTCTGTCTCCCCCTTTTAGACTGTGAGCCCACTGTTGGGTAGGGACTGTCTCTATATGTTGCCAATTTGTACTTCCCAAGCGCTTAGTACAGTGCTCTGCACATAGTAAGCACTCAATAAATACGATTGATGATGATGATGATGATCACTTGCTGTGTGCAGAGCAGTATACTAAGCACTTGGAAGAGTACAATACAACAGAGTTGATAGATGCAATCTCTACCCACAAGAAATGTACAGTCTACAGGGGGAAACAGACATCAAAGTAAATTAGAAATAGAGGAAATAGTAGAGCATAGGAATATTAGCATAAGAATTGTGGGGTTCACAGTTGACACAGAGAGGAGGGCAGATAGGAGATATATTAGGGATATTGTACAAGCAGTCAAGAACCTGGTAGTGGAGGTTGAGGTGGCTAGGGTCAGTAATAATAATAAAAATAGCATTTATTAAGCACTTACAATGTGCAGAGCACTGTTCTAAGCGCTGGGGAGGATACAAGGTAATCAGGTTGTTCCATGGGGGGCTCACAGTCTTCATCCCCATTTTACAGTTGAGGCAACTGAGGCATAGAGAAGTTAAGTGACTTGCCCAAAATCACACAGCTGACAATTGGTGGAGCTGGGATTTGAACCCATGACCTCTGACTCCAAAGCCCGCACTCTTTTCCACTGAGCCACACTGCTTCTCTAAATACATGCCTTTCTTATTTTTCCCCTATAGGGCCCTGTTCCCGACTCTTTCCAATGCCCTTTCAGCGTGTTACCTGTGAAGATGAAGTGGAGCAACATCAGCTTCCACATCCTTCTGTTTGATCTGGAAAACCTGGCGGAACTCCCAGTGTCGCCACAACTCAACGGGCTGCCGAGCTCTAACTCCCTTCATGGCAGCGACTTCCTCAGAAGAGTCAAGAGCACGGGAGAGAAAAGGACACTGACATTAAAGAGAAGCAAGGCAGCGAGTTCTCCACCGCCCATCGAGGAACCAGGCAGAAACGGGTGTGGGGGTCATGCCCTGAGAGAGGACGTTCCCCTCAAAGCCCTGGATGAAAACGATGGTCTGAAAAGGCAGAAGAAGGCAAAGAACTCCAAAAAAGCCCACCTCAAGCCATTCAGGAAAATCGATGAGAACCTGACGCTGGACACGGCTAAACTCCTCCTGTCATGCCTCTTGCCATGGGGAGTGGACAGGGAACTAGATTGTTTTTGCATCCGCCACCTAAATCTCCAAAGACTTCAGGGGCCCGTGTCATTTGGGCTCGTGTCCAGAGATGATCACCTCTCTTTGCAGCTCCCGGGCTGCAACAGGAGTCAGTTGGAAGAGCGTTCGGCATTCAATCTGTTTTCCAGAAAGGTGCTCGACTTGTCAAACAAGTACACCGCTTCTGTCCCCCAACAGACCAGAGCCCCGGCACTTCTGGAAGATGGCCAGGAATCTTCCCCATCACCAGATGCTATATTCTATTTACTGAGCCGAATACTTTTTGTTCATGAGATAGTTCACATGCCTGGAGAATTGAACGATAGATCTACCAGGTGAGAAGTTCATATAAGTCACTTTTTCCTTCATTTTTGGAGATAACCCCCACAAACACCAAAACTGCATGCTTTCTTTCTTTGCTTCATGTCATTCTTTCTTTCTCTGATGTCCTGCCTTCCTCTTTCTCTCTTCCTCTCTTCATTCCTCTCTACATCTCTTTAAACCTCCATCTCTCTGTTCCTTTCTTTCATCCACTTTAAGTAGTGCTGTGCTACTTTAAACATTTCAGTGTTAGTAAGTACAGAAGTTTTGATTGTTCCTCTGTTTATTGCATTGAATCCCCTTGCCAGGTGCAGGAATGGAAATCAGCTTCTGACTATTGATTATAATTTCACTACCCTTATATTACGTTTTTGTGAAAGGGATGGGAAGTTCAGTAGATTCAGTAATATTTTAGAAATATATATGTTCTAAACATTTAGGTTTTTTTAATGGTATTTGTTAATACCATTAAATACCATCATTTTACAGCTGAGGTAACTGAGGCCCAGAGAATAATAATTATAATAATTGTGGCATTTAAGCACTTACTATGTGCCAGTCACTGTACAAAGTGTTGGGTTGGATACGAGTTAGAGAAGCAGCGTGGCTCAGCAGAAAGAGCATGGGCTTGGGAGTCAGAGGTCATGGGTTCAAATCCCAGCTCCACCATTTGTCAGCTGTGTGACCCTGGGCAAGCCACTTAACTTCTCTGTGCCTCAATTACCTTATCTGTAAAATAGGGATTAAGACTGTGAGGCCCCATGTGGGACAACCTGATCACCTTCTATCCCCCCAGTGCTTAGAACAGTGCTTCTCACATAGTAAGCACTAAACAAATACCATCAATATTATCATTATTATTATTATTATACAAGCAAATTGGGTTGGACACAGTGCCTATCCCACATGGTCTCACAGTCTCATTTCCCATTTTACAGATGAGGGAACCAAGGCACAGAGAAGTGAAGTGACTTGCCCAAGGTCACACAGCAGACAAGTCATGGAGCTGGGTTTAGAACATGTGACCTTCTGACTTCCAAGCCTGTGCTCTATCCACTATGTCATGCTGCCTCTCTAAAGTAAAGTGACTTTCCGAAGGTTACACAGCAGATAAGTGGAGGATTAGAACTCATGTCCTTTTGACTCCCAGGCCCATGCTCTACCTACTAGGCCACACAGTAATAGTAAATGCCAACAAGTGATGACATTTGCTAAGTGCTTACCATGTGCAAAGCAGTGTTCTAAGCTCTGAGGAGGTTACAAGATGATCAGGTTGTCCCACATGGGGCTCACAGTCTTCATCCCCATTTTACAGATGAGGGAACTGAGGCACAGAGAAGCTAAGTGACTTGCCCAAAGTCACACAGCTGACAGTTGGTGGAGCCGGGATGATTTCGTGATTTCAGAATTGTCTTCAAGGGTGACAGAAGTGTCAGGTGTGTAGGGGTGGGGCAGAAAAGCTACAGAGGCTCAACTTAGAGTCAGCGGGTTGAGCCTACCAGGTTCATAAAGCCTCCATGATTTGCTTGTATCCACCCCAGCACTTAGTACAGTGCCTGGCACATTGTAAGCACTTAACAAATATTATAATTATTGTTATTGTTATTGTTATTATTATCATTATTCAAACACTGTGTGCTGGACTGGGGGTGGGGAAGAACTCAGACAGTAGCCTGTGACAATAGCCAGATCATCTTTAGCAATTCTCTTCATCTCTCTATGCTGCACTTTCCTCATCTGTAAAATGGGGATGATATACCTGCTTGCTCTGCCTCTTAGATTGTGAGGCCCAAATCATAATCACTGTGGTATTTCGTTAAGTGCTTTCTACATGTCAGACCCAGTACTCAGCTCCAGAACAGGTAAAAGATGATCAACCAATCCATTATTTAATTATATTTATTGAGTGCTTGCTTTGTGTGTTTGTTATTAATAGTATTTATTAAGCACTTACTATCTGCCAGGGACTATACTAAGCACAGGGGTAGATACAAGCTAATGAGGTTGGACACAGTCCCTGCCCTACATGAGGCTCACAGTCTTAATCCCCATGCTACAGATGAGGGAATGGAGGCACAAAGAAATCAAGTGACTTGCCCAAGGTCACACAGCAGACATGAGGCAGTGCCAGGATTAGAACCCAGGTCCTTCTGACTCCCAGGCCTGTGCTCTATCCACTAGGCCGTGCTACTTACAGTGTGCAGAGCACTGTACTAAGCACTTGGAGGAGAACGATATAACAGTTGATAGACGTGTTCCCTGCCCACAATGAGCTTACAGTCTAGAGGGGTTGATAGACTTTAATATAAATAATTATGAAAAGGGGGCTGAAGTAGGGATAAAGAAAGGATGCAAATCCAAGTACAAAGGCAACACAGAAGGGAGTCGAAAAAGAGGAAATGAGGGCTTAGATAGGGAAGACTTCCTGAAGGAGATAATTATTATTATTATTATTATTATTACATTTGTTACAAGCTTAATATGTGTCAGGCACTATTCTATGCCCTGGGGTAGATACAACGAAATTAATTTGGACATAGTCCCTGTCCTACATAGGGTTCACAGACTTAATAGAATGGAAAACATGTATTTATTCCCAATTTTACACTTGAGGAAACTGAGGCCCAGAGAAGTCAAGTGTCTTGCCCAAGATCACCCAGCAGGCAGTCGGCAGAGTCAGGATAAGAATGCAGGTCCTCTGTCTCCCAGTCCCTTGCTCTTTCTACTGTCTCTTTCCAAACTGCTTCCTGAATGGAACAGGGACTGATCTGTTTCTTTTGCTTCTGATTAACAGTGTTTGGCACACAGAGAGGGCCTAATAGATACCGTAATTAACTGATTCAACTTCATCATGTCTTTTTCTCCTCTCAGTGTTTGAGCAGGTTTTAGGAGAGGTCCTAGATTGGACTTCCAGGGTTGGGAGAGGGTTGAGAGGGGACCAGTGATGGCCCCACAGTGATGTCCACTTTGGAACTTGGTAGAAAGTTTAGGTCCAGCCTAGGTCTGGGCGCTATGGCTGGGTGATCTGGCCCCAGAGTCAGGCTGCTTCCTGGGCGAAGTTGACATTACAGTCCCTGAAATGGGGGATTTGGCAGGGAGAAGAAGCATCCACTCAGGCAGACACATAGATGATTTCATGTTAAAACTGGACATATCTGCTTCATCTTTCCTGGAAGAGAGTGCATTGGTTTTTCTTCAAACCACGAGGGCTAAGTGCATGAAAAACACCTCGCTAAGGAAAACTCACTCTCTAGAATGCATCTTTTGCTCCCCTCCCCTCCATGTGCTGTGGGCCTTGGGCAAGTCAGTGAATGTCTTTACACCTCAGTTATCTCAACTGTAAAATGTGGGGTCAGTACCTGTTCTTGCTTCTAATTGGGACTGTGAGCCCCGTATGGGACAGGGACTGTACCTGACCAGATTATCCTGGCTCTACTGCAGTGCTTTCTGGGCGCATAAATGAACTCTTAAAAAATTCCATTACTATTATTCTTGTTATCATTCTTCTTCTTCTTCTTATTGTTTGGACATTGCAATCATATTATAATCAAGTAGTTTTACAGTGTTTGAAAATGTTCCCTGGTTCATTTTTTTTTAATTTATGGTATTTGTTAAGTGCTTACTATGTGCCAGGCACTGTTCTAAGCACTGGGGTTGATACAAGCTAATCAGGTTGGACACAATCTACATCCCACATGGGGCTCACTGTTTTAATTATTATTATTAATAATATTGGCATTTATTAAGCACTTACTATGTGCAAAGCACTGTTCTAAGCGCTGGAGAGGTTACAAGGTGATCAGTTTGTCCCACGGGGGGCTCACAGTTTTAATCCCCATTTTACAGATGAGGTAACTGAGGCACAGAGAAGTGAAGTGACTTGCCCAAAGTCACACAGCTGACAATTGGCGGAGCTGGGATATGAACCCATGACCTTTGACTCCAAAGCCCGTGCTCTTTCCACCAAGCCACGCTACATAATCATTATTATCATTATTTTAATCCCCATTTTACAGATGAGGTAACTGAGGCACAGAGAAGTAAAATGATTTGCCCAAGGTCACACACAGTAGACAAGTGACAGAGCCAAGATTAGAACCAAAGTCCTTCTGACTTCTATTCACTAGGCCACACTGCTTCTCTAACGGGGTGTTTTATTCAAAATCCTTGGTGAAAGCACATATTATGGCAGAACCGAACTCAGCTTGTTTGAGTGTTTTTGCCTTGTACACTTAATGTTCTCTTCATTTTTAAACAGTTCTCAGAAAATGGAATCTGTGCGGAGCAAGGGGAAAAGTATCGGCAACGAGGGGTTGAAGAAACCAAGTTTCTATGGAAACATACAAAACAGTGAGTCTGAAAATACCCCTAGTAAGACTGGTTGTCTGTGGATTGGCATGGATCATCCTACAGGGGCTTAACCTGTTTCAACAGCCATGTTCCATCGTTCTTCTAGGTTGACTACCTGTTGTCCCCACCCTGACCAGGCCCTAAGTTCACATTTTCCCAGTTAACTAAGAATGATCATGACAACCAAACCTTGTACCGGGAATCTGTGGGGAAGCAAAGTGTTTGCGAGTTCTAAACTAGCTACAGGATTGGGCCATGTAGCCTCAAAATGCTCCTTGGGCCTCCTATGAAAATCCTTGTGTTTCCAGTTGCTTTACCTGGAGAACTTATGATGGGGGAAAAGGGGATATATATTGGCCGCATCTTTTGCACTCATTATAGGAATCAGTGTAGACTCTTTTGTTTTCCCAACAAACCATCCAAATGGGAAGGCTGAGTCCCTCATCTTTTGACATACAGTCACCTGGTGGATTAAGCTTTCCCTTCATATGCTCCTCTTGGAAGCCTCTGACAGCTCAGTGAATGAGAAGTGGGGCCCATTGTGATGCCAACTTTGGACCAGTGACTCAGTTTGTTTCTTTCATTTCTTCAGTACACCTGTCCACCCCCACATCCTTACTTCCTCTCCCTTCTCTACTCCATGCTTCACACAAAGGCAGCTCAAAAATGTTTTAATTCATTGACAAAACAGTAAAGGAATCATTTTTATAAATGTGGTGATTGCAGCTGGAGTTACAGTCTAGATTCCTTCACTGAGGACAGGAGGGGATAAAGGGGGGATTTAGGAGGAGAATCTGAAATGGGACCCTGTTTTAGACCATCAAGCCCAGCTGGAGAGATGTAGGCTTGGAATGTAAGAATGGTAACAAGTCTCCATCAGTCCAGCCCAGCATCACTGCAGTAGACAGACTGCAGAAATTGAGGGAGAGAGCAAAGTTTTCTTGGAAACAGTGATGGAAGGGGGCAAAACAGCAGTTAAGCTGGTCCTCAGCACCAGAGTGGAAATCTAGGATCAAGGCGAGTGTGTGTCTGTCTCCCTCTCAAGACTGTAAGTCTGTTATTCATTCAATTGTGTTTATTGAGCACTTACTGTGTGCAGAGCACTGTACTAAGTGCTTGCGTAGTACAAATCAGCGGGGACCATGTCTGCTAATTCTGTTGTACTCTCCCAACCTCTTACTATAGTGCTCTGCACAAAGTAAGCACTCAGTGAATACTATTGATTGATTGATTGCTCACTCTGTCCAATCCTACTCAATAAATACTACTGATTGATTAATTGCTCACTCTGTCCAATCCTACCCTGCCCCGGCTGCCTCTCTTATGGCAGTTTGAACACACTGTCCTTCTTCACCCACTTGGCAGGACAGAATGGGGTTAACTAGGAGTGTAGTGGTGGACAGGGAGGTCAATGCAGCCTCTGGGGACTCTCTTAGGTTTCTCCATTGTGTCTCCACCATCGGAGAATAAGTTGATTTAAGTTTATGTAGTATTAGTAATAATAGTAGTAGCAGAGTACTACTGAGTGCAAAATACTGAACAACTCTAGCACTTTGAAATTATTTCACACCTTCCTTAGCACTCATTTATATTTCTGCTTTAAAGATTTATTTTTGAACTCTCTAGTTGTATTTTGTTTCTCTCCCATTAAAGCATAGGAACATGCCACCTCGTTATACTTCACAAGTGCCTAGTAGAGTGCACCACCCAACTTGGGACTCAGTAAATGCTGCTGCTGCTACTACTCTTACTAGCGGAAAGAGCACAGGCTTGGAAGTCAGAGGTCATGGGTTCTAATCCTGACTCCACCGCTTGTCGGCTGTGTGACTTTGGGCAAGTCACTTAACTTCTCTGTGCTTAAGTTACCTCATCTGTCATAAGGGATATTAACATTGTGAGCCCCATGTGGGACAACCTGATCGCCTTGTATCTACCCCAGTGCTTAGAACAGTGTTTGGCACATAGTAAGCGTTTAACAAATACCATAATTATTAGCATGTTGTTGGGTAAGGACTGTCTCTATATGTTGCCAACTTGTACTTCCCAAGTGCTTAGTACAGTGCTCTGCACACAGTAAGCGCTCAATAAATTCATTCATTCATTCAATCGTATTTATTGAGCGCTTACTGTGTGCAGAGCACTGTACTAAGTGCTTGGGAAGTACAAGTTGGCAACATAGAGAGAAGGTCCCTACCCAACAGTGGGCTCACAGTACGATTGAATGAATGAATGAATTACTACCACCACTACTACAGAAGCAAAAGACACATCTCTGCCCAATAGGAGCTTGCAAACTAAGTAGAGAGACAAATATAAAAATGTTTACAAGTAGTAGAATCAGGAATCAGGATGTAACCAAAATTGGCCAATAGGGACTTTGTAGTAGGTATAGACTACTTAATTAATTAATGATGGCATTTATTAAGCGCTTACTATGTGCAAAGCACTGTTCTAAGCACTGGGGAGGTTACAAGGTGATCAGGTTGTCCCACATGGGGCTCACAGTCTTAATCCCCATTTTCCAGATGAGGTAACTGAGGCCCAGAGAAGTTAAGTGACTTGCCCAAGGTCACACAGCTTGGCGGAGCCGGGATTTGAACCCATGACCTTTGACTCCAAAGCCCGTGCTCTTTCCACTGAGCCACGCTGCTTCTCTACTTCCTGGAAACAGAAATCCCTTGGCTCTAAATTGATCCCAGTAGAGGAAAGAGACAGAGTTTATGTTTCGTGTGTTCCTAGGTAAGCATGGAGACTGCATGCCTGATGCTGAAAATGTTTCCTTGGTGAAGCTCATTTCCTGCTGGAGGGACCAGTCTGTGCAGGTAGGATACCATTCACCTTCGTGGGAGTCATGACCACCAGCTAAGGCCTTAGATTCCCTTCCCGGAAAATGGTTATGATCTATTGGAAAAAGACCCAAATCCTAATCTCAATTCTACCACTGGTTTGCCATGTAGCCGTGATCAAGTCATTCAATCTCTCTGTGCCTCAGTTTCTTCATCTGTAATGTGTGAAGACAATATCTGCTCTCCCTACTAACGGATCTGAGAGCCCAGTATGGGTCTTGGGACCGTGTCTGATCTGATTACTGAAAATAACCCTTCATCATTTCATTCATTCATTTGTTCATTTATTCATTTGTTTGCACATTTTTTCATTCATTAATTCACTGATCCAGTAGTACTTGTTGAGTACAGAACAGTAAACTAAGCCCTGGGGAAGAGTATGTTGGAGCTGAATTAGGGTTGCTGGCCAATCCAAATCTCCCAATCTAAGAATAAGGGAGTCAGGGGGAGCAGGGAGAGGCAGCAGACACACAAAGGAAGATTGAAATGATGAAAATAACATCATTATATAAAAAATGAAAGGCAACAATTAAAACAACACAGAAAACATCAGGTGATAGGAGACCCTCAGACTAGAGCTGGTGGACGAGGAGGTGGAGAGGAAACAGAGCATAAGACTTGACTAACATGCTTCCATGTTACTTGAAATGCTTTCAGTTAAACAGAGGCCTAATGGTGGCTCAGAGGTTGGAGCAGTGGTAATTTCTGGAAAGGAGGAAGAGTCTAATAATACTAACAATACTAATAATGATAGTTAGCACTCACTATGTGCTAAGCACTATGCTTAAGTGCTGGGATTGATGCAAGGCAGTAAGGCTGGACACAGTCCCTGTCTCACAGTCTATAAAGGAAGAGACAATGGATATCTTATCCCCATTTCTTTTATGAGGAAGTGGAGGTCGAGAGAGTCAAGGTCCAAAAGTGAACACTTCCCTCCTGCTACCAATCTAAGGGTCCATCAGGTATTACACTTTTTGCTAGTTGTTGTTATGAATTTATTTTTGGAAAACCTCTCCCCTAAGCAAGGCTGCTTTCTGTAAACAATTCATTATGAAAGATTATAGATTTCTTGCACAAGACAGAGTAGTGTAGTATTTTGCTATATTGTCTCCTAGGATGAAAGTTTGTCTATTTGATTGTTTCATAATGTTTCTTTAATAGGAATCCCTCCCGTAGCAGTCCTCCACAATCATATCTCCCCACCCCGCCACAACCTCCAGGGTTGATATAGTTAAGATCCTTGTAATGGGCATTGTAAAACTGCAAATGAAATTTTTTTAAGTCAGCAAATCCATGTACCATTGAATTGCAACTTGTTCTTCCCAGATGCGGGAAGAAATGTGAACTTTCTCCAAAAAGGAATACTGCCCTCTTGTTTTCAATCAATCAATCAATCAATCAATCGTATTTATTGAGTGCTTACTATGTGCAGAGCACTGTACTAAGCGCTTGGGAAGTACAAATTGGCAACACATAGAGACAGTCCCTACCCAACAGTGGGCTCACAGTCTAAAAGGGGGAGACGGAGAACAGAACCAAACATACCAACAAAATAAAAATAAATAGGATAGAAATGTACAAGTAAAATAAATAAATAAATAAATAAATAGAGTAATAAATATGTACAACCATATATACATATATACAGGTGCTGTGGGGAAGGGAAGGAGGTAAGATGGGGGGATGGAGAGGGGGATGAGGGGGAGAGGAAGGAAGGGGCTCGGTCTGGGAAGGCCTCCTGGAGGAGGTGAGCTCTCAGCAGGGCCTTGAAGGGAGGAAGTTGAGTTCTGTACTGTTTTCCTCCATGGGACAAGCCTATTGAATCCCTTTCAAGATCATCTGGGTTAAAGGTTATTTTTCTGCCTTCCCCAAACTTGGAGTGTGCCTGGAATAATGTCCGAGAGCCTGGTTTTGGGGGTTGTCTGTGAAATTCAAACTTCCAGTGATAAAGCAGCTGGAATGCCAGCAGCCACCTGGAATGTAGGGATGACGGAATGGGGCCAGAGGAGCCCTGGATTTACAGAGATGTGTGCCCCCACCCGCCTTGGCAACAGTGAAGAAGTTGGGTCCATTTGGCTAATACCATCATGTCTGGAGTCTGAAATCTACTGCTGCCTTTATGTAGTATGCGGACAGTGCTCTGAACACAGTCAGTGCATTTGTGAAGTATGTGGACAGATGGTATTGCCTGTCACGCTATCTGTGCTGATAGGGTACCCTTAGAAGAATCACTTATCCATATGGGAAGGTACATTCCCGACCAACCACTGGGAGCTATTTCGGGCTGCCTGGTCTGGGGTCACTTCCTCAGTTCCCCGTGCTCCCACCTCTGCCACTGCCAGGCCCTTGCTCATTCCCTCTCCTCTCCTTAAAGTCCCCCTTACAAATCTGTTAGGTCTCTGCCCTCCTCAGATTCATAGCATTCTTGAAATCCCACTTCCTCCAGGAGACATTCATTGTGGGCAGGAAACATGTCTGCTAATTCTGCTATATTGTACTCTCCCAAGCACACATTGAGTTAAGCTCTCAATAAATACCACTGATTGATTAATTGATTTCAATATCTGGTCTTCAAGTCAAAGCATCCCAACTAGTGTTTGTGCACTCACAGGGCACAGTTGTGGGGATACAATCTGAGGAGAAGAAATCAATCAATCAATCGTATTTATTGAGCACTTACTATGTGCAGAGCACTGTACTAAGTGCTTGGGAAGTACAAATTGGCAACACATAGAGACAGTCCCTACCCAACAGTGGGCTCACAGTCTAAAAGGGGGAGACAGAGAACAGAACCAAACATACCAACAAAATAAAATAAATAGGATAGAAATGTACAAGTAAAATAAATAAATAAATAAATAGAGAATAAATATGTACAACCATATATACATATATACAGGTGCTGTGGGGAAGGGAAGGAGGTAAGATGGGGGGATGGAGAGGGGGACGAGGGGGAGAGGAGGGAAGGGGCTCAGTCTGGGAAGGCCTCCTGGAGGAGGTGAGCTCTCAGCAGGGCCTTGAAGGGAGGAAGAGAGCTAGCTTGGCGGAGGGGCAGAGGGAGGGCATTCCAGGCCCGGGGGATGACGTGGGCCGGGGGTCGACGGCGGGACAGGCGAGAACGAGGTACAGTGAGGAGATTAGCGGTGGAGGAGCGGAGGTTGCGGGCTGGGCAGTAGAAGGAGAGAAGGGAGGTGAGGTAGGAGGGGGCGAGGTGATGGAGAGCCTTGAAGCCCAGGGTGAGGAGTTTCTGCCTGATGCGCAGATTGATTGGTAATGCGCAGATTGATTGGTAGAAGAAAGTGACCCTACTATTTAAGCACTTATCCACATTTCCATTCTTTTCCTCCATATCTGTAAATATTTTTGCACCTGTGTTCCCAAGAAGATTGCAAGGTCACTGAGGGTGGGAATGACATTTTTACCCCATTGAACTCTACCAAGCACTTAGCACAGCACTCTGCACACTATAGTCACTCAATAAATGTCCTTGGTTGATTGTTCGATCAACAGTATGACGTAGATGAAAGCTTGTCTTAAGGTTGGAATTTTCACCCAGCTATATCTTTGGCAAATATGGCCTCTTTAATGCAGGCTGAAGAGTACCAGAGAGCAAGGAAGGAGAGACTAATAGATGAAATCCAGGCCCACGAGTAGAAAGACCCAAAGTCAGGGTCTTAGCCCACCTACCCACTGCAGCAGGGAGCAAGTCTGTGGAGCATAGATATCAAACAAGCAAACAAAACAAAAAACCCTTCAATCTACATTCCCCAAGTAGCAGCCCACTGCTACATTCAGCTGATAATAATAATGATGGGATTAGTTAAGTGCTTAATTGGTACCAAGAACTATACTAAGCACTGGGGTAGATACAAGATAATCAGCTGATCTTCTACAACCCAATTTGCACTCTCTAGTCCTCTCCCACAAAACTATGGTCTATACCTCAATCTCATCTATCGCTCTGCCATTCCTTTAACCCACATCCTCTTTTGGTCTTGGAACTCCCTCCTCTATTATATCCAACAGCCCATCACTCTCTGTACAATCACAACCCTCCTAAAATCACATCTCCTAGAGGCCTTCCCTGACTAAGTTCTCATTTCCCCACCTGCCCTCCCCTCACCTTTGACTATGTACTTGACTGTGTGCTTCTTAACACTCTGATACTCACTCTAGCCCCACAGCTCCAATGAACGTGTCCTTGTCCCCTACTGTAATTTATTTTATGGTCTGTCTCCCCCTGTAGCCTGTAATTTGTAGTTAGTGATCACATCTACCTTCTCCATTATTGTACTTTTCAAGTGCTTAATACAGTGCTCTGCACAGAGGCAGTGCTCAATAAATACCATTGCTTATTTGATTGATATAGCTAGTAGTAATTGTGGTTTTTGTTAAGTGCTTTCTCTGTTCCTATCCATACACTGCAAATGGGTGGCATGCACTTGCTGACTCTACTACCTTCACTGCCTCTTCTCCACCTCCCTTCTTGACCCTTTGTGATCTGATTTCTGCCCCTTTCTCTCCCCTGAAATGGTTCTATCTCTCAGATCACCAGTGAGGCTATTCTTGCATATCTCACAGACGTTATTCTGTCACTACCCTATCCTAAACCTCCTCAGCCCCTCAACTGTCTTCAATACCACTCCTTTCCCCTGAAAACACTAATGAATGTCATTTTTCTGAGCACTCTCTTCCGGTTCTCTTTCTGGTTCTCTCTGGAATATCCTTCACTGTCTCTTACATCATCTCATCTTATTCTTCCCATCCCCAAAATAGAGGTATTGCTCAGGCTACTGATTTGAATCCCTTTTTATTCTTCATTAACACACGCTGCCGTGTGGATCTCTTGCATTCCCTCAGCTTCATTACTTCCTCAATATGTCTCCCAAGTTTACCTTCCTAATTCTGACCGTAGTCATTCTAGGCAAGCTCACATTTCCTCCTGCCTCCTGGACATCTCTCTAATGATATTCCCCCAGGGCCTCAAATTCAGTATGTCCCAAACTGAACTTTTCATCTACCCTCCTAAAATCCTCTTCTCCTCTTAAATACTCTATTCCAGTTGACAGCCCCACTATACTCTGTTTCTAGCCTGTAACATTGGCATTATCCTCGATTCCTCAATTGACTAATTGACCAACTCCTCCCTCTCTTTCAACTCCCATATTGTTTGCTGCCAAATCCTGTCAGTTATTCCTCCTCAACGCTCCAGGATCCACCCCTTGCTCTCCGTCAAAATGGCCACCACACTAGTCTGGGCACCCATTGTATCCGAGCTTGATATTTGCATTGGCCTATTCCCTAATCTCATTGCCTCCATGCATTCATTCATCCATTCATATTTATTGAGCGCTTACTGTGTGCAAATCATTGTACTAAGACTTGCACTGGAGCATTTGCTCCAGTCCCTCCCACCTCCAGTTTATAACTCACTGTTTCCAGGATCATTTTTCTAAAATGTCATTTTGCATCTACCTCTCTACTCAAAAAACTCCAGTGGTTGCCCATTCGTCTCTGTGTCAAGGAGAAACTCCTAACCATTGGCTTTAATGCACTCAACCGGCTATCTCCCTCCTTCTTATCCAGTCTTTTCTCCTCTTAAACTACAGATTGTACTCTTTATTTCTCTCAATCCAGCTTCCTCCTGTGCCTTTTTCTCATCTCTCTCTGGCTGCTGACCGCTTGTTCATATCCCCTCTTCTGCCCAGAACTCCCTTCTCCTTCATTTCCAGACCACTGCTTTCTGCATCTTCAAAGTCCTTCTGAAATCCTGCTTCCTCCAGAAGGCCTTCCCTGATTATTAGTTTTCCCTCCTTATATCCTCCCTATTTCCACTTCATTCCTTCCTCTCCATCTGAATATTGAAGTCCTCATTATCCCTAGTAGTTCTGATGTGCCTTATATATTCTATTACTTCCTCCTACTTACAATTGTTTTAGGTGTCTGTTCCCCCCAGCTAGATTGTAGAGTTCTCGAGGGCAGGGATTACATCAATTAATAATAACAATAATAATAATGATAATAATAATGGCATTTATTAAGCACTTACTATGTGCAAAGCACTGTTCTAAGTGCTGGGGAGGTTACAAGGTGATCAGGTTGTCCCACGAGGGGCTCACAGTCTTCATCCCCATTTTACAGATGAGGTAACTGAGGCCCATAGTGGCTTGCCCAAAGTCACACAGCTGACAATTGGCAAAGCCAGGATTTGAACCCATAACCTCTGACTTCAAAGCCATGCTCTTTCCACTGAGCCACACTATTGCACTCTCCTAAGTGCTTTATCTCATGTAGCTTGGCCCTTCACCTCTGGCCTGGACTCCCTCCCCCTTCACAACCTTCAGACGATAACTCCCCTCACCTTCAAAGCCTTACTAAAACCACATCACCTCTAAGAGGTCTTTCCCAACTAAACTCTCATTTCCTCTTCTCCCACTTTCTTCAACGGAATTCTTGCATTTGGATTTGTACCCTACTCTTAGCTCCACCGCACTTGTGTACGTATCTGTAATTTATGTGTTTATATTAATGTCTCTCTCCCCCTCCAGATTGTAAGCTCCTTGTGGGTAGGGAACTTGTCTTCCAACTCAGTTATATTGTACTCTCCCGAGCTCTTGGTGCATTGCTCCGCCCAGAGTAAGCGCTAAATAAATAGATCGATTGATTGGATAATACCCTGTTCTGCATGAAGTAGTAATTCACTAAATGTGATTAATGAAATGACTGGTTGATTAGGAAGTCTTTGCTTCCATGGCAGGTAATGGAGGCAATGCAAGCCGTTCTCCTGGCTGAAGTTCAGAGAAGTCTGATGACCTTGAGGGAAGCCTCGCTCAGCAGTCAGCCTAGGTCCTCAGGAGAGGACGGAGAGGAGGAACAGAGCCGGCCAAAGGAGAGGCAGATGGAGCAGCTACTTGAGCTACCATCCGTAAAAAATCCTCCTTTGCAAAGTAAGTTCAAAGTACTTCACTCAGTCATATTTATTGAGTGCTTACTGTGTGCAGAGCACTGTACTAAGTGCTTACTTGGGCTAATACCCCTCTCCAAACTTTTTCTGGTCTTAAGGTCATGAGGAGGATATAAGATCAAAATGTATCTGTGCTAAGGATGGTGTTCTGTAGACAGAAAGTGCTCAGTAAATGCAATTACAACTACTACTTTTGTTTTGGGAAGAATTTGGCCACCTGCCCAGTTTCTGGCCCTTGCAGCTATATAGTTGCTCTTACGATTGTCAGGACTTTGAAGGATTTCCAAATTCTATAGTTGCCGTTTAGCACGGCGCAGTTTGCGGAGTGTATTATTTGGGAAATCATTTTGATCTCCCACCCCCAAAAATCCAGTCAATCAGGCAATCAAAGTCCTTTCTTGAGCTCCTACTGAGTGAGGGAGTTTAACAGGACTAAGACATGTTTTCTGTTCTAAGGAGCTTATATTATTATATCATACTCTCCCAAGCACTTAATACAGTGCTCTGCACACAGAAAGAACTTAATAAATACAATTGCCTGACTGACTGATGGCCAATGTGATGAGGGAGACAGGTTGTTTTTTTTCTATAGAGTATGGAAGCAGGAGGGAGAACAAGGATGAAGCTGGAAACAGGATGAAAGGGTGAAATTAATGACTAAATGTACAGATAGCTAGCTAAATAAAATATGAACAAATACAAATGGACATGCATACACAGGGAATGAGTGTGGGTAGTAGTAAAATCCCTTATTTGAAAAGTGAAACCTGGTTTGAGGCAACACTGTGTGATAGAAAATGAGTTAGAATTATTTTGAGTTGAACAGATTTGAATATTGATCCTTTTCCTCAGTAAGCTTCCATGAGTACTTAAATTAATAGCTTACATTTATAACTTAATAAAGTGGGATGTTTCACTTTTAGCCACAGGAATCAAACTCTGGGAAATTAAACCAATTTTATAGTCACATCATTTCATTTTACAACAAACTCCGTCATTGTAACTTTATAGTGGTGCTAATGTTTATGGTGGGAAGAGATGGAATCAGAATTTATGTTATGAAGTGATATCCATTTTTTAGCCCATTAGCCAAGGCTTAAAAATGAAGTGTTCTAAATTTTACTTTCAATCTCCATAGTTCTCCAAAGGAAGTTAATTTATAATCTCATTTAGTGTGGGTGTCTGTCATGAAAATTTGCTACCAGCTTCTTGTTCCAGAAGGCTAAAAATGATCACTGATACTTGTTTCAGGCCTTAAAGAACAGTAGTTTCTTCCATACATGAGACACTGAAGGATGGGATAATATTAAAAATGCTAAACCTTTGAACAAGTGCCAATCATGAAAGTATATTTTGTGTCCTGTCATGATTTTATCACCGGGTTGAACAAGGGAAGAGTCTGGCAATAAAATATTGGTAATCATCGGGGAAATGAAAATGATTGCTGGAAGATTGTTTCAGAGTGTATGGGGTGTTATCAAGTCTAATAATAATAATAATAATAACAATAATAATAATATTTCAATGTGCCAAGCACTGTACTAAGTGATAGGGTAGATATAAGATCATCATATCAGACGCATGGAGTGCCTGATCGAACTCACAGTCTAAGGAGGGAAAACAGCTATTGAATCCCTATTTAACAAATGAGGAAACTGAGGTACAGACAGAACTTAAGTGACTCTCTCAGGGTCACAAAGCACACCAGTGGCTGATCCAAAATTAAATCCCAGGTCTCTTGACTCCCAGGCCTGGGAAAACTAAGTTAGGTTAAATAATAATAATAATAAAAATAATAATGATGGCATTTATTAAGTGCTTACTATGTGCAAAGCACTGTTCTAAGCTCTGGGGAGGTTACAAGGTGATCAGGTTGTCCCACCGGGGGCTCACAGTCTTAATCCCCATTTTACAGATGAGGTAACTGAGGCTCAGAGAAGTGAAGTGACTTGCCCAAGGTCACACAGCAGACATGTGGTGGAGTCGGGATTCAAACCCATGACCTCTGACTCCAAAGCCCGGGCTCTTTCCACTGAGCCACGTTGCAGAAGATCACGGAGGAGAACCCGGAATCTGGATCGAACCTCAGATTGGAGCAGACCTGTGATCCGAGTTCCAGTTCCTCCTCAGGGGTCTCCTGCAAGTCATTTAAACTGTCCCTGACTCAGTTTTCCCATCTGTAAAATGGGCTAACTTGGCTATCCACCAGACAAGCACTTAGTACAGTGCTCTGCACTGTAAGCACTCAATAAATACAATTGAATGAATGAATAAGTGACCTCACTCATTTTGCTTTAGTTTTCCCTGCTCTGGCTATGTGTGTAGGATGTGAGCAGAGTTGAGGAACTTTCCTTAAACCATGTCACTGGGCAGCACTTCTTAGAAAAGCAGTATTGCCTAATGGATAGAGCCTGGATCTAGGAGTCGGAATGCTTGGGTTCTATTCCCATCTCCGCCACTTGTCTGCTGTGTGACCTTGGGCAAGTCACTTAATTTATTTATTTATATTTAATGTCTGCCTCCCCCTCTAGACTGCTCACTGTGAGCCGGGAATGTGTCAATTTATTGTTGCATTATATTCTCCCAAACCACTTAATAACAGTGCTCTGCACACAATAAGAGCTCAATAAATATGATTGAATGAACTTAATTTCCCTTTGCCTCAGTTCCCTCATCTGTAAAATGGAGATTAAGACTGTGAGTCTCATGTGGGGCTGTGTCCAACCTGATTAGCTTGCATCTACCCTAGAGCTTAGACTTGCCCATGGTAAGTGGTTAACAAATACCTTAAAAAAACAAACGCCAAAATGCTACATCTCTGAAGATTTCTAGTTTGGTCTTGATCCTGAGACCACATTGTTGTTATGCTCTATTTAACAGTGTCCCAAAGGATGTACTCACTTCCTTGATTCAGCTTCCAACTTACTTTAATTAATCAAAGGTATTTATTGAGTGCATACTGTGTTTTGTTGTCTGTCTCCCCATTCTAGACTGTGAGCCTGTTGTTGGGTAGAGATCGTCTCTGTATGTCGCCAACATGTACTTCCCAAGCACTTAGTACAGTGCTGTGCACACAGTAAGTGCTCAATAAATACAATTGATTGAATGAATGAATGAATGAATGAACAGTACTGTACTGTGTGCTTGGGAGAGTACAGTATAATAAAGTTGGTAAACCTGATTCCTGCCTTCAAGGAACTTACAGTCTAGTGACAAGGACAGGCATTAAAATTAATTTCAGATAGGGGAAGCGGCAGAGCATAATGATGTATACATAAGTGCTTTACTCCATTCTGCTGTCCTGATCATTTTCCTTCAGAAATGTTCAGACCATGTTTCCTCACTCCTCAATAAACTTCAGTGGTTGCCCATCACCTCCACATCAAACCAATCCTCATCATTGGCTTTAAAGCCTTTAGTCACCTTGCCCCTTTGCTACTCTCCTACTACAACCCAGCCCATAAGCAGTGTGGCTCAGTGGAAAGAGCACGGGCTTTTGAATCAGAGGTCATGGATTCAAATCCCGGCCCCACCACTTGTCAGCTGTGTGACTTTGGGCAAGTCATTTAACTTCTCTGTGAGTCAGTTACCTCATCTGTAAAATGGGGATTAAGACTGTGAGCCCTCCATGGGACAAACTGATCACCATGTACCCTCCCCACCACTTAGAACAGTGCTTTGCACATAGTAAGCGCTAATAAATGCCATTATTATCAATATTATTATTATTATAATGTTAACCTTCTCACTGTACCTCCATCTTGTCTGCTGACCTCTCACCCCCATCCTACCTCTGACCTGGAATGTCTTCCCTCCTCATGCCAGACAGGTAATTACTCTTCCCCACTTCAAAGTCTTATTGAAGGCTCGTCTCCTCCACGAAGCTTTCCCTGACTAAGCCCTCCTCTCCTGTTCTCCCACTCCCAACTACATCACCTTGACTTGCTCCTTCATTCATCCTCCCTTCCATCCCCACAGCGCATACATATATATCTGTATATATATGTAATTTATTTATTATTTATTTATGTATGTTAATGTTGCTCTCCCCCTCTTGACCTTGAGCTTGTTGTGGCCAGGGAATGTGTCTGTTTATTGTTATATTGTACTCTCCCAAGCATTTAGTGCAGTGCTCTGCAGACAAAAAGCACTCAATAAATATGACTGACTAATTGACTATGGGACTGCGGTGGAGTACGTATTCATTCATTCATTCAATCGTATTTATTGAGCGCTTACTGTGTGCAGAACACTGTATTAAGCGCTTGGGACGTATCAGAATACTTAAGGGGGATGTGGGGCTGTGGTGGGGAGAGAATCAAAGTGCATAAGTGGTACAGGCCCAAGTCCATAAACAATGCGGAAGGGAAGGCAAATAGTTGGGAAAATGAGGGGTTAGTCATGTAAGGCCTCTTGGAGAAGATGTGATTGAGTAAGGTTTTGAAGATGGGGAAAGTGGTGGTCTATTTGCTAGAGGGAGGACATGACCAAGGGGACAGCAGTGAGACAGATGAGACTGAGGTACAGTGAGCAAGTAGTACTGGAGGAGTGAAGTACACAGTCTGGGATGTAATAGGAAATTAGCGAGGTTAGGTAAGAAGGGGTGGCTGATTGAGTTCCTTAAAGCCAATAGTGAGGAGTGTCAGTTTAATACAGGATGGATGGGTAACCTTGCCTCTTGTCGCACTGTACATAAATATAAAAATATAACAGCTGGTGGACTATTCAGATCAACCATTTAAATCCTCTAGACTCTAAACCTGTTGTGGGCAGGGAATGTGTCTATTGCTAGGCACAGATAGGGCTCGATAAATACAAGCTGATTGAATTGTGAGGCCCCAGACTCATCAGATGTAATACTAATATTAACAATAATTATGGTATTTGCTATGGGGAAGCAGCATGGCTTAGTGGAAAGAGCCCAGGCTTGGGAGTCAGAGGTCGTGGGTTCTAACCTCGGCTCTGCCACTTGACAGCTGGGTGACTTTGTGTAAGTCACTTAACTGCTTTGTGCCTCAGTTCCCTCATCTGTAAAATGGGGATTAAGACTGTAAGCCCCACGTGGGACAACCTGATCACCTTGTATCTCCCTCAGTACTTAGAACAGTGCTTGGCACATAGTAAGCACTTAACAAATACCATTATTATCATTATTATTATTATTATTATTATTATTATTACTGTAAGTCAGTGAGCTGCTTAGGTAGCAGAATTATGTGGCAACATTTAGCTCTGTATTACCAATAAAATTTGTGGTTCTGCAAATGGCTTCCAACATGCAACCTGATACATCATCTTAGTTTACTTTAAGCATCATTACCCCATAGCACCTGGTTGATTAAGTGAATTGATGTACAGTCATTTGCATGGGGTTTTGGTCATGGACTTCTAGGACACAGTCATCCTCATATGGAAATTATCAATCAATCATATTTCTTGAGTGCTTATTGAGGGCAGAGGACTGTACTAAGCACTTGGGAGAGTGCACTATAACATACTTGGAGAAGCAGCATGGCTCACTGGAAAGAGCACAGGCTTTGGTGTCAGAGGTCATGGGTTCAAATCCCAGCTCTGCCAATTGTCAGCTGTGTGACTTTGGGCAAGTCACTTAACTTCTCTGTGCCTCAGTTACCTCATCTGGAAAATGGGGATTAAGATTGTGAGCCCCACGTGAGACAACCTGATCACCTTGTATGCCCCCAGCACTTGGAACAGTGCTTTGCACATAGTAAGTGCTTAACAAATACCATCATTATTACTTGGTAGACACATTCCCTGTGCATCAAAGTCCTGGAGGAGTGAATGCATATTCCAACTCTTGCATCCAGACTTCTTGTTGCATCTCCCAGCCTGACTGCGTAAAATAAGTTGCACAGGTATGGGTCTCTTACACAGCCCTGCCTTACTCCATTAACAATGGGGAATGGTTCAAACAGGGCAACCTCGGCACTGACCCAACCAGCCATGTCACCATGAAATAGTTGCAGAATCTTGATGAAGTTTTTAAGGCAGACAACTTTGCTTAGTAATTTGTAGAGGCCAGATCTGCAGGTGTAGTCACATGCTTTGCTAAGATCTATGGACACTGTACAGCATGGTTCTATTCCCTGCATTTTTTCTGTATCTGATGGGCAGCAAGGATCATGTGCAAGGACACTGTGGCCTGAAAACACACTGTGATATTTTATCACACAATCTGGGTAAAACACAATGGATATGTCCAATATCAAATATCTCTAGACTGTAAGCTCATTATGGGCAGGGAACCTGTCTGTTAGTTCTGTTCATTCATTCATTCATTCATTCAATCATATTTATTGAGCACTTACTGTGTGCAGAGCACTGTACTAAGCACTTGGGAAGTACAAATTGGCAACATATAGAGATGGTCCCTACTCAACAATGGGATCACATTACTGCCCCAAGTGCTTAGTACAGTGTTCTGCATGTAGTAAGCTCTCAATAAATATGACTGATTGATTGATTGGTTGATTGATCAAGGAACATTATTTGCACATGAGTTTGTTCTGTGAATGACCTGTTGCGTAAGGTAGCACAAGTAGATTTGGTATATGAAGAAATGGTTGACAGCATGTGTCTGTTAAGGCATGATGCTGAAATGCTTTCTAGTCTCTGCCTCAGTCTTTCTCTGCTTGTACCATACAGTACATTGTGTTTCATTGCTTTTTTTCCAGTTTCCAGTATTTAATACGTAAAATGACAGTGAGCAGCAAGTATGTAAAGCATTTCACTAGCAGTTGGCTTAACAGTAATAGAAGAATTTGTATCCAAAGCTGTCAACCTTGATGATATCTTTGAACCACATACCTCCTAACCTATTAATTCGCATCAACTCAGTGGTTATTTAATTGAGTGTGATTTTCTCATAATGCAGGGCTCCTCAAGTACACCACCCTTCCTTTAAGAAGAAATGCCTGTATTTAGAATGTTATCTACCTCTCTCCCCATCCACTTGTTTGCCCCACTGTTTGGAATCTGTTTCAACCTATGGTCAAACCTTTGGTCTTGGTAGAAATGAATACTTTACCAATAAAAGTGGCACCAGGGTATTATCTGTTGGATTTAAATTTCATGCTAAACTGGGTTGGAGTGAAAATGAGATAATGTTTTAAATTCAAGATTGTTAGATCATCTTTTGTACATTGTTGAATTTCAAAGATTTTCATCCACAACAAAGTGAACTGAGGAAGCTGTGTGTCTTTTTGGAGGGGGAACTGAAACTATACACTAGTGCACCAAATCAAATCAAGATGAGAAATAAAGGCATCCATTTGCCAAGCCTGCAGCCTGCTCAGGCTTGGTTATTACTTCTACTAATAGTAATAGTGTTATTTGATACGTGCTCATTTTATGCACTGTACTAAGCACTGTACTACATGCTGGGGTGGACACAACCAAATTGAATTGGTCACAGTCCCTGTCCCACATGAGGCTCACAGTCTTAATCTCCAACTTACAGTCGAGATCACTGAGGCACAGAGAAGTGAAGTGACTTGCCCAAGGTCGCACAACAGACAAGTGGTGGAGCCAGGAGTAGAACCCAGATCTTTCTGACTCTCAAACCCGTACTCTATCCACTAGGCCACACTGCTTCCCCTGCTCACTGAGCTCTTCCGAGGGCCACTGTTGGCTGAGGAGAGCATTTTTACCGGACATGCAGCATGCATGCCATCTATTCCCCCAGGGAGTCACTCTGTGATAGTCAGTCAGTCAGTCAATCATATTTATTGAGCGCTTACTGTGTGCAGAACACTGTACTAAGCGCTTGGGAAGTACAAGTTGGCAACATATAGAGCCGGTCCCTCCCCAACAGCGGGCTCACAGTCTAGAAGGGGGAGACAGACAACAAAACAAAGCATACTCACAAAATAAAATAAATAGAATAAATACATACAGTCAGTCAATCGTATTTATTGAGCACTGACTGTGTGCAGAGCACTGTACTAAGCGCTTGGGAAGTACAAGTTGGCAATATCTAGAGACGGTCCCTACCCGACAGCGGGCTCACAGTCTAGAAGGGGGAGACAGACGACAAAACAAAACATATTAACAAAATAAAATAAATTAAATAAATGTGTACAGTCAGTCAATCATATTTATTGAGCGCTTACTGTGTGCAGAGCACTGGACTAAGCGCCTGGGAAGTCCATGTTGGCAACATGTAGAGACGGTCCCTACCCAGCAGCGGACTCACAGTCTAGAAGGGGGAGACAGACAACCAAGCAAAACATATTCTGTGATAGTGTTTATTGACAGCAGGTAAATCTCTCCTGGTCCTGGAAAGCCTCCTGACTAGCTGAGGGATCACCATGGCCTTTCAAGTGGCAAATGCCCCCCATCTAGGGATTCGTGGGAGTGCCTTACCTCCTTCCTCTCCCCACAGCACCTGTATATGTTTGTATGTATTTATTACTCTATTTATTTTATTTGTACATATTTATTCTATTAATTTTTTGTTATATGTTTTGTTTCATTCTCTGTCTCCCCCTTCTAGACTGTGAGCCCACTGTTGGGTAGGAACCGTCTCTAGATGTTGCCAACTTGTACTTCCCAAGCGCTTAGTACAGTGCTCTGCACACAGTAAGCGCTCAATAAATATGATTGAATGAATGAATGAATGAATGATCTGACCCCATCTCCTGTGGGGAGCCACCTCCACACATGTCACCCTTCCACTGCTACCACCAAGAACAGCAGCTAAGGAGGCCAGGGGTCATACTCAGTGGAGAGGGGCACTGGGGCAGACCAGTGCCAGGCAGTTAAAGAGTTAGAGTAGAGGGACAGTCTGTTGGCTTTCTCCCATCTCCATCCTGGAGGGGTCCCAACACCCCTTTTCCTTCCACCTAGAGCCAGGACAGGCTCATGACACAGGGCAGCATGGAAACTGATCCTGTGCCACAAAGATGCCTGCACCCACAAACACTCACCCCATCAGGGTGAAGACTGGCACAGCCACAGAACTTAATGGCAGGAGCCAGAGTGGAGTGGGTTTAGGTGCCTCCAAATGATTAATGCCAGATCAACCATTCTGGCACTTATTTTTTAGGTCCTCTGTCTCCCCATTCTGCTTCTTATAATTATGCTCATTACTAAGTGCTGGCCCAAAATCAAGCACTACTCTAAGGACTGTGGAAGGTATAAAATGAGATCATCAGATCAGGCACAGTCCGTGTCCCACACAGGGAGGCCTGGCATATTATCTCCACAAAAATAATAAGATAAGATGAATAATAATAATAATGATAATGGCATTTGTTAAGCGCTTAGTATGTTCAGCGCTTAGTAAGCACTGTTCTAAGCCCTGGGGGGATACAAGATGATCAGGTTGTCCCCAGTGGGGCTCACAATCTTAATCCCCATTTTACAGATGAGGTAATTGAGGATCAGAGAAGTGAAGTGACTTGCCCAAAGTCACACAGCTGACAAGTGGCGGAACCGGGATTAGAACCCATGGCTCTGACTCCCAAGCCTGGACCCTTTCCATTGAGCCATGCTGTCCTCCTCCTCCATGAATAAATGGAAGTCCAGAGAAGTTGGCATTACTTGCCAACTTTTAGTTGGCAATAAATACGATTGATTGATTGATTGATTGCCCAAACCTGCAAGGCAGACAAGGGACAGAGTTGGGGCTAGAACTCAGGTCTTCTGACTCCCAAATTCTTGAATTCCAAGGGCTTAAAATTTCACCTTATCCATGGTTGAATAGTTTTGGGGGAAGTGTTAATATTTTTTCTGCCCTGCTTTCTGGAACATTTTTCAATCAATTGTATTTATTGAGCACTTATTGTGTGCAAGGCATCATCAATCAATCAATCAATCGTATTGAGCGCTTACTGTGTGCAGAGCACTGTACTAAGCACTTGGGAAGTACAAGTTGGCAACATATAGAGATGGTCCCTACCCAACAGTGGGCTCACAGTCTAGAAGGGGGAGACAGAGAACAAAACAAAACATATTAACAAAATAAATTAAATAGAATAGCTATGTACAAGTAAAATAAATAAATAGATTAATAAATACGTACAAACATATGTACATATATACAGGTGCTGTGGGGAAGGGAAGGAGGTAAGGTGGGGGGGGGATGGAGGGGGGAGGAGGAGGAGAGGAAGGAGGGAGCTCAGTCTGGGAAGGTCTCCTGGAGGAGGTGAGCTCTCAGTAGGGCCTTGAAGGGAGGAAGAGAGCATCATGCTAGGTGCTTGGGACAGTACAGTATAACAGGGTTTGTAGATATGATTCATGCCCAGAAGGAGTTTACAGTCAAGAGGGGGAGACAGAAATTAAAATCAGTGATTGATATGCCCAAAAGTGATGTGGGGCTGAAGATGGGGTGACTACCAAGTGCTCAAAGGGTATAGATCCAAATGCAAAGGTGACATCAAAGGGAGAGGGTGTTGGAGAAATGAAGGTTTAACTGTGGAAGTCCTCTTGGAAATGTGATTTTAATAAGGCTTTGAAAGTGGGGAGAGTGATAGTCTGTCGGATACAATGGGGAAGGGAGATCTAGGCCAGAGGTGGGATGTGAGTGAGGGGTCAGTGGTGAGAGAGATGAGATTGAGGTACAGTGAGTAGGTTGTTGTTAGAGTCTCGAAGTGAGAGTGCTGGGTTATATAGGAAAGCAGTGAGGTAAGCTAGGAGGGGGCAAGGTGATTGAGTGCTTGAGTGATTGAGTGATTGTGAGCTTTAAAGCTGATGGTAAGGAGTTTCTGTTTGATGCAGAAGTGGATGACAGCCACTGGAGGTTCTGGAAGAGTGCAGAAAGCTCTTCTCTTAACTAGGTGCTGATGTCATTAGACTAACAACTGGAAATTGTGTGAGCGAGTGACTCAGACTTTCTGAAACACACATATCCCTGAGGGACATTTGTGTATTCTCTGTAGGCATCCAGCAGGGTCCCCCTCTCCCTGGAAGCTCCTTTGCTAATTTAATTAGGTTTAAATCCTCCCAATTCAACAGAATGGAGAGGGACCTCAGAGACACTTGTTATGTGCAAGGAACCATCTGCCAACTCTGTTGTATTGTACAGGCGCTTAGTTCCGTGCTCTGCACATAGCAAATGCTCAATGAACACCATTTGTTGATCATTTGACACACACCATTACTATTGCAGAAGCCCTGCACTGCACCCCCAGTAGCTCCATCTGAAGACTTAGGTAAAATATGACATCAATACTTTGCCTTTCATCATGGGCAATTCTTCTGACCCTCCCGCTGCCATCCCCACTGTGTAAATGGTGACGTGTTGTAACATCAGTGTTTAAACCATTGTGGAAAGAAGAAAGAAAAGGCAAATGCTCTCCCCAGGCCCAAGACACTGTGTGCTAGGGGTATTTACCGAGTGGCCAGTATGGAGCTGAAAGTGAAGGTGCCACAAAGAATGGCAGCCCTTCCTCTCACACCAACAGGGATGCTCCAGCTCCACCAATCAATAAATCAATTGATTTTATTTATTGACTGCTTACTGTATGCAGAGCATTGTACTAAGCCTTTGGGAGAGTACAGTATAACAGAGTGTGTAGACATGTTCCCTGCCCACAGCAAACTTACAGTCTAGAGGGGGTCCCTTGGTGGGACCACCACCCGAACAGCGACAGGGAGCAGAAAGTGCCAGACCCCAGTGATTATAGAGACAAGAGATGATGTAATCAATCTATCAGTCAATGCTATTCGTTGAGCAATCACTGTGTGGAGAGCACTGTATGAAGAACATGGGAGAGTAAGATACAGTGGAGTTGGTAGACACAGCCCCTATGTAGAAGGAGGAGACAGAGAAGAGAGCTCCACAGATGAGGCACAAATTTTTCTGATGTTGGATTCGCCACCTGTTTGTTTGATTGGTGAATGTTCCGTCCCTGGTGGGATGGGTCACGTGTGAACCCATCAGGGACTGGCTGCAGAGGACCAATGGATGACTACTTAGGCAGTGAGCCCCATGTGTGACAGGGACTGTGTCTAACTGGCTTAATTCAAGCTCTTAGTACAGTGGTCGACACATAGTAAGCGCTTAATGAATACCATAATAAATAAATGAATAAACCCACCCTCAGGCTGGATCCTGCCCCCTTTTGAAAGTAGCAGAGACAATTTCACCCTTCTCCTTTGTGTAAATTTCCCTGTGCCACTGTAACAGCTCTGCCCTTGATGTCCTGCTTTAAAGATCTCATTGGCTTAGAGGACCTAACAGAGCTTATTGCTCCTTTTCTAAAAGCTGTTTCATTTTTCAAGAGGGATGGAGATTGACTATCTCCATCTCAGAATATGAAGATCTAGAGCATGTCAGTGCTCTGCCTGGGTCTCCTTCAATGGCTGAGATGGAGGACAGTGAGCAGACCAGAGCGTAGTGGCTGCCTGGGAGTTATTTTCCAAGGTTTCCCCTGGGCTGATCCCCAAGTGTCGGAAGATGCTGACGCGACACGATGGGCATGTAGACCTTTGCTGGTTTCTGGGAAAGGAGGTGGGACCCTTCTGATTCCTTTAAATTCTGACCTCTTTGAACTATTAGTCAGTGTCTCCTGGAGCTGGGTTGTATCGTCCTTCTGGTCAGCTCCAAGTTATCCATGGCAACCCCGAATCGGGACAGTGAGGATCACTGAACTCCATGCAGCACCCCACATTCAGGAAAACTCAAGTTGTCCCCCCACCCCGCCACAACCCAGCCCACTTTCAATGCCTCAGAGACCGACAACACGGCAGGTCTATCCAAATGGCTTGTGCTGTTAGATGTCTGGCATTCCCTAGTGACCTGGGAAAGTTTTCACTGATCAGGGAAACTCTCCAGCTGTGGAAACCAATAATGGGGGTCCTATGGAACACAACCCAATGGCAGAAGATGATTGGTTGTGGAACCATTTTCAGGGGGCATGGTGACCTTTTCCTGGGAAGAGCATGCAGGGGGCCTGTGAAGCACCGACCGAGGCTCTGGAAACCGTGTTCTCAGGCTCTGTTAGGACGTAGCTCTGATAGGTTGTGTCTCACGTGAAATCCTGAGGAGCAGCACTGTGCAGTGGCTGGAGCATGGGCCTGGGAATCAGAAGGTCAAGTGCTCTCATCCTGGCTCCGCCACTTGTCTGCTGTGTGACCTTGGGCAAATCACTTCACTTCCTCTGTGTCTCATTTACCTCATCTGTAAAATGGGGATTGAGACTGTGAGCCCCACGTGGGACAAGGATTGTGTCCTACCTGATTTGCTTGTATCCACCCCAGTGCTTTTTACAGTGCCTAGCACACAGTAAGTGCTTAACAAATACCATTATCATTATTATTATTATTATTATGCTAAATGAAGTGAGTTCATAGTAACAGACTATGGTTTCAAAATCACCCTTGCATTTTAAAAGTGTTGCAAATTTAACTAAGGCTTGTTTGCTCTTAAACAACTGTGGTCGTCTTTGGGTTTAATACCAAAAAACCCACGGTGAGCTTAGTAATAATTAATGATAATAATTATGGTACTTGTTATGTGCTTACTATGTGCTTAGCACTGTTCTAAACACTGGGAGAAAGTACAAGTAAACCAGGTTGGACCCAGTCCTTGACCCACAAGGGGCTCACACTCTTGATCCCCATTTTACAGATGAAGTAACTGAGGCACATAGAAGTGAAGTGCTTGCCCAAGGTCACATAGCAGACATGTGGTGGAGCCAGGATTGGAACCGAGGTCCTTCTGACTCCCAGTCTCGTGCTCTATCCGCTAAGCCACGCCACGTCTCAAAAAAACTTTTAAAAAGTCTTATAACCCTTTTCAGTGGTTGTTCTACCATTTCTAGCTCCCACCAAATTTTAACTAGTGGTAAAACCTACAGAAAAAACACCTGTAATTTCAGAAACTGTGGATGTTTCCTTTCACTTTGGCTGTAGGTCATGCAAGAATGTTGTGGTTTGGCTCTGATATTTATACTTGCAGATAATCACTGTACTTTAGGATCTTATTTCAGGCGGTTATATTTATCTCCGGAACACTATTATCACTTTGATATTCTCCAAACAACTCCCTTTAAGAGGGCAAGCATTAGCTGCAGAATGGGGTGAATGCTCCATTTATGCTCCATTCCCACTTGATACTGCAGTGGGTACAGAGAGCCAAGATGGTAAGAGGAAAGGGTCATCAGGAAATGCCTGGCAACGGGAAGCCTGGGGAGAATTAGCATGCTGTAGTGGACCACGAACCTGGGAATCAGAAGGTCTTGGGTCCTAATCCCACTCCACCACTTGTCTCTGTATGACACTTCACTTCTCCATACTGCAGTTACCTCATCTGTAAAATGGGGAAACTGTGAGCCTTATGTAGACAGGGACTGTGTCCAACCCAATATGCATATCCACTCCAGTGCCTGGCACATAGTAAGCACTTAACAAATGCCACAATTATTATTATTATAAAAGGCACCATCCAGACCCCCTGGTCGTACCTCCCCTGAAACTTAGGTGACTTCAGCTGACAGCCTCTGCCCTCTTCCCCACCCTCCCCTGGCTTCCGCCACAAAACCAATTCCCGAAGCTACTGTGGACTAGCTTTCTCTCCAGCCAAAAGGCAGCATGGCTGGTGGTTGATGATGATGATGATGGCATTTGTTAAGCGCTCACTATGTGCAAAGCACTGTCCTAAGCACTGGGAGGATACAAGGTGATCAGGTTGTGCCACGGGGGGGCTTACAGTCTTTATCACCATTTTACAGATGAGGTAACTGAGGCCCAGAGAAGTGAAGTAACTTGCCCAAAGTCACAGAGCTGGCATTGGCGGAGCCGGGATTAGAACCCATGACCTCTGACTCCCAAGGCCGGGCTCTTTCCACTGAGCCACGTGTATGCCCAAGAGTTCATGTTAACCAGAATCCGGGTTACATTTATCTCGTATTCCTATAGCTAATGGCAGCAGGATATACTGTTACCTTGTTTATCATCTAACCGTCAAAAATCAGTCAGAAATGTCGGGTGATGAATAGGGCAAATATATAAACCCATGTCAGACGTTTCCTCTCTCCTTGACTGAATTTGCATTAAAATATTAGGATATTATGTGGAAGGTTTCATATGGCAAATATTTCCAGTAAGAGAACACAAATCAAATTTATTTTTAACATCTAACTTGGTGCTGCTTCACTTGGGCATGAGATCATTTTTTACATATTCAATTAAATAGTTTTTGGAGCCCTCTTTTTTAAAATTAGTGGTCAGGTATGAGGTGAGATGAGCCTGTGGGATATTTCTAAAACTTCAATTGGTTTCATTCCTTGCCCCGTAGATTTTGCCAGCACATTTCTTAATGCAACAGAAATCAGATTTGGTGTGTATTTTTACACAAAATCAAATTGTGCCGGCGCCACCTCAAGCATCTCCCAAACATTAGAAAGGATAAGGTTCCATCATGATACAGCTCAAGAAAGCTGGAGAGCTGAGTGAGGAGGCTCACCGTCGAGACTATAACCTCAAGAGCAGTTTTTCTTAAGCTTTTTTAAAACTGGGAAAGATGATGTAGTACAAGTGCCCTATTATCATACATACTGGAAAGCCTTAGTGAGCTGTGTTTGTGTCTGTGGATTAGGGGGTGGTGCATAGTTCCTGCCTCTCAAGCAGACCTTAAATCTCCAGAGCAATGGGAGTACTGTGAGGACTCAAGAATTCTGGCTCTGAGGGAGAATGGCATAGTGTAAAGAAACCTGAAAGTGTTGAGTGAGCTATGGCACTTAGGTGACATGCTGGGGAATTTGGATGTCAGGGTTGACTCCAGGAGAAGCTTTGTTTTCTTGGTTGAATTTTCATTTTTATTGAATTCATGATTCTCCTCTTGCTTTTCCCCCAGTACTAAATAGTGTTTATTAAGTGCCTACTGTGTGAAAAGCACTGTACCTGAAGCCTTATTGAGACATAAGACTCACCCAAAAGTTGTCTGAAGATAGCCAGATGTAGGACCCCCTCCTCACCCCCGGCTCCTTGCAAGTGAGGAGGTGATCTAAAACCCCAGTGTGAAAGGAGACTTGATTCATTCAAACCAGAGTTTTAATCTCAGCCTAACCTCTACTGCTTTTCTTCTAGATCTTAGCAGAAAGCAGAAACACTGGATGTTGCTAGAGAGTTCATCCCTGACTCCAGATCCCCTGAGCCTACTCTTTCTCTGTTGGAAGGGTGAGGCATTTTAGATTTTCATTCATTCATTCAATTGTATTTGTTGAGTGCTTACTGTTTGCAGAGCACCATACTAAGCACTTGGGAAGTACAGATCAGCAACATATAGAAATGGTTAGATCTTCAGGGATACCTGCTTTCATTGACCCTCTCTCTCCAGGCAGGCAGGATCCTCCATTATCTCTGCCATCTATGCCACCAGACCATTTTATTCAACTGTTGTCCAGCACAGCTTCTGCAGTAACTACTACCATTTCACAGGGAACCAACATCTACTGAAGCCCTGCCAGTAGAATCCATCTACTGAATCCAGTGTCATCTGGATTCTCATTCAGCCAGTTAGTCGGTCAGTCAAGCTTATTTATTGAGCACTTACTGATTGCAGAGCAGTATACTAAGCACTTGGGAGAGTACGTATTACAATAAACAGACACATTTCCTGCCTAGAACAAGCTTACGTCTAAAGGGGGAGACAGATATTAACATATATATAAGTATATTACAGATATTTACATAAGTGCTGTGGGGCTGGGAAGGGATATGAATAAAGGGATCAAGTCAGAGTGACACAGAAGGGAGTGAGAGAAGAGGAAAGGAGGGCTTAGCCAGGGAAGGCCTCTTGAAGGAGATGGGCCTTCAATAAGGCTTTGAAGTAGGGGAGAGTAATTGTCTGTCAGAGATGAGGAGGGAGGGCATTCCAGGCCTGAGTCAGGACTTGGGTGAGAGGTCAGCAGCGAGATAGACAAGGCTGAGGTACAGTGAGAAAAGATTCACCATTGGCACTGATCCCCGGAGAAGAATCTGACATCAGGCCACATTTCTGACATCATCAAATGAGGCACAAATGATATACCGTCTCGCAAGTGGCCTAGAGCCTCTTACCCTGATTGACCCCTGATTGATGTCATGGTGGAGAAGCCATTTAAACTCCCGATTCCAAAGATATTTGAGCAACTCTGTGGAGCTGGCCTTCCGAGTAGATCTGACATCCCCAAGGGACAGGTTTGGCAGTAAGCCTAGTCAAATTTTCTTCCCTCACTGTTCATTTTATTTTGAAACAAAACGAGGTCACCTAGACCACCCCAAGTCCTTGGTGTGAAGTTGGATTAAGGCATGTTAGGAGCAAAATCACTCTGTGTTTATGGCCTGCAAGAGGCTCTGGGAAGCTTTCGTTCCTCCCATGGAGTCCAAGTGTGTAACCATTGTGGGGAGAGGGAGTGTGGCTCTCTGGGTCAAAATGCTAGTTCTTCCTTAGCAAAACAGTTAGGTCAAATGTAAGACTGTAGCCAGACCGTAATCTCCTCCAGGGCAGGAATCATGACTACCAACTCTATTGTATTATACCCCCCAAGTGCTTATTACAGTGCTTTGCACACAGTAAGTGCTCAGTAAATAAATATAATTGATTGATCCCGAGTACTTAGTACAGTGGGAAGCAGTGAGGCCTAGTGGAAAGAGAAAGAGCACAGGACTGAGAAGTCTGAGGATCTGGGTTCCAATTCTGGTTACGCCACTTCTCTGCTGTGTTACCATGGGCAAGCCATTTAACTTCTCTCTGCCTCAATCACCTCATCTATAAAATAGGGATTAAATCCTCCTCCCTCCAACTTAAACTATGAGCCCCATGTGAAACAGGGATGGTGCCCAACTGGATTATCTTGTTGCTACCCCAATGCCTAGTACAGTTTGTGGCACAAGGTAAGCACTTAGCAAATATCATATTTTTTAAAAAGTGCTCTGCTCACAGTAGCACTCAATAAATACCATTGATTGATTGATTGGCTACACAGCAAACATGGCACAAAGGCAAACAAATGGGTGTGTGACCGAATCAGTGTCCTGGGATTTCCCCTAGTGTTTAGAACACCATTTAGCTCACTTTAAAGACTTAATAGGTGTCACTGCTACTAATCCTACTAAACCCACTGAGTTTTCACAGTGTCCTTGGATCTATTTCTGGGATCTTTCTGGGAATGGTGTTTCTCCAAAATTCAAGCCCTGGAACCTGGAAAGGAATGGGACCCATGGATCAAGGGCCAATTCAAACATGATTTCACATGATTTCATTTGTTGGTCTTCCTGGAAAAGATTTTCAAAGGCAAAATGCACTTGGTGATCTATCCTGGAGTCCCAATTTCCCACCTCCAGGAAATAAAGAGAAAGCTGGGGAATCCTGCCTTCTTCATTCATTCATTCAATTCAATCGTATTTATTGAGCGCTTACTGTGTGCAGAGGACTGTACTAAGCTCTTGGGAAGTACAAATTGGCAACATATAGAAACGGTCCCTATCCAACAGTGGGCTCACAGTCTAGAAGGTCTTTATCTTTATAAGGTCTCTATTTTTAGAAGGTCTTGGTCTTTATCTGGACCAAGCAATCCGCAAGATAGCGCCACTATGAGCCCGCAAATTCCTAGCCCAGTCTTCATCAGCAACTATTGGAAGGGGCTAACTTGGTACTCTAGACCGAGCAGACCTGAACTGTTTCCCTCCTCGTGAATTCTGTGTCAGGGTTTCCACCTTCTTGTGTGTCCGAGAGATGAGCGGAACAAGGTCTGCCACAACTCTGCCCCAGTGTGAAAGAACGGGTAACTGAATCCCCGGCGGAGATGCTGTCGGAAAGAAGCGGGTCACCGTCGCACAACTATGGGCTTATTTTGGGAGCTGCCACCCGCTAGAGAAATTTCCTGACATATTTTCAGACTCCATGATTGGCCTGTGTTCCGAAGGTACCAATTAATCTCTGGAGAGTCCCAGAGAATATCTTCCCCGGGCACTTCCCGTCTACATCAAGTTGGTCATGTTAGCAATCTAATCACAAACCTGTAATTCAGAGGACAACAATTTCTTAGTGCGAACAACCCGGCAGCTCTCACTATTGGTTAGGCCAGCTCGAGATTGCTGATGCGCAATATGTTCTCGGGCCCTGTGATGGATGGCCCCCGCTGAGGCCCGGCCCTAAGTGATTGGAAAGATTGAAGACACCTAGTTCACTTAAGCTTGTTTACTATTACATCAAGTAATCAGCGTTCAGGGCCCACCCTGGGCTCTTTCTGTCACTTCACCCAAGTTTCTGTGAGGATCTCGGTTTGAAAAGAATATTTCCAGGTTCCCAAAATATCCATTTAGCCTCCAGACCCCCACCCCGCTGAAAGCACCGACAAATGGCTGAAAGACTCCCTTCTTCCTCTGAGCCAGATATGGCATTGGGTTTTCCACGATAAGCAGCAGGATAGCATCCAACAGAGTGAAATGTAAGGGAGGTGAGCCCATATGTTTCCTCTCCTCTCCTCTCACAGCTCTTTGGAGTTTCTTCTCCTTCTCTTTTTTATGGTATTTTTTAAGCACTTATTATGTGCTAGGCATTATACTAAGAGCTAGGATATATACAAGCTAATTGGGTTGGATACAGTCCCTGTCCCACTTGGGGCTCACGGTCTTAGTCCCCGTTTGACTGGTGAGGTATCTGAAGCACAGAGAAGTCAAGTGACTTGCCCAGGGTCACCCAGTAGATAAGTGGTGGAGCCAGGATTAGAACCCTAGTCCTTCTGACTCCCAAGCCCATGCTCTATCACTGCTTCAACCCCTGACACACGGTAAAGGACAGGGTTTAAATTACTTCCCAGTCTCCACTTTTTTTAATCTCTACTTTAATATGTTGGAGACACACACCTGCAGTTGGTAACTTAATATAGGAGTTTAGAGTTTACAGGCAGAGGGTCGTCTTTCCATGGATAGTGATCAATGTTAATTCCGTTCCCCACAGTCCCATCAGGCCAATATCTAAGGCTGGCAATTAGGAGCATTCTCCTCTTCATCAGCTATTCAGATGCTCCCATGCTGTGGGAATCCTGTAGAAAACAGATGAAGAGAAAATCAAGCCCCTATTTTAACAGCCTAATTTTGCATTCAGGACATAAATCAGCAGTTAGGATGCATCCACCCAAATTCCCTCATTTGTAGGATTTCAGACATTGCAATATATTGCTCTGAGGAATGTGCTTCATGGAATAATTAAATATATTTTGGTTTGGCTTCAGTGGATGCTTTTGAAAAACATAAAACTGCTGGGTAAGAGAACCTTCCTGATGTTTAGAGAGAGGCATCTGTTTAGTTTTGCCTTGTGGGGAACTAAATGACACAGCTCTTTTGTAGGCTGGCACCCTTGTTCATTCTCAGTTAAATCACCATAATATAAATACTAATAATTGTGATATTTTTAAGCACTTATTATGTGCCAAGCACTGTACTTCATGCTGGGGTAGATAGCAGTTAATCATGTTGGGCACAGTCCCTGTCCCACATGGGACTGTCCACATAAAGTAGGAGGGAGAACAATTATTGAATCCCCATTTTACAGATGAGGAAACAGAGGCACTGAGGAATTAAACGACTTTCCCAAGGTCACATAGCAGCAATTAGTGGAGTTGG
The DNA here is from genome assembly GCF_015852505.1 of Tachyglossus aculeatus. Lineage (NCBI taxonomy): Eukaryota > Metazoa > Chordata > Mammalia > Monotremata > Tachyglossidae > Tachyglossus > Tachyglossus aculeatus. The sequence goes on along the minus strand of NC_052073.1, from coordinate 33,006,199 downwards.
GATTAGAACCCACACGCAGATTCCACAATGAAAGTGGCATGCTGCTTTGAATACTGAAATTGGGTTTATTTATTTTCAAACTAGATCCCACTGTGGAACCTCCCAATGCCTTGACTGTTTTTATTTCAGTTGACTGCTCATTGACTTTCCAGCCTGAATTTTCTGCCCAGAAGCCTAGTCGTGGGCATGGGTTTGTTTCTTAAGAACCAAGATAAGGGCTCCCAGGCCAAATAAGTTATAGATGCAAGCCGGTTTGGTGGCTTGCAAAGCGCCCAGGACTCAGCCATCCATGGCTACATCCTCTGGAGGCCAAAGTGGCCTCTGCATTGGTTAAAGGAGGAAATGACACTGACTTCATACTGGGAAATGAGGGTGTGATCTCTGAATATTAGGTAATCTCCCACCTTCCCCCAAAAGTAGGGCAGCTGTTCCCATGGCTTGCTTTTAGACAGTCCAGTTTTTCATCTGGTCTGTCCCCATTGGGGGACAATAGCACCAGATATGGAACCAGTAACTTTTATGACCAGAAATTACATTTTCAGTGTCCAGCCTCCTTTGGCCGTGGCCCCTGCCAGCTCAGAAGTGGCAACTGTGTTTACAGGTGTCTGGGAGGGAAACACTACAGTGCTGGGGCAATGGAGGGGCCAGGGGTCCCCCCAGGAACACATTTTAAGTTATGCAGCTGTCCAAAAAAGATTCTTTTTGGTGTCATTAGGTGCATCACATAATATGTGTAAGTTACTTCTGGTTAAACCAAGAGGTGACCCGTATTTGTGAGTGCTGTCAGTGGGCAGCGTACCCTGAAATCAGAGGAGGAGAATATTCTTTTGGCTTTGAGAAAGTGACTTCTGAAACTATTCCTATTGCCAGTTTCCACCCCTGGTGCCCACTGCATCCGTGGTCCAGAGAACCCATATAGGATGGACTTTGAAAGGGCATTTAGAGGAGAAGGCAAGCTTGTCCTTTGGCAATGTGTTGGTTTATGGAGAAGGGAATACGGTCTTCCAGCCCTGGGGGGCAGGGATCAAAGATGACTCCCAGTTGTCAACTCCATCTCGCTGTTGCAAATATGGTCTCTAGTACCCAGGACCAATCTATCAATCAGAGGTATTTACTGAGCGTTTACTGTGTGCATATCACTACACTAAGTGATTGGGAGAGCACAATACAACAGAGTCAGTAGTCACATTCCCTGCCCATAACGAGCTAGCATTCTAGAGGGGGAGATGGACATTGATATAATGAATAAATTAGGGATATATGCATAGTAGCTGTGGGGCTGAGGATGAGGTGATTAGCAAGAGAAGCAGTGTGGCCTAGTGGAAAAAGCATAGGTCTAGGAGTCATAGGACCTGGGTTCTAATCCTGGCTCCACCACTTGTCTGCTGGGGGACCTTTGGCAAATCACTTAACTTCTCTGTGCCTCAGTTACCTCATATTAAGGTAACTGATTAAGGCTATGAGCCCCATGTGGGACATGGACTGGGTCCAACCTGATTATCTTGTATCTACCCCAGTACTTAATACTTAATAACGATTCATTCATTCAATCGTATTTATTGAGCACTTACTGTGTGCAGAGCACTGTACCAAGTGCTTGTACTAAGGCATATAGTAAACGCTTAACAAATTCCATTTCAAAAATTGCCTAAGGAATATGGATCCATGACACTGGATGACACAGAAAGGAGAGCGAATAAGGACTTAACTGTGGATGGCCTTTTGGAGGAGATGTGGTTTTAATAAGGCTTTGAACATGGGGAGAGTGGTGGTCTATCATATATGGAGAAGGAGGGAGTTCCTGGTCAAAGTGAGGATGTGGGCAAGAGGTCAGCAGTGAGATAGATGAGATTGCGGTACAGTGGTCAAACTGGCGCTAGAGAAATGTTCAGGCTGGGCTGTTGTAGGAAATCAGCAAGGTAAAGTAGGAGGGGTGAGCTGATTGAGTACGTTAATGCCAGCTCCAGTTCCAGACATTTGACCACAAGTCAGGGATAGATTTCCTGCCCCACTCCCACCCTCTACCCCCAGCGCCCACTCCAAATGCCATCATCATATCACACTGCAGGTGGCCTGTAACATTTAATATTCTAAGGAAGTTGGCCTGACCAGCCAAGACTAGCATGTTTCTCTGGGGGAACCCTTAGGGGAACGGTGGCGGAGCCTTTGGGTTCCTCCTACCAGGGCCCCGTTATCAAAAGTGTCGCTTCAGATTTGAGCAAAGGATGGTCAATCGCAGCCACCCTTCTGCTGGCCCATATCTGCCTCCCCCCACCTCCCACCCTTTTCCCTTTTCCTCCCCCTGACAGACAGCCCTGCAATCTGAGGCCGCACTCACTTGAATCCACAAAACTTCCCCAGACACTTCTCGAAAATGTCCTCGCATTGGCTCATAGTAATGCATTAGTTGATAGTTTCAGGCCTCATTTGCTCAGGAGGAAGCACAGGTAGTTTAACCTACAAATAGAAAAAAGCACAGGGAGACTCATGTCACCATACAAAACTAAGTCATTTCTGACTTGGAAGTGGTCGTCTGGTGTCAGAAGAGTGACGGAAAGTCCGGGTCCTCTGAAGAACAGCAGCTTCGATATTTTCTACAACTGCAAGGTTTAACAGAAAGGGGAGGTGGCTGGGTCTGCATGGGGAATCTGAGCTCTTAACCAAAATAATCCTCTGCCCCTGTTGTAACCTTTCAACGTCCCTTGAAGTGGGCAGCCCTTTTCGGTCACATGGCAGACTGTTGGTAGAGTTAACCGTGTGCATCGAAAAGTGGCCGAATCTCTGCTAAGGTGCGACCTCAATCTGAGCCGTAATAAAGTAGCTGTTCATCTGTGGTCAGGGATCAGCGTGAAAGACCTTGAGTTCTTTCACTTTATTTTGCAGAAAGACCATCAGACAGCTTTGCATCATCTAACTCTATCAATCAAGGACCTCAACCACTGCCTTCTGCTGAAAGCTTTCCTGTTTGGCTCTGTTTTTCACAGACAGCTCAATAACTTGTCTGTGGGGCTGTGATAAATGCACCCTGTGCTTCTAAACTGTCTCTTCAACACCAGACTGCATTTCAGCTCGGGTTGCTTGTGACTAATTGTTCAGATCCAAGGCTTTTTATTTATTTGTAATGATTATCCGATGGGCTGATCATTTATATTTCTCACTTCTGTCCCTGAAAGTGGTTTCCCTGGAAAGTTATATGCAGCAGAATTCCAGGGAGCTCTCTCAGTGCAGTCAATCCGGCTAAATGTGCATTCTGTCGCCTGAAGAGTGTTGAGCCAGCCCACCTTCCCTCAGGGCCGGATCAGGTCATGAATTCCTTTTGGTTTTTTGCCTCGTGGAGAATGCCCCGATTCAGTTTAAGCCCCAACTTCATGGCTGCCCACTGAGGCAGACCTGCCTGAGATGCCCTGGAGGTTTTGTCCTGGTGGATAAGAACTTCAGTCGATATCACAAAACCATTCCATTTGGGCACAATTGGCAGTTTCTGCCGAGAAGGCCCAGAATAGCGCTATTATGGTAAATGAATAACTTCTCACTCTGAAAGAAGGTGGTTCTTTCAGATCAGGTTGGAGGTCAATGGCAGGGCAAGGAACTGAAGCTCATATTGCAGCTGTCTGCAAATGAGTTCTCTCCCTCCAGATACTGTAGAAAAAAGAGCCAGAGAGGCAGAGCCAATCTTTTAACCTTCAGTAGCAGGTTTAGGGGTGGTTGGTTTTGGGGTTTTTTTTTATTTTAATAAAGTACACATTCTTTCTGAAGTTTTTTCTATTCTATTTTACAGTTCCAGGGTGTTACTGAAGTTTGGGATGGAAGGCCAAAAGGAGTCATCTCCTGGCAAAACACTGAGATGGGGTCTTGGTCACTCAGACCCCAGCAGTAGTTTTCGTGACTGCTTCACTAGGTTTAGAGCTAATGCTTTCGTACCCTGGGGGAGGATCCGTCATGGCTTTTGCTGAACTTGCATTCAACTTCTGGTTTAATCCCTTTTTTTCTGCTACCTGTTCTGTCCTGACAGTCATCCAGCCCCACCGTCACCATCACAAGCTTCACAAATGTTTCTTTGGAGACAGAAATGTTTGTCAACAGGGCATCAGAAGTGTGTTCCTATGAGTGCAAATGACAACCCTTTTGTATTTCTCATAATAATGATGGCATTTGTTAAGTGCTTCCTATGTGCCAAGCACTGTTCTAAGCACTGGGGGGGGATACAAGGTGATCAGGTTGTCCCACGTGGAGCTCGCAGTCTTAATCCCCATTTTACAGATGAGGTAACTGAGGCACAGAGAAGTGAAGTGACTTGCCCAAAGTCACAGAGCTAACAAGTGGCAGAGCCAGGATTAGAACCCATGATTTCTGACTCCCAAGCCCGTGCTCTTTTCAATGAGCCACACGGCTTCTAATACTAGTCCTATATCACCCAATAGCCACCTATCTAGTATCTGCCCAATCTGAATGTTATAGCCGTAATAGTTGTAGGAGGAGGAGGAGTAATAATATTTATTTAGCACTTACTATGTATAAAGCACTGTACTAAGCTCTGGGAAATAATTATAAAAATGATTATATAAACATGGTCTCCGGCCCCCAAGGGCTACACAATCTAAGAATGAGGAGAAGGGAGGGAAAGAGGGAAGGGGTTGGCTTGTATCAGCCCTAGTGCTTAGTTCAGTGTTTGGCACATAGTAAGCAGTTAAGAAAATACTATTATTATTATTGGGGTTGAGATTGGGCTGGAATTTTTGTACCTCTTTCCAGTGCAAAAGTGATTTGTTGAAGTGTTATGTGAAGGGGTTCACTGTTTAGAGAGATCTTAGAGGACTGGGGAAGAGAGAAGAGGAAGAGTCACCCTTTGTTGCTCTGTGGGGAATAGCTCTTGTGGGAATCCCTTAGTAAGTTACACCAAGTGAATGATCCAAAGCAAACATGGCAGATAAATGTATTGGTGGAAAAGGTAACAATCCTCATGAGAGACGTGGATAAGTGGGATTCTGCGCTCCCAAACAATTATTTCCTGGCCTTTCTCAATCCATTTTCAGCAGTTAGTCAAAAGTGCTGACCTGTACATTTAGTCTATTCCCAATTGACGACCAACTTCAAGACAGGGATCGTGAAAGATTGACTCCCTTTTCAAAACTATATTCCTTACCCCAAGAATGGACAGTTTTTTTAACCACCTACTAGGTGATAGAACTTCATATTAGATGCTTGGGGAACATGCTGAGGCAATTAAAAATGTGATTGCAGCCCTCAAGTTGCTCAAGATGGAATGGGAGAAATAGTTAGCAGAAATTGATGACTAGCTCATGGTTAAAAGTTAAGAGAATAAGTAATCCTACTAGGCACAAGCAAATGCATGGATAAGTAAACATACAATCATGTCTGATCACTCCACACTGGTGGATCAATCAATCAATCAATCAATCAATCAATCGTATTTATTGAGCACTTACTGTGTGCAGAGCACTTTACTAAGCGCTTGGGAAGTACAAGTTGGCAACATATAGAGACGATCCCTACCCAACAGTGGGCTTACAGTCTAGAAGGGGGAGACAGAGAACAAAACAAAACATATTAACAAAATACAATAAATAAAATAGATATGTACAAGTAAAATAAATAAATAGAGTAATAAATATGTACAAACATATATACATATATACAGGTGCTGTGGGGAAGGGAAGGAGGTAAGGCGGGGGGGATGGAGAGGGGGAGGAGGGGCAGAGAAAGGAGGGGGCTCAGTCTGGGAAGGCCTCCTGGAGGAGGTTAGCTCTCAGTAGGGCCTTGAAGGGAGGAAGAGAGCTAGCTTGGCGGATGAGGGGAGGGAGGGCATTCCAGGCCAGGGGGATGACGTGGGCTGGGGGTCAATGGCAGGACAGGCGAGAACAAGGCACGGTGAGGAGATTAGCGGCAGAGGAGCGGAGGGTGTGGGCTGGGCTGTAGAAGGAGAGAAGGGAGGTGAGGTAGGAGGGGGTGAGGTGATGGAGAGCCTTGAAGCTGAGCGTGAGGAGTTTCTGCCTGATAGGGCATGTGTTTTTGCTTTACCCTCTCGAATGCTCCATTCAGTGATGTGAACTCACGTTGTGGAGGCTCAATATATACCGATGGTGATGATGATGATGATTTTGGGTGGTGAGGAGGCTGAGGGATAGCATTACTGGGGAAGTGGGAGACTGAGAAGCAGCGTGACGTAATTGATTCCTTAACTTCCTGTAATAGTTCCATCCCTTGGCATCCAGACTCTTCCAACAGTCACGGATCCACTCAACACAGATCCACGGAAACAAATTGTCTTTTAAAGCCCAGCTACTGACTCTGGCCAAGTTGACCTTGCTCGGCAAGATGGAGTTCCTATGGTCAGGGGAGCCTTTTCCGGGCTGATCTTAGGTTCAGGATCAATCTACCTTTCAGGGTGCTGCAATAGTTAGTGTTCTTCCATAATACCCAGAATAACTATCAAGTGGGCACTTGTGTACCTCCGTTAACTTCTCTATGCCTGAGCCCTGACCCGCAAGGATGGATTTCTCAGGGAAAAAGCCCCCAGCCCCAGAGTGTGAAGAATAGCCATGAAGAAGCAGCATGGCCTTGTGGAAAGGGCATGAGTCTGGGAGTCGAGGACTAATCCCTGTTCCGATGCTTGCTTTCTGTGTGACCTTGGGCAAATCATTTAACATATCTGTGCCTCAGTTATCTCATTTGTAAAATGGGGATTAAGACTGTGAGTCTCATATGGGATAGGGACTATGTCCAACCTGATTATCTTTTATCTCCCCCAGTGCTTAGTATGGTGCCTGGCATATAGAAAGTGCTTAACAAATACCACAGTTTTTATTTCCTCAGAATTAACACTCTCCCTGAGTGGAATGCCCCAGGCTTGCAGAGTCCCAGTACCACTTCATGAATACCACGTCACTCGTGTTTGCCTCCCAAAACACACCAAGGTGGGGGAGTTGATTAAGTTCTCTTTTCCAAATCATGGTTATCATTTTGTGAGATAGCCCTATGCTATTCTCCCACCTACTTAGACTATGGGACCTAGATGGTTTAGGGACTAATGTCTGACTTGATTAGCTTGTATCTACCCCAGTGTTTAGTACAGGGCTTATTACCATTATTATCATTATTACCATTTTGGTGCCTGCATTGAGTTCTAGTCCAGGTGATAAAGGAACCCTGGGAAAACCCATGTCAGAAGCTGCATCCTCTTCTTCTTCCCAAGGTGAAACCCCTTAGGTGGACCACTATGTTCAAGGAAAACTATAAAATAACCCCCAAGATTTCACATAGCTACTCGTTTTGATTGTGCAGATTTTTGGCCCAGCATGATTCACTTTCTCTCTTTAAACTATCCAATGATAGTCTTGTCTTGTCTTATGCCATCGAGTTGTCTTCGACCCATAGCGACCCCATGGTCACATCTCTCCCAGTACATCCCACCTCCATCTGCAATCGTTCTGGTAGTGTATCCATAGACTTTTCTTGGTAAAAATACAGGAGTGGTTTACCATTGCCTCCTTCCATGCAGTAAACTTGAGTCTTTGGCCGTGATTTTCTCCCATGCCGCTGCTGCCCAGCACTGGTGAGTTTTGACTTGTAGCAGATTGCCTTCCACTCGCTAGCCACTGCTCAAGCTAGAAATGAAATGGATATGCCTCTGCCTGACTCTTCTTCCTGTAGTTGAGACTGGTAGAGTACTGAGAACTCTCCAGGTGTGACCCTGAGAGGGTCTAGTGAGAGTGCAGAGTTTAAAAATCAGGTAGTCAACGTGGCCCATTTTCCCAGCTGAGCAGCCAAATACTCCAGAGAGAAGATGGGGAAGTTTCCTCTGGGCCGGGGGTTGGGGGTGGGGGTGGGGTAGCTCACCTATTCTGACTCTACCCATGCTACTTCTCCATTAATCATAATGGTTCTGGTGATAATTGGAGTCAAAGCATCATTGTGACAAGAAGGATCTGAATAAATTAGAAGCAACATGGCCTACTGGCAAGAACACAGGATCGGGGGTCAGAGGTTGTGGGTTCTAATCCTGGCTCTGTCACTTGTCTGCTATGTGGGCAAGTCACTTCACTTCTCTGTTCCTCGGTTACCCCATCTGTAAAATGGGGATTGAAACGTGGATTCTAATCCCGGGTCTGCCGTGTGACCTTGGGCAAGTCACTTAACTTCTCTGTGCCTCAGTTACCCCGTCTGTAAAATGGGGATTGAGACGAGCCCCACTTGGGACAACCCCAGCACTTAGAACAGTGCTTGGCACGTAGTAAGTGCTTAACAAATGCCATCATCATCATCATCATTTGAAGCCAAAATATCTAGGTCAGTCAGGCCAGTGGGTACTTCAGATGTGGGTACCATGAGTGAATTCAGTCAAGGAAAGTTTATGACCCTCTCTCCTTGTCAGGAGTCTCGTGGAGAAGGATTTCCTCATTTGTTCTTTATTCTATAGCCCTTATTAACAGTATAGCCTAGTGGAAAGAGTATTGGCCTGGGATTCAGAAGACCTGAGTTCTAATCCTGCTATGCTCGGACAAATCACTTAATTCTCTGTGCCTCAGATTCCTCATTTATAAACTGTGGATTCAATACCTATCCTTCCTCCCCTTTAGACTGAGGGCTTCACGTAGGACAGGGACTGTGAATGGCACTTAACAAATACCATCATCATTATTATTATTATTATTATTATCATTATAATAAGTCTTGATAACTGAAGTCTGCAATTGCAAAGAAGGCACAGTCTGTTTCCCCAAGGGGTCCAGCCACATTGAAGAAAATGCCTTAGATCAGTGACTGAACAGAGTAGGATCCATTCTACACAAGGCATAGAGGTTGCTTAGACTTTGTTTGGTCATTTCTTTCCCCTAATAATTTTGCTCCTTCCCCTCTGAGTAATAGCACAGCTCTGAAAACTCCCAGTCATGAATATTATCTGTTATATATATACGCTTGCAGAAACACAACCTGCTCACCTCTTGGTCAGTGGTCTCTGCTGGGGGCTATAGCCCAAATGTATGCTATGTAATGAGTGCCTCTTGACTTATCATCCCACCTTCTTTTCAGTTCAGTGCTTATAACATGATGGGTTAAAGTGCAGCCTAGTGGATAGAGCAAGGGCTTGGGAGTGAGAGGTACCTGGGCTCTAATCCCGGCTCTGTTACTTGTCTGCTGTGTGACTTATGGCAAGTTGCTTCATTTCCCTGGCCTCAGTTACCTCATCTGTAAAGTGGAGATTAATACCATGAGCCCCATGTGGGACAGGGACTTTGTCTAACCCGATTAGCTTGTATCTTCATTATACCCCCTTCTAGACTGTGAGCTTGTTTTGGACAGGGATTGTCTCTAATTGTTGCCGACTTGTACTTCCCAAGCACTTAGTACAGTGCTCTGCTCACAATAGGTGTTCAATAAATACAATTGAATGAATGGATGAATGAATGCATACCTACCCCAGTGCTTAGAACCGTGTCTGGCACATAGAAAGCACTTAGCAAATACCATTTATATATATATATATTTATATATATATATATATATACATATATCATTAAAAGTTCTCAATAAGTATTCATACATATGTATATATATATATATAAATAAATCCACTAGATTTATTGAGAACTTACTGTATGCAGATCACTGTACTAAGTCCTTGAGAGAGTACAATAGAGTAATAATAATAATAATAATAATAATAATAATGGTATTTGTTATGCGCTTACTATGTGTGAAGTACTGTTCTAGCACTAAGGGGGGATACAAGATGATCAGGCTGTCCCACGTGGGGCTCACAGTCAATCCCCATTTTACAGATGAGGTAACTGAGGCACAGAGAAGTGAAGTGACTTTCCCAAAGTCACATAGCTGAAAAATGGCGGATTCAGGATTAGAACCCATGACCTCTGACTCCCAAGCCCGTGCTCTTTCCATGGAGCATACAGTCTAACAGAGAGGCAGTTTTAAATTACAGGTAGAGAAAGCTTGACCTAATAAAAAGAACTTGGGTCTGGTACTCAGGAGACCTGGGTATAAGTTCCACCTCTGTCATTGGCTGTGTGGGAGATTGTGGATAAGTCACTCAACCTTTCTGCACCTCCATTTCCTTCTCTACGGAATGAAAATGGTAATCCCTGCCTTCCCCTAGCCCACAGGGATGTGGCGGGAGAAAGTGAGCCTAAGTGATGTGCAAAGACTAAAGGCAAACAAAAAAAGTGCTTTGTAAATTCAGGGATTTACAACAATGAGTATTATAATGATTGACAATTCCACTCTCCCTTCCTGTTGTTTACCTTTCTTTCACAGTCAATGGTTACACATTTGATAATACTGAATACATTTTAAAATGTAATTTTCCCTGAAGAAATTATTTTTGTGCAGTGACTCTTCTAGTCTGATGCCCATCCATTAAAACGTAGCATGGAAGGGTGGGAGACACTGGGAAATACTCCGCATCAAGCAAAAACTCCAGACCATTGGCTTCAAAGCACTCAATCATTTTGCCTCCTCCTCCTACTCTCCTATTACAACCCAGCTGAAGCACTTCTCTCTTCTAATGCTAACCTTCTCACTGTGCCTCGATCTCATCTGTCTCACCACCGACCCCTCTCCCATGTCCTTCCTCTGTTCTGGAACACCCTCCCTCCTCAAATCTGACACTCTCCCCACCTTCAAAGCCTTCAAAGAAGGCACATCTCCTCCAAAAGGCCTTCCCTGACTAGGCCCTCCTTTCCTCTTCTCCCACTCACTCCTGTGTCGCCCTGACTTGCTCCCTTTATTTATTTCCCCCTCCCAGTACAAACTGTAATTTATTTATTTATATTGTCTGTCTCACCATCCAGACTGTGAGCTCATTGTAGGCAGGGAATATGTCTTGTACATTGTTATATTGTACTCTCCCAAGTGCTTAGGACAGTCCTCTGCACTCAGTAAATGCTCAATAAATATGATTGAATAAATGAATGAATGAACTGGAGAGAATGGGGGAGCAGCAGAGGGTTAGGTGCATGGGGCTTACGTGGGCCCCGACAGGCATCGTAGATACCGGACCCTGATCTGCACATGGTGTTGGTGAGCTTCACTCTGGGCACACCAAATAATGCCGTAACTGATGTCATGTGGGCATTTTCCATATGGGCATTTTGCTATCATCGTTCCAAGTCTGTCCGAGCTTAGAGGCTTCTTTTGGCGGGGGCCCCCGTCCCCCTTCCCCCCTGCCCCTATTTGCTCCAGAGTTGCTGCATTCCCCTCCCAGGACCCTCCCAGTACCCTCAGAAAATAGGCACAACTTCTAAAATTCTGAACATGGCAGAGGGAGCCTCGGTGGGTAAACCGAAAACATTTGGCAGGAATCCATACCAGCCAGGTGACAGACCCAGTGAAAAGCAGACCGCCATGTGTAAAAGGGGACAAATGGTCGAATTAGTTGGGGAATGGGAGAGAAGATAGAAAGATTGGTCTGGATTTTCCGATGCAGTTGGATCATCAGGATATTTGTAATTTACTGGTGTCCTTATTTTGACATTATCCTAATTTGTTGTCCTGGCCCCTCCCCCTGCCCTTTCCCTGACTTTCCCATCACTGTTGACGGCACTACCATCCTTCCTGTCTCACAAGCCCACAACCTTGGTGTCATCCTTGACTCCGCTCTCTCGTTCACCCCTCACATCCAATCTGTCACCAGAACCTGCCAGTCTCACCTCCACAACATCGCCAAGATCCACCCTTTCCTCTCCATCCAAACCGCTACCCTGCTGGTGCAATCTCTCATCCTATCCCGACTGGATTACTGCATCGGCCTCCTCTCTGATCTCCCATTGTCCTGTCTCTCCCCACTTCTATCTATACTTCACGCTACTGCCCAGATCATCTTTGTGCAGAAACACTCTGGGCATGTTACTCCCCTCCTCAAAAATGTCCAGTGGCTACCAATCAACCTACGCATCAGGCAGAGACTCCTCACTCTCGGCGTCAAGGCTCTCCATCACCTCGCCCCCTCCTATCTCACCTCCCTTCTTTCCTCCTACAGCCCAGCCTGCACCCTCCACTCCTCTGCCACTAACCTCCTCACTGTGCCTCGTTCTTGCCTGTCCCGCCATCAACCCCTGGTCCACGTCCTCCCCCTGGCCTGGAATGCCCTCCCTCCGCACATCCGCCAAGCTGGCTCTCTTCCTCCCTTCAAAGCCCTACTGAGAGCTCACCTCTTCCAGGAGGCCTTCCCAGACTAAGCCCCCCCTTCATCTCCCCCTCCTCCTCCTCCCCATCCCCACCGCCCTACCTCCTTCCCCTCCCCGCAGCACCTGTATATATGTTTGTACATATTTATTACCCTATTTTACTTGTACATATTTACTATTCTATTTATTTTATTTTGTTAATATGGTTTTTTTTGTTGTCTGTCTCCCCCCTCTAGACTGTGAGCCCGCTGTGTGAGCCCGCTGTTGGGTAGGGACCATCTCTATATGTTGCCAACTTGTACTTCCCAAGTGCTTAGTGCAGTGCTCTGCACACAGTAAGTGCTCAATAAATGCGATTGAATGAATTAATTTATGAATGAATGAAAGTCCCACACCAGGCTTAATGAGAGAGAGGGTGGCTTCCCTCACTATTAATAGAGCAACATATTCACAGACCCCAAACTTGCGAAGATACAAATAGAGACATCTTCAAGGGTCCCGGATCACTGCAATACTAGAACCAACCTCAGTGGCTTAGATCCTGCAACCCAGCTTCTTCTGTTTGGGAGAAGAGAAAGTAAAATATATATCCGATTGAAAGCTTTGGGGGAGTTTAGCAAGGCAAAAGTAATTACTTGAGCAAGAATTTGGCTGGGGCCCTGACAGTTTTCATTTAAAAGAACACTGAGTAAACAGAAATTAAATGCGCCGTACACGTCCTTAATCAAAGATGTCAAATAGGGGCATATTCCGGAGTATTTATTAAAGGAATGTAAACATTGCCTGTTCTGGCGCTGTAACTGCTATGTTTCATGTCGACACAGATTCAGGATATGAATCGATTGAGACTGTTCAGGGGGTCGTTTTCCAGATTCTATTTTTATTTCAGGGAAGTGTTTCTGAAGGCCCAAGTGCCCCTCCCTTCAAATCCTGACCTTCTTAAATGCTGAAACTCCATTTGGAAGGAAGACTTAGCCTGAATGGGAGCCTGCAAAGCCATAGTCCAAAGAATAAAAGGCTTAGATCACTCACCTTTGTGAGACTGTATTTCACTCAACCACTGTCTCTTAGAGAGAGCCTGTACCTGATTGTGCTTCACCCATCTGAATCTCTGAAAAATGGAAATCCATTTAGGTTGCCTTAATTATCATTAAAATATAAAGCTCAGTGGTCCAGATGATCAAAGCAAATCCAAAGGATCTTTGCTGAAGAGACGACTTAGAAAACAGTCACACAAGACTGTGTGCAGTTCAGCTCAGCAAAAATCCTGTAGCCGATTCGAGGTTGGCAGAGAAAAGAAGTTTCAGTGAGAAATACGGGTAGGAGCCCCCCATTTACTGGCTAAAGAGAAACAGCAGGAATCAGTTCATCAGCCTTTTCCCAAGCTGTCACAAATACTTCTCCATAAATATCACCCTGTGTGATACAGTTAGATTATTTCAAACTTTGTTTTATATACGCTGTAGCCCTTAAATGTCAGTGTACCTCAAACCTGTGTCTGGGAAGCTCATTATTTGAGCTGTCCGGGTGTGTATATCTGCCATCAGCATCTGCTGAAAGGGGGGACACTCACCCTGCCAGATTTGGGTCATGGGGTCAACAGGTCTCATTTATTATTCAAAATTGCTTTCTGACCTTTTATCAGCCAGGTCAGAGGATGTTGTCTTCTAGTTGGTTGCTTTCTTATGATGAAACCAGTATCTTGCCAGATAATATAATTACCTCTGTTCCGGAGTCCCTGTCCACATCCCCATTCTGGCTCTTCTCTAGACAATGGGCTGCAGAGGGGTCCCTGTTGTTGAAAAAGCCTCCCATTTTTAGTGTAGCGGGAATGTCCAGAGTCCTAAATGGGACCATCGACCATTGCCAAGGACAGTTTCTTTGCTCTGATTTGAACCTCTCTGGCTTGCATTTGGGTGGTTCTCCCGGACCCGCTCTAAGCCAACGAGGGACCCTGCCGGCCCACACCTGGTTTCAGCAGGCACTTGGCTTGTCCGCCCAGCCCCAGCGCCGACCCATGCTGATAGGGAGCGGAAGGCTGCCAATAGAATATAAATGGTTTTAGACTTCTGGAGGGCGGAACCCACATTGGGAAGAGAGATAAGTGAAAGACCAAAGCTCATTATTTCTGAAATCTAATTTATTCCCAGGCAAAGACAATTTTTTTCAACACTTCTTTACAATTCATCTCCTCCGTCCTCCCCGCCCTGTCCCCATCACACATAAAGAGAAACTGGCCAATTCCCATTTATATCATGGGATATTCTTTCCTCTCTTTCCTCTCCATCCAAACCGCTACCCTGCTAATTCAAGCTCTCATCCTATCCCGTCTGGACTACTGCACTAGCCTTCTCTCTGATCTCCCATCCTCGTGTCTCTCTCCACTTCAATCCATACTTCATGCTGCTGCCCGGATTATCTTTGTCCAGAAACGCACTGGACATATCACTCCCCTCCTCAAAAACCTCCAATGGCTACCGATCAATCTGCGCATCAGGCAGAAACTCCTCACCCTGGGCTTCAAGGCTCTCCATCACCTCGCCCCCTCCTACCTCACCTCCCTTCTCTCCTTCTACTGCCCAGCCCGCACCCTTCGCTCCTCCACCACTAATCTCCTCACTGTACCTCGCTCTCGCCTGTCCCGCCATCGACCCCCGGCCCACGTCATCCCCCGGGCCTGGAATGCCCTCCCTCTGCCCATCCGCCAAGCTAGCTCTCTTCCTCCCTTCAAGGCCCTACTGAGAGCTCACCTCCTCCAGGAGGCCTTCCCAGATTGAGCCCCTTCTTTCCTCTCCCCCTCGTCCCCCTCTCCATCCCCCCGCCTTACCGCCTTCCCCTCCCCACAGCACCTGTATATATGTATATATGGTTGTACATATTTATTACTCTGTTTATTTATTTATTTATTTATTTATTTTACTTGTACATTTCTATCCTACTTATTTTATTTTGTTGGTATGTTTGGTTCTGTTCTCTGTCTCCCCCTTTTGGACTGTGAGCCCACTATCGGGTAGGGACTGTCTCTATGTGATGCCAATTTGTACTTCCCAAGCGCTTAGTACAGTGCTCTGCACATAGTAAGCGCTCAATAAATACGATTGATTGATTATATCATCATTTCCTCTACCTGGCCTGGAAAGCACAAAAAGGAGGATTTTTCTTTGACTCATGAGAAGACAGAACTTGTTTGGAGATCATCAGATCCCAGGACTTGTCACCTACAGTTAGCCAAATGACTTTCACAAACAGTTCTGCCAGACGCCAGGTCCTGTTGGGAACAGATTCGTTCTCTGAGGGCCTGGGAGTCCAATGGGGGGCACTCGGCCCTTTCTGAAAGAGAAGTCAGAGGTCACGTTGGTCTTGCCCTTGAAGCAGACATATGAGATGTGGCCATGTGCTTTGTGACACTGCCTATGATGAATAACCTGGACAGGGCAGTAAACAAATAGCCGGGAGATTTGGGAGAGCTCGTAAAGGGAGCCAGGGTGTGGGGCTAATGAAATATACCAAACGGCAGTGGTGCTCACGACCTTAGCCGGCCAGATGGATTACGGATGTGAACCTGCTGCCTGGTCACTTAGTGGCTCTAAGAGGGTGTGGGGGGCCATGGATGGAGATGGGGCCACCTGAGTAAGCAGCCCCCCTCCCCCATATGTACTTAGAAGGCCTTGTGCAGCTTATTTAATGCTTCATTCCCTCTCTTCCAATTTTTCAATGCTGAATGGGGCCTCTCGGGGAGTCCCGTAGCTCACAGTCCCATCCTTTCTCTGGCAGTGACCAGCAGCAGCTGGCTGGATGGTCAGCACATTCTCCCTGCCCCCATCCTTCCGGATCTCACAGCAGCAGGACACTCAGCGAGGGACGCCACCTGCCACTCTGGGTCAAGGGTTCGTCCTGCCCTCCCCTTTCACCAAGATCTCTTGCTCCTCCCCTCACTGCCACCCTCCATTCCAGCTTCCGCTTCTGTCCCCTGGTCCCTGTGTTAGGCCGGGCTCTAACGCGGGGTACGCCTTCTAGACTCAGCCCCAAGGAGGGAGCTCTGTGTATTTGGGAAGGGAGTGTCAAGCGAGGGGCTGTGAACAGTGGGCCTGCAGCTGGTGGAACTGGATTGGGGGCTTTGGGGAGGTGAGTGAGTAAGTGGGAGAAACCCCTTCATCCCCACAGCCATAAAGACCCATGGAGCCAGGAGAGAGGGGGACATTACTTGGTATGGGTTTACCTTTGGTGCAGAGGGCATCATGCTCAAAACTAGCTGATACCAATAATAATAACAGTAATAATCACTGTATATATTAGATAATAAAAGCCAAGTACAGTCCTAAATGCAAGATAATAATAATAATGGTATTTGTTAAGTGCTTATTATGCACCAGGCACTTATACTAAGCCCTGGGATGGATACAAGCAAACAAGTTGGACACAGTCCCTGTCCCACGTGGGACTCACAGTCTCGATCCCCACTTTACAGATGAGGAAACTGAGACACAGAGAAAGTAAGTGATTTGCCCAAGATTTCTCAGCAGATATGTGGTAGAGATGGGATTAGAACCCAGGTCCTTCTGACGCCCAGGCCTGTGCTTTATCCACTAAGCCATGCTGCTTCTCTAAGATCAGACTCAGTTCTTGTCACCCACATGTTTCACAGTTTACAAGGTTTGGAGAACATGCCAGATAAAGGATACTGAGGCCTTCAGTCTGTCTGGGCAGAGAATATATTTGCCCACTCTGTGGTATTAGTCTCCCAAGTACTCAGTATTGTGCTTTGCACACAATAAGAGCTCAATAAATGCCACGGTTTGATTGATTGATTGAGGCCCAGAGAGGTTAATCTACTTGCCCAAATGACTGCCAGCAGGCCAGTGACAGAGCTGGAACTAATAATGATAATTATAATTGTGACATTTGTTAAGTGCTTACTATGTGCCGGGCACTGTAGTAAGCACTGGGGTGGATACAAGCAAATTGGGTTGGACACAATCCTTGTCCCACAGGGGACTCACACGCTTAATCCCCATTTTACAGATGAGGGAACCGAGGCTCAAAGAAGCGAAGTGACTTGCCCAAGGTCACACAGTGGGAAAGTGGCAAAGTCAGAATTAGAACCCATAACCTTTGGACTCCCAGGCCCCGGCTCTATTCACTACACCATCCCTCCCCAGTTCTTTCCACCTCTCATAGGCTGACGTTGAGAGCCACGAACCAGGTGTTTTGGGGATTTCTTTGCTGGCTGCAGGCTCCCTTAATGAGCACTTAGAACAGTGCTTGGCACATAGTAAGTGCTTAACAAATGCCATCATCATCATCATCATTATTAATAATAATAATAATAATAATAATAATGGTACTTGTTAAGCTCTTACTATGTTTCCAACACTGTACTAAGCACTGAGGTAGATACAAGGTAGGTAATTAAGTCAGACACTCCCTGTCCCATATGGGGCTCTAAATTTAAGGAACGGGAACAAACTTCATCCCCATTTTACAGATAAGGAAACTGAGGCAAAGTGAAGTTCAAGTCACACAGGTGAATGGCAGAGCTGAGATTAGACCCAGAGCCTCACTCTTCCACTAGTCTTCACGACTTCACAATCTGAGAAGTCTTGGTTAGGTCAGGGGCTGGGGATTGGATTATTCATCTAGCTCAGCCAAAGATAGATTCAGTGGCCTCTAAGCAAGTGCCCCTAATCTCCCTGGACCTCAATTTCCCTGTCTGTGGAGGGGGGTGAAAATCACTGACCCAGTGACAGTGTTTTAAGTACCCTGCTTGGAAGCTGCTTTCCCAGGACAGAGGCAAAGGAGGAAAGGCAAGCCTGTGGAGTGGGGCTTCAGACTGCAGAGCCCAGGTCTGACTCTGTCCCACTGAGGTCAAGGAACAGTGCTTGGCACATAGTAAGTGCTTAATAAATGCCATCATCATCATCCCCAATGTGTTCCTGTTCCAGGATCAATATGCCCACTCCAGACTTTGTAATCCCACATTGATCGGGATGTCTCTTACCAATGGGTTAGGCGATCAGTGGCATTCACTGAGTGCTCACTATATCTAGAGTATTGTTCTAAGCACTTGTAAGCATGCCATTCCTCCCCTGCAGGAGGCTGCAATTTAATGTACCTATCTTTAAAATATATATTATAAATTACTTATTCATATTAATGTTTGTCTCCCCCTCTAGATTGTAAGCTCATTATGAGCAGGGAATGTGTCTGGTAATTCTGTTGATTTGTACTCTCCCAAACAGTACAGTGCTCTGCACTTTATGACTGATCGATTGATTGATTGATTGAAGCTTCCAGTAGAGTTAGTAGGCACAATCCCTGCCTTTAAGGAGTTTACAATCTAGAGGGAGGACAGACGCTGAAACAAATTACAGTTAGGAAGAAACAACAGAGTTTAATGATATGTTACTTAAGTACTATCAGGGGAAAGGGTGTGTGAGGAGGATCCAAGTGCTTAGATGATGTGAAAGTGCTAAAGCCACTCTAGGAGGAGAAAAGGAATGGGGACATGAGCGATTAATCAGGAATTCCCTGACTAAGCCCTCATTTCCTCTATCTGCCCTCCCTTCTGCATCAACAAAGCACTTTGACCCTCACCGCAGACTCACAACACTTATGTTCATATCCTTATATTCTATTTCCCTGATTCGTAATTTATTTTAATGTCTGTTTCACCCTGTAGATGACAAGCTCCTCATTGCAGGGATCATGGCTCTTTGTAGCAGGAACGTGTCTATCAACTCTGTAGTATTGTACTCTCTCAAGCATTTAGTAAAGAGCTCTGCACACAGTAAGTGTTCAATAAATATCACTGATCGGTTGAATGTCTTCGTCAAATGGGTCCTAAGGCCACTGCAACCCCAAAAGAGATGGCTACCCAATGCCCAGATCGGACCTTCTTGGGCAGCTAGTGATTTGATTCACCGTTGAGTCTGATCTGGGCTAGCCGGAGCATAGATTATTCTAGGCCTGGGCTTTAGCTTCTTTAATGTTGAAAGAAGAGAAGCCTGCTTGTTAAGCCAAGGGGCTATGCCTCTTGTCTTTATTTTTGTCAGATGTTTCCTTGCTCCCACATTCATCATTCCACAGTCAGTCAGTGGTTTGAAAGATTGCCAGAGAATCCTGGGTACCCCATGCTGGATGCTCTCCCCAGCTCTTCCTTTTTTTTATGGTATTTTTAAGCACTTACTATGTGCCAGGCATTGTAATATGTGCTGAGGTAGAAACAGGCTAATCAGGTTGGACACAACTCCTGTCCCACCTGGGGCTCATGGTCTTAATCCCTATTTTACAGATGAAGTAACTGAGGCATAAAGAAGTGAAGTGACTTGCCCAAGGTCATACAACAGATCAGTGACAGAGCCAGGACTAGAATCCAGGTCCTTCTGATTCCCAGTCCCATGCTTTCTTCAGGAGACCATGCTGCTCCTAATCTCTTCCTTAGCAGTCTTTCCCAGAGCAGCAGCCACACTCTTAATAATAATTGAGGTATTAAGTGTAAAAAACTGGATAGAAAGAACATCGATTCCTTTGAAATGTGATGTCGGAGAAGGCTTTTGCGAATACCATGGACTGCCTGAAACACAAACAAATAGATTTTTGAGCAAATTAAACCAAAGTGGTCTTCGGAAGGCCAAATGACTCGACTTAGATTAGCGTATTTTGGACACATAATCGGGAGGACTAAATCTCTGAAGAAGGCGCTAATGCTAGGAAAAGTCCAGGGAAAATGTGGAAGAGGCAGACCAGCAGCTAGATGGATAGAGGTCATAAAAACGATAGGTTGCGGTTTATGGCAGAGGACAGGACATTTTGGAGAAAGTATATCCATGGAGTCACTATATCAATCAGAAATGATTCGATGGCACTTAATAATAATATGTGCCAAGCATGATACTAAGCACTGGGGTTGATACAACATAATCAGAGGGGACACAGTCGGGGTCCCACACAGGGCTCACAGTCTAAATAAAAGGGAGAAGCAGTATTCATTCATTCAGTCATTCATTCAATCATTTATTTAGCACTTACTGTGTATAGAGCACTGTACTAAGCACTTGAAAAGTATAATTTGGCAACAGAGATAATCCCTACCCAATGGGCTCACAGTCTAGAAGCGGGGGCATAGACAACAAAACAAAACAAGTGGACAGACATCAATATAAATAAACAGAATTATAGTTATATGCACATCATTACTAAAATGTATAGAATAATAAGTATGTTCATATATACACAAGTGCTGTGGGGTGAGGAGGGGGGTAGAGCAGAGGGAGGGAGTAGGGATGATGGGGAGGGGAGGAGAATCAGAGGAAAAGGGAGTCTGGGAAGGCCTCCTGGAGGAAGTGAGCTTTAAGTAGGGCTCTGAAGGGGAGAAGTGTGCTAGTTTGGCAGATGTGAGAAGGGAGGGCATTCCAGGCCAGAGGTAGTACGTGGGCCAGGGTCGACGGCAGGACAGGTGAGAACAAGACACAGTGAGGAGGTTAGTGGCAGAAGAGTAGGGTGTGCGGGCAAGGCTGTTGAAGGAGAGAAGGGAGGTGAGGTAGGAGGGGGCAAAGTGATGGAGAGCTTTGAAGCTAATAGTGAGGAGTTTTTGCTTGATTCGAAGGTTGATAGACAACCACTGGAGATTTTTGAGGAGTACTGAATTCTCATTTTATAGGTGAGGAAACTGAGGCACAGAGAAGCTAAGTAACATACCCAAGACCACAGAGCAGGCAAGTGACTCCCAGGCCTGTGCTCTTTCAGTCAGTCAGACATTCAGTCAGTTTCCCAGCTTGCTACTCAGGCTGCTACTCAGTCAGTCAGTCATCTTTATTGAGCCCTTACAGTGTAGCAGCATGGTTCAGTGGAAAGAGCACGGGCTTTGGAGTCAGAGATCATGGGTTCAAAACCCAGCTCTGCCAATTGCCAGCTGTGTGACTTTGAGCGAGTCACTTAACTTCTCTGTGCCTCAGTTACCTCATCTGTAAAATGTGGATTAAGACTGTGAACCCCACCTGGGACAACCTGATCACCTTATAACCTCCCCAGTGCTTATAACAGTGCTTTTTCACATAGTAAGTGCTTAATAAATGCCATTATTATTATTAGTATTACAGAGCACTATACTAAACACTTGGGAGAGTACAATATAATAATATAGCAGACACATTCCCTGTCCACAGTGAGCTTTCAGTCTAGCAGGGGAGACAGACATTAATATAGTGATCTTTCCACCAGGTCACAATGCTACTCCTGGAAAATCTCACTCCAGGATGGTCCTCACCAGCTCCCTTCTCTTAGGATGTGACAATTTCTGCCAGAAAGCCTCCTTGGAAAAGCAAATAGGGGTTTCCCCTTGAAATGCCTTCCCTTGAAAGGGAAATAGGGGTCCCTTCGGTGGACAGTGCTGGAACTCGGCACTGATGACAGGGTCCACAGTCCCCATCCAGGGGGCTGTATACCGGTGACAAGGGCCGGGCTACCCGCCATGGAGGCCTGACCTTGGCATCGGCGACTGTGATCGTGGTGCCTGATCAAGTGACGCTTGAACACAGCACCGATGACTGAGACAGTGCTCCCTGTTGCGGGGGTCATGCTTGACCTCGACACCAGTGACTGTGACTGTCATCCCTGCCCAGAGATGATCCAGGCCCGGATGGGATTGTGCTTGGCATGAGAAATGGATATAGAGTGTGCCAGTGAGGGTGCCGTTTCTGCAGTCAGGGCTGGGAGCTCATGGCTGAGAGTGGCCAGGGTTGGCAGGGAGCTGGCCGGGGACAGGTGAGGTCCCCTTGGCTCCAGTTACATAGCTGTAAATTTTTAAATTTACAGTAATGTCTGTCTTCCTCCCTAGACTCTAAGCTTATTGACGGGAGGGAATGTGTCTGTTAAATTGTTATATTGTACTCTCCCAAGAGCTTAGTACAGTACTCTGCACACAGTAATCTCAACAAATACAATTGACTGACAGTAGCAGACTGGGAAACAGAGCCTGCAGGGCTCTTGTCCAAGACACTTGCAGACAGCTCCTCTCTTGGATTGTGTCATCATTGTTTCCAAGAGGTGAGCATGCAGGATAGGTCAGGAGTGATTTTCAGGCCATCTCTAAATATTTCAAAAGAGACCACGATTTCCAGAGGAGAAAAGTGGAGAATGACACACAATAGATGCTTTCAAAGTGATCGCAATCGGTCATTTGATGTCCATTGTAAGTGGGTGGTATTGTTGTAGTGATAGGGGATTGGGTGACTAAGGTGGACCCATTGATAGCACAAAGAAGTACATGGGTGGGGGGACATTCTAATCATTTACTTTGGTAGCAGAATCACATATTATTTAATTATTTTGATAAAGTTGTGGACGTGGGATTGAATCTTCTGAACAAGGAACAAATGAGAAAAAAAAGCATGTTGGGAGAAAGAGGAGAGAAATGTGTCTGTCACTCATAACAATTCCTCCATAGAGAAGCAGCATGGCTCAGTGGAAAGAGCACGGGCTTGGGAGCCAGAGGTCATGGGTTTTAATCCTGTCTCTGCCACTTGTCTGCTGTGTGACTCTGGGCAAGTCACTTAACTTCTCTGTGCCTCAGTTACCTCATCTGTAAAATGGGGATTAAGACTGTGAGCCCCTCGTGGGACAACCTAATCACCTTGTATCCCCCCCAGTGCTTAGAAGAGTGCTTCGCACATAGTAAGTGCTTAACAAATACCACCATTATTATTATTATCATTATTATAAGTCACTAATGGTCTCAGATGCAGGCTGATACAAAGGACTGTATTTTGGGGTGCGCAGAGTTGAAATGTATGTCAGTCACAAATTTGTCTTCTCAATCGCATCTGCCCTCTTGGATAGAGATCACACTGTCACCAGCAGTTATGAAGGGCGATGTTAATAGAGAGAGAGAAAGAGATGTAGACAGACAGACAGACAGCTGTAGGTAGGACTCTTTCTATCACTAATACCTGTAAAACTCTGGGTGCTTCAGCCAAATCCATGTGGAATGAAGAGGGGTGAATGGCAGGATCAGACAGGAAGGTGGTTAACTGGACAAATGGCAGTTTGAGCTATGCTCACAGCCTAGATCAAAGAGAAGGAACTCAGATCAGCATGTTTACCACCCGCTGGGTGAAGAAGAAGTGTTTCCTTTTCTATATTTTGAACGTGTCCCCCTCAACCTGTTGTGCAGTTTGATGTTTGACAGGCCCATTTCCCTCATCATTTTACCAATGTCAATCATGCCCACTCTCAGCTTTATTTTTCCAGACCAAACTTTACAGTTTATCCTTCTACAGAGACTTCTCCATCCCCCGATCATCCTGGTTGCCTTTCTCAGGTTTTTTCTCCCAGTCTGTTATATATTTCCTATGGTGTGCGACCAGAAATTGGTGCTGCACTGTGGGTCTGCCTATGCGGCGTAGCCTAGTGGATACAGTGTGGGCCTGGGTTCTAATCCTGGCTCTGTCACTTGTCTGCTCTGTGATCTTGGTCAAGTCACTTAACTTCTCTGTGTCTCAGTTCCCTCATCTGTAAAATGGAGATGAATAGTAATAATAATATTAATAATGGTACTTGTGCCAGGCACTATACTAAGCATTGAGATAGATATGAATTAATCAGGTTGGACACAGTCCTTGTCCCACATGGGGCTCACAGTCTTCATCCTCATTTTACAGATGAGGGAACTGAGGCCCAGAGAAGTTAAATGACTTAGCCAAGGTCACACAGCAGACATGTGGTGGAGCTAGGATAGGAACACAGGGCCTTCTGACCCCCAGGCCTGTGGTCTACCCACTAAGCCATGCTGCTTCTCAAGATTCATATTGTGAGCCCTATGTGGGACAGGGACTCTGTCCCTTATATCTTGTATCTACTCCTGTATATATGTATATATGTTTGTACATAGTTATTACTCTATTTATTTGTTTATTTTACTTGTACATATTTATTTTATTTATTTTATTTGTTTTATATGTTTTGTTTTGTTGTCTGTCTCCCCCTTCTAGACTGTGAGCCTGCTGCTGGGTAGGGACTGTCTTTATACAAACTTTGTATAAAGTTTGGGGTGGGGGGGGAGGGGGGGGGGGGAGGGGGGGGGCGGGAGGGCACTCCCGGGAGGGAGTACAAACTTGTACTTCCCAAGTGCTTAGTACAGTGCTCTGCACACAGTAAGTGCTCAATAAATATGATTGAATGAATGAATGAATACTCCAGTGCTTAGTAAGCGGTAACACATAGTAACAAGTATTATTATTATTACTATTACTATTATTATTACCTTGGGTTGATAGAGTGACAAAACTGTGCCTTTTGTTTTCTACCCCCTTCCCGATGATGATCAGTATTTGACTGGTCTTTGGAGTGGCTACCGCACTTTCGATGGGTGATTTAAAAGAATAGTCTGACTCCATAATCATTTTTCTGAGTCATGCCTGATAGCTACAAGTCCATCATGATGCAATTGTAATTTGGATACCAGGACCAGCCCATCCTGACAGAATAGGTTTCAGCTTTGCCCTCTGGTCACTTGGCAGTGTTATTTTGTGACTCTGACACTTGGAGTTCTTGGAGTGTTGATTTTGAAACAGTAGTTATAGTTACTGCTCCAGAACAGAAGCCATTTCTGAGTAAGGAGAAGCATAGTTTATGATCAACTGGAGTTAGGATTATGGCCCATAGTGAGTCACCCAAAGGAAAATGGAGGATGTCTGAAGGTACATGGATAACAGCTGAATTTACTTGTATTATTGCTTCCACCGCTTTACTGCTCCAACTCAGTTTTTGAGGAGGAGAATAAAAGATTGTCTGTGGGACCATTTAATTGTAGAGGATGATAGCCCTCTACCTGGAGAGAAGGAGGAGAATGGGAAGATTTAGTGCTGGAGGAATTGGGGCTTAGGGAGAGGAGGGAGAAGGGACTAAATTCATCAAGTGTGTATTGTATGCAGCTCACAGGAGAGTACAGGAGAAGAGATGCAGTCTCAATTGCCTCTTCCTTCTCCACCATCTTTCTCCCTTCTTTTTCACTCCTCCTCCCCTTATTTGTAGGCTCCGTTCTTGTATCACCCATGCAATTCCCCACCAGTGTTTTAATGTTACAAATATTTGACAAAAGAATGTAGCATGTTTGTGAGCAATTGAGATGGATGAACAGGAGTGTAAGGTATCGAGATGGATGAACAAGAGTGTAAGTGTCACCCTGTACCTGTTCCTTGAAGGATTAGGTTACCTGGTCAGAAACAGAATGCTGAGCTGGGTGAAGCATTGATCTGGCCCAGTATTCACATTGCTTATGACCTTGCACTCTTAACAACAAAAACAATAATGGTATTTGTTAAGCGCTTACTATGTGTCAAGCACTGGGGTACTGTTCTAAGCTTTGTTTGCAGACAGAGTTGGACTATACGCTACCAGGGAAACATGATAGAATGAAGATTGCCACAAAACCCTTTAAAGATCTAGCAATTTCAAATCCTAGGTTGCCCTTCTATGTACTTTCTTCAGTTTTGCTATGTACTTCCTAAGATGTAGTGACCAGAGGAAACCACACATCTTAATAATAATTATGATAATAATAATAATGGCATTTATTAAGTGCTTACTATGTGCAAAGCACTGTTCTAAGCACTGGGGAGGTTACAAGGTGATCAGGTTGTCCCACGGGGGGCTCACAGTCTTAATCCCCATTTTACAGATGAGGTCACTGAGGCACAGAGAAGTTAAGTGGCTTGGCCAAAGTCACACAGCTGACAATTGGCAGAGCCGAGATTTGAACCCATGACCTCTGACTCCAAAGCCTGGGCTCTTTCCACTAAGCCACGCTGCTTCTCTCAATTATTGATGTGAGCTGGAATGCAAGATGAGAAGGGATTTTTGCCTCTCCAGTATACGGCCCTGTGTACCTGTGTACCTGTGTGTTCCTTCTGGCTGTGGTGGGAATGAGCGAGACTTAATTTGACTAGTCCTGGGCTTGTGCATTCCAGAAGAGCTCTCTGTATTGGTCTGTCACTCCTCCAATGGGAGTAGTAATTAAGCGAACATTCGATGGTATTTTTGGGGGGCCTATTGGGTCTAGAGCATGACACTGAAGACTTAGAAGAGTGTATAAAAGAAATAGAAGAGTGTATAAAAGAAATAAAAGACACAATCACTGTCCTCAAAGAGCTTATAAGGAGACAGACACAAAACAATTTTCAGAAAGGAGGAAAATGAGAATGGAAAGATGGATAGATGAATCATCGAGTGCTTACACAGAAGAATATGTAAATGATTTGGACAGGAGAGAATAAGTTCTGAGGTGGTGGTTGGAAGAATAGGACTGGAGAGAAAAAAAGGAAAAGGGAGGATCTCAGGAGGGGTTTGAACATAAATGCTTAATACAGTGCTCTACACGCAGTAAGCACTCAATAAATATCACTGATTGACGAACATGGGGCGAACTGAGGTCTGAAAGGGGAGGGAGTTAAATTTTTAAAAATCTGTACCATCTTCAAAGCCAGCATTTTGTCCAAACTTGGCTGGGATTTGAAAATCATTAACTGCCCGGCTTGTCACTAACCATACACACTCTGTGTCACCCTTGAACCTGATTTTGAACCCTTCCTTCACCCAACCATTGGCCCCATGACACTTATGTACATATTCACAATTTATTTATTTGTACTAATGTCTGTTTCTCCTTACAGAGTGTAGGTTTGTTGTGGGAAGGGAGCTTGTCTTCCAACTCTATTATATTGTACTCTCCAAAGCATTTAATACAGTACCTTGCTCACAGCAAGTGCTCAATAAATGTGATTGATTGATATACAGGTCCTGCATAAAGCTTATTGGAGAACATCTTAGCTAATCCCAACTGAGCTCACTTCCCAGGAAGAATTCCATTGTCCGCTCCATCCAATGCATGTTGATGGAGAGAGGGAAGTGGATAATGGATCAGTTTGGGCTTTGGCCCCATTAGGTGGAATCCAAATTTAAGTTCAACTGGAATTTAGTAGCATAAATAGGTTACCAAAAGACCCCATATTTCAAACATCTTAGGTTTTGGAGAAGGCTCCTTAAAGATAACACCCATCAGTCAGTGGATCAATAATATTGATTCTGTGCCTTTGGTGTGCAAAGCACTGTACTAAGTGCTTGGGAGAGTGTGACAGAAGCAAGACACATTCTTGACTTTCAAGGAGCTTACACTCTAACGGGAGGACAGATGCAGTTATTTACAAGAAGAGGGAATAGGAGGAAGAAACAAGGATAAAAAATAAAGTAATCCAACTATTCCAGAATGAAAAAGCTGAAAAAGAATTGAATGCAAATGTTTTAAAATATACATAGACTCTTCTCCAAACTTCAGATAGCCCCACAGCCATTTAAACAATTTAAATGATATCTTCATGAAATCTTCCCTTTTGTTTAAAAAAAAATCAAAAGAGGCAATAATTCCAGTTCCCAATGAATTTCATTCCATTCTAAACCAATGAAGCCAACTTGCATTCTGTAGCCAGGGCAGGGGGAGCCAGGACTAGGAAATTGCTTCAGCTTTAAAGTCCTCAGTGGCTCTAGTTCCCTAATAGTCCTCCCTTTGTCTTTCCCCTTTGAAACTCACTCAGATCAATATTTATTGGGCAAACTATGGCAAGGACCCCGAGTCCATAGTGTGTCCGAGTCACTATCAGCAGTCTTCACCAAAGAGGGTCAGTCTGAAAAATGGATCAGTGAAAAAGAGTGGGCATTCTGGAGCACTCAACCATGCCTTTTTTTCTAGTATTTGTTAAGCACTTACTAAGTACCAGGCACTGTACTAAGCTCTGGGATAGGCACAACCTAATTGGATTGGGCACAGTCCCTGTCCCCTACACAGTATTAATCCCCATTTTACAACTGAGGCCCAGAGAATGAAGTGACTTGCCCAGGCTCACCCAGCAGACAAGTGGTGGAGTCAGGATTAGAACCCAGGTCCTCTGACTCCAGGCCCGTGCTCTTTCCACTCAGCCACGCTGCTTCTCTATGCCATTCTGGAACATCCAGCTATCTTGGATCACCCAGCTATGCCATCCTGGAGCATCCGGCTCCAGCAATTCAGAAGCATTTAAATGATCTGGAAGACCCAGGCATTCTGGAGCACCTGGAAAATTGGGCCTGAGGGGAGTTGTGGGCTCCGTGGGTGGAGAGGAAGGATCCCGGATCCTCAGTTTTGAGCTGGGGGTAGTCAAAGAGCTTGGCAATGTGTCCTCAAATTCTCTTCGGCCCGCCACATGCCCCCACTCTAGACCCTGTTTCCAGCACAACTCTCCCACCAACATCTCCCCATTCTATTTCCCTCCCTATATCACGTGCACCTGGGTCTTTGTACCCAAGTGCTTTTGTTCTCACCCCACCCCCCAGCCACACAGCACTTATCTCCTTAACTTTATACTCTGTTCCTTCCCCTACCTCTAATTTATTTAATGTCTGTCACAACTCCTGTGAGCCCATTGTTGGGGAGGGATTGTCTCTATCTGTTGCCAAATTGTGCTTTCCAAGCACTTAGTGCAGTGCTCTGCACACAGTAAGTGCTCAATAAATATGATTGAATGAATTGTCAACTCCCCGCGGGCAGGGATCATGTCTAATAATGTCTGTTGTGTTGTACTCTCCCAAGTGCTTAGTACAGTGCTCAGCACAGAATAAACACCCGGTAAATACCATTGATTGATTGACTGACTGATTGATTGAGCACAGAGAGTTGCCATCCCGGTGCTCATAGAGGCTCTAGCTGCAGGTATTCAGTTTCCTTCAATTAAGTCATCACTCTTAGAAGCTGAATCCCCCTCTATTCAGGTACAATCCTTGCCAAATATCTAGACACAATTGCAAGCTTTTAGGATTACAAGTAACATAATAAAGGATAATGACCCCAAATTAAGCAGACCCTTCTAGAAAGCTTAGGCTAACTGAGCCCACCACATTCAATAGAAGATGGCAGACTATTAGGTTTAAAGTGAGATTAAGGAACAGTGTGGCCTGCAATTATGCTGTTTTTCATTAAAAAAAGAGATTGTGTTCAGTAGAGGGGCTTTCCGCATATTTACCTCGTTTTAATTGGATTGAGGACTGCTTAAACATCTCTGAGTTGGGGCTTATAAGAAGATGATCCTAGCTGTTTTTTGAAGCTTAAGACAGCAGGCAGACAACACGATCATGTCAAGACTCCCACTAAAGACTTAATCCTACTTTTTCATCAGCTTACACTGCAGCATGTTCTTTAGCCTTGCAAAAGACTAATTGAGCTTCAGGCCGGGCCCATGGTGCCTCCATTGGGTTCTGTTTCCTATTTCACCCTCTATGTTTTAGGGCCTTTTGAAAGAGTCAAGGATGTTTTCTCTGCCAGTGGAGGACAGTTATGTGACTTGTGGGTTTTCAGGCCTTAAAGGGATTCTATTGCTCATTCTCTAAAACGGTCCCACCTCCCCAAGCTGGCACACTGCTCCAAAGAACACTTTGAGGCCTTTTCCCACCCTTGAGTGGGAGTGGTCCAGAGCCCCAGTCTTCTCAACAGGTCAGGCCGGTTTGTAGAGAGAATTCAAAGGTTCACTGGACTCCCACCATCATGACCCAACTTTTTGACCTAAATGACATCTGAATGAGCAGGAGCGATGAATTGAGACAGCAGCGTGGCCTAGTGAAAAGATCCTAGAACAGAGGGCCTGGGTTCTAATCCCAGCTCTCCCTTTTTCCTGTTGTGTGACCTTGGGTAAGTGACTTGACTTCTCTGTGTGTCAGTTATCTCATGGTAAAATGCATGATTCAATGCCTGTTCTCCCTCCCACTTAGACTGTGAGCCCCGCGTGGAACAGTGACTGTGTCTAATCTTCTTATATGGTAACAACCCCAGTGATTAGTATAGTGCTTGGCAAATGCAACAGTTATTAATTGATCGTCTGGAATTTTCTAGGCAATCAAACTGTGTCTTACCTATTCCAGTAATCCTTGAATTGTTTAAAGATTAAAGGTTAAGCATCCAAATGCATTTTCCCTGCAGCTCTGCTTACCCTTTGGGTGAGGCCACCTCCTTTTCCTTCTTCCCCTTCCTCTGCCCCGCTCCCCTCCCCTCTCACCCCCACTCTTTCCCTCCCTGGGTGCTCTTTCTCTCTTTGTGTTTTTTCCTTTTTTGGGTGGCGCTCCGATGTATCCTGGTGACACTGGGCTGCCAGCAGGAAAGCAAGCACAAGTTAATGCTCAGCTGCTTGAAGCAGTCAGGCGAGCCAGCAAGTCCCAGCTGTGCTACTTGATGTTTGCTGATTGCACCTAGCCCTCAATCTGTGAACTGTTTTCTGGACTTAGATTCATCAAGCACTGCCGCTTTAAAAACTCATGCAGGCCAGCATCCCAGGATATGCCATTATAAGCTGCTGCCAGGGGATCTTCGGGGAGATAAATGGAATCTGTGTGAAGTAAATTAGTGTGAACCAGTCAATCTATGTGTCAGTGTTGAGCCGTGTCCATGGGTAACTAGCTTGCTGACTGAAAGTCCACTGTCTTTTGCCAATTGGAGGTCTGAGTCTCCAGGAATCAGGCCAGCACAACATTAGGGTTGTTGGGGGGAGTCATTGTGGGGGCGGGGAGCGGGAAGGCGAGAAGGGAAGAAGGAAGGAAGAGACTCTTTGATAGCCAGGGCGCTGCATTGGAGTTTACATATTCCCTTTGGCTGGATCGTTTGCCTCACAAACGATAGCTGTGGGGGTTGAGGAAGTGGCACCCTGGGAAGTAACTCCTTCGATTCGCCCAGAGAATTTGTCCAGCAGACATCTGCAGAGAGGCACCTGATCTCCCCATTCCCTGCCCGTGCTGTCTCACAAAATGATAACCATGATTTGGAAAAGAGAGGCTAATCGACTTCCCCTCACCCCAATCCCGGTGTGTTCTCTGGGAGCAAACGCAAGTGATGCGGTATTCATGCACTTAGTACAGTGCTCTGCACACAGTAAGCGCTCAATAAATATGACTGATTGATTGATTGATTGGTACAGGGACTCAGAGAGAGTGGGAATGATGTGCAAATTCCAAGGAAATACTCATAATAATTGTGGTATTTGTTAAGCATTTACCGTGTGCCAGACACTGTACTAAGCTCTGGGGTAGATACAAGGAAAATCAGGTTGGACATAGTCCCTGACCCACATGGGGCTCACAGTCTTAATCCCTAACAACTTTTATTTTTCTGGAGTGCTTCCAGAGGCAGGTGGTATCGCCGGTTGTCCTCTAACCGCTGCGGGCATTAGAGAGAGGCAAGCATTATTATGCCCATTTTACAGATGAGTAAAACAGGGTCTCAGAGTGGCTACTTGACATGACCCGAGGTCCCCCTAAGGTGCCAAGGTCAGAGTTAGGACAGCAAAAGAATGAGGATGCCTGAGTATGAAAATTTAAGTGAATGTGTCCCAGCAGCTATGAGAAAGGTGGCTTGGGCACCAGGGTGGGGTTCGGAGACAAGGTTCACATTATAATGCCCAGTTTCTACTCACCTTCTGGAGTGGCGGTACCACTGCTGACTGGGTGCCCCTGGCAAGTCACCTAATCTCTCTGCACCTCAGTTTCCTCCTCTGTAAAATGGGGATAAGATGCCTACTCTCCTTACCCCTTACCCTGGAAGTCCTGTGAGGGACAGGGACTGTGTCCCTTCTGAGTCTCGTTTATCTACCCCAAGGCTTTACATAGTGCTCTGGTCAATAGTAAGCACCCAAGTAATACCGTGACTGAGTGCCATAATTTAAGGCGTGCCAAAGTCTCAAGCCTCAGCTAGACATTTCCAAATATTTGGCAGATGCCCCACCAATGGAATATTTAAGAGTGATGACTAGTGGAGAAACTCTGTTAAGAAGACAGAGTTATCAGGTTATCCGACCTCCAAAGAAGTTCCTTTCAGACTTCTTCTGGAATGCCATCAGACAAAGGCAGGCTGGAAGTTAGGATTTGAGTCCCATGATTCTATGTTGTTCTCCTCCACTCCCGTTTTAAATCCTCCCTTCTTGAGCTGGTAAAAACCATCAGCTGGGTTCACTGGGCTCCTCCTACCTCCCTGCATTCTCCTTTTCTTCCTGTGCAGGGATTATTTTAGCTCCCAGTCAGTGAGAAAATTGCAGGCCTTACACCATCAAATCACATACTGCTTCTCCAACTAGTAGGTCACAGAAGAAACTGGTTTAGTTTTCTTTGTAGTCACCACAGG
The DNA here is from genome assembly GCF_015852505.1 of Tachyglossus aculeatus. Lineage (NCBI taxonomy): Eukaryota > Metazoa > Chordata > Mammalia > Monotremata > Tachyglossidae > Tachyglossus > Tachyglossus aculeatus. The sequence continues at coordinate 32,973,856 of NC_052073.1, read as the reverse complement.
TCCGGTTTTAATGTAAATTTTTCCTCTGGATATCTAATCTGAAGTGTGCTTGCCAATCCCCTGGGATGCTTGTCCCCTAGGCCAGCTTGATTCTCCACTGTTGGAGAAGTCATGTCTGTTTTCCATGAGCATAGTCAAGTTTTCAGAAACTGAGCCTGCCTTGCCTAGCTCCTGGGACTGAGTTTACCTCCTCAGTCCTTCTCCAGAGGCTGGCCTGGGCTCACCCCTTCTCCTGCCTGTTGCTGCCTCAGGCCCCAGCCTCTGGGGTTGTGTGGACAGTGTCCATCCGAGGCAGCTTTGGCGAGCACAGACTCGGGGAGGGGAGCCTGTAACAAATCCCAGCTTCATCATTAAAGCATATCCATCACTGGCGTGGTTTCTGGTGATGAAAGCTGCCTTTGAGATAAGATACACCAGAGTCTCTTTGTCCTGAATAACTTTATCACTGGGCTTTTATGAAGCAATGTGGCGTTTGCGCTGGCTGATGTGACTGACTTTCCACCCATCCGCCGAAGAGTTTCAAAAATACCCAGGAGGAACTTGAGTCCTTTTCTGTGGGATTTAGTAGTCCTCAATCAACCATCAATGATGTCTATCTGGTGCTTATCATGTGCAGAACACTGTATTAAACACTTGAAAGAGTACAATCTCATCATGATCAAGATATTTATTGAGTGCTCACTGTATCAAGCACTTGAGAGAGTACAATCTCATCATGATCAATGGTATTACTGAGCACTTATGTGTGCAGAGCAGTATACTAAGGACTTGGGAGAGTTCAATACATCAGAGTTGGTAGACACATTCCCTGCCCTCAGCAAGTTTAGAGCAGGAGACAGACATTAAAATAAATTATGGATATGTAGATAAGTGCTGTGGGGTTAATATCAAGTGTTTAAAGGGTATCTATCCAAATGCTTAGTACAGTGCTCTGCACACAGTAAGAGCTCAATAAATATGATTGAATGAATGAAATGCACAGTTAATGCAGGAGGGTGGGCAGGTAGGAGAAATGAAGAGGTTAATCGGGGAAGGCCATTAGGAGGAGATGTGATTTTCGGAGGGATTTGAAGGTGGGGATAGTGGTGGTCTGTCTGAAGAAACAGGGAGTCCCAGGCCAGAGGGAGGATGTGGGCAAGCGGTCAGGGTGAGATAGATGAGATCGAGGTAGTGAATAAGTTGGTATTAGAAGAGCAAAGTATATGGGCCGGGTTGTAGTGGGAGATTAGCAAGGTGATGGTATATCTTCTGAGCATGTGGAAATGCTGAGGTGTTTGAGCTACACTTTCAGAAGCGTGCAGAGGTTGTTTTTTTTAAATACCTATATGTTTGTCATCTGTATCTTTCTGGGTGTAGGTTGTTTAAATTGCTAGGAACATGAACAAAGGAAATTTCCCAATTCTGCGAGTTGGACTTTGAAGATGGTATTCTTTTGCAAGTATAAACTGGATTTACAAGTGTTCTAATGGACAGTAGAATATTTCTTCCGGGTGCCCAAACTCCTCCCTCATTTTCACTCAGCACCACTGGAAGCTGTATTTTACCCTTTCCAAACCCCAGAGCATCACGAAGGACATCATTGCTTCCACCAGACCCATGGAGAAAATGATGGTTTTGGAATCACCTGACTTCCTGTGACAGCATGTTCAGGTTCCAGAGATACTGGACTCCAAGCTAGGCATTAGCTTAATCCCCCAGGGACTCCAGAATCTTGTCAATCCACAGAGCATCTCTCAAACAATAGAGCATAGTAAGTGCTTCACAAACACTGTTGTTATTATTATTGAGTGCTTACTCTGTGTAGAACACTGTGCTAAGCACTTGGAAGAGTACACAAAAGTCAGAAGATGTGATCCTGCTCTCCAGGAGCTTACAGTCTAGCTGGGGTGACAGATATTAAAACTGGGGTGACAGATACTAAAATACATTTCTGAGAGGGGAAGCTACCAACTTTAAAGACGTGTACAGAAGTGCTACGGGAGGGAGGGAGGGAGTATCCAAGTGAGCAGCCTGGGCATAGTTGACGCAGTAGTGTTGAAGTGGCAGTGGGGAGTGGAGTAATGAGAGTTAATCAGGGAAGGCCTCTTCTAGGAGATTGTGGAATTTTAGAAGGGCTTTGAAGATGTGGGGGATGTTGGTCTCCTGCATGTGAAGGAGAAGGGAGTTTCAGGCAAAGGGAGGGCATTAGTGAGTGGTTGGCAGTGAGAGATGGAAGAGTAGAGGCACAGTGAGAAGGTAGGCTGGAGAAAGGTGAAGCATGTGAGCTAGATTGCAGTAGGAGAGGAGGAAGAATACATAGGAGAGGGAGAGCTGATTGAGTGCCTTAAAATTATGATAATTGTGATATGTGTCAAGCACTGTCCTAAGCACTAGCCCACCACCTGTCTGCTGTGTGACCTTGGGAAAGCCACTTCACTTCTCTGTGCCTCAGTTACCTCATCTATAAAAGGAGGATTAAGACTGTGAGCCCCATGTGGGACAACCTGATTACCTTGTTTTTTCCCCAGTGCTTAGAATAGTGCTTGGCACATAGTAAGTGCTTAACTAATCAAAGATAATCAGGTCAGACACAATTGCTGTCCCACCTGGGGCTCACAATCGAAGTAAGAGAACAGGCATTGCATCCCCATTTTACAAGTGAGGAAATGAGGCCCAGAGAAGTTAAGTGACTTTGTTCAAGGTTGCATAGCAGACATGTGGAGAAGCAGGGAAGCAGTGTGGGCTAGTGGATAGAGCATGGGCTTGGGAGTCAGAAGGACCCCTGTTCTTATCTCAGCTTTGCCACTTATCTGCTGTGTGATCTTGTTCTTCACTTCACTTCAGAAGCAGTGTGGCTCAGTGGAAAGAGCCCGGGCTTTGGAATCAGAGGTCATGTATTCAAATCCCAGCTCTGCCAATTGTCAGCTGTGTGACTTTGGGCAAGTCATTTCACTTCTCTGGGCCTCAGTTAACTCATCTGTAAAATGGGGATTAAGACTGTGAGCCCCCAGTGGGACAACCTGATCACCTTGTAACCTCCCCAGCGCTTAGAACAGTGCTTTGCACATAGTAAGCACTTAATAAATGCCATTATTATTATTATTATTCTCTGAGATTCAGTTACCTCATCTGTAAAATGGGGATTAAGACTGTGAGCCCCATGTGGGACAGGGACTGAATCCAACCTGATTACCTTGTATCTATCCTAGCAATTAGAACAATGCTTGGAGCAAATACAAATACCATAAAAAAAACACCCAGGTCCTCTAACTCCCAGGCCTGTGCTTTTCCCTCTAGGCCACACTGTTTTTTTAAAGTGATGGTCAGGAGTTTCTGCTTGATGTGGAGATGGATGACCAAGTGGGAGTGGGAGGTTTTTGAGGAGTGGGGATACATGTGCAAAATGCTGTTTAAGAAAAGTGATCTGGGCAGCAGAGTGAAGGGTGGACTGGGGAAGGAGGAGGATGAGGGGAGGGAGGTCAGCGAGGAGGCAGTGATCGAGGTGAGTTATACAAGTACTTGGACCCATGTGGTGGTGTCAGTCAGACATCCAAATAGACATATCCTGAAGGTAGGAGGAAATGCAAGACAGCAGAGAATGAACCAAGTTAGGGCTAGTCAGGTCCATTTCTAGGCCGTGAGCCTGTTGTTGGGTAGGGATTGGCTCTATCTGTTGCCAAATTATACTTTCCAAGTGCTTAGTACAGTGCTCTGCACACAGTAAGCTCTCAATAAATATGAATGAATGAATTTGAAAGTCATCTGTTAAGAGATAGTAGTCAAATCTGTGAGAATAGATGGTCTCCCCAAGGGAGTGGGTGTAGATGGAGAATAGAAGGGGATTCCAAACTGAGATTTGAGGGACTTAAGGTGGGAGGAAGAGGGGGAGCCGGCAAAAGAAACTGAGGAGTGGTCAGAAGCATAGGAGAACCAGGCAAAGATAGTATCGGTGAAGCCAGGATATGTAGTGGATGAAGGCATTGTCCCCAGAGTCAAAAGTTGCTGAAATGTAAAGGAGGATTCGAATGAAGTAGAGTCCATTAGATTTGGCAAGGAGGAGGTCGTTGGTGCCTTTGGAGAGATTCCTTGGAGTGGAAGGCCGGGGGTAGAAGCTGACTTGTAGAGGGTCTATGAGTGAGTTGAAGGAGAGGAAATGTTGGCAGCAACAGTAACCATGTTCAAGGAATTTGGATGGGAATGATCAGAGGGAGATGGGATGATAGCCGGAGGGTGCAGTTGGGACGAAGAAGGGTTTTTAGGGTACTTTTATGTCTGTCCCCTTGTTGTGGACAGAGAAAGTATTACTTGATTTGTATTTCCCAAAAGCTTAGTGCAGTGCAATGACTAATGATGCACCCAGAGCGCATTTAATAAATGCTCTTATTACTATTCCTGCTGGGATTGGGTGGCCCCAGGTCTCCCCTGTGGCCCACGCCCAAACCTTTCCCCATTTCCCCCACCACCAGAAGATAGGTTTTGAGTAGGGAAACAACTGCAGTGTGACAGCCTAGCTGCTTTCAATAATTCCCCTGGCTGGCCTGTGTCAAGAACACCCCTAAGGCCAGGAGAGGCAGGGTGGCCGATCAGAAAGACCCGGTGCCTGCAAGTCAGGGAACAGTAGTCTCTAATCCCACTTCTGCCACTGATCTCCTGTGGGACCTTGAGCAAGCCACTTAACCTCTCTGAGCCGTGGTTTCTTCATCTGTAAAATATGGATCAGATACCTGCTCTCCCTACCTCTCAGACTGTGAGCCCCAAGTGGGAGAGTAACTGTCTCATTTGATTTTCTTCTCTCTTCCCCATAACAAGGCCCAGTAATATTAGCCTGAGATCCCCGACAGGGAGCGGTTGGCCCCATCAGTGGTGATATTGGCCTCCTGGGTGCCCAATCTCAGTGTCTGCTGTGGATCCAAGGTTCTGACTGTGGGGCAGTAAATGTTCCAGGGTGTGGGATTTCGGAGTCCCGGTTGCCCTACCAGCTCTCAATTTTAGCCCTCTGTAGATGGACTATATCAACATCATTATTTGAAGCCCTGGGTTGCACTAGGAATGGTGTGTTGATTTACCTAGCCTGAGCTGAAGGTGAGGAGAGACTCTTTCTCACAGGGGTCTATGTGGGTGACTCGGAAACCCCAGAGAGATGAAAAAGTTGGCCTCTTGGCACTACAAAGCTATCCATGGCTACCAAACATGCTTGGCTCTGCACTGTCCTGTTTCAATTCCCCAGGAGGGATAAAAGAGGAAGAGAAGGGAGGGAGGCAGTATAGAGGGACTCTCTAGAAACATGCCTGTATTGAAGAAGGACCAGAGCTCAGACAGGTAGAGAATGCTGGTCCCACAGCTATTTTCAGGGTCTAATGTGATGACGCTTCACTGTTTCTCTCTGCTGCCTCTGGTCTCCCTGGATTCCTCAATCCCCCTCCCCATCCACCCAACTTCAGAGAGTCCTTGTGTTTCAGCTCAGAGCCATTTGACCTAATCTGGCTGCTGCTTGGGAAATCCTGCCAAATAACCTAGTCATGGCAAATGAGAGGGAAAAAGAAACTACACTGGAGAGTATGTGCAAGCTGTCCTTTGTCTTTGAGCAGCGTGGCATAGTGGAAAGAGCACGGGCCTGGGAGAAGAGGCTCTGCTACTTGGCTGCCGTGTGGCATTGGGCAAGTGACTTCAATTATCTGTGCCTCAGTTCTCTCATCTGAAAAGTGGAGATTCAATACCTGTTCTCCCTCCTACTTAGACTGTGAGCCCCATGTGGATCCTGATTATCTTGTATATGCCCCAGCACTTAGTAAAGTGTTTGACACATAGTAGGCACTTAAGAAATATCACTATTATTCTTCTTCTTATTATTAGCATAGCATCTTGTGTGGGTGGGTGCCCCTGCCACAACTCTGGCACACTTTGCTCGTGAAAATATGGCAAAGAATCATTTCTCACTATTTGGAGGGCTGTGCTACACCCCTCAGATAACAGGGGTGCTGTTGCATGGCGCTGCCATCATTCCCTCATTACAGTACCAGAGCAGGGATGCCTCTGTTTTATAGGACTTCATGCTGGGGAAGCAGCATGGTTCAGTGGAAAAAGCACGGGCTTTGGAGTCAGAGGTCAGCGGTTCAAACCCTGACTCTGCCAATTGTCAGCTGTGTGACTTTGGGCAAATCACTTAACTTCTCTATGCCTCAGTTACCTCATCTGTAAAATGGGGATTAAGACTGTGAGCCCCCCGTGGGACAGCCTGATCACCTTGTAATCTCCCCAGCACTTAGAACAGTGCTTTGCACATAGTAAGCGCTTAACTAATGCCATTATTATTATTATTATTATTATAGGACTTCAGTTTGGGGAGAAGAATAGGGGAAGTGTCTGTCCTATCACCAGCAGGATGTGCACTTGAGTTGGATTTGCAAATGTGACAAATTCCCCTGCGTTATGTCCACTCTTTTTCTGGGGCCCTCTGTAGTTGGCTAGACACATTGGGAAGTGATTTTCAGGAGGAATGGGTGCAGTCTGTGGCCATGAACAGGCAACGTCAGGGAGCTACAACCAGCAGTAGTTTATTCATTCAATCATATTTATTGAGCACTTACTGTGTGCAGAGCACTGTACTAAGCCCTTGGGAGAGTACACTATAACAATAATTGGATACATTCCCTGCCCACAATGAGCTTATAGACTAGAGGGGGAGACAGAAGTTAATATAAATAAATTACAGATATTCATTCAATTGTATGTGCTGTGGGGCTGGGAGGGGGGATGAATAAAGGGAGCAAATCAGGGTGACATAGAAGGGAGTGGGAGAAGAGGAAAGGAGGGCTTAGTCAGGGAAGGCCTCTTGGAGGAGATGTGCCTTCAATAAGGCTTTGAAGTGGGGGACGATAATTGTCTGTTAGATATGAAATGGGAGGGCGTTTATGTTATGTGTATGTTATGTTTATGTTGTGTGTGTGTGTTGCCAACTTGTATATGTTGCCAACTTTTACTTCCCAAGTGCTTAGTACAGTGCTCTGCACATAGTAAGCGCTCAATAAATACGATTGAATGAATGAAAGTTCCAGGCTGGAGGCAGGACGTGGATGAGAGATGGGTGGTGAGATAGAAGAGATCAAGATACAGCGAGAAGGTTAATATTAAGAGGAGTGAAGTATGTAGGCTGGGTTGTAGTAGGAGAGTAGTGAGGTGAGGTAGGAGGGGACAAGGTGATTGAGTGATTTAAAGCCCATGGTGAGGAGATTCTGTTTGATGCGGTGATAGATGGGCAACGACTGAAGGTTCCTGAGGAGTGGAGAAACATGGCCTGAACGTTTTTGTAGAAAAATGACCTGGGCAGCAGAGTGAAGTATGGAATGGAGTGGAGAGAGACAGAAGGCTGGAAGGACAGCAAGGAGGCTGATCATAAATGATCACTGAGCTTGGCTTCAGAGTAAGGAGTTCTGTACAGTTAATGTCATTAGTGCAGGGCAATAATATAATAATAATATCATATATAATAATATAATAATAATGATAATAATAGAGAAGCAGCATGGCCAGACCTGAGGGTCAGAAGGACTGGGGCAGGGTAGTTGACTGCTAAATCCCTTGTATTGTGGTTTTTCTAGCACATAGTAGAGTGCTCTGCACATAGTGAGTGCTTTGTAAATACCATTGATTGAATGACCTGGACATTAGCCCTGACTCTACCATTTGTCTGTTGTGTGACCTTGGACAAGTTAACTGATTACTGTCTGCCTTAGTTATCTCATCTGTGGAACATGAACTGTGTCCAACCTAATTAGCTTGCACCTGAGAAGCAGTGTGGCTCAGTGGAAAGAGCACAGGCTTGGGAGTCAGTGGTCATGGGTTCTAATCCCGGCTCCACCGCTTCTGAGCTATGTGACTTTGGGCAAGTCACGTAACTTCTCTGGGCCTCAGTTACCTCATCTGTAAAATGGGGATTAAGACTGTGAGCCCCACGTGGGACACTGATCACGTTGTATCCCCCCAAGCACGTAGAACAGTGTTTCACACATAGTAAGCACTTAACAAATGTCATTATTATTATCATTATCATTATTATTATTATTATTATTATTACTCCAGCACTTAATACAGTTCCGGGCACATAGTAAGTGCTTAACAAATACCTTTAAATAAAGAGAGCCAAAATGCTGTAGCAATGGAGTATTGCTCAAGCTGGTAATCCTACTAGGGCACAAGCAATGGATTTTGCCCAATGAACAAATATGCAGTGTGTCTTTCAGATAGAGGAAAGGCTGAAGATACAACAACTGTAGCAGAGCCAAGTCTGAATCCCATCTCCCACTGCTTTTATTGTCCAGGTCATGCCTGGGCAGCCAACTTGTGTTATTAGATATTAGATATCCTTCTCTTTCCAGAGTTAATCTGTCAATCAGTCAATGGTATTTATTGAGCACGTACTGTGTGCTGTTCCCTTTATTGAATGTTTGGAAGAGTACAATATAACAGAGTTGGTAGACACATTCCCTGCCCACAGGGAGCTTACAGTTTAGAGGGGGAGTTAATCTCCAAAACATCTGTTTTATGTGGCAGTGGATGTTTCTCTTCTAAACCTACTCACTGTGCCTAGTTCTAGCCTGTCCCACTGCCGACCCCTGGCCCACGACCTACCTCTGGTCTGGAATGCCATCCCTCCTCAAACCCTCCGAACAATCATACTCCCTGCCTTCAAAGCCCTACTGAAGGCTCACCTCCTCCAGGAGGTCTTCCCCGACTAAGCCCCCTTTTTCCTCTGCTCCTCCTCCCCTCCACCTCACCCCATTCATTCAATCATTTTTATAGAGCGCTTACTGTGTGCACAGCACTGTACTAAGCACTTGGAAAGTACAATCCGGAGACAGAGAGACAATCGCTACCCAACAACGGGCTCACAGTCTAGAAGGGGGAGACAGACAACAAAACAAAACAACAACATCAATAACATCAAAGTAGATAAATAGAATTATAGATATATACACATCATTAATAAAATAAACAGAATAATGGAGATGTACAAATGTACACAAGTGCTGTGGGGCAGAGAGGGGAGTAGGGGCGATGAGGAGGGGAGGAGGAGCAGAAGAAAAGAGGGGCTCAGTCTGGGAAGGTCTCCTGGAGGAGGTGAGCTCTCAGTAGGGCTTTGAAGGGAGAAGAAAGCTAGTTTGGCAGATGTGAGGAGGGAGGGCATTCCAGGCCAGAAGTAGGATGTGGGCCAGGGGTCGACAGCAGGACAGGTGAGAACGAGGCCTAGTGAGGAGGTGAGTGACAGAGAAGCAGAGTGTGCGGGCTGGGCTGGGCTCCCACCCCCAGATTGACCTTGCGGGGGTCCGCGTCCTCCTGGAAATCAGCAGTGAGTTTAAAGAGCAGAATGAGCTGTATCAGCCTCCTCTCCGATCTCCCATCCTCCTGTCTCTTCCCACTTCAATCCATACTTCACGCCGCTGCCCAGATCGTCTTTGTGCAGAAACGCTCTGGGCATGTTACTCCCCTCCTCAAAAATCTCCAGTGGCTACCAATCAACCTACGCATCAGGCAAAAACTCCTCACCCTCAGCTTCAAGGCTCTCCATCACCTCGCCCCCTCCTACCTCACCTCCCTTCTCTCCTTCTCCAGCCCAGCCCACACCCTCCACTCCTCTGCCGCTAATCTCCTCACCGTGCCTCATTCTCACCTGTCCTACCATTGACCCCCGGCCCACGTCATCCCCCTGGCCTGGAATGCCTTCCCTCCACACACCAGCCAAGTTAGCTCTCTTCCTCCCTTCAAAGCCCTACTGAGAGCTCACCTCCTCCAGGAGGCCTTCCCAGACTGAGTCCCCTCCTTCCTCTCCCCCTCCCCATCCCCTCTGCCTTACCTCCTTCCCCTCCCCATAGCACCTGTATATATGTATATATGTTTGTACATATTTATTACTCTATTTTATTTGTACAAATTTATTCTATTTATTTTATAAAATGTTAATATGTTTTGTTTTGTTGTCTGTCTCCCCCTTCTAGACTGTGAGCCCACAGTTGGGTAGGGACTGTCTCTATATGTTGCCAACTTGTACTTCCCAAGTGCTTAGTACAGTGCTCTGCACACAGTAAGTGCTCAATAAATATGATTGAATGAATGAATGGGCTGAGCCAGAGCAGTATGGCTTACTGGAAAGAGCCCGGACCTGGAGTCAGAAGGTCGTGGGTTCTAATTCGGACTCCACCACTTGTCTGTTGTGTGACCCTAGGCAAGTCACTTCATTTCTCTGTGCTTCAGTTGCCTCATCAATCTGACTGGCTTCCCCAAGTTTCCTGACAATAGTCCCACATCAGAGGAGTTTCAAGGAGTCTGACCCCCCGCAGCATGCCATCCTGGTTCTAGTCACTCCCTTTGCTCTGCACCCCAGCACCACAACACTATGTATATATGTACATGTCTATAATTCTATCTATTTATTTATTTCAATACCTATTTTACTTATTTTTATGTGTATATGAGAAGCAGTGTGGCTCTGTGGAAAGAGTGTGCTTTAGAGTCAGGCTTTGGAGTCAGAGATCACGGGTTCAAATTCCAGCTCTGCCAATTGTCAGCTGTGTGACTTTGGGCAAGTCACTTAACTTCTCTTTGCCTCCATTACCTCATCTATAAAATGGGGATGAAGACTGTGAACCTCCCATGGGACAACCTGATCACCTTGTAACCTCCCCAGTGCTTAGAACAGTGCTTTGCACATAGTAAGCGCTTAATAAATGCCATTATTATATATATATATATATATATATATATATATATATAATTCTATTTATTTTTATTGATGCTATTGATGCCTGCTTACTTGTTTTGATGTCTTTCTCCCCTCTTCTAGCCTGTGAGCCCATTGTGGGCAAGGATTGTCTCTCTTTGTTGTTGAATTGTACATTCCAAGCAGTTAGTACAGTGCTCTGCACACAGTAAGTGCTCAATAAGTATGACTGAATGAATAAAACATGGCACCTCGTACCAATTAAGGGGCCTTTTGATGTTTATTCACATGCTGTTTGTTATTAAGACAAATGTACAATGAAAAGAAAGCAACATTACTGCACCCAGTTGGTGACTTGGTAGGGAATCAGTAACTAAGGTAGCAGTCGAGAGGGTGAGTGCTCGTAATTGACTGAGATCCTTTTGTCTTCTCCTTGGGTCCTTCTGCTGCACGGGACTGGGCGGTGGCCACTAATTGACTTCATTGTTTCGGATTTATGCAGTAAAATACGCTCTTCTCTCTGAAAGGATCACTTGGCTACTTTGTAGCTTTTAAGCTGATGCCACAAACTTATTTCTTCCCAGATAAAGTCACATCTATAGATTTTCCAACTAATTACATGTCTGCCAATAAATACTTAGGGGATCCATTTTCTTTCAATTTATTATTTGTGTTTATGGAGTGTGTCCTTGGAAAGGACTGGGGTATTGAGGGGGAATATTCTGTCTGGGAAAATCCATTATGAGTTTGATTGTTTTTCCCCAACTCTCAATTCTGGCCTTCCGGAATGTCGACTGTCGCAGCCTATCTTTGCAGCGATTCCATCTCAGCCGGGGACCAAGGAGCCGAGGGTGAGGCCGAACGACGTGTCCTGGATGCAGCTGAGAGTCCAGGTGAGAGATACAGATGGCCTGCTGGCCACCAGGAACAAATTGGACTTGGCAGAGGAGATAGAGGAAGTATTCGGGGTGAAAGGGAGGAGAGAAGCACAGAGGATGTGGGGATGGAGGGTGAGGGAGGAGGGGAGTGAGGGGGTGAAGAGGAGATGAGAGGGCAGAATGTGGGGGAGGGGGCAGCAGGATAGCATGATGGTGGTTCCTCTTTAGCAGCTGTGCTGTCAAATTAATGCTCCCCTCCAGGGGTCATAGCGTGGAGCCCGCTCCCTTTTCCTTTTTCATCAAGAACTCAAGCCCCCCCAAGTACAAAGGCTTCAGGAATGAAAGGAAAGCTGACTCTGTTAGTTCATTATAATTAATTTTAGACCAAACTACTTAGTTAATACGGGCAGAGATTCTGACCTCTGGAGGCGCAGGGAGATTTTGAAAAATTAGAATGTCGGTGTCTCGTGAAGATGTGAAACAACAGCTGTGCCACCAAGGATGGTGGAGAGACTGGAGGAGCCAGTTGATGGCAATGTAAGTCAATTCAAATTTCTCAATCTGCATGGTGTCCCAGCCTCAATTAGCGCATCTGGGCTCTGAGACGATAAGCCGGGCTGGATGCATTATTCACAGAGCACAGTCATTCTTGGCCAGGGAAACTTCTCTCCGTGGAAATTACACTTATTGGTTTTCTTCGTGAGCAGGACACCGGAGGGGTGTATTATAGGGATCTCAAGGGATGCAGTTATCAAAAAATAAAAGTGAATCTATTTCCAGTGACTGATCAAACCACCTCATGTAAGCAGGAGCCAGGGCCAGCACCCTCTTAGCCGCTGGCATGTTTGCCCTTGTGAAAGAGTTAAATGTGGCTTTCTCCTCCGGTTTTGTTATTTTTCTTATTATCTAGTTCCTATGTCTCCCTCCCCAGACACACTCACACCCGCCCCCACCCTCTCTGTGTGCTGATCCGTGTGTTATATTTTTGATTCATCCTCTCGGCGGCCTGTCATTCTAGTTAAGAGATTTCCCAATCTCCTAGCCTCTACTGACAGCGGCCAGCTGCACACAGAGGAGGAGGAGAATGAGAAGGATGAAGGAGGAAAATGAGGGAGGGTGAAATAGGAGAAGGAGGATGAGGAAGAGGGGAAGAAAGAGGAGTGGAGACAGGAGAAGGAAGAGGGGATGGGAGAAGAGAAGGAGCTGGGAGAAGAGAAAGAGAAGAAGAAAGAGAAAGGGGAGGAGGAGAAGAATGAGTGAGGATGGAGGAGAAGGGGGAGGACAGGAGGAGAAGGGGGATGAGGGAGCAGAGGGGGAGGGAAAGGAGGAGAAGGAGGAGGGGGAAGAGAAGAAGGATGAGGGGGGAGGAGACGGAGAATGAGGGGAGGAGGCAAATGATTGAGGAAGGAGGAGGTGAAGGAGGAGAGGGAGGCAGAGATTGAATTTTCTGGCTAAATACACAGCCTTTGGCCTGCACTCCATGTCAGACCTTTCCATCTTGGGCCTAGACACTACCAGGATTCCTCAGCAGTGGGGAGGAGGCCACCCCGTTCTTGATCACAATCCCATTTTCCCTTTCTCCTTCCCCTGGAACCATGGGAGGGCTTCCTTTGGAAATGAAGGAGACTAGCGGATCACAGACCTGGCCGCTTTCGCACCACCAACAGAGCACTGTATAACAGAGCATATGAGGCTCTTAAGATGGGCCATAAAAGGAAATGGCCTTTGGGGCCAGGCGGAAGCGACTCATTCACCTTCCATCCGGCCCGCTTGGATCCTCCCCCTCTCACCCATCTTCCAATCAAATGGACCCCTGTCTTCTAGTCGATGGAATCGGTCTTCCAGGCTAGGCAGAAATGGGTGCCATGTACACACACAAAAGGTGGTGGAATTTCAAGTCTTCCACAAGTGCTTTTGTCTCAGGCAACGTAGGAGGAAGGGATGCGGAAACTGAACGCAACCTTCTTCCTCTAAACCGCCGGATGGAGGCTGAGAGATCAGACAGGGAATGTTGATGAAGGAACTTAGGTGCTGAGGAAGACTCCAAAGTTAAAACGTGCATCCCGTTTTGTTCACCGGATATCATTAACTTGGTAATAAAGAACGAATGACTCCGGCTCTTCCTCATCCCAACTCTGCATTTTAAGGCATCTTGACTTATAGGCCTGAAAAGCCTCTGGAGAGTTCACTACTGGTCTCACTGCCTTCCACTGAGAATTTGTGGCTTGGTTGTCATGGAGACATCGTATTTCTGCAAGAATTGCTCATATTGATCCGTGGCCAGGCGTAAATGGCCAGGCGAGCGCGGGGTGGGGGAGGAGGGGACAGGCGGGACGATGAAATGACCAGGGGTTGTGGGTCGGAAATAAGCTTATAGCCAACACTTAGGTAAAAAGAAAGATGCCGTTTCGTTTTGTTTCGGGATTCCAATTCGGCACTTTGGGCCATTGTCTCCTTTCCCTCACGACTGAAAGAAACTTGTTAGTCACTTGTCATGTCAGATCTCTGGTGCTTGTTCTGACACAGCTGTCAGCCTCCAGGCCCCGCGCAGCCCGGGGACAGACAACAAAGAGCCGGCGGCATGAATTATTTATTGCCCCTCGCGTGGGTGAGATTCTGTGATCAGAAATTAAGACACTTCTGACAGAAGCGCTTGTTTGGAATGGAAGATTTTTTTGATGACAGGATGCCTCAGCTCACAGCCCATGCACCTCTTGGAGGCAAAGCAACCCCCTGGAAATGAGAGGGAGTGGGTGAGTTCTGTTGTATTCCCTGAAGGGGAAGCAGGTCTTGGCCTTTCTGCCGGGGGGCCCCCGAGGAACGCCCAAGTGCTGGGAAGCTGCAGCTTCAGCAGTCCAAGTGTATCAGGGTCAGACGAGGAAGGGACCTGAGGCTGGCCAAGGGCCCACGTGACCACTAGTTCCTTTCCCTGGATTGTCATGTTGTCACCTGGGCCTGACTCTCAGCCACCTGGTGGGTGGATGGGAACTCATCTTCCTTGAAATCTCTGGCTCTCAAATGGGGTAGTCTAAAGCTATAATTCTTTTTTTTTTCTAGTGGTATTTGGTAAGTGCTTACTATGTGCCAGGCATTATACTAAGCACTGCTGTAGATACAAGCTAATCAGGTTGAACCAGTCTCTGTCCCACATGGAGCTCACAGTCTTATTCCCCATTTTACAGATGGCATATCTGAGGCACAGAGAAGTATACCCAAAGTCAAACAGCAGGCAAGTGGTGGAGCCAGGATTAAAGCCCAGATCCTTCTCACTCCCAGGACCATGCTCTATCCATTAGGCCAGCACCTCCTGGCCATGCTGGGCCCTCAATGAGGAGATCCAGCTGTTCAGGATAGTTGCCAAAAGTATCTGTTGGCAGACACATCGATGGTAGCCTGCCCAGTCAGCCGATAGTATTTACTGAACATCTACTGTGTGCAAAGCACTGTATTAAGTGCTTGGGAGAATACAATATTACAATAAAACAGACACATTCCCTGCCCACAGTGATCTTACAGTCTAGACAGGGAGACAGACAGGGCCCCGGTTAAAGCAACTCCGACTGGGAAGCTGTTTTCCCTCATCGGGAATTTCCTAGACTGGTCTTGGTGGACACGTACAAGGCCAGACACATCAGTGCCCTGGTTTCTCCCCAGGCCTCTTCTCTATGTGTTGCAGTGCCTCGGTCGCAGGCGAATAACTCAGAGTCCATTAGGATTGGTGAGCAGCTCCGGGTCACAGAATCTATGTTGGAACGTAGGAACGCCCAAGATTGCAACTTCCTGAGTGGCTTTTCTTTTGCCGGAGGCAGGGAGTGCACTCTGGGGGAGCCCAGGCTGGAGTGTCAAGAGAGTTTGAATGGTCCTAACCTCATCCCACTGCTCACTCCCAGAACCAAGGTGCTGACTTTGGATCCTATAAGCTTCAGCCCCAAGGCACTACAGATTTTTCTCAAGGCATCTGTGCCTCTCTGGTTGAGCTGTAAGTGGCTGGAGGATGGACCCATCCTGGAGCAGGCAGGTCAAAGACCACTGGAGCTGGGAGATTTTGGGGGGATGTGTCTGGGGGTCTGCATGGGGACCCCATCATTCTGTCCCATAACTGTCATCCCTGTAATTCAGACCCTTCTTCCATTCAATCTATCAATCAATCAGTGATATTTATTGAGTACTTAATGTGTGCAGAGGACTGTTTTAAGTACTTGGGAGAGAATCATATTTAGGTTGGAAAGATTAACATCTTTATTCTGATAAAAGCCTATCATTTCCCAAAGTGCTTTGATGATTCCTATTACATTTTGTCCTTGTAACAAGCCTGGGAGGGAGAGGCACAAATTATAATAATAATAATAATGTCATTTGTTAAGCACTTACTATGTGTGAAGCACTGATCTAAGCGCTGGGGGAGATACAAGTGATCAGGTTGTCCCATGTGGGGCTCACAGTCTTAATCCCCATTTTACAGATGAGGTAACTGAGGCTCAGAGAATAATAATAATAATTTTGGTATCTGTTAAGCACTTACTATGTGCAAAGCACTGTTCTAAGCACTGGAGAAGTTAAGTGACTTGCCCAAAGTCACACAGCTGACAAGTGGTGGAGCCGGGATTAGAACCCATGACCTCTGACTCCCAAGCTTGTGTTCTTTCCACTGAGCCACGCTGCTTCTTATTACCCCCACTTTACAGATGAGGAAACTGAGGCTCCAAGAAGTTAAGGGACTTGCCCACAGTCACTCTGCCGGCCTCTGGAAGAGCTGGGGCTGTGATCGAGATCTTTTGACCCGGCCCCTTGTCCCGGACCAGACTGCCTGTCCTAGCCTAGTCTCTGGGGGCCCAGAAATTGTGATCTGAGAATGGCCTGTCACTGTGCAGAGGGTTGTAATCGGCATAGACGGTGTTATTAATAGAACACCAGTGTGTTATATATAGCATGTTAGCTGGAGATCCATTTTTCACAGTAAATCAATATCACATTTGCATGAACCTGATTGTGCCAAACTAGCTCCTGCTCCGGTTTCCCCAGCGACGTGCTTTGGTGTGAGAAGCTAAGGATGTTTTCATTCTGGCTCATGAACCACTGGCAGGAATCAGGTCACTGAAAAAGTAGGACAGATTCCAAGGTGGAGTGTTGGGGATGGTTCACAACAATGCCAAAAGTAGAAAGACTGTGGAGCGTGGAAGCAGTCCGTCTTTCATAAATCGGCCTCCCGCCCCTCCTTGTGATTGGAGGTACAGAAACATGCTAAAAGTAGTGTGCAAAGGTGGAACTGCTCTGTCCTGTGCCACTCTAGCCAGTCCCACAGCTACCGATGGGCTATAGTGATCAATCAGTTAATCAGTGACACTTATTGAGTAATAATTGTGGCATTTGTAAAGGGCTTACTTTGTGTGAAGCACTCTACTAAAAGTTATGCTAGATACACAATAAGCAGGTCCCACATGGGGCTCACAGTCTAACTAGGAGGGAAAACAGATTGAATCTCCATTTTGCAGATGAGAGAACTGAGTCAAAGAGAAATTAAGTGATTTACCCTTACTTTTCCCCCTCTAGACTGTAAGCAAGTTGTAGATAGGGAAAGGGTCTGTTATATTGTTATATTGTAATCTCCCAAGCATTTAGTTCAGTTCTCTGCACATCATAAGCACTAAATAAATATATAATTGATTGACTCAGCTCCCCCTCCCCTCCGCATCCGCTCTTCTGAAAACAAGTCTCCCAACTAATTTTAGAATATGGGTTGTTACACACTCCAGGTTTTACCTTGTAATAATGTTCTTGGGAAGTTCTCAAATAGAAATATCCTGCAGTTCATTCATGACAACCAGTAACTTTAAACGTAGGGATTATGCCTGTCCAATTAATTTGTTGAATTAATACACCCAAAAATTCAGTGGATCAAACTGTGTTCAGTGTGACTGGACTCCGACATTGAAGAATCTGATAAGTGGTTAGAAGAATTCATTCATTCATTCAATTGTATTTATTGAGCGCTTACTGTGTGCAGGGCACTGTCCTAAGCACTTGGAAAGTACAATTCAGCAACAGAAAGTCAATCCCTGCCCACAATGGGCTCTCTGGGGTATCTACACTGACAAAATGTTCTGAAAAGACACCCACACCCAGATGCAATCCTTTTAACATGTGGTTCTGTGTGTAATGGAGGTGGTAGTGCCTGGGAGGGGAGGATTTATGAGCTAGAAATGATTTTAGGGTTTCAAAATGTGATGGAATTTGAAGCAATCATAGACAGGGCTTTCTGCCTCGAAATCAAATACAAACCCCAAATAAAGGCTTATTCCTTTTTTTCCAGCGGAGAAAAAAGCTCATCCATGGATAGCTAAGGTGTGTTCCTGCAAGGTGTGTTAAAATGTCAGCTTATTTAAAGACATTGGAATTTGGAAAAATGATGTTGAAGATCTGAAATGCACCACAATTTCCTCACTTGATAAAGACTTTGTGATGGGCTAAAGGATTCCCCGGCAGGAAACATCCGACTTAGCAATCTTGCAGCCAAAAGCGGGACCACCCAGTCTTTTTGGGAAAATACTCTGGAAACCTTCTCACGAACTTACCTTCCGTTGGTCTTCAGAGAGCTCTTTGCTGCCAGTGAGCTCGACTAACAGGAAACCCTTCTTCTTTCAACAGACTTATGTAAGTCCAGGAAATTTATTACCCTAGAAAGCGCACAGGCAGAAGGTACATGTAACCTGAAGAGGGGTTTGATCAATTCATGGCCAAGCGGTCCATAAAGGATTATAAGAGGGTGAGTTGGTGGGAAAGGTGGGTGGTTCACCTCTAACTATTAAGATTGGTGCTCCCAGGTGGCAACTGCCACATAGATCCTTCCAGAGTCCCATAGCCACTGTTGGAGACAAAATCCCGGGCTGGATAAATCACTGGTCTGACCCACTCCTGTGCTCATAATCTTAAATTCTCATATCGCAACTTTCCAAGATCTTGAATTGGAGTGCCCCACTAAACCACAGATTTTCACACCATGCTTTCAATTCCATCAGGGCTTGATTTGTACAAATGAAATCTACTCATGTAATATGAGAAAGATATATTCATTCATTCAATCGTATTTATTGAGCGCTTACTGTGTGCAGAGCACTGTACTAAGCGCTTGGGAGGTACAAGTTGGCAACATATAGAGATGGTCCCTACCCAAAAGTGGGCTCACAGTCTAGAATGGGGAGACAGACAATGAAACAAAACAAATTAACAAAATAAAATTAATAGAATGAATATGTACAAGTAAAATAAATAAATAAATGGAGTAATAAATACGTACAAACATATATACATATATACAGGTGTTGTGGGGAGGGGAAGGAGGTAAGGCCGGGGGGTGGGGAGAGGGAGGAGGGGGAGAGGAAGGAGGGGGCTCAGTCCGGGAAGGCCTCCTGGAGGAGGTGAGCTCTCAGTAGGGCTTTGAAGGGAATAATATTGATGACATTTATTAAGCGCTTACTATGTGCAAAGCACTATTCTAAGCGCTGGGGAGGTTACAAGGTGATCAGGTTGTCCCAGAGGGGGCTCACAATCTTCATCCCCATTTTACAGATGAGGTGACTGAGGCACAGAGGAGTTAAGTGACTTTCCCAAAGTCACACAGCTGACAATTGGTAGAGCTGGGATTTGAAGCCATGACCTCTGACTCCAGAGCCCATGCTCTTTCCCTTGAGCCACGCTGCTTCAAGCACAGTGCTTGTTAGTCTGTACCTGAGGGGTCTGTACCTGAGTCTTAATTAGTAGAAATTTCTCACTTCCTAAGGGAAAGGCAATATTTAAAGGGAAAACCTTGAGTATCTGCTCATCAACCAACCCTGGGGTGGTCAGCTGTGTCAGCTGTCTTATTAATCAGAACTCCCATTCTCCAGTGCTCCAGAAGTGAAGGAAGAAAAGCTTCTCCACAAACACAATGGAAAGTAAATGTGGGTGTAAACAATTCCACAGTTGGGTGTTGTGTTCCTGCAGGAAGCTCAAAGTTAGGTTCATCCTTATCCTCAGCCAAATAGCCCCAGAAAGGGCTGATGCCTACATTCCCATTGCACTGGGGATTGCTGGCAAAAATTCACTTCAGGACAGACATTATGTTTGTTTTCAGAACTAAGGAGAACTATTTAGACATTTATTAGCATTGTATTGCGGTATTAATGGCTGTAACAGATTCTGTCCCACCACTGAAAACATGGACAAACTGATTTTTAAAGTTCTGCTATTTCTTATCCAAGTACCAGAAGCATCTCTTTCTGAAAAATTGGGAAGAACGGTTTCAGAAATACCAACAACTGAGGTTACATCTTCAAAGCTCCTGCCTTTTTAAATCTAAAAGTGGGTTTTTGCTGTGGGTACACATATTTTCAATGTTGGGTACTTAATCTCTGTAAATGATTGATGCATCAGTCATGCAAATCCCAAGTATCATGTTGAAACAGTGTTTTTCCAAAAAGAGAATGAGTTAACCAGAAGAATGATGTCATTTTGCCTTGTTGAACTTTTTATCCGTGTAGGTAATATATAATAAAGAATTCACTGGTAATCATTCACCTGGGTTCCCTTTCTCATGAAGTCTTGATATTTTCAGGATAATTTTCATGATGATTTTTGTATGGTAGGCTAATTAGAGGCCTAGTTTATTAATAATTATGAAAAGGAGGAGGAGAAAGAAGGAGAAGGAAAAGGAGGAGGGGTGAGACGTATTATCATTATTATGACATTTATTAAGCACTTGCTCTGTGCTAAGCACTGGGGTGTAAATACCAATTCATGAGATTGGACAAAGTCCCTGTCCCTCACGCAGGTCATGATTAGAAAGTGTCAGGTGCCTTTTCTTTATGTTGCTTTTCTTTGAGGAGAGGTAAATGATTTACTTTGGCCCAATCGAACCATGAGCCCCAAGCTGAAAAATTAGAGCTTTCCCTCCTTCTTAGGTAGTGAGCTTCATTTGAGATGAGTGCTGTGCCTTATCTGATCATTCTCTACTTACCTCAGCAGTGAGCCCAGGGCTTGGCACAGAGAAAGTGTTTAACAAATAACATAAATGCCGTTAAGTATAGCCTGGATTTCAAGGAAAAGTTAAGAGCCACTTGGAAATGGCATTCTTAAATGTTAAGAGAATGTACAATAGTAATTGAATCCTATCTACCTCAGAGACAGAATCAGAAGTCTGACTTGAAGAAACACTGGTTTCTTGGAATTGAGATTTTGCCTCCTTTAATTGTGAATTATTTGGCAACTCCAGTATTTTCACCGTACCTTTTAAGTCTCTAATGCTGAAAGATAACCCGCATGTGAAACTGCCAAGAGATATGAACATTTGCACTAACAAACAATGTGATTTTAGTATATTAGGTCAAGCTTTATATGGCATGTGATGTCTAGTGGGTAATTTGATTTTTCACAACCGACACCACCAAAAAGAGGGAGAAATGGATGATAAATAGTCTCTGGACTGGATCCCTGGCTGTCCAAGCTGGCAATATTTATGGTTGTTCGTATTATATGGAGAGGTAGGAGCCCTGGGTATCTTTTTCCCTATGGGTTTCCATGGTGAGGGGAGAAGGATGGGGGACCCTGGAAAACGATCTGAGACACTCAGTTCAACAATTGCCATGGCCCTGAGGGAGTCCTGATGCCCTGAGGGCATCCTGATGCCGATGGGAAACTGAGGCCACAGAGCTGAACTTCGGAGATGGAAGTAAGTCTCCAGCCAGAAGAAAGAATCGATGGGTTGTGTATTGCCAGGAGAAATGGCACTCTCCATGGGGCGGTTTTGTAGGAATAGGCCCGTTTGGAATGTGCTAGGTCGGAGGGCTTGCTTTTCATTCTGTAAAGTGCTCCCCGGGCTCATAACATTTGCACGCGTGCCATCACCATTGGGCACATGCCTACCTAAACCTGCCATTATTTATTCACCTAGCCATCATTTTAATTGCAATTATCTGAAGAGCAATCAATCAGCTTTTTGATCCTGCAAGCTTATTTCCTGGAAAGATGGGACTCTCTCAGAGCCACAGTGCCTGTGCATTCAGACCAACCTTGATTCCATCTAAGATAAAGTGATTCTAAGTCAGTGATTCGTTAATGACATGTCACAAGTGGCTTTTGTCTGCTAAAGGCTATCACACACCCCGGCATTTCACAATTATGGAGGGGAAAATGTACGTGGCTTTTCCAGAAAAAGACCTATCTGGATCCCTGATCCTTTTCCAAAAGATGTTCATGGTCACATCTTTTCTGCCTTTTCCTTAAAGTAACAAATGTCAATTCAAGGGGAAACACTAAGTTTTATTTCTCCTTTTTTTGTATTTAATAGTAATAATGATAATGATAACTGTGGCATGTGTGAAGTCCATTCTGTGTGTCATGCACTCTGCTAAGAGAGGAAGGAGATATAATGCACAAGGGGCTCACAATCTAGTCACAAGGACCAGCTTGCCTCCAATGCAATCACAGCCAGGAGGACCAATTTGCATTTTTTTCATGTCATAGAGTGCTGGTCCCTTGCTAACTCTCATCCCCCAAACACAATACTGCCTCTACTCCAATCCAAGCCATCGCTCAACATATTGGATTGTGTTAGAATTAGAAAGATATTCTGGCTACCGAAGATCATTTGTATGCTCTAACAACGGCAGTAAAGTAGAGGTGAAATGGCAGGGCATTCATTTTCTGGGTATTGCTGGGTAGCATCCTATTGAATCCCACAGTCCCAGTGGTATTCTGGGTTTGTTTCAGCCCGTAGGTTTCCCTCCATCTAGATGGCAACAGCATGCATGGCTTGAAGCTCCATTTGCCCTTTTCCCTTAGCTCCAGTCCCACACTTTCAGTGGCAGCAAATCTTTCTGGATAGAGAAAATGTTGGGGGTCTGAAGGCAGATTCCTGTTGCTTTGCCCCACCTCTCTGGCAGTGGTTTGATGTGGAGTAATTACTGTGTGGGAAAACTGAACCTGTATTATGGAGGCATATGTCACCTCTCAATACAGATGTCAAATGCAGTTTCCTGCCTAAACTTGATTGCATTAGATTATATTCATTTAATCCTTCCTATCCTTCTTTACTTCATCTTGTGGAAAATCTCTTCTCAGAGGAAGGGACATATCCCGCCACAAGCATTTCCTGTCTCCTCCCTTAACCCGGCATCAGGAACAATCTCTTGCTGCTGCCCCAGGGCTGGAGATGGGAAATGGGCAAACCCCTGGGAATCTGTTCGAGGGAAGAGCCCACATCGTGGCTGTGGGAGACAAGGATTGAGAGTCACAGCAGTCAGCCTTATTCCTAGTGCCTGGTATGTGTTCAATTGATACCAGCAATCATAATTTTAATCGATCTTTTTCCTTGAGAACCTGCTGGAAAATCCCTCCCCTCAAGGACTTTATAATTTAATAGAGAACACAGACAGAAACAAATGATTTACAGATAGTGAGAGGAGGAGGAAAAACAATGGTACAACTGCTAATGTCAGGATAAAAAGGTAAATAAATCTGGGAGGGAACAGGAAAGAGGAGCTGGAAGAACTTTCTTCTAATACCTTGGCTACTAAAAGCAGGATTAAGTGATCTCACCTAGCTCATGATTCTACTATGGTAGGTCAGGCTGATAAACTTGTACATATTTACTATTCTATTTATTTTGTTAATGGTGTGCTTATAGCTTTATTTCTATTTATTCTGATGACTTGACACCTGTCCACATGTTTTGTTTTGTTGTTTGTCTCCCCCTTCTAGACTGTGAGCCTGTTGTTGAGTAGGGACCATCTCTATATGTTGCCAACTTGTAATTCCCAAGCACTTAGTACAGTGCTCTGCACACAGTAAGCGCTCAATAAATACGATTGAATGAATGAATAAATAAATAAACAAGCTGGTGGCCCCTAAATCTTTCCTTCCTTTGCCCACCTGCAATTGACTCCCCCAGGGGCCTCTTGATTGAATTATGTGAAGAGATACTATTCATCTGTTAACTTTCCCCTAATGCCCATTCCCTAGCCATAGGCAGTCCACCATTAAAGGAGATTACAAAGCCAAGAGTAAGCTGAATCAAAGAGGACCTTTTAGCCACTTTCTTGACTGCCATTTCCAGCAAAAATGATTGTCACTAAAGTGTTTCACA
This sequence comes from Tachyglossus aculeatus, assembly GCF_015852505.1. NCBI lineage: Eukaryota > Metazoa > Chordata > Mammalia > Monotremata > Tachyglossidae > Tachyglossus > Tachyglossus aculeatus. Next base: position 32,950,167 of record NC_052073.1, on the reverse strand, counting down.
GTAAGTCCATAGCAGTAAGTGAAAACATTTCTCAAAAGTATGTAAAAAATCTCTTTTGACATATGTATCACCCCTCTCTGGCCACTCTTTCTCAGTCTCTCTCATCTACGTTTCTTCCGGCTCCCACCCTCTAACTGTGAGTATCTCTCAAAGCTCTGCTCTAGGTCCCCTTGGCTTTCAATCTACACTCACTCTTTTGGGGAGCTCATCTGCTCCCCTGATTTAAATTATCACCTCTATGGGGATGCTTCCCAAATTTGTCTCCCTAACTCCACCCCCTCACCTCCTCTATAACCCCTCATTTCCTCCTGTTTCCAGGATGGCTTTTCATGGATGTCCGGCCAACACCTCAGGCTCAATACCTCTGAAATTTAACTTACTTCCCATTTTCCCTCCTCAGTCATCTACTCCACCTAACTTTGCCCTGTCTCTGAAGCTCAAAACCTTGGTGTTATCTTTAATAACAATTGTGGTATCGGTAAGTACTTATTATTTGCTAAGCACTGTGGTAAGTATTCTGGTAGCTACACTAAAAGCAGATCAGACACAGTCCATGTCCACTGTGGGTCTAAGGAGAAGGGAGAATAAGTAACATCCCCATTTGTACAGATGAGGAAGCTGAGGCTCAAAGAAGTTTAGTGACTTGCCTTCCCTGGCTTTCCCCATGGAAGTTTGAGCAGGGAGAGTTCCTGAATTTCATCCCTGCAGCAAAGAATCCATCACTCTCCTCAAGGCACCCCTTAGTTTTGGGTTGCTGAGTTTCTAAAAGAGAAGAGAAGATTCTTCACCTGGTGGGAAAATTCCCTGGTGAGAATTTGTGCACCAAGGGAGTTGGGCAGGCTGAAAATAACAACAGGCTCCTGATTTGGGGATTGGGCAGATTTAGGAATGAGGGGTCACTTACAGAGAAAAAGTAGGGTGAGAGATAGCACATCACTACCAATTAGGTGGTTGTCCAGGATACCAACCATCACACAGTTCCTAAAAATAATAATAATAATAATGGCATTTGTTAAGCGCTTACTGTGTGCCAGGCACTGTATTAAGCTCTGGGGTGGATATAAGCAAATTGGTTTGACACAGTCCCTGTCCCAGATGGGCTCATAGTCTCAATCCCCATTTAACGGATGAGGGAAATGAAGCCCAGAGAAATGAAATGACTTGTCCAAGGTCACACAGCAGGCAAGTGGTGGAGCCAGGATTAGAATCCATGACCTTCTGACTCTCAGGCCCATGCTCTATCCCTGTCAGAGACAGAACTCTGGGCTGAATGGTCCATTGTGCTGATCCAATGGAGAAGCAGTGTGGCTCAGTGGAAAGAGCACGGGCTTTGGAGTCAGAGGTCAGGGGTTCAAATCCCGGCTCCACCAATTGTCAGCTGTGTGACTTTGGGCTAGTCACTTAACTTCTCTGGGCCTCAGTTACTTCATCTGTAAAATGGGGATTAAGACTGTGAGCCCCCTGTGGGACAACCTGATCACCTTGTAACCTCCCCAGCACACAGTAAGTGCTCAATAAATACGATTGAATGAACAAATGAATCTGGCCCAAGTTAGTTAAGGTATTTATTAAGCACTTACTGTGTGCAGAGCTCTGTACTAAATGCTGGGGTACATAGAAGATAATAGAATCAGGAACCATCCCTGTCCTAAGGGCTCATAATCCAAGAGGGGTTCCGCAAAGGAAATGCACCTGTAAGGAAAGTAAGCCTGCCATTTGGTGTATCCCTTAAAGACAGGCTTCCATGAGGCCAGTATAGCAGGCCAACTTAACACTTTTCCAAATCCTTTAAGGGTCACTTTCACCACATCTAATGAAGGTGAGTGGGGAAGAGGAAGCAAGAAGGGTCTTCTCTCCTCTTGTTGTGATCCCTGGTCTCTCCCTGCAACCTGCAATGTTCACCTGTCTCCCCAAGTTGTCTTGCCACATCCCCCAATCTCTTCCCATTTTATGCTCTAACCTGTCTTCACTGTGCACAATTTAGAACAAAAACTTTGATCAGGTTTTCTTCAGGGTTTGTGGGATGATTTCAATGATGAAACATGAAATTCTTAGCAAATGCTGGCTGTCTTCACCACTTAACTGCTCAGGAAGTGAGCTTTGAACCCAAACTATAATACAGAGGGTCCCATCTCCCCCTCTCCCTGCCCCATCATTCCCCACCCGGACCCAGTTATAGTGCAAAGTTTTCACTATGCACATTTTGAAACAAAAACCTACCAGGGACGCATCCTGTCTCCAAAGTGGTGCTCATGCCATTTCACCCCTGCCAGTCGGATCCTGTCTGGGGAAAACAATCTGAAGAAGTCTCAATGGAAAAGATTGGCAGAGATGTACTCACCAATCAGATCCTGTTTGAGGGAACCAATCAGAGACCTGTAAAGGCCCCATAAAGCGATGCTTTTAGCTGGTGGAATACAATCAAAGAAGGTCATCCAAAAGCCCTAATACTGTGGTAGGTCATATTTTAGCAAGTCACAAACTTCTCGAATTCCCTAAAGGGTTAGGGAGAGCAGGGATCTATGTCCCCTTTTTACGGATGAGGACACTGAGGCAGAGAGATGATTGGTACCTCAGTAGGCCAGAATCCAGATCTTGTGACTCCCCAGTTCTTTGCACTAGTCTGTGCTGCTAGTTGCCAATTGGGACAGCCCAGCCTCCAGCTCTTAGACAGACATTAATATAAGTAAATGAAATTACAGATATATACATAAATGCTGTAGGGCTGGGAGAGAGAGGATGAATAGAGGGAGGAAGCCAGGGTGATGCAGAAGGGAGTGGGAAAAGAGGAAAGGAGGGCCTCTTGGAGCAGAAGTGCCTTCAATGAGTCTTGGAGATTGGGAAGAATAATTGAAAGTCAGATATGAAGAGGGAGGGTTGTTTCAGGCCAGAGGCAGAATGTGGGCAAGAGGTCGGCTGTGAGAAGGATGGTATTGAGGTACAGAAAGAAGGTTAGCAGTAGAGGAGTGAAGTGTGTGAGCGGGGTTGTAGTAAGAGAGGAGCAAGGTGATTGAGTGCTTTAAAGCCAACAGTGAGGAATTTCTGCTTGCTGCAGAGGTGGATGGGCAACCACTGGAAAATCTTGAGGAGTAGGGAAACACAGCCCGAATGTTTTTGTAGAAAAATAATCCAGGCATCAGAGTGAAGTATGGACTGCAGGGAGGTCAACAAGGAAGCGTGCTACAGTAATCCCATCTGTAAAATGGGGATTAAGACTGTGAGCCCCACATGGGACATCCTGATCACCTTGTATCCCCCCCCAGTGCTTAGAACAGTGCTCTGCACATAGTAAGCACTTAACAAATGCCATTATTATAATTATTATTATTATTATTAATCAAGGCGCGATAGGATAAGCGCTTGGACTAATGTATCAGTTTGGATGAAGAAGAAAAGGTGGATTTAGCGATGTTCTGAAGGTCAAACGGACAGGATTTAGTAATGGATTGAATATGTGGGTTGAATGAGAGAGAAGAATGAAGGATAATGCCAAGGTAATGGGCTTGTGAGACCCAAGGATGGTGGTGCCATCTACAGTGATGGGAAAGTCAGGGAAAGGATGGGGTTTTGCTGGGAAGATAAAGAGTTCTGTGTTAGGTTGTGTTTGAGATGACGGTGGGACATCCAAGTAGAGACTTTTTGAAGGCAGGATGAATTATGAGACTACAAAGAGGGAGAGAGATTAGGGCTGGAGATGTAGATTTGGAAATCAACTGCATAGAGGTGGTAGCTGAAGCATGTGAGTGAATGCATTTGTTAAGAGAGTGGGTGTAGATGGAGAATGGAAGGGGCCCAGAACTGAACCTTGAGGGGCACCTAGAGTTAGGGTTTGGGAGGCAGAGGAATTCCAGGGATGACAGCCCTGTGTTAGTCAGGCAGCCCACAAGGAAAGCCTTATTAAAATCCTATCTCTTCCCTAAGCCCTCATTTTCTCTTCTCCCACTACCTTCTGCATTGCCCTTGTACTGGGATTTACACCCTTTATTCACCCCATCCTCAGGCCCACAACACTTATATACGTATTGGTAATTTATTCATTTATATTAATGTCTTGCTACCCTCTAGACTGTATGCTCCTTGTGGCCATGGCTTAGTGGAAAGAGCCTGGGCTTGGGAGTCAGAGGTCATGGGTTCTAATACTGATTCTGCCACTTGTCAGCTGTGTGACTTTCGGCAAGCCACTTGACTTCTCTGAGTCTCAGTTCCCTCTTCGGTAAAATGGGGATGAAATCTGTGAGCCCTACTTAGGACACCCTGGTTACCTTGTATCTTCCTCAGTGCTTAGAAAAGTGCTTTGCACATAGTAACTACTTAACAAATGCCATAATTGTTATTATTTTTACCAACTATGTTGTTTGCACTTTCCTAAATGCTTAGTACAGTGCTCTGCACATAGTAAGTGCTCAATAAATACAATTGAGAGGTTGATTGTGTTATCGGGGCACAAGGCCATTGGCCAGACTGACCTTCTGCTTTTGAGAGATTAAGCAACCTTCCCCTGTGCCAACCCACAGTACTCTCTGACCACTAAGCACCACTATTAATTAATCACTGGAATTTATTGAGCCCTTACCATGTGTAGATAATAATAATGATGGCATTTATTAAGCGCTTACTATGTGCAAAGCACTGTTCTAAGCGCTGGGGAGGTTACAAGGTGATCAGGTTGTCCCACTGGGGGCTCACAGTCTTCATCCCCATTTTACAGATGAGGTAACTGAGGCCCAGAGAAGTTAAGTGACTTGCCCAAAGTCACACAGCTGACAATTGGCAGAGCCAGGATTCAAACCCATGACTTCCGACTCCAAAGCCAGTGTTCTTTCCACTGAGCCATGGTTCTTCTCACCATACTACGCATTTGGGAGAGTATAGTAAAACAGAATTGGAGAACATGACCCCTACATTTAAGCGAAGCAGCATGGCCTAGTAGAAAAAGCCTGGTCCAGGGAGTCAGAGGACCTGAGTTCTAAACACTGCTTCACTACTCATCTGCTCTGTGGCCTTTGGCAAATCACTTCACTTCTCTGTGCCTCAATTACCTCATTGGTAAAATGGGGATTAAGACTGTGAATCTCATATAGGACAGGAACTTTGATCATCTTGTATCTACCCCAGCACTTAGTACAGTGCCTGGCACATAGTAAACACTTAACAGATACCATTAAAAAGGAGAAAGGAGCTTACGTTCTAGAGCTCTGGTGCAGGATACGTGGGGCAATGCTTTGTGTGGCAGCAGGGTGAAGCCAGCCAGAACTGATGTCAGGGATAATCTGAGGTTTCAATAAGAGAACTTTGTGAATTAGGGCTCTTCTGCCACACCCCAAACCAAGCAATGTGGTCTAGCAGAAAGATCACAAGATGGGTCTGGGAGTAAGGATTAATTGGGTTCTAAACTCGGCTCTGCCACTTGCCAACTCAGTCACCTTGAATGAGTCTCTGAAATTCTTGGTTTCCTAATCTAAAAAATGGGGTTTTGATACCTTTTCTCTCTCTTACTTAGACTGTGAGCCCCATGTTGGAAGGAACTGTGTCTGACCTGATTCCCTTGCATTTACCCCCATACTTAGGACAGTGCTTGGCACATCATAATTGATTATTGAATACAATTATTATCATTATTACTGTTCCCATCAAATTCCCCCCATATTGTAGAATTGTCCAACTGAGCCCAGCCCTGCTAGCCCTGCTAACCTTGCTGGCCCTGCCGACCCTAGCATTCCAGTAGTTGTCTTCTAAAATGCATCATCAATCAATCAGTCGTACTTATTGAATACTTTGCTTCCACCCCCACCCACTTAAGCGACCTTGCTGATAGTGCCCCCCAACCCACCTTCCCGGTCCGGTCCTGACTGACTCCCCCCCTCCACCCCGGGAAAAAGGCCCTTGTTATCACCAAGTTACATTAACGACAACCTCATTCGCACCTACTCAGCCTTCATGTCCCGACATCGATCCCCAGCCCACGTCCTCCCCCGGGCCTGGAATGCCCTCCCTCTGCCCATCCGCCAAGCTAGCTCTCTTCCTCCCTTCAAGGCCCTACTGAGAGCTCATCTCCTCCAGGAGGCCTTCCCAGACTGAGTCCCTTCCTTCCTCTCCACCTCGTCCCCCTCTCCATCCCCCGCATCTTACCTCCTTCCCTTCCCCACAGCACCTGTATATTTGTATATATGTTTGTACATATTTATTACTCTATTTATTTTACTTGTAAATATCTATTCTATTTATTTGATTTTGTTATTGTGTTTGGTTTTGTTCTCTGTCTCCCCCTTCTAGACTGTGAGCCCACTGTTGGGTAGGGACTGTCTCTATATGTTGTCATCTTGTACCTCCCAAGCGCTTAGTACAGTGCTCTGCACACAGTAAGCGCTCAATAAATACGATTGATTGATTGATTGATTGATTGCAGGGCACTGTACTAAGTGCTTGGGAGAGCAAACCATGACACTATAACAGACACATTCCCTGCCCACAATAATCTTGTGGTCTAGAGGAGGAGACAGACATTAATATATGTATAAATTATGGATGTGTACATAAATGTTACCCTCTTGTGGTCGCACCTGGAGAGTTTCTGGCACTCTATCAGTCTCTACTATGGGAGGGAGAGTCAAGCATAGGCCTCCCCATTCCATTCTTAGCTTGGCCAGTGGCGAGTGAGTGGAAGGTAATCTGCTACAAGTCTGTCCTGGACAGCAGTGACCTGGGAGAGAGTAGAGGGTGGAGACTCAAGTTTACTGTGCGGAATTAGGCAACGGTAAACCACTTCTGTATTTTTTCCAAGAAAACTCTATGGATACACTACCAGAACAGTTAGAGATGGAGGTGGGGCGTTCTGGGAGAGATGTGTCCATGGTGTTGCTATGGATCAGAGATGACTCCACGGCATAAGTCAAGACATAAAGGCAACAGGTAAGGGTGACACATTAAGGAGTAGGAGAAGAGGATATGAGGCCTTCATCGGGGAAGGCCTCTTGGAAGAGATGTGATTTTAATAAAGCTTTCCTTGGGGATGCATATCTAGTAACGCAGGGCTGCTTTCCCTGGAATCTCACTGGAATCATGGCAGGATGCAGTGGCCTTGCAGAGTCCATAGCTGCCCTCACACCACTTGAGCACTGGTCTAAGAGGATCAGGGTGCTTACAGTGGGGGTGGGACAGCAGGGTCTGTATGATGCCTGTGAACACCAACAAAGGAGTTGAATGATCACATTGCCCACAGCTTCTACTTCCTGCTTGAATAGGAGAGGAAACCAGACTTGAGACTAGTGTGGTCTCCACCCTGGGCGCTTTAGGAGAGGAAACTAGCGTGCCCGTCTGGGCTGGGCCTCTGAGTCATCATCTTGGGGGAACAAGCAATAAGAATAATATCTTATTTTTAAAATGGTGACAGAAACAGGATAATGACTGTAGACTGTGCCATTACCACTGGAAACATAAGGAGAAATTTATGTGGTATCATTTCTCACTCACAATTTGACAAACCTTTAACATTTTTTATTACCCAAACATTGGGAAGTGTAGAAAATACACATGATCTAGTGATATTTTATGCTCCTTTCCAAGGTGACTCTCCCGTGCAGAAGAAGCAGACACAATATTAAATATGAGATACATGTGGCCCAAGGGTCATGAAAACTTTTGTAATGTTTCTGGATTTGTTTTCCCTGGATTTTTTGGCCAATGGATTTTTTTTGTTTACAATGTGAGCTGGATAGTTTCTTCTGATTGAACTGAGCAAGTTTTGCCATTGCTTCTAGGGATAGTATCTGTTTTGAGTTTGTGCTGGGGAAAAACAGTGTATTGGCTCAGGAAGAGATGTTTTCACTGGGTCGTTATTTACTGGAGAGTGCAGCACATGAGCGTCCTATAAAAATGAATTGCCTGGGCCCCTCTCTAGCTCAGGTTGTTAAAGGTACAGTATAGGGTAATTGAGAAGCTAGAGCAGAAGTGATTCTTGTTCAAAGTAAGCCTGGAGCCATATTTCAGAAGAGTGAGCTGGGTGCTAATAAGGAATTTTGCATCCCGTGAATTTGACCCCATGTAAGAAAATTTAACTGGTCTCCTTCACGTATAATTTGACTTTTGAAAATTTACACTTGTCCATTTCTCTTTCTTCCATGTTCCACATTACTGTTTTCAGTGGCCACAAAACATTGTGTTTATCTCCTCCTCCAACTCTTGGCAAGTGGTTTGTTCCCGTCAGTTCCCCCATTAAAACTATAAGCAACTAGGAGACAAGGGCCATTTCTCTTCCTCAGTTGAATTCTCCCAAGTGCTTACTACAGTGCTCTACCCATAGCAGGTGTTCAATTCATCCCATTCTTCAGTTGATTGGTCATTTGGGCTATTCCATGATCAACAGGGTCAGCCAGCATGGGCTCCTAGATGGACAGGAGAAAAAAACAATTTCAGGTTGGACCTGGCTCTCCGATGAAGACACTGAAATCCTGGACCAGGGACCGTTCCATTTCTCTCCCATTTCAGATTCCCAAATGGCCCCAGTTACAGGTTGGTGGCTTAATAATAATAATAATGATGGTCTTTGTTAAGTGCTCACTATGTGCCAAGCACTGTTCTAAGCATTGAGATAGACACAAGGTTATCAGGTTGTCCCACATAGGGCTCACAGTCTTAGTCCCCATTTCACAGATGAGGTAACTGAGGCACAGAGAAGTTAAGTGACTTGCCCAAAGTCACATGCTGACAAGTGGTTGAACCGGGATTAGAACCCTTGACCTCTGACTCCCAAGCCTGTGCTCTTTCCACTAAGCCACAACCTCCTGGGGCCAGACATGCACAAGCTGAGTTATAGTAGGAGAGTAACGAAGTGAAGTAATAATAATAATAATAACAATGGCATTTATTAAGTGTTTACTATGTACCAAGCACTGTTCTAAACACTGGGCAGGTTACAAGGTGATCAGGTTGTCCCTCGGGGGGCTCATAGTCTTAACCCTCATTTTACAGATGAGGTAACTGAGGCCCAGAGAAGTTAAGTGACTTGCCCAAAGTCACACAGCTGACAATTGGCAGAGCTGGGATTTGAACGCATGACCTCTGACTCCAAAGCCCATGCTCTTTCCACTGAGCAACGCTGGTGACTAAGTACTTTAAAGCTGTTGGTAGGGAGTTTCTGTCTGTTGCTGAAGTGGATGGGCAACCACTGGAGGTTCTTGAGGAGTGGGGAAACATGTCCTGAATGTTTTTGTAGAAAAATGATCTCAGCAACAGAACAAAGAATGAGCTAACTGAGGCACAGGGAAGTTAAGTGACTTGCCCAAGGTCACACGGCAGACAAGTGGAGGAGTCTGGATTAGAACCCAGGTCTTCTGACACCCAGGCCTGTGATCTTTCTATTAGGCCACTCTTCATGTTTAATTGCAAAAATGAATCAGTGGCACTGGATTGATCCCTACTGATGTCTGATAGCTTTCAAATTCAAAGAAATAAAGAAACAGCATGACCTAGTGGAAAGAGCCCAGGCCTAGGAGTTAGAGTTCCTGAGTTCTAATCCTGTCTCTGCCACTTGACTGCTGTGCGAGTTTGGATAACTAATTTACCTTCTCTGTGCTTCAATTACCTCACCTTTAAAATGGAGACTAAACCCTTCTCCCACTGACTTAGAATGTGAGCCCAGAATGGGGCAGGGATTGTTTCCAACCTGATAAACTCGTGTCTACTCTGGTGCTTGAAACAGGGCTCTACATATAGTAAGTGCTTAGCAAATACTATTAAAAAAAACCCTAAATAAACACTTCTGCAGTCCTGACAGCCCTTCAAATAAGTGGCTGAAAGTACTTCAGAATTTAAGGCACCGCTCCAAATTTTCAAAGATCAAGAGGCTGTCAGGGGAAGCATCTAAATCCTCTGTCTAGATATGAATAACCAGTGGGAACTGAATGTATTCTTCAGCACACAGTGGTCTTCCAAAATGCTTGGTTGATGATTGCCCAGTAGTTCAATTAAATATTCATCAACACTGATTTTCAAAGAGGAGCTAACACCTGGTGAATCGGGCTCAAGATACCTTCCTGGCAGCCTTCTCTAGTCCTTCCAAATCATCAGTGCTGCCCTATAGCTGTTTTCTATAAGAAGCAGCATGACTTAATGGATACAGCACAGGACTGGGAGTCAGAAGGTCATGGGTTCTAATCCCAGCTCTGCCACTTGTATGCTATGTGACCTTGGGCAAGTCACTTCACTTCTATGTGTCTCAGTTACCTCATCTGTAAAATGGGGATTGAGACTGTGAGCCCCACATGGGACAGGGACTGTGTCCAACTCGATTTGCTTTTATCCATGCCAGCGCTAGTGAATACCATCATTATTATTCCAAAATGGGAAATGCTTCAGATATTTTCTATACTATGTAAGCACCCATGGACAGGAATTGCATCTATCAACTCTGTTTTATTATACTTTCCCAAACAGTTAATTCAGTGCTCTGTATACAGGGAGAGCTCAATAAGTATTAGGTCCTCTGGCCCATGATTCATCATCATGGCTCTTCAGGTAAATGACCGAGGTATTTCTGGAACTGGTTTCACTGTGTAGTTTGGTGGAACACAAGTTGAAAGAATGAGTGGCCACTAATTGTGATTGTGAGCCCCATGTGGGACAAGGACTGTGTCTATCTAAACCACTTAAGTCTATCCCAGCACTTAGGACAGTGTTTGACATAGAAAGCACTTAACTTATACCATAAAAATAAATGAGTAAATAAATACCATTGACTGAATGACTGACTGATTCCCTTTGCCTGTATATATGTGCCCTAGGTTCTTCAGCCAATCCATCAATTATGTTTGAGCACACTGAATACAATAAAGTTAGTAGACATGATTCCCTTCCCTCAAGGAACTTACAGTATACTGTGGGGGGTGGGAGGTGGAAAGCAGATATTAAAATGAATTACAGGTAAGGAAAGCAACCAAGTTTAAGAATCCATACTTGAGGTTTGTTGGGGTGGGAGAAGGTTGAGTACCTAAGTGGTTTGGAGGTGGGACTAAGTGAATGGGTGAGACCGTAGGGAGGGAAAATGGGGGGGAATCAGAGCTTAGGGAAAGCCGTGGCTTAGTGGAAAGAGCCGGGGCTGGGAGTCAGAAGGTCCTGGGTTCTAATCCCGGCTCCTCCACTTATCTGCTGTGTTACCTTGGGCAAGTCACTTAAATTTTCTGTGCCTCAGTAGCCTCATCTGTAAAATGGGGATTAAAAGTGTGAGCCCCATGTGGGACAACCTGATTGCCCTGTATTTACCAGTGCTTAGAACAGTGCTTGGCACATACTAAGTGCTTAGCAAAATACCATCATAATTATTATTATAGGATTTTGTCATGAGCACCACCCTGGGATTGCTCCCCTACGATATCAGGTGCTCGACCTTAGAGCCCTAAACCAGGGATTCAGGCGTTGTAATGACATGTTCCAAAAGTAAAACCAAACACCACTGCTACTGCGGAAAGCTTTATTTTAGACTAAAAGAGAGGTTAGGCCCATACACACACATGCATGCACACGCACACACACACATACACGCACAAAGTATAACACCTACAGTTACCAATCCAACTGGTTTTCCCCAAGTCTTGGTGAAGATAATCCCATTTGGAGGAGTTTCAAGGAGTTGGACTGCCCACAGACTCATCGTCCTTCTGATTCAAGTCTTAGGTATCTGCCCGCAGCAGTCGTTGGTGTCTTAGTACATGGCTTAGGTGGTTCAGCACGAGGCGAAAGAAGGACAGTTTTTTCACCCTTTTGTATGTTGTTCTGGGGGCTTGCAACAGAGGGGTTGCTCAGGATGGCCTGCAGTCTTCCGCTCAATACTGGGTAAGCCGGGGGGGAAGGTGACCTCTCCCCCTGGGCTTATTGCCCTTCAAGCATAGACCCATCCAGCCCAGCTGAGCAATTTAACCCCTCTTTAAGCCCTCTGCAAAACAATTGAGTTTCTCTCCAGCAATTCAGGTCCTCTAAAATCCTCAGAAAGATAATACAGTTTCTCCTCTAAAACTGTCCTTTAGCCTTGTTGCTCCTGAGGTCAAATAAAACAAGATGGAGTCATCCTTTGGCCTTGTTGCTCCTGGAGTCAAATAAGGCAAGATGGAGTCACTCTCGCTCACCACAGATTTTAGTAGGACTTTGAATCAATCAATCGTTAATCAATCATATTTATTAAGCACTTACTTTGTGCAGAGAACTGTACTAAGTACTTGGGAGAGTACAATATAACATTGCCTGCACACAAGGAGCTTACCATGAAGAAGGGGAGACAGGCATTAAAATAATTAAAATAATTAAGAAAAGCAGTGTGGCTCAGTGGAAACAGCACAGGCTTTGGAGTCAGAGGTCACGGGTTCAAATCCCAGCTCAGCCAATTGTCAGCTGTGTGACTTTGGACAAGTCACTTAACTTCTCTGTGCCTCAGTTACCTCATCTGTAAAATGGGGATTAAAACTTTGAGCTCCCCGTAGGACAACCTGATCACCTTGTAACCTCCCCAAGTGCTTAGAACAGTGATTTGCACATAGTAAGCACTGAATAAATGTCATCATTATTATTATTATTAAAATAAATTAAGATAAGCATATAAATGCTGAGGGTGGAGTGAATAAAGGGTACAAATTCAAATGCAAGGATGATGCAAAAAGGAAAGAGAGCAGGGGAAATGAGGGGAAGGCCTCTTGGAGGAGATGTGATTTTAATAAGTCTTTGAAGGAAGGGAGAGTGATGGTCTGTCTGATGTTGAGGGGGAAGGAGTTTTGGGCCAGAAGCAGGATGTGGGCAAGTGGAGATACAGTGAGTAGGTTAGCAAAAAAGGAGCAAAGTGTGTTTGATGGGTTGTATTAGGAAATCAGTGAGGTAAGATAGAAGGGGACTAAGTGACTAAATGCTTAAAAGCCAATGGTAAGGAGTTTCAGTTTGATACAAAGGTGGATGGGCAACCACTGGAGCTTCTTAAGGAGTGAGGAAACATGGTGTGAATGATTTTTAAGGAAACTGATCCGGGCCACGGGGTGAAGTATGGACTGGAGTTGGGAGAGAAAAGAGTAAGTAAGGTCAACAAGGATGCTGATGCAGTAGCAAGGTGTGATACTAGCAAATGCTTGGGTCAACATGGTAGAAGTGTGGATGGAGAGGAAAATGTGGAAGTTTTTTGAAACGTTGGAAATGAGGCTGATCTGTTGGATATATAGGAATTTCTACGTAGGACAGGCACAAACATCTCTCTGTGATGAGAGAGATGAGATTGTGGCACAGTGAGTAGGTTGGTTTTAGAGAAGAGAATTTTGCAGGCTGGTGGTAGAGGGAGAGGAGTGAGAATAAATAGCAAAGTTGCCATGAGAGCCCCAATTTGGAGGAAAGTTAAGCTGGCTAGTACCAGTTTGGGAGCTGGATTTCATTACCTGCCCTCCGGTAATTTATAATTCATTGTGGAAGACAGGAAAATAAAAATATTTACAAATAGTACTAGCAGGAGGAAGAACAAGGCTACTAATAGGCTGTATTCTGTGATGCCACAGCAAAGCACCAGTCAAATTGATGCTTTGCTGTGAATGGGTTTGGCACACAATAAACCTATGAATGAACTTCACAATGTGCTGCACCCCTGCTCGCCTATTTTCTTGTTGCATCCTCTGCTTGAGTGAGAGCATGAGTGATGTAAATTATGACCACGCTGATCAGTTACTTTGCCCAGGTACTTGGCCCCAAAGTCTTTGTGCCTGAATTGAGGATGGCTCATCTGTTATTACAGCAGATGTTACCATAATAATTATGGTATCATCACCATTATCATTATCTTTCTCATCTTCATCATCACTAAATCCATTACCATCACTACTATCACCAACAGCCCTACCAGTTAGCTCCAACTGTGGGACAGTCCAGTTTATATTCCATGGTCAGAACCCACAGTGGGAAGTGCTTAGTGCAAGCACTTAGCACAGTGCTCTGCACACAGTAAGAGCTCGGTAAATATGATTGGGCTTGCATGGGCTTGGAAATGGCCTGGCTCCCTGGCTAGCGGGTAAGTCCAGCTCGACTAGGATGTGTAGTCAGTGGAGAAGGGAAATTCAGCGTTTGGCACTGTGATTTTTTGGGGGTAGCCCAAACAGGCATTTAAATGTATGAAGTCATGAAGCCTCTCCCTTCTTAGTGGCTAGCCTAGGTGGAGGCCAGGGGAGGGAGAAGTTCTAACTCCTCCCACCCAGGGATCTCCCCTTTAGGTCCACAGGTTCCAGACAGACTCTAGAAACTCCATCTCCACACTCCGTAGAGACTCTGGTCCCTGATTCCTATCTCCCTGGCTGCTGAAGAATCCCTTCACACTTTCCCAGATTGTCCCTGGATTCCAGCAATCAGAAATGGATTCTTATAACCAAAAGGTCAGGGCGCTTCCAATTAAAATGAGATTTGGAGGGTCAGCTCCAGGCCGCAGCAGCCGGCGTGATCAGAGGCCATTCGCTCTCTCAATTTGTGTTCCACCGAGCTGTACAGTAAAAACCAGCTCCAGAAATGCTTTGGTCGTTTACCTGAAGAGCCATGATGATGAGTTATGGGCCAGAGGACCTAATATTTCTTTTCTCTGCTTTATCTGGGCCAATAAGTGTTCATGCTCCTGGATGCTGGAAGAACTGTTTATTCTCCAGAAGTGACATCCCATTAAAAAGAAAATAAAGTAAACACATCAGGATTAGTCCCCTAAGCTTCCATCAAGTTTTCCGCCATAAATGCCGGGGTGTTTTTCCCCTGACAGTGCTTGACACCCAGAACACAATTTGTCTACAGTAGATACAATCATGTAACTTTTCCTCTCCAAACAGAGGGCCTCGGAAATGAAAGAATGAGCTCTACTGGAAGGAGAAGATGAAAGTTGTTTTTAAAAAGCTTGGTTAAATAAAACAGAAACAAAAGAAAAGGCCTTTCAGAAAATTGACCTCCCCAGCCTCACCCTAGCCTTCATGCTCCTCCTCCTCACAGAAAGGGAAGAAAAGGAGATGCAGCATTGCTCAGTGGAAAGAGCGCGGACTTGGGAGTCAGAGGTCATGGGTTCTAATCCCGGCTCTACCACTTGTCAGCTGTGTGACTTTGGGCAAGTCACTTAACTTCTCTGGGCCTCAGTTACCTCATCTGTAAAATGGGGATTAAGACTGTGAGCCTCACATGGGACAACCTGATTACCTTGTATCTGCCCCACTCCCCAGCACTTAGAACAGTGCTTGACACATAGTAAGTGCTTAACTAATGCCATTATTATTAAAAGGAGGCAGAATCAAGAACACCAGCAGCTTTGTCCTTCTCTTTAGGGGAGGAGGAGGTGGGGTTACTGGGATCAAGGGTGTTAACAGTGAGGGTAAAACCACTGAAGGAGTGACTTCCTCTCTGTGAAAACTCACTACTGGTAGAGTGAACAGTCCCCTAGACTGTAAGCTTGTTCTGAGCTGGGAATGTGACTGTTTATTGTTGTATTGTACTCTCCCAAATGCTTAGTACGATGCTCTGTACACAGTAGGTGCTCAATAAGTACAATTGAATGAAGGAATGAACTTAAAGAGCTCTCTGAGACTATTCTCTGAGTAGCATGTACTGTGTACAGCCTTCTCTCTGATCTCCCATCCTCAATCAATCAATCAATCAATCATATTTATTGAGCACTTACTGTGTGCCGAGCACTGTACTAAGTGCCTGGGAAGTACAAGTTGGCAACATATAGAGACAGTCCCTACCCAACAGTGGGCTCACAGTCTAGAAGGGGGAGACAGAGAACAAAACAAAACATACTAACAAAATAAAATAAATAGAATAAATATGTACAAGTAAAATAAATAAATAAATAGAGTAATAAATACGTACAAACATATATACATATATACAGGTGCTGTGGGGAAGGGAAGGAGGTAAGATGGGGGGGATGGAGAGGGGGACGAGGGGGAGAGGAAGGAAGGGGCTCAGTCTGGGAAGGCCTCCTGGAGGAGGTGAGCTCTCAGTAGGGCCTTGAAGGAATAGAGCTAGCTTTGCGGATGGGCAGAGGGAGGGCATTCCAGGCCCGGGGGATGACATGGGCTGGGGGCCGAAGGTGGAACAGGCGAGAACGAGGCACGGTGAGGAGATTAGCGGCAGAGGAGCGGAGGGTGCGGGGTGGGCTGTAGAAGGAGAGAAAGGAGGTGAGGTAGGAGGGGGTGAGATGATGGAGAGCCTTGAAGCCGAGGGTGCATCAGCCTTCTCTCTGATCTCCCATCCTCGTGTCTCTCCCCACTTCAATCCATACTTCATGCTGCTGACCGGATTGTCTTTGTCCAGAAATGCTCTGGGCATGTTACTCCCCTCCTCAGAAATCTCCAGTGGCTACCAATCAATCCGCGCATCAGGCAGAAACTCCTCACCCTCGGCTTCAAGGCTGTCCATCACCTCGCCCCCTCCTACCTCACCTCCCTTCTCTCCTTCTACAGCCCAGCCCGCACCCTCCACTCCTCTGCCGCTAATCTCCTTACCCTGCCTCATTCTCGCCTGTCCTGCCGTCGACCCCCGGCCCACGTCATCCCCCTGGCCTGGAATGCCCTCCCTCCACACATCCGCCAAGCTAGCTCTCTTCCTCCCTTCAAGGCCCTACTGAGAGCTCACCTCCTCCAGGAGGCCTTCCCAGACTGAGACCCTTCCTTCCTCTCCCCCTCCTTCCCCTCTCCATCCCCCCATCTTACCTCCTTCCCTTCCCCACAGCACCTGTATATATGTATGTGTTTGTACATATTTATTACCCTATTTATTTATTTATTTTACTTGTACATATCTATTCTATTTATTTTATTTTGTTAATATGTTTGGTTTTGTTCTCTGTCTCCCCCTTCTAGACTGTGAGCCCACTCTTGGGTAGGGACTGTCTCTATACGTTGCCAACTTGTACTTCCCAAGTGCTTAGTACAGTGCTCTGCACACAGTAAGCACTCAATAAATACGAATGATTGATTGATTGAATGATTGACTGTACATGTGTACTTGTGTACATCTCTAAACATTCAGGGCTTTAAGAGAAGAAATGTTCCAGGCCTGGATTGGTTTCTGTCTTGCCAGATGAATGAGTCCTTCTGTGACTTTCCAAATGAGAATAAAGATTATGCAGTGTCTTGGAAAGGGAGGGAATAGGAACATGAGATACAACTGTTTCAAACCAATGGTTCAACCAGTGCTGTCAATCTGGTCTCTGACAGTGGTACCAGGAGCTCAAAGGAGCTCATTGGAAGGTTACCTCGCTAACACCCACCCACATGATTAGGGCTGGACCATCCAACAACCTTAACATTTCCCTTGACCCATCCATTATTTCACCCAAACCCCTTTTATGTGCGCTGGAAGTATTGGCTGCCAAAAAACTTTGCCCTAGGAATGGTGGTGTTAACACACTATTTGCCATGGGGCTCCAGAAACAAATCTAAAACTTAGAGGGGCGAATGACTATTCACCTCGGTGACCTCGAGCGCCTGACCGAGAATGATGAGGCCCAAGGAAACAGCCGGCGAACAGTGGCTTTCCCAGTACAGGTACATTGTGTCACATCCCGAGTTTCTGCAGTCCTGTCATCTATCCCTGGCCGGAGAGTGCACACATTAACCTAATCAAATAGTAATTGTTGGACTTAGGTCAAACATTAATTACATTTTGCACTGAGCTGTTCACAGGCCTGACTCAGGAGATAGGAGGTGGCCAGTCAACTGCCATTCCCCAGAAATCCGGGCAGGGAGACAAGCTTCCCAGATGCCCAGAACTTTCATGGTGCTGATCAAGAGTAAGCTGAAAGAGTTGAAGAGGTGAATTGAGATTTTCCAGAATGGTACAACCCGAACTTTTACTTATTCGTATTTTGATTCCTGTGGATGGCATCATTCTGTCAGGATCAAGGCCATGGAAAGAGCATGTGTACATTTTCTATTCTGGAAACCAAAAATATTCAGCAGGAGAATAAGCAGTAAGAACCTGCTTACATATTCAGGTTGCGGGCTTTCTCCTCCACAAACCAGGGTAATAACGCTGCTCTCTGAATTGCCCACAGAAATCTACTTTCAGTATCTCGAGGCATTTATTGTGGGGGTTGAGGGCAGATAATGCGTGCTTTCAAAACTAGGGAAAATCTTTTTGCCATAATGACAACAGAGATTTCTCTAAATTTCTCTTCATCGGGTGCATTGAACTTCCAATTATGTCACTCAAGCTGTTAGGAAAGAAAAAGCAAAAAAGTAAAATGAAGAGCCTGAAAGGCTACCATGTTGCATTAAGCCCCCTTGCACATGGTTTAGGAGAAGATTGCAGCCAATTGGCTAGAGAAAGGGTTACATGCCATGCAATTAATGTCCAGTGAGAGCCCTCGTTAGGGAAATACTGCTCCCAAGCTAATGAGATTGCTGAATTCCTGGATTCTCTTGGCAGGTTTATAGATGCTCAGGGGCTTCAAAGGGGATTTTAGACTTTGAAGTGTTTGAGGCTGGGGATGAGGATGGTAGTGGCTGGGGAGACTATCAGGCCTGTGAGTCAGAAGGTCATCCAGGCTCTGCCATGTGTCTGCTGTGTGACCTTGGGCAAATCACTTCACTTCTCTGGGCCTCAGTTCCCTCATCTGTAAATTGGGGATTGAAACTGTGAGCCCCAAGTGGGACAGGGACTGTGTCCAAGCTGATTAGCTTGTATCCACCCCACTGCTTAGTACAGTGCCTGTCACATAGTAAGCACTTAACAAATGACATCATTATTAGAGAAACAGGAGACTATTCCGGGAAGAGGATGGATTCTGCTGTATTTCCTGCCACCAGCCTGTTCTATATTTGGTGTTTGATGTCTGTGGCAAACAAGGCTGACCTAAAGATGGTGTGAAAGTGGGTGAGCTTTCTCCAGAGGTTTGCTTGCCGGCATGAATTCAGTCAGTGTTTCGAGCTGATGAAATGTGGATTTGTCCCCCACTTACTTGACACAGGCAGAGCCGGTTTTGGAATTGTGGCCACCTTCCTCCCAATCAATCATTCGGTCAGCCAATCAATGGACTTCACAGAGCCCTTACTGCCATGCAGAGCACTGTACTAAGCACTTGGGAGAGTTCAATACAATAGAGTTGGTAGATATGATCCCTGCCCTCAGAAAGTTTATAATATCAGCCTTTAGAACAGTGCTCCTCACTTAGAACAGTGCTTGGTACATAGTAAGTGCTTAACAAATACCATCATTATTATTATTATAGTCTAGCAACTGAGGCTGGTGGGGGAAAGGGGAGGCACAGAGATAATAATGATAATGAAGATAATAATAATAATAATAAAATGAACAATAGCAGTAGTATTTTGAAGCCATCACAAAGCCTCAAGAAGATGCTAGCTGTTGTAAGGTTTGCTGTGGCAAATGGTGGGCTGATTTTCATTTTATTTCATTTCACTGTACTAAACACTTGGGAGAGTAAAATATAATAATAGACACATTCCCTGCCCACGGTGAACTACTATTGTTACTACTACTACTATTGCTACTACACGCTTACTATATGCCAAACATTTAGCTAAGGACCAGAGTAGATTTAATATGAAAAGACTGGACATGGGGTCTGTCCCATGCAGGGCTCACAACCCTGGAAATTTGGTCTTGGAAATGTTTTTGGTTTTCTTTGTCCTAATTCCCAAACAGACATCAGGTGCTGAGTCTCTTTTACTGCTTTGATAAGCCAGCCTCAGAGAGCTATGCATACTTCCCCGTTTCCTCTCTCTGGTTCCTTTGCTGCCCTTCTCCAATGCCCCCCCCCCCCCCCGCAGCATGGGGGTAGAGCCAGGATCCATCTTTTTTGAGGTGAGAAAAACTTCTTGTCAAGAAGGGTTTCAGCAGCAGCATGGAATGGGTCTGCTGAGGGGTTTCCAGGTTTGGTGGGGGAGTCTGGGCAGGGCTGTCTCCCAGAGGAAGCCACTCTGGGCCTGAGAATTTCAGGAGACAATTACAGTCCTGATGCTAGCTGCTCTGAATCATCTCAGCATGGAAGCCTCTGACACAGAGGTTATCCTGAGGGAAAGCAGGAGAGGAGAATGTAATTGTGCCAATTCATCTGGCCAGGTGACTGAGGGGGAGGGGTCCTTCAGGCAAAATGAATGGTTATTTTTTTGGCCTTGCGTTGATCATTTTGGCAACAGTGTTCTAGGGGGATAAATCCTGAATCACAGAAAGACATTGGGGGGCCTGGGGCAGGAAGCCAATTAGATAACAGTCCCCCATTCTCCCCCCTGCTCCCCTGTGGCCCCTTCCCCAATTACTCAGACTGATCTATTTCCAAGGCCTCATCCAAAGCAGTGCAGCCTGGTATAAGTGGGAAACCCTCTCCAAAATGGCTCCAGATAGCTTTACGTTTACAGTTCATTTTATGATTACGTTACATTTTATGTTTACATTTCATTTTACATTTCTCCAATGTTTAATTCATCATACTAAACCATTTGATTCACAACAAAACACACAGTGTCTTTTTTAATTTCACCCGCACCAGGCGATCTCAACAGTCTAAAGATCTAGATACTTCAGACCTGCTCCGTTAAAGGTAAATTAGCTCAAGTATTTAGATAATTCAAGGCAAAAGAGGGAAGGTACAATGAGTGGTGGGCTTGAACTTTCCAGGTCATTAAGGTCAAAGTGTCTCTGATGACTGTAAATTATCCTAAGGTGGAAGTAGTGGAGTGATCCCAAAATCCCAGGTTTGTCTAAATAGGCCAATCCCCAAGGATTTTTTGTGTGTGTGTGTTACCCAGGCATATTCTGATTAAACATGGATGCAGCTGACTGAACAGTCTTCTGAAACAAAGCCCCTGCCTTACTCAGTGCAGCCTAGGCCCTTCAGTCTTGCCAAGTCCTCTGTGGAAATTACAACTCTTCCTTTTCCAGGCCAGGTAGAGGAAGGCCGGTAAAGAGGCCCTTTTGAAGAGAGGAATGGAGAGATGGAGAAGCTTGTAGGGGATCAGGCTGGGATCCCAAGTTGGAGATTGTGGGGATCAAGGTGCAGGGAAGGAGAGATGGTGGAGCTGAATATTTTAGAAAGGTCCTTTCATTAGTTCTCAAAGTGTTCCTGTTCTCCACCCTGGGGGCAGACATACTTCCAAACCAGTAAAATGGAAGTCTAGTGAGGTCTGTGGCATTTTAGTAAAATAGAAGAAAATTAGAGAAGCAAAGTGGCCTAGTAGATAGAGCTTGGGCCTGGGAGTCAGAAAGACCTGGAATATTAACCCAGCTCTGCCATATGTCTACTGTGTGACCTTGGGCAAGACATTTAACTTCTCTGGGCCTCAGTTACCTCATCTGTAAACTGTGGATTAAGTTTGTAAGCCCTATGTCAGTCAGGGACTGTGCCCAACCTGATTATCTTTTGTCTACCCCAGTGCTTTATCCTCTTAGGATTGCACATGGAGAGTTTCCAGTACTCTACTAGTCTCAGCTATAATAATAATAATAGTATTTGTTAAGTGCCAAGCACTGTTCAAAGCACTGAAGTGGCCACAGGCAAATCAGATTGGATACAGCGTCCCTGTCCCACATGGGGCTCACAGTCTCAATCCCCATTTTACAGATGAGGGAACTGAGGCCCAGAGAAGTGAAGTGACTTGCCCAAGGTCACACAGCAGACAAGTGGCAGAGATGGAATTTGAACCCAAAACCTCCAGACCTCCAGGCCCGTGCTCTATCCACTATGCTGGGAAGGAGAGTCAAGCAGAGGCATACCTATTCCATTCCTAGCTTGGGCAGTGGCTAGTGAGTGGAAGGCAATCTGCTAGAAGTCAAAACACACCTGAGTTGGGCAGCAGCGGCATGGGAGAGAATCGAGGGCAGAAACTCAAGTTTACTGCACGGAAGAAGGAAATGGTAAACTACTTCTGTATATTTACCAAAAAAGCCCTATGGATACACTACCAGAAAAATTGCAGCTGGTTTTGGGGCATTCTGGGAGAGATGTGTCCATAGGGTCGCTCTGAGTTGGAGACTACTAGAAAGCAAAAGACAAGACAGGACCTCAGTGCTAAATCCACAGTAGTGCTTAACAAATGCCATAAAAAAATAGAAATTTGAATGCTAAGGCCAGGAAGAAAATCATTCCATATCATCATAATAATCATCAGTCCTTATGATCTGGAATATATTATGAAATCTTAAGCCTGAGGTTCATCTGTCATTTCAGACTGGAGACTCCATTATTAAACACCTGCTTTAGGCAAGCACTGTACTAGACACTTGGGAATATTCAATAAAAACAGCTGGCCTGGTGGCAGACACATAATGGGAACCGGAGTAAAAACCTACTTACAACTGTCAAAAACAAAATCAAGCAATTCATAAATAAGTTAATGAAGAACTAAGGGGGAAAAATACATTGATACTCACATATAAGATTGCTAAGGTTGGTGAATGAGAATACTCATGACAAAGCAAGTGTGGGTTTGTGAAGGACTGCCTCTTGAAGGAGTGGTTTTTTATTTGGCTGGTTGGTTTGTTAAATCACAACTCCTGGCTTTCTCAGGGCCTCCAGTCTGCCTACATTACAGTCTTCCAAACAGTAGTCCTCAATTTCCAAAAAAATGTATGTCTAGTCTAAGACTTTGGACAGTTAAAAGAAAATAAAAGAGATTTAGACAAATAAAGAATTTCATCTCAAGATTCTGAACAGCTTTTTGCTTTCCCATCCTAAATTAAAGGGGATTTTGGTCCCCATTCTCCCATGGCTTTGTGTTAATTTACTTTCCCCTTCTATTCTCCATCTACACCCACTTCCTTGGAGAACTCATTCATTCCAATGACTTCAACTACCATCTCTATGAAGATGATTCCCAAACAACAGAAGCAGCATGGCTCTGAGAAGCAGCGTGGCTCAGTGCAAAGAGCATGGGCTTTGGAGTCAGAGCTCATGGGTTCTATTCCCGGCTCTGCCAATTGTCAGCTGTGTGACTTTGGGCAAGTCACTTGACTTCTCTGTGCCTCAGTTCCCTCATCTCTACAATGGGGATGAAGACTGTGAGCCCCCTGTGGGACAACCTGATCGCCTTGTAACCTCCTCAGCGCTTAGAACAGTGCTTTGCACATAGTAAGTGCTTAATAAATGCCATTAAAAAAAAACAACTCCAGCACTGACATTTTCACATTTCTTCTTGCCTTCAGGACATCTCTACCTGGATGTCCTGCCAATATCTCAAACTAAATGACCAAAACCAATACTTTCATCTTCTCCCTCAAACCCTATCCTCCTCATGACTTTCCCCATCACTGTAGAAAATACCACTATCTTCCCTATCTCGCAAGCCCATAACCTTAGCATTATCCTTGACTCATTACTCTCATTTAACCCACATATTCAATCCATCCACGAATCCTGTCAGTTCTACCTTCACAACATCCCTAAAATCCACCCTTTCCTCTCCATCCAAACAGCTATAATGCTGATCCAAGCACTTAGCATATCATTCATTCATTCAGTTGTATTCACTGAGCACTTACTGTGTGCATAGCACTGTACTAAGCTCTTGGGAGAATACAATGTAACAATAAACAGACAAATTCCTGCCCACAACAAGCTTACAATCTCCTTGACTACTGGATCAGTCTCTTCACTGACCTCCCTATCTCCCCGCTCTATACTACTTTACTATGCTTCCAGAATCATTTTTCTACAAAAATAATGAGTCCACGTTTCCCCATGCCTCAAGAACATCCAGATGCTTGCCCATCCACCTCCTCCTCAAACAGAAACTCCTTACCATTAGCTTTAAAGCACTCAATCAGCTTGTCCCATGCAATCTTGCCTATTCTTCCTTGCTGATTTCCTACTATAATGCAGCCTGGACACTTCACCCCTCCAGCATCAAACTACTAACTGTGCCTCTATCTCTTCTGTCTCTCCCCTGACCCCTTGCCCAAATTCTCCTTCGAACCTGAAACTCCGTCCACTTATACCAGACCCCCACATTCCCCACTTTCAGAGGCTTATTAAAATCACATCTCTTCCAAGAGGACTTCCCCAAATAAGCCCTTTTTTCCCTCTCTTATGCATTTCCTATGCACTTGGATCTGTGTATCACTGAAGCACTTGCTATTCACCCGACCCTCAACCCAAGCACTTTTGGGCATTTGAACAAAATGAAATTACAACATCCAGGACCTCATGAAAAAACCACTTTGGCTTTCCAAACGTGTACGTGGTAAAATGAGAACAGATGTCTTTTTGGGAATCCTGTCCTCCCACCTCTCTGGGAAAGACAGAGGCCACAGAACTCCAAAGAGAGATTCAACTCTTTAATGGCCAGAGGGAACTGGGGGTCCCTGGCCCGTGCTTCACCCCAACCCTGCTCTCTGCATTCTGTTCAGGTGGGAAATGTTCCTTCTAGAAGGTTCCGATCCATTTCCTCTGTTGACCATTGTTCAGCAGGCATTCATCCCCACCAAGCCTGCTGCCTTACCCCCTGCTTCTTGCATGCCTTTTGGTGTTAACCTTTAACTGATGGTATGTGTTGCATTGTGAAACTCACCCAGTGGGTAGTTTGCGTATGTCAACAGTTACATTTTGACACGCAGAAAATGGATCATCGAAGAGCAAATATTTTTAAGGTGTTTGGACCTGTTTTAGGCCTGCGGAGCCTGGAAATTATCAGATCCGTCTGTTTACCCTGCACTGTGTCCCACACAGCTTGTAAATATTTGATAAATGTTACCTTTTAATTCCTGATAACATTATGAAAATGTTAAGAAATGTTATGGCCGATAACCCCTCTTGGAGCCAAACAGGCCCGTTTACCCTGAGAAGTTATTGATTGACCACGGGAAAATGACTTATTTTAGGGAGAAAGAAAGATTTTGGAGACCAAACTCAAACTTTCCCTTCATTTTATCTCACTTTCTCCAAGGCCAGAGATAAGATTTTCTTCTGACTCCCTAGCATGCCAACTTTGTACGGAACTTGGACCTGTCCGGGATGAAGACCAAATATTTATGGCTGATCTAGGCTCTGCCATCCCCCAGATGACAAATATGTGATAGCATGACAGAAGGAAAGATTTTGGAGACAATAATGTTGACCGTCTGAGGTGGACATTTACTCAGTCTGTGTTGCTGGGAGATGGTGTTTGGACATAAATCAAATGAAGTGTTTCTGAATGAATAAGTCCTTCCCCTGAAGTATGACTTCAGAGAGTAGGATGTGTGGGTCCCCAGATGTCTCTGGGCAAGAGGACTAGCTAATGCTTTCTGGGCATGTCTGGAAACACTTCATTTCAAGGCTGTTGTCCCGAGTGGATGTAACTCTGCTGGATTCATTTAAAAGAAAGAAGCACTAAATAATGGATTAAAGGTGAAGAAAAAAATGTCTAGGAGGACTGCAGCTTGTCCTTGGTACCTTTTAGTTATAGGCCTCATAAGACACTGCATTTACCCCTCATTTCCAGTGCAGTGTGAGCACGTGGGATTGTCTGTTTTAAGTGAGGGACTTACCAACCCGGTACCTCAGCCTCTGGAGCTTTCAAAAGTTGAGAAAGCAGACTGGCAGCAGAAAGAAAGAAGGTGCCCTTCATCATCCTCTGCCCCAACTTCCCCGCTTAACTTCTGGGTCCCAACGTTGTGAGGGAAAGAGTGGCAGCAGCCACAGGAGGAGGGGGCCTGTGAAGTGTATCGACTACAGCTGGAGTGGTGAGGGAACTGAGCCAAGAGCCGGTCACATGACCTGCCATGCTCCAACTGGGAGGCAGTGCCCAAGAGAGTTGTTGTCCAGGCACCAAGGACACATATGAGGAGAAGCAACACTATAATGAGCAGCAAGGGGCCACATCAACAACAACTGAGCACAACTGTACACCACCCTGCTTCCTCAAACAACTGAATTTGGAGTTTGGGTGAATTTGTCCTATGTGCATGTGCTTAGAACAATGATAATCCCCTGAATTTGTGAAGCAGCTTGCATTTTTTCAGAGTACTTTCTCATTAATGATTGGTATTTTATCCTCCCAACATTTGAGGCAGGGAGAGACAGGTGTTTAGATCCCATTTTACAAAGAAGGAAACTGAGGCTCAAAGAGACAGGGAGAGGCAGATGTGATAATCCCATTTTACAGATGAGAAACCTGAGGCCTCAAAGTGTTAAATAATATTCCCAGGGTCACCCAACAGGGCTGGGGCTGAGCTGGGTCTAGACCACAGAACTCCTGTCTCCACAAGATCACTGAACCTCCCCTACTGAGCTCCACCATTATGGCAAGGACACCCCTCAATTGGTGGTCATTGTCCTGCCAGAAAGCCATCCCCAAATTTGGGCTCCCCTTTATCTGTCTCTTGGCAGAGGCCAAAGCCGATGCCTGTATGAGTCCTCTGCCTCAGCAGGATGACCATTCCCCATCCTCAGAGTCAGCCCTGGCAAGCTTTGCTTCTGGATTGGCTAAGATTCCTGGGCCTGTGGACACCTCCAGAAGTCACAGGTGAGTTGTCTGGACCCCCACCACGAACTTTGGTCATGTGAAAGTCTCTGTTGACACCTTTTCACCCCTTCAACCCACCAGCAGATCAGAGGGAACAGGTTAACAATGCACACAGATATGGGTTTCAATTTTAGGGAATGAACCTTTTTTAAGAGATAGTATCAAGAATCATTCAGTGTTTGCTGAACTATAATTCCTCTGGTTTAGGAAGAATTTTTCCGATTAATGTCTCACTGCCCCACCCTATTTCCCCCACTGGTGCCACTCCAGATCTTCTGAATCAGCTAAGTGCTTCAGTACTCAACGCTTCCCTGTCTCTCCAGCCTTGTTTATTTTAGTGTCTATCTCCCATGCTAGACTGTAAGACCCTTGAGGGGAGGGATTGTGCCTACTAATTCCACTGTACTCTCTGAAGAACTTAGAACAATGCTCCGCCCAGAGTAAGTACTCAATAAGTACTATTGATTGATTGACCGATTGAAGCATTTGATCAATCCTCTCCCCTCAGTGATGCCATATTCCAGCATGAACAAGAGATAAATAGTATGTTGTGTAATTTGGGTCAGTTGGCTTCTCTCATTAAAAGCCAGGAATGGGGCCTTCTATTTAAGCTGTATATTTCTGAGTTCCTACAGCTTCAATATAAATGCCCTTTAAAAGCCTGGCACTTTTCCAGCTGAAAGAGCCAAGGGAAGATGGAACCCCTAGATACAGAGGTCAAAATTCACCGTGGTAGCAAAGTAAATCAACCTTTCCACCCATCTGGCAAATTTCAAGACTCAAAAATGAGCTCCTTTCATCCTCCAGCTTTTAATTGGCAGGAAGGTAACTGTTTCCATTGGCAGTTATGAACTTTTCTTCTAATAAACTCCTTCTGATCTATAAGCTCCTTGTGGACAGGGATCATGTCCAACAAGGCTGCTGTATTTTACTCTCTGAAGCGCATAGTACAGTACTCGGCATACAGCGAGAGTTGAATAAATACCATTGATTGATTGACTGCTTGATTACCTATCCAATTAGGTCCACCTATTGACCTATACTTCAAACAAAGCCAACACTCTAAGCCTAGCAGTTGCAGAAATATCCAACTCTTCACTTAGCAAACCAGGTCCCCAGCAGGACATGGTTTTGTCCCCAGATGAATTTTCTAATAGAAATGAATGTTTTAGCCATGAATCTGTGCAGGCCAAACTCAATCAAGCTCAAGGTCTTTTCACAATCCATTCAGAAGCCCCAAACTACTAATCCTGCCATGGGAAAATGATTGATAGCACTTGGGGCCCTTTTGTCTCCTAACCTTTTCCTCCACTCTGCTAGGGCCCGAGCGAAGAGGAATTGGAAATCTAGGGTGGAGCACACTCAGTTCAAGCTCTGTTGATTCCCATGTAGCATGGCTGGCCCAGAATACTGGGGGAATTTAACCTCGACAGTCTCTCTCCTTGATTCCTTCCCCTCTTCCCACATATTTTAATCATCAAGAGGGATGGGGCAAGTGAGACAGCAAGGGTTAATGTCCTGCTATTGTAGTTTTTAGTAAAGTGAATATGGGCAGCCAACCTCTAGCATACGGTCTCCAGTTCAGGCTCCAGTGCTTATCTGGCCTATAATCCCATTGCTGTCCACGGCCAAGAAACATGTACTGTTCTACCTGCATATCCAAACTTCTGGTCAAACAGGGAGTTAGGGCTGCCCTCAGGGTCTGGTGTGGGCCTAAGGCCAGAGTGCATTTTGAGGAAATGCAGACTACCATGGGCCCCCAGGAAATGACTGTTCAAAGCAGCCACTCCACTTGGGATTTTCTGAGGAAGCTCCCCGGAGCCAGACCGTAAGTGCCTTGAGGTCAGGAGTTGTCTCTACTACCTCTATTGTACTCTCCCAAGTGTTTATTGGGCAGTGCTCTGTACCCAGTAAACACTTTGAGATAAGTACCGCTGAATGATTAATGAGAGGGAGGATCTCATCTTTATCATTGTGAAGCCATCAGGTAAACTTTGGGTGGGGCTGATGCCACCCCCTCTTTTAGTTCAGCATCAAAATTCTTCTGCAAATCAGCACTTCTGAAAGACCACTGCCTCTAGGAGGCACATCCTCACATTCCCTAATCCTTCACATTCCTAATCTTCATATCTCCCCTGCTCCCATAAGCCTCTTGAATTCCTGTTTATTTCATCTGCATTGTCACCACCACCATCAAGATCATTGCTGTATCTATCTATGTATGTATCTATCAAGCCCTTAATCTGCACAGAGCTGCATATGAATTGCATAAACTCCTTATCTTACCAGGCAATCCCTGTTCTCCCCATGACTTTTCCATCACTATAGATGGCACCACCATCCTTCCTGTCTCAAAAGGCCGTATGTAACCTTGGCATTAACCTTGACACCTCTCTGCCATTCAACCCACATATTCAATCCATCACTAAATCCTGTCGGTCCCACCTTCACAACATTGATAAAATCCACCCTTTCCTTTCTAGCCAAACTGCTGGCACGGTAATACAATCACTCATCCTATTCTGCCTGGATTACTGCATCAACCTCCTTGTTGACCTCCCAGCCTCCTGTCTCTCCCTACTCTAATCCATACTTCACTCTGCTTCCTGGATCATTTTTCTTCAAAAACATTCAGGACATGTCACCCCGCTCCTCAAAAAACTCCAGTGGCTTCCCATCCACCTCTACATCAAAAAAAAACTCCTCAACATTGGCTTTAAAGCACTCCAACACCTTGGCCCCTCCTACCTCACGTCACTTCTCTCCATCTGCAAGCCAGCCTGCACACTTTGCTCCTCTAGTGCTAACCTTTTCACTGTGCCTTGATTCATTAAATCATATTTATTGAGTGCTTACTATGTACAGAGCACTGTACTAAGCACTTGATCTCACCAGTCTTACCACTGACCCCTAGCCTACATCCTGCCTCTGGCCAGAAATGCCCTCCCGCCTCATATCTGATAGATTCATTCATTCATTCATTCAACTGTATTTATTGAGCACTTACTGTGTGCAGAGCACTGTACTAGGTGCTTGGGAAGTACAGGTCGGCAACATCTAGAGGCGGTCCCTACCCAACAATGGGCTCACAGTCCAGAAGGGGGAGACAGACAACAAAACAAAACAAGTAGACAGGTGTCAAAATTGTCAGAACAAATAGAATTATAGCTATATGCACATCGTTATCAAAATAAATAGAATAGTAAATATGTACAAGTAAAATCAATAGAGTGATAAATCTGTACAAATATATACAAGTGTTGTGGGGAGGGGAAGGAGGTAGAGTTGGGAAGATGGGGAGGAGGAGAGAAAATAAGGGGCTCAGTTTGGGAAGGCCTCCTGGAGGAGGTGAGTTCTCAATAGGGCTTTGAAGGGAGGAAGAGAGCTAGCTTTGTGAATGTGTGAAGTGAGGGTATTCCAGGCCAGGGGAAGGACATGGGCCGGGGGTCGACAGCGGGACAGGTGAGAACGAGGCACAGTGAGGAGGTTAGCAGCAGAGGAGCAGAGGGTGTGGGCTGGGCTGTAGAAGGAGAGAAGGGAGGTGAGGTAGGAGTGGGCGAGGTGATGAAGAGCCTTGAAGCCGAGAATGAGGAGTTTTTGCTTGATTCGTAGGTTGAGAGGCAACCACTGGAGATTTTTGAGGAGGGGACTGGCATGCCCAGAGGGTTTCTGTACAAAGATAATCCAGGCTATTACTCTCTGGGCAATCTGGGCAATATAATCCAGGTGATTACTCTCTGGGCAATCAGGGCAATTACATTACAGATAATTACTCTCCCCCACTTTGAGGCCTTATTGAAATCACATCTCCTCCAAGAGGCCTTCCCAGACTAAGCCCCACTTTTCCTTATCTCCCACTACTTTCTGTGTTGCCTTGCCTTGCTCCCTTTGCTTTTCCCCTGTAAGAGACCCACAGTACATATGTAGATATCTGTAATTTCATTTATTTGTATTGCCGTCCGTCTCCCCTGCTGACTGTAAGTTCGTTGTGGGCAGGGAATGTGACTGTTTATTGTTGAATTGTACTCTCCCAAGTGCTTAGTACAGTGCTCTGCACACAGTAAGTGCTCAATACATGCGATTGAATGAACGAGAGAATGAATGACATGAGGGTACTCCTCAGGGACTTCAGCTTCCTATGCAAGACCCTGATCCCAGGAATAGCCCCAGTCTCTTGAATTGGAATCATTCGAATTTCAGCTCTGCAGGGATTCTGAACCTGTGAGAAAGGCGCTGCCCCCAATCACATCTGGGGCTCAGCACTCATTCATTCATTCAATCATATTTATTGAGCACTTACTGTGTGCAGAGCACTGTACTAAGCTCTTGGGAAGTACAAGTTGGCAACATACGGTCCCTAACCAACAATGGGCTCACAGCAATAGTTGGCCCCTGTGGGCAGCAGCGCGACCAAGGGAAAGCACCTGAGACTGGGAGCCAGAGGACCCGGGTTCTAATCCTGACTTTGCCACTGGCCTGCTGAATGACTTTGGGCCGTTCACTTTGCTTCTCTGTGTCTCAGTTTCCTCATCTGTATAATGGGGGTCTGACACCTGTTCTTCCTCCTTACCCCATGGGGCAAGGATTGTGTCCAATCTGATTATCTTGTATCGACCTGAACACTTACTACAGTGCTGAGTAAGTGCTTAACAAAGACCACAGTTAAGCAAGGCATAATGGATAGAGCACTGACCTGGGAACCAGAAGGTCATGGATTTGAATCCCAGCTCTGCCACTTGTCTTCCATGTGACCTTGGGCAAGTCACTTCACTTCTCTGTACCTCATTAACCTCTTCTGTAAAATGAGGATGGAGACTGTGAGCCCCATGTGGGACAGAGACTGTGTCCAACCAGATTTGCTTGTATTCACTCCAGGGCTTAGTACAGTGCCTGGCACTTAGTAAGTCTCTATATGTATATAGCACATGTATAGTTCTATATAGTTCTGTATATGTATACAGAACTATATAAATATATATGTATATATAGAACATATAGCTCTATATTTAGTTCTATATATATAGTCTCTGTTTGTTGCCAACTTGTACTTCCCAAGCACTTAGTACAGTGCTCTGCACACAGTATGTGCTCAATAAATACGATAGATTGATTGATTGAATGAATGAATGAATAACAAATAAAATTATCATTATTATTATTATTTTTACTACCAGTGGCAGGCACTCTAGCATGACTTCCTGACTGATAATCCTCCTAGATTCATATCCGCTTGTCCTGTATTTCTGAGGGCCATTGGCGGCCACCTTAAAAAAGCCTGAATCCGTTGATTCTGGCCCCCCATAGTACTTGCATATGTAACCGAAAGATAGATCATTGCTTCCCCTTTGAGTAATTTATATTAATGTCTGTCTCCCCAACTCAACTGTAAGATCCTTGAAGGCAGGGATATCATGTGTCTCAACTCTAATAGTATTACTCTCCCAGGTGTTTAGTGCAGTGCTCCTCACATTAGTAAGCACTCAATAGATACAACTGAATATGAATGAATGAGTGGTTGGATCATTGTTCTATTCCTGATGAGGCGCATGGTTCATTCATTCATTCAACTGTATTTCCTGAGCTCTTACTGTGTGCAAAGCACTGTATTGAGCACTTGATGGTTCATAAATAGGTGGAAGAGTAATGATGGTTTTTGTTAAGTGCTTACTATGTGCCAAGCATTGTTCTAATAGTGGGGTAGATACAAGGTTATCAGGTTGTCCCATGTGAGGCTCACAGTCTTATTTCCCATTTTACAGATAAGGTAACTGAGGCACAGAGAAGTTAAGTGACTTGCCCAAAGTCTCACCGCTGACAAGTGGAGGAGCCAGGATTAGAACCTATGACCTCTGGCAAGTTGTGTCACTTGCCTGTTGTGTGAGTTTGAGCTAGTTACTTCATTTCTGTGTGCCTCAGTTCCCTCATCTGTAAAATGTTCTCCCTCCTACTTAGACTGTGAGCTCATGTGGGACAGAGACTGTGTCCAGCCTGATTATTTTGTATCTATCATAAGGTTTTTTTTAATGGCATTTATTAAGCACTTACTACATGCAAAGCACTTACCATGTGCCAAGCATTGTTCTAATAGTGGGGTGGATACAAGGTGATCAGGTTGTCCCATGTGGGGCTCACAGTCTTGGTTTTTGTTAAGCACTTACCATGTGCCAAGCATTATTCTAATAGTGGGGTGGATACAAGGTGATCAGGTTGTCCCACGTGGGGCTCACAGTCTTAATCCCCACTTTGCAGGTGAGGTAACTGAGGCACAGAGAAGTTAAGTGACTTGCCCAAAGTCACACAACTGAAAAGTGGCAGAGCTGGGATTAGAACCCATGACCTCTGACTCCCAAGCCCAGGCTCTTTCCACTGAGCCACACTGCTTCAGTACAGTGCTCACCATGTGCAGGGAATGTGTCTGTTTATTGTTATATTGTACTCTCCCAAGTGCTTAGTACAGTGTTCTGCACACAGCAATCGCTCAGTAAATATAATCAAATGAATAATAATTATTATTATGCCATTTATTGAGCACTTACTACATGCCAGGCCTGTACTAAGCACTGGGGTGGATACAAGCAAATCAGGTTGGACACAGTCTTAACCCCCATTTTACAGATGAGGTAACTGAGGTACAGAGAAGACTTGCCCAAGGCCACACAGCAAGCAAGTGGTAGAATGGGATTAGAACCTATGATCCTCTGATCCCTGGGCCTATGCTCTATCTACTAAGGCATGCTGCTTGTATTGTACTCCCAAGCACTTAATACAGTGCTCTGCACCCAGTAAATAAATATTATCAATTGAGAGATTGATTGATAAAAACACTTTGTCTAATGGTCCTCTGACCTGAGAAAATCCCATAAAAGTTGTAAAATCAGAAGAAAGAAGGCATTCATTCTTTCATTCAATCATCTTTATTGAGCACTTACTGGGTGCAAAGCAGCATTGTACTCAGCACTTGGGAGCCTGCAGTACAACAACGAACAGGCATGTTCCCTCCCTACAATGAGCTCATTGTCTAGAGAGGGAGACAGACATTAATATACATACATAAATTACAGATCTATACATATGTGCTCTGATATATACATATGTGCCATGATATGGTTACCAGCATAGCACTAAATAGATACTACAACCAACCAGCCCGGTGTGTGGTCCCAGGAAAAGACGGGCCAGAGCATCTTGTAAACACTTCGGGAATTATACTTTCCTTCACTGCTGATCCTACCCCTCTCCCGTTTCTGGCCAGGGCTCCGCTAGCTAAAGGTTGCCCCTAGTCTTCCCAAAAACCTGTGTCCACACTGCCGCTGGAGGACTTAGCATTCCTCCCACCTCCGACCCCTCTCCCCTCCAGGCAGACTGCCCCACAAAGGGATATCTCTGAGAGGTCTACTTGGAACAAAATGGGGTTATGACGGCTGCTTCTATAGTGCGTCGGATGAGCATTTAATCACTCTGAATGTTTTTTCCTCATCCGCTCCAGGGCTCTGTAACTGTAGAGTTCTGCTAATGCACACGTCTGCCGGGAAGCCTCCCAAGGTGGGGCACAGAAGATGCTAAGTAGCAGGGGGATGATGGGTAGAAAGCCATTAACACTCCAGCGGCAAGGTCAGATTTGATGCTTCCTTTTGTTTGCAGTCCCCAAATTAAGATGCTAACTTGCTGCTTCGGCACTCTCCCAGTTCCCTCCACCTAAGCGGTGGTCACCTCGGGCTGGTCACATCTCTTTTTTCTATTAGCCCCCCATTAGCAGGCTGATGGAAAAGGAGCCACAGTGGTTCACATGTAAAGATCTTACTCACATAAAGATCTTCCAGGAAGAACAGAATTTCTACATACATTCCCCTGTGCTTGGAAAGGAACCACAGTGGTTCACATGTAAAGATCTTACTCACATAAAGATTTTCCAGGAAGAACAGATTTCTACATAGGTTCCCCTTTACTTGAGCCAATCAGGACTCCTCAGGAAGAACTCCAGTGAAGTGCAGGGAGAGGATGGACAAGCACATGTGTACACACATATGCACAAATACACACCCACACACAGACACACATGTGCACCCGCACCCCCCAAAACCCTTTGCACTGGGTAAAAGATTTTCATTGCAAACATGTTTCACAAAAAAGGTGTTATCTTTCTTCTTTTTTTCTGAAGCCAGTATTACCAACCATTTTACTTGTACTTTACTATTATTATCTGGGTGATGGCCATGACATGTTGATCATATATGGCAGTGAGAAAATTGATTTCCCTCAGCAGAAATGCTTCCAATTTTCCCAGGGCCATAATTTTATGTCCACAACAAAATAAAAGGGTCATTTTCCTTAAGATGAGGGGAATTGAAATCTTTGATAAAAGCTACGGTAAATGTTGTACTTTTGATTGTGGAAACTGTGGTTTGTGCAAACATCTGTCCTGGAGGATGGGGAGGGGGAGAGAAGGGAAGAAAGAGAATCATTTTGAAGAGAGCTGAATTCGCTTTAAGAAAGCACAGTCCATCCCTGCCTTCACCCTAAGTAGCCATATTACCATTAAAGAAAAGCACCAGGGAGCCCGCTTTGCACTCATTTGCCTCAGGCAAGGTCAGTGGCATCCATTGGTCCAATCAATCAATCAATCAATCAATTGTATTTATTGAGCGCTTACTGTGTGCAGAGCACTGTAGTAAGCACTTGGCAAGTACAAGTTGGCATCATATAGAGACAGTCCCTACCCAACAGTGGGCTCACAGTCCGAAAGGGGGAGACAGAGAACAAAACCAAACATACTAACAAAATAAAATAAATAGAATAGATATGTACAAGTAAAATAAATAGAGTAAGAAATATGTACAAACATATATACATATATACAGGTGCTGTGGGGAAGGGAAGGAGGTAAGATGGGGGGATGGAGAGGGGGACAAGGGGGAGAGGAAGGAAGGGGCTCAGTCTGGGAAGGCCTCCTGGAGGAGGTGAGCTCTCAGTAGGGCCTTGAAGGGAGGAAGAGAGCTAGCTTGGCGGATGGGCAGAGGGGGGGCATTCGAGGCCTGGGGGATGACATGGGCCGGGGGTCGATGGCGGAACAGGCGAGAACGAGGTACGGTGAGGTGATTAGTGGCAGAGGAGTGGAGGGTGCGGGGTGGGCTGTAGAAGGAGATAAGGGAGGTGAGGTAGGAGGGGGCGAGGTGATGGAGAGCCTTGAAGCCCAGGGTGAGGAGTTTCTGCCTGATGCTCAGATTGATTGGTAGCCACTGGAGATTTTTGAGGAGGGGAGTAACATGCCCAGTGCGTTTCTGGACAAAGACAATCTGGGCAGCAGCATGAATTATGGATTGAAGTGGGGAGAGACACAAGGATGGGAGTTCAGAGAGAAGGCTGATGCAGTAGTCCAGAATGCAGTAGTCCAGACGGGATAGGATGAGAGCTTGAACGAGAAGGGTAGTGGTTTGGATGGAGAAGAAAGGGCGGATCTTGGCAATGTTGCGGAGCTGAGACTGGGAGGTTTTGGTGACGGCTTGGATGTGAGGGGTGAATGAGAGAGCGGAGTCGAGGATGACACCAAGGTTGCAGGCTTGTGAGACAGAAAGGATGGTAGTGCCATCAACAGAGATGGGAAAGTCAGGGAGAGGGCAGGGTTTGGGAGGGAAGACAAGGAGTTCAGTTTTGGACATGTTGAATTTTAGGTGGCGGGCAGACATCCAGATGGAGATGTCCTGAAGGCAGGAGGAGATGCAAGCCTGGAGAGAGGGGGAGAGAGCAGGGGCAGAGATGTAGATCTGGGTGTCATCAGCAAAGAGATGATAGTTGAAGCCATGGGAGCGAATGAGGTCACCAAGGGAGTGAGTGTAGATCGAGAACAGAAGGGGACCAAGCACTGAATCTTGGGGTACCCCCACAGTAAGGGGATGGGAGGGGGAGGAGGAGCCTGCAAAATAGCCTGAGAATGAATGACCGGAGAGATAAGAGGAAAACCAGGAGAGGACAGAGTCTGTGAAGCCAAGGTCGGATAGCGTGTTGAGGAGAAGGGGGTGGTCCACAGTGTCGAAGGCAGCTGAGAGGTCGAGGAGGATTAGGATAGAATATGAGCCGTTGGATTTGGCAAGCAGGAGGTCATTGGTGACCTTTGAGAGAGCAGTTTCCGTGGAATGTATGGGACGGGAGCCAGACTGGAGGGGGTTGAGGAGAGAATGGGTGTTGAGGAATTCGAGGCAGCGCGTGTAGACAACCCGTTCAAGGAGTTTGGAAAGGAATGGTAGGAGGGAGATGGGGAGGTAACTAGAAGGTGAGGTGTGGTCAAGAGAGGGGTTTTTTTAGGATGGGAGAGACATGGGCATGTTTGAAGGCAGAGGGGATGGAACCAGTGGAGAGTGAGTGGTTGAAGATGGAAGTTAAGGAGCGGAGAAGGGATGGAGCGAAAGCCTTCTGGTCTGTAACTTCTCCATTTTAGAGTCACCACTGCCTCCCCTTATTGGCCCAAGATACTAGCTCACCACCAAGGCCCCCCAGCAAGTCCCAGGCCATTTCTGCCCCAGGAGGCTGGGGGGATGGTGCTCAGCACACAGTATGTGTCCCAACAGTACCATTGATGGACTGAGGGATCGATTGATAGGAGGCAAGAACTGGCACCTGACAAAGGCGTTGTCCCTACCAGACATGTGCGATGGTCAGAGAGTCCACCCTGATGGAGGGTGGCCATCCATTCAGGTTTCAGCTGGCCTGTTCTTTGTCCAGAATGGATCAAGAACTGGGAGCCATTATTTTCAGTTCCTGGCCTCCCTCCACCTCTGCTTCTGTCCCTGAATTCACCACTCAGAAGGCTTTAGAGTCTTTTAATAGCATAAGGGATGAATTCAGGGGGAAGTGTTCCTTGCTTTTCCAAGGAGTAGCAATGAGTTGGAGTAAGATGGCTGCCTCCTTAGCAGGGGAACTGAGGAGCGTAAATCAGTTTGTTAGACACCAGCTTGGTAAATACTTCCCTAGGGTTGAATTGTGACATATTCTCTGGAGCCAAGCAACCCATTCATGATTTTCCACACATGACTTTCCCAGCTCCAATTCATAACACATCCCATTCCCTATGCCTTCCCTCCTCCTCTCCTCCAGAACACCCCATGTGAAAACTCTATTACAAACCCAATTCATGTGCATTTACCAGAATAGCCCCACCTGGCTCCAGAAATTGGCCACTCCAGTAACTCCTAAGCAGGGGAATAAATAGATCTCTTTAAATAAGCTACTCCTATGTTTCTATCCTTAGGAATTTTTATATCCCTTTGAAGGTTTACAGGGCCTTCCATTTGCATTTCATGCTTATTTAAAAATATCTATATCTGTATTTCCCCTGATTCCACCATTAGATTATAAATTCTTTGTGGCCAAAGACTGTGTCTCCTTCCCTCAGTCTCTCACCAGACTGCTCTGCCCACAGGTGCTTTGCAGTTCGTATTGCAGCTCTCAAACAGCAGTCCCAGCCTCCCTCACCCAGACAATAACCCAGGGGTAGGATAAAAAGGTATTAATGAGGAGGAGGTGGGGAGTGGGTAAGAGGGGAGAGAGGAAGGGGGTGGGGGAAGTTAGTCAGTCAATTGTATTTATTGATGGCTTATTGTATATAGAGCACTGAACTAAGCACCTGGGAAAGTACAATGTAACAATAAACAGACACATTCCCTACCCACAATGAGCTTACAGTCTAGACAGGGAAACAGACATTAATATAAATGGGAAGACAGGAAGAGGTTGGGAATGGGGAGAAGAAGGGAATGGGAAAGGAGGAGAAAGGGTGGAAAGAAATAGAAGTAAAGGGAGAAAAAGGGGACAGAAAGGTGGGGAGGGAAAAAGAGAATGGAGAGGAACGGATGGAAGGAGAGAGTGGAAAGGATCTTCATGTTGTCCCCTCGATCATTTAACCTCTCTCTCCTCTTTTGCCCTCCTCCCCTTTTTCCTCCCCCCCCCCCCCCCCCCAGGCCTTGCTGCTGGAAAGGTGCACTGCCCTTGATACATCATTTTAAACAACAGTGTGAGGAGTAGGGAGCCAGACCCCCAAGAAGCAAAACCTGTGAGCTAGATTATAGTAACAGATGAGTGAAGATAAATAAGAGCAGAAGAGCTGAATGAGTGCTTTAAAGCCCATAGTAAGGAGGCTCTATCAGATGCAGAGATGGATGGACAACCACTGGAGGTTTTTGAAAAACAGGAAAACATGAGTTTTACTTTCTAGAAAAATGGTCTAGGCCACTGAGTGAAGTAAGAACTGGAGTAGGGAGAGACAGAAGGCAGGAAGTTCAATGAGGAGACTGATTCATTAAACTCTTTTGGGGCATGGAATGTGTCCCCCAACTCTGTTGTACTCTCCCAAGTGCTTTGTACAGTGCTCTGCACTCAGTACGGGCTCAATAAAAACCATTGTTTAACTGACTGATATAATCATTGATTGAACCAACTTGGTAGCAGTTTAAATGGAGAGGAAGGGGCAGATAACAGAGATGTTGTGAAGAATTTTTTGACTATGCCGGCTAACTGAATATGTGGATTGAATGAGAGAGATGAGTTGAGGCTAATGCTAAAGTTAAGCCTTGTGAGATGGTGGGGCTAGAGGTGTTGTTTACAGTATTAGCAAAGTCAGGGGAAAGGTCAGCCTCCTGGAACAGCCTCCCAGCTTTATCAGACCCAGGACCCCTCCCTCCCACCTCAAAAACAGCCACTGCCTCAAGGCCACCCCCTCTAGGAAGCCCTCCCTGATTAAAACCACCCATTATCCAAATCTTCCAATTAATCCAGAATACACTACTCCTCCTCAAGTCATTTTTGTCATTTTGGCTTCTAATTGAACGTATTTGAGTTGACTGAATGTGTTTCTGTCTTGCCTCCCCTATTAATCAATCATTCAGTGGTATTTTGTGAGCACTTACTGCTCTCACTGTACTAACCACTTGGGTGAGTACAATAGAATAGGGTTGGTAGACATGAAGATAATGATAATAATAATAAGACTAATAATAATCCTCATCCTCGAAGATTTCACAGTCTAGAGGGGAAAATAGACACTAAAATAAATTGCATTAGGGGAACCAAGAGAGGAAGATTAGTGCAGATGGTATTTGTTCATTCATTCATTCATTCAATTGTATTTATTGAGTGCTTACTGTGTGCAGAGCACTGCACTAAGCACTTGGGAAGTACAAGTTGGCAACATATAGAGATGGCCCCCTACCCAACAACGGGCTCACTGTCTAGAAGGGGGAGACAGACAACAAAACAAAACATGTAGACAGGTGTCAAAGTCATCAGAACAAATAGAATTAAAGCTAAATGCACATCATTAGCAAAATAAATGCAATAGTAAATATGTACAAGTAAAATAAATGAGTAATAAATCTGTACAAACATATATACAAATGCTTTGGGGAGGCGAAGGAGGTAGGGCGGTGGGATGGGGAGGAGGAGAGGAAAAAGGGGCTTACTATTTGTTAAGGGCTTACAATGTGCCAAGCACTGTTCTAAGCCCTGGGGTAGTTTCAAGGTTATCAGGTTGTCACATGTAGGACTCACAATCTTAATCCCCATTTTACAGGTGAGGTAACTGAGGCACAAAGAAGTTAAGTGACTTGCCCGAAGTCACACAGCTGGTAAGTGGAGGAGCTGGGATTAGAACCCACGACCTCTGCCTCCAAAGCCTGTATTCTTTCCACTAAATTATGCTATGTGCATACGGGCTGTGGAGATGGG
The DNA here is from genome assembly GCF_015852505.1 of Tachyglossus aculeatus. Taxonomy (NCBI): domain Eukaryota; kingdom Metazoa; phylum Chordata; class Mammalia; order Monotremata; family Tachyglossidae; genus Tachyglossus; species Tachyglossus aculeatus. Next base: position 32,910,007 of record NC_052073.1, on the reverse strand, counting down.
GAGTGAGTGAATATTTAGTGCTTAAGTGGTACAGATCCGAGTACATCGGTGACACAGAAGGGAGGGGAAATGGGGATGTGAGGGGTTAGTCAGGAAAGGGTTCTTGAAGGAGGTACGTCTTTAGGAGGTGATGGTGGTCTGTCAGATATGAATGGGGAGGGAATTCCTGCACAGAAGGAGGATGAGTGCAAGGGATTGGCAGTGAAACAGACAAGACTGACAAACAGAGTGAAGGTTGCTGGTAGAGGAGCAAAGTATAGTAGGAGGTCACTGAGGTAAGGCAGGAGTGGGAGAGCAGATTGAGTGCCTAAATGTTATTAACAATAATAATAATGACATTTATTAAGTGCTTACTATGTGCAAAGCACTATTCTAAGCATTGGGGAGGTTACAAGGTAATCAGGTTGTCCCACGGGGGGCTCGCAGTCTTCATCCCCATTTTACAGATGAGGTAACTGAGGCCCAGAGAAGTTAAGTGACTTGCCCAAAGTCACACAGCTGGCAATTGGCGGGGCTGGGATTTGAACCCATGACCTCTGGCTCCAAAGCCCGTGCTCTTTTCACTGAGCCATGCTGCTTCTCAGATTGCAAGCTCCCGAAGGCAGGGACCCAAGTACATTAATCAGCCTGTAACCTAATTATCTATATCCTATGCCTGCTTAATCAATACCAGGGGCCTTAAGGGTTGCACTAAAATTGCATTTTTAATTTTGGGGCCAAGTCAGTTTGTTTATTCATGGGCTTTGTTTATCTTGGGCTCTTTCCCAGGAGGTTGCATCGGAAACAGTTCGATCCAGTGGAAAGAGCACAGTCCTGGAATCCAGAGCACTGGCCCATTGGTGCCCTAAGCCAAGTCACTTTGCTTCTCCAGGCCTCAGTTTCCTCAGTTGCAAAGTGAGAATTTCAATGCTTGCCTCTTCCTCACAGGGATGGTGTGGGGACAAAATGAGGTTTATGCAATAGTGAGAACGGTGCTATAGAGAAATAACAAAAATAATGAGAGGCATCCATTGTCTATTGCTGTACTTCTCAGAGGTCGGGAGAGGCAGGCAAAACAGCATTGACTGAATTTCCCATTAACTGTCAGCTAATTTGATTTGCCCTGAGATGCCTATTTCTTTTTTCAAATTCAGTGGTGCGCTCACATTTTGGATTATAAATTTTCTCTTCCTGACTTGCAAAAAACCCAAATTAAAATTTGAGTTATTAAACTGGTTATTTTGACACTGCTCATTTGACAGGCTGGAGATTAGTAACGTGACAAATTCTCAACCAAAAGGAGATTCTGTTCCCCTCTAGGCTTAGAAGTTTTAAAAATAATCAGATCCTTAAACTCTAATGAGTTTAAGAATTTTCCCCCATATGATTGCTACCTGCCTCAAAGTGTTTTTCCTTTAGGTGAGACTGAAAAATTCCTCTATCATCATCATCATCATCATCAATCGTATTTATTGAGCGCTTACTATGTGCAGAGCACTGTACTAAGCGCTTGGGAAGTACAAATTGGCAACATATAGAAACAGTCCCTACCCAACAGTGGGCTCACAGTCTAAAAGGGGGAGACAGAGAACAAAACCAAACATACTAACAAAATAAAATAAATAGGATAGATATGTACAAGTAAAATAAATAAATAAATAAATAAACAGAGTAATAAATATGTACAAACATATATACATATATACAGGTGCTGTGGGGAAGGGATAGATTAGATTATGTGAGGATTAGAATAATATCACAATTATTGCCTAAAGTGGAATATACTAGAAACATATGGGGGAATATGTTCCCCTGAAAGCGATTTTATTTGCTTATTTCCTGCACGGAGGGACCAGTCAAGGAGTGTGAATGGTTCGGTGCAAACCGTCATCACCCCTGCCACATCTCGAGCTCAGAGATCTCTGTGCCTCGGTTACCTCATCTGTAAAATGGGGGATTAAGAGTGGGAGCCCCATGGGGGACAGGGACTGGGTCCAGTTTAATCAACTTGTATCTATGGGAGAGCTTAGAACAGTGTTTGGCACATAGAAAGCGCTTATCAGGCACTATTATTATTATTGTCACAAGACAACAGTATAGCAGGCTAAACTGTAAACTGTAAACTCCCTGATGGCAGGTATCTGGTCTACCAACTATATTATACTCACCCAAAAGCATTTAGTACAGTGCTCTCAAAAAGTTAAGTGCTCAATAAATACCACTGATTGACTGATCAGTTGATTTAACATTCACAATCACAAAAAGGCCCTTCCAGACTCACCTTCACCCTTCTGAGTATAACTTCTCCCCCATTTGCTCTCCTCTGCCATCTAATCCAACACAGCATCCCTTCCTTTGTTTCAGCATGGGTGTGTGTGTACATGTGTGTGTACATGTGTGTGTGTGTGTGTGTGTGTGTGTGATAGAGAGAGCATGAATCCTGTTAAGTGAATGGGCAGAACATTTGGAAGTTCTTCCTCAGAAGGGTGGGCCTGAGCAATGCTGCATTTCCTCTCCACGTGGATCAGTGCCCATTAATACTCACTGTGATAATAGCTGGGATAAATTCAGGATAATCAGGTCAAACACAAGACGTGGACATGGGGCCCACTTCAGACATTTGGCCAACCTGAGGAATGAAAAAAATTACCTTCCCTTCACTGAGTTGGCAACTGCCTCCCTAGGTTGTGGATTACAGATTCCCAAATGTCTATGAGACTGTGGCAGTGTAACAAGCCTTCCATAGAATGCTGGAATATCAAACAGTAGTCTGCCCCTATCCATACGGATCTAGAATGTTTCTCCCAGGAGTCCCTTTCATTCACTCATTCATTTTATTGTATTTACTGAGTACTTACTGTGTGCAAAAAGCAAAAAACAGACACATTCCCTGCCCACTAAGAGCTCACAGTACAGAAGGGGAGACTGACATTAATATAAATAAATAAATTACAGATATATATATTTGTGCTGTGGGGATGAGAAGAAGGATGAATGAAGAGAGCTAGTCAGGGTGACAGAGGAGGTAGTGGAAGAAGAGGGGTGGGAGTCTAGTCAGCCTCTTGGAGGAGATGTGCCTTCAATAAGACTTTGAATGGGAGAGAGTAACTGTCTATCAGATTTGAGGAGGGAGAGTGTTCCAGGCCAGAGGCAGGATGTGGACCCAAGGTCTGTAGTGAGATAGGTGAGATTGAGGTACAATGAGAAGGTTAGCATTAGAGGAATTAAGTGTACACGCTGGGTAGTGAGTAGTGAGGTGAGGTAGGAGGGGGCAAGGTGATGGAGTGCTTTAAAGCCAATGGTGAGGAGTTTTTGTTTGATGCAGAAGTGGATGTGTGACCAGTGGAGTTTTTTGAGGAAGGGGGTTGACTTGTCGTGAACATTTTTCTAGAAAAAAGATCTGGGCAGCAGAGTGGAGTATGGACTGGAGTGGAGAGAGACAGGAGGCAGGGAGGTCAGCAAGGAGGTTGATTCAATAATCAAAGCATGATAGGATAAGTGCTTGCATTAATGTAGTAGCAGTTTGGATGGATAAGAGGTGAATTTTAGCGATACTGTGAAGGTAGAACTGACATGCTTTAGTGATGGCTTGACCATGGGGGTTGAATGACCCCTGCCCCCTGCCCTTCACTCTGGAGTTGTCATTCCCCTGCTAGGACACTGAGGGCCCAGAGCCAGGCAGAGGGGATCATGGCTGCCCTCACCCCATCTCTTTTATTATTTTTTAAATTTTTTGGTATTTCTTAAGTGTGTGTGTTAAGCACTGCTCTAAATATAGGGGTAGATACAAATTAACTTGTAGACTGTGAGCCCACCTTCTAGACTGTGAGCCCACTGTTGGGTGGTGACCGTCTCTATATGTTGCCAACTTGTACTTCCCAAGCGCTTAGTACAGTGCTCTGCACACAGTAAGCGCTCAATAAATACAATTGAATGAATGAATGAATGAATGAATGTATTAATCAGGTCAGACACAGTCCCTGTCCCACATGGAGCTCAAAGTCTAAGTAGGAGGGACAACAAATGATGAATTCCCATTTTACAGCTGAGAGAACGGCGGCATAGAGAAGTTAAGTGATTTGCCCAAAGTCACACAGAAGGCAAGTCGGGGAGCTGGGATTTGAAGCCAGGTACTCCGACTCCTAGGCCTGTGCTTTTCCTATTAGGCCAAACTGCTTCTCCACCATCCTCCTTGTTGGTTTGCCCTGAGGCGTTTGCCTCCTCTGCTTACCACCTGACACTGGCCCTTCCTGTATGCTTCCCTTTCAGGGCTGTAGCAGGAGATGGGCAAGCCATCAACCCAAATCACATTCCTGGCATCCACTCAGATTCCCACGTGAGCCCACAGAAGGGTTTTTAGGGGAGAAAAATCTCAGGACAGTGTACAGAATCTGAGGCAGGAGGTCGTGACCTTGACTATTGATCCAGCCTCTCTAATTTCCACAGCTTGCCGAGACTTATTCGTCCAACCTGCTGGTGTACATTAGAGCAGAAATCCATAACACGGCCATGTTCATCCAAGCACAGGAAGAAACTAAATTAAATGTTAAAAAACAATCCTGAGGCTGGAGTTGGAGACAATTCATCATGATCTCTGATGCCAGGCAGGTGGGATGACCGAGGATCCTGGAAGCCAGGGAGGCCAGCGGATAAGGGAGGGCCTCCTCGCCGCATGTGACAAGGTCAGCACACTGAGTCTGGAAAGCCCTAGCCCCAGGGGCCACTGAAATTCAACGTCTTGCCCTGACTCTTTTCCCTCCTTGCAGTGGGGTCCCTCCCCCTGGAACATTGCCACCCCAAAGTCTCATTGGATTGACCTAGTGGGTAGAGAACGGGCATGGGAGTCAGAAGGACAAGGGTTCTAATCCTGACTCCACCACCTGTCTGCTCTATGACCTTGGGCAAGTCACTTCACTTCTTTGAGCCCGTTACCTCTTCTGTAAAATGGGGATTGAGACTGTGAGACCCATGAGGGACACCAAGTCCAACTCTATTTGCTTGTATTCACCCCAGTGCTTAGTACAGGGCCTGGCACATAGTAAGTGCTTAACAAATACATTATTATTATTGTTATTTTAATTAGTCAATCAATATTGAATTTGAATACCTACTATGTGCAGCACACTGAACTAAGCATTTAGTGAGCACAGTACAATAGAGTTATTAGACATGATCCCTACCCTCAAGGAGCTTGCAATCTAAAGAGGGAGCTGGACATTTAAATACTTTGCAGATGGGGAGATTGCAAAGGATATGCATATAAGTGCTCTTGGGCTGAGAACAGGGTGAATACTAAGTACAGAGGTGGCGCAAATGGGAGGGTGAGTAGGGGAAATTAAGGCTAAGTCAGGGAAGGCCTCTTGGAGGAGCTGGGATTTTAGAAGGGTTTTGAAGGAGGTGGTGGTCTGTCAGAGATGAAGGGGGAGGAAGTTGAGATAGCATGGATCTGGGAATCAGTATGACCTGGTTTCTCATCCTGGCTGTGTCAGTGACTTGCTGTGTGACCTTGGGTAAGACACTTAACTTCTCTGTGCCTCAGTTTCCTCAACTACAAAATGGGAAATCTGTTCTCCCCACTACTTAAACTGTGAGCCCTATGTGGGACAGGGACCGTGTTCAATCTAATTAACTTGTACCTAGCCCAGCACATAAAGCAGTGTTTGACACATAATAAGCATTTAACAAATATCAAATACCATACCAGGGCCAGAGGGAGGATGAGGGCAAGCGGCCAGCAGTAAAATAGATGAAATCAACATAGAGAGAGTAGGTTGCAGTTAGAAGAGTGAAATATGCAAATTGAGATGAAATAGGAGGTCAGCTAGATAAAATGTGAGGGAGAGGTGATTGAGTGCCTTAAAGCTGATAGTAAGGAACTTCTGTTTGATGCGTTGGTAGATGGGCAAACATTAGCAGTTCTTGAGGGGTGGGGAGATGTAGATGGAGCCTTTTATTTTAGAAAAATGATCCAGGCAGCAGAATGAAGTATGGAATGGATGGGGGAGAGACAGGAGGCAGGGAGGTCAGAGAGCTATCAACGTGGGAAATTATGAGTGTTTGGATCAGCATAGTAGCAGTTTGGATGGTAAGGAATGGGTGGATTCTAGAGATGCTGAGAAAGTAGAAAAAGCAGGATGATGTAGAGAGGGAGAGTGTTCCAATCTTGGGGAACAGTTTGAGGGAGGGGATGGAGATGGAAGAGTCTGGACTTTTCTCCTTGGTGAACTGCATTTAGTTTTCCATCACCCTGGGGTTCTGAAGAAGCTCAGTGAAACTCATTAATCAATCAATCAATCAATGAATCAATCAATCCCAGGTACTGTTTAAGGTCTCACTGGGCACAAACCACTGCATTAAATGTTTGGGAGAGTCCAGTAGAGGTTAAACACAGACCCTGCTGGCAAGTCACAATTCATCAACCAATGGTATTTACTGAGCACTTAGTGTGAGCAGAGCTCTGTACTAAGCATTGGGGAGAGTACACTAAAATTGAGATAGTGGACCTGAACCCTTCCCACAAGGAGTTTACACTCTAGAGGGGGAAGACTGGCAGGCATGCAGTATTTACCAATAGTGGGAACAGAAGAAATCAATTGTATTTATTGAATATTTGCTGTGTGCAGAGCACTGTACTAAGCACTTAGCTCTATACTAAGAACAGAAATATAGTGCGGCAATAGTTTGAATATGCCAGGATGGACTCACTGAAGAAATAACGAAATGAACAACTGAATATGCACTCAGTTCTGCCAGAATGCATGTTTCAAAACAAATTTAGGCTGGAATGTTCTTCCACTCACCTGCATCTCTCTGGACCAGTGTGGTACAATGTTAGCATAAATGGCTAGGTGCCTTTTATGGCACTCTTCCTTAACTTGGAGTCTTGCAAGAAAGCAAACAGCATTTATTAACGGTTCACTATTTGCTATTAGCAAATTATAAGGACTGAATTGAATAAAAGTTAGATATCCTAGATTTGGTACCTGTCCCTTGGAACTCACGATCTTGGTGGAGGAGGAGAAACATATAGGAAAGATAAATACACTGCAGGCAATGGGAGAATTTCAAAATACAGGAAATGAAAGGTGAAGGACAAAATACTAGGAGAGAGTGATATCGATGTTCCTCTGCCTTTTTTTCCAAACTGCAAGCAGTTTCCCAGTGGTCTAACAGTCAGGTGCTTCTGGCTCCTGGGTATGTGTGTATGTGTATGACTGTGTGTGAGTGTGTTGTGGTAAGGGGAGTGTCCTGAACTCCCTTCATGGAGGGTGAGCACGTAACTGCTAACAAGGCTTGTTGGGCAGACATGGGTTGTTGTGTACGAATCAGAGTAGGCTCCTTGGAGGAGGTGAAATTTAAGGAGGGCAATGAAGGTAGGGTGAGCTTTGGGCCTGGTGGGCTTGAAATAGGAGGGAGTTAATATTAATAATAACTGTAGTATTAAGCACTTACTTTGTGCCAGGCACTGTACTAAACCCTGGAGTGGAACAGCAAGAGTGAGGGGATATATGTGGAGGAGTGAAGAGCAAAGCATGGTTAGGAGGTTAGCAAAGGGTGTGAGCTCTGGTGTAAATAAGTGAGGGAAGCTGATGTGACAAGTGGAGCAGCACGGCTAATCCATCAATAAATCAATCGTATTTATTGAGTGCTTACTGTGTGCACAGCACCGTACTAAGCCCTTGGGCAAGAACAGTATAACAGTATAATAGAGTTGCTATAACTGCCCACATCGAGCTTACAGTTGAGTGGAGGAGACAGACTCTCCTCCTGATAAATAAATTATCATATGTACATAAATGCTGTGGGGCTGGGGTGGAGGAGTTGAATAAAGGGAGCAAATCAGGGCAATGCAAAAGTGAGTGGGAGAAGAGGAAAAAAATGACAGTCAGGGAAGGCCTCTTGGAGGAACTGTGCTTTCAATAAGGATTTGAAGCGGGGGAGAGTAATTTTCTGTTAGGCATGAAGACGCAGAGTGTTTCAGGCCAGAGGCAGGGTGAGGGTGAGATGTTAGCAGTGAGATAGAGGTACAGTGAGCAGGGTGGCTTTAGAGGAGCAAAGTTTGCGGGCTGGGTTCTAGCAGGAGACCAGCAAAGTGAGGTAGGAGGGGGTAAGGTGATTGAGTGCTTCAAAGCTGGTGGTAAGGAGTTTCTGTTTGATGTGGCGGTGAATGGGCAACACTGGAATATCTTGAGGAATGGGGAAATATGGCTTGAATGTTTATGTAGAAAAATGATCCAGACAGCAGAGTGAAGTGTGGACTGGAGAAGGGAGAGACAGGAGGCAGAGAGGTCAGTAAGACGATTGATACAGTAATCAAGAAGCGTTGGAGGCAGGGAATGTGTCTGTTTATTCTTACATTGTACTCTCCCAAGTGCTTAGTTCAGTGCTTTGCACACAGTAAGCACTCAATAAAGTCTATTAAATGAATGAATGACAGGATCAATGTTTGGATGAACATGGTAACAGCCTGGAAGGAGAGGAAAAGGAGGATTTTAGCAATGTTGTGAAGGTTGAACCAACAAGATTTAGTGATCAATTGAATGTGTGGGTTGAATGAGAGAGATGAGTCAAAGATGATGCCAAAATTATGGGCTTGTGAGACAGGAAGGATGGTAAGGCTGTTTACAGTGAAAGGAAATTCAGGGGAGGACAGGGTTTTGGTCAGAAGACTTCCAAAGTCTTCTGCTTTGGAAGACTCATAATCTGCCCTTTCTGGCTTCTCCATCAGTTCTCAGTGTTTTCAGCCAAAGCTGTTGGATCATTCTCTGGGAATGTGGGGCTGGAAGTGGGAAGGGCAGTGGGAGGTGGCTTAGCTGGGGACTGCTACTCTTACTGTGCTTGAGAGCCTCCCGCTGTCTGTGAACTCAGTCTGATGAAGATCAAGCTCTTGATGTAGATGGGAGAAGGAGGTGTTTGCCAGTTGTGCTCATAGCTGTTCTAGTGACTTGTGTGGTCAGATTTCACTCACCGGCAGACATTAGAAAATGGGAACTTGATCTGAAAATGAATAAATTTCCCCATACTTTTAATCACTGTTACATCCAGATCATTTGTGCGTCATCAATAAGTGCTGTTCTGTTTCATTATGTTGATTGCCCATTGATGGAATGTAATCAGGTGTAATACACTGTGACGGGTCATATTTAATGAGCAAAACAGCTCTCACCTCATGAGAAGGCAAAGAGAATCTATTTCAATATGCTTCCAGCTCCTCCCAGGGACAGAGGATGGTCCCCACACTCCCTGGGGGCAGAAATTGGAGTTGTCTTCTGTGGATCTGGCCTGGTAGATACAGACTGAAATTCTAAATTAGCCTCTGTCATACTCTACTTCTGCCTCTAGGTAAATTACTCCAACCTCTGTGCTCCAGCTGCTCCATCTGAGAAATGGGCATAATACTTCCTCCCTTCTTCAAAGATGAAATACAATACGTCCTAATAAGAAGGGTGATTTCAAAATAGAGCCTAATGTAAGACAACTGGCGCTTAGTAGAGTGCTCTGCACACAGGAAGTGCTTAATAAATACTATTGAATGAATGAATGAGTATTGCCCCTGCCCTACACCCTCTAACTGAAATTGCTGGATACTACGAAATCCACTTTTTTCTGGTGTCCTGCTTTCTAAAGAGAAGGCTTTCACCCTCTATCAGTCCTTGTCCTTCACAATTCCTTTCCTCCACCCAGAGCAAAGCAACTTCCAATATTGTCACACATCAATCAATTGATGATATTTACTGAGCGCTTTCTGTGTCTGAATCACTATTTGGAAGAAAAAAATATCAGCTGGAGAGGAGAGCTGGACTTGCAATCCAAACCTGGTTCCTTTCTTGTTTTTACAGAACCTCAACTGCAACACCTCTGTAATCCCAGGAAATACACCCAGGTCAACCTAGACTCTAAGAGGTTTATGTGGGTAAGGTTGGGGTCAAAGATATTCTTGCCCTAAAAGAGCTCTTAGCTTAATGTGGGGATGGGCAGCAGCTGCAGAGACAAAGAAACAGTTTGAATGGAATTTTCCCTGGAAGAAGACGTTCCTGATGGTGATATTCCTGGGTGAATGTGCGACTGGAAAGTTTGACAGACGTAACTGCATTGTGCCCATGCAGGAACTGGCTCTGTTGTGCTGACATATTAATAGTAATAATGAGGATAATGATAGTGATAATTGTGGCATTTGCTAAGTATTTACCATGTGTCAAGAACTGTACTAAGCATTGGCTTAGATACAAGCTATGTCCTACATGGAGGCCACAGCCCCAGTTGGAGGGAAAGCATGCTTTGAATCCTCATTTTGCAAAAGAAGGGGCTGAGGCACAGAGAAGTTAAATAACTTACCCCAGGTCACACAGCAGGGTCATGGCAGAACTGGTATTAGAACCCAGGTCCTTTTGACTTGCAGGCCCGTGATCTTTCCACTTGGCTAAACTTCATCTCCCTCAGGGTGTGCTGCCCTTATTGATTCAGTTTTCCACTTCCTTGTCTATCATTGCGTTGTTGGTCAGTATGCTGCTGACTGGCAAAACTGCTCAATTGAAGTGAAGGGGTGAGTGTCCCCACAGCTTTTAGCTGAAGTTTCTTGAGGCCAAGGATCATGTTAACAAACTCTGTTGTTTCCCAAGTGCTTAGTAAAGCACTCTGCACACAGTAAGAATTCAGTATATACCACAGATTGATTGACTGGACTCCCAGACTTGCTCAGCTCAGGTCTCTGAATAGATTAGAGAATTTCCAGTCAGGATTGCAAGCCACGATGGGGTGGCTTCTTGGCCTACTAGATGGAGAAAACCCACCCTTTCTTAGTCCGCATCTCCTCTAAAATTTCTTCCTCTTTTCCTCTTTGGTGATGCCCAGGACATAGGAATCTGTGCTGGGCATGAACAGGTGAATGAAGGTTCTCAAGGGTGAGGCTTAGTGGGAGGCAGGCAGAAGACTTCCTGGGCTTCCTTGTGACATCACTGTAGAGGCACCCGAAAGTTGGAACTGATGATACAGTGCTTCCATTTTTAATTTTTTAACCTGTACTTGGCAGTGGGGGTGGGGGCTTCATGGTGACACTGATGTGGATGGGGATGGCAGCCCCTCACCCCCCAACACCTACCTGTCTCTATTGACAGTGACCCTCCACCCCGCCATTCTGGGAATGCCAATTCTCCACTATCCGCCTTTCTAATCATCCCACAGTGAGTTCTAATGGGACTCAGTGATTCTTGAAATCCACCTAGGTGACCCAAGAAAAAGAGTCTATGCTGGGGTTTGGGTTTTTTTTTTAAGAAATGTAGTTTGTAAGTTAAACTCAAGCAGTGAGCACAAGTATTAACCAATTGGAACAGGTCTGGACATTTGCATTACTTTTTGCTTGTTTTTTTATGGTATTTGTTAAGTGCTTACTACATGACAAACACTGTTCTGAGCACTGGGGTAGATACAAGTTAATTAGGTTAGACACAGTACTTGTCCCACCTGGGGTTCACAGTCTAAGTATGATATTAAATCCCCATTTTATAGATGAGTTCACTTGGGTTGTCAGTGTCAGGGTCAGTGACCCATTTGGTAGATGAAAGCTTAGGTCTCTGTATCTTAATTAAGCACTTCCTATGTGCTAAGAACTGGGTTCAGAGCTGGAATAGAGTTAAAACAATCAGATCAGACACAGTGTCTGTCCCACACAGGGCTCAGAATTTAAGAGGTAGAGAGGGCTGGTATCTTGTCCCCATTTCAGAGATGAGGAGGTTGAGACACTGAGAAGTTAACTGATTTGTCATAGGTCACATGGTAGGCCAAGGGGCAGAGCTGGGACTGCAACCCAAGTCTCTTAATTTCTATTCCCATTATCTTTCCACCGTACCCCACTGTCTATACAGAAGCTGCGTGGCTCAGTGAAAAGAGCCCGGGTTTTGGAGTCAGAGGTCATGGGTTCAAATCCCTGCTCCACCACTTGTCAGCTGTGTGACTTTGGGCAAGTCACTTCACTTCTCTTTCTAGCTCAGTTACCTCATCTGTAAAATGGGGATTAATACTGTAAGCCCCCCGGGGACAACCTCATTACCTTGTAACCTCCCCAGTGCTTAGAACAGTGCTTTGCACATAGTAAGTGCTTAATAAATGCCATCATTATTATTATTATTGTCCCCATTTATAGATGGGGAAACTGTGGCACAGATTAGTTTAGGGACTTCCAAGGCCTCCTGCAGCAGATCAGTGGCAGAGCTGGGATTGGAACCCAGGTGGCCTGATCCCCAGAGTGAAGTTCTTTCCACTGGGCCACACTGCCTCTCCACCCTATAAGGCCACCCTACATGGACAAGGAGCAGAGGCCCTGCAGATTCAAGCCTGTGCTGTGGCTCCTCCAAAGATATCAACTTTTCATTCCAGTGTAGGGGCAAAGATAGGGGAAGGACCTGAGGGGAGGGAGGGTTGGAGGAGGGGATTGGGCAGAGACAGGCTTCAACAGCAACTGGAATCCAGAAGACCACCATTTTGGCTTTTTTCTTCCTGATCTAGGATGAGACTAGCTGGGAGTCTGACCGAAAAATCTGTGGCACTGTTGCCCCACATACTACCTCCCAAGAAACGGGCACCTTAGCCTCTTCCCCCATGGTTTTGGGGGTGGGAATGATGTTGAACTCTCACTTCATGAAATATTCTGCATCGACAGCCATTTCTTCTTTAATGAAACCCCCACCCAGCACAGGAGCTATGTAGGTTTCTGTCACAGTATGTCCCAGTTAGGGGCATCTCTTCTCAGACATCACAAGGGACTGGAGGAGGCAGTAACAGATAAATGCAGTCTTTAAAGTCACTCACCCATTCTTAATGGGCAGCTGTTAATTTGAAGTCCAGGTCATGAATTTCAATGCTCTGCACTAAAGACCTCTTCAGCAAGAAAAGCCGCTTTTCCCTCTGGGCAAGTGCTAATTTATTAATTGGAATTAAATTAGGATAGTTCAAAAGCGTAGATAGGAGGCTGGAAGAAAATCCCCACACACTACCTGTGAGGGGCATTGCGTTAGTTGCATCAACAGGAATGCAGACGTAAACACAGACTTGAGTCCCACCTGTATCTGTGGAGGAAATGGCCACTCCCCACTCAAGGTTACGGACATGGAGTGACCGAAAAATCCGGCGGCATTAGCTGGGAGGGAGTAAGTGGTTCAAAGAGTTCATCTGGGCTGACACTTGTGAATACAACTTCCTACATTACAGTAGGGCAGGGCAGGAATGGACAGAGCAGTGCTGGGCAGGCAAGAGACAAGTCAAAGCTACATGTGCCATTTTCCTAAAAAGAGAGAGCTATGTTCTCCTTCTTACTTGAAACTCCTTCCCACACAACATAACATCAGTCCCCCATCTTCAAAGCCCTCCTAAAATCACATCCCCTCAATGGTGCCTTCCCTGACTAACCTTTCATCTCACCACTCTATTCACCCTCCCTTCTGCATCGCCTACACACTTGGGTAGGTACCCACTAAGCCTTTGATAGTCACCCCACCCTGACAGCATTTATGTATGGATCCTTACCTCTGTGCTGTTTCCCCTATCTGTAATTTATTTCAGTGTCTGTCTCCCGAACTAAATTATAAGACCCTTGAGGGGAAGGTTCATGTCTACCAACTCTACTGTACTCTCTCAAACACTTAGTACAGTGCTCTGCCCACATTAAATGCTCAATAACTACTATTGATTGATTGATTGATTGGTTTTAGCCTAATATTAAGAAAGACTCCCATTGTAGTAAGCCTGGGGACCAATGCCAGGTGTACAAATGCAGTCATTTCTTCCTACCCCATGTTGGACTGAATCGAAATAGACTTATGGTTTTGGTCCTGCATTGCCTAACTTCTTAATGACACTCCAAGCTGAAAACATGCTGGGAAAATACAAGTTCAGTCAAAATGGAGTGCCCATATCGACACACTCAGAAAATAACAATGTTCTAATTAGGCTTGTGATAAGCACATCATCAGACATGAAAATTTCACCATCTCATCTTATATCGGTTTTTCTAGAGACTAAGTCTAGGAGCACCGAAAATTAGCTTTAGCAAAAGGCCCAGGGGTTGGAAAAAAAATAGGCTCAGATTAAGAGAAATCTGACTACAGGTAAATAAGAAACAAATGAAGAATTGTTGAGCATTTGTCAAGCACATCTGTTTTTTCAGAAATGCTTTCACAATAATCATTTAATTTGATGTCATGTAATTTGATGTCACATAGGGCTGAGAATCAGGGGAACTTAATTCCACTTTTACCTCTTCCTCTGGCCTGCTGGAAGATCTTGGACAAATCATTTAACTTCTCTGGGCCTCAGTTTCCACATCTGTAAAATAGGGGTATTCATGCTCTCTCCTGCCTCACTAATTAGGGTAAAATGAGACCTCTGATTTAAAAATATTTTTGAAAAAAATTTAAAACTGGTATACAAATATGAGGATCTGTATTTGATCCTCATTACAACCTGGGAGGTAGGAAGAGGCAAGAATTCCATTTTACAGATGTGGAAACTGAAGCCCAGATTGATTAGCAGACTTGCCCAAGGACATACCATACAGCAGGGGGATTAGGACGCACGGTCCTGTATTCATTTGACAGGACTCTACTGCCTCCATTAAAGTTACCATGCACTATGCCAGCATGGTAGATTTTGAAATTACTGATTCCCTGGCCCCCCAACAGCTCCCCTGCTCCCGCTCTCCGCCCCTCCCTCCAGAAGTAGCTCCATTAGCATCCTGTGAGTGTAGTCAATCTTTCATTCTTCTAAAGAATTTTTTTTCCATGTTTCCCCACTCCTTAAGAACCTTCAGTAGTTGCCCATCCTCCTCCACATCAAATAGAAGCTCCTTACAGTCGGCTTTAAAGCCCTCATATCATCTTGTTACTGCCTATCTTACCTCACTGATTTTCTACTACAATCTTGCCAACACTTCACTTTTCTAACACCAACCTACTCAATGCATCTTAATATCGTCTAAGTCACCGTCACACCCTTCTTCCTCATCCTGCCTCTGACCTGGAACTCATACTCCCTACCTTCAAAGTCTTTTTAAAAGCCCTTCTCCTCCAAGAAGCCTTCACCCACTATGATATCATTTCTCCTACTCCCTCTACCTTCTGTTGCACTTGGATTTTCACCCTTTATTCACCCCACGTTAAGCCCCACAGCACTTACATACACATCTGATGTGTCTATTGTTATATTGTACTCTCCCAAGCACTTTGTACAGTACTGTGTACTTAGTACACAGTAAGTGCTTAATAAATACTATTGAATGAATGAATTGAATGAAACTGTAATTTATTTTAATGTTTGATTCTCCAGTAGACTGTAAGCTTCTTGTGGGCAGGTAAAGTGTCTACCAAGTCTTGTATTATACTCCCCCAGTCACTTAATACAGTATTCTGCACAGGGTTAGTGTTCACTAAATACAGTTGATTGAATTTGTATATACCTGTAATTTATTTTAATGTCTTTCTCCCCCTGTAGACTGTAAGCTCCCTGTGGGTAGGGAACATAGTAATAATGATGGCATTTGTTAAGTGCTTACTAAGTGCAAAGCACTGTTCTAAGCGCTGGGGAGGTTACAAGGTGATCAGGTTGTCCCACGGAGGGCTCACAGTCTTAATCCCCATTTTACAGATGAGGTAACTGAGGCACAGAGAAGTGAAGTGACTTGCCCAGAGTCACACAGGTGACAAGTGGCAGAGCTGGGATTTGAACCCATGACCTCTGACTCCAAAACCCGTGCTCTTTCCACTGAGCCACACTGCTTCTCTACCAACATGCCTACCAACTCTGTTATATTGAAGAACAGTGCTTGGCACTTAGTAAACACTTAACAAATACCATCATTATTACTCTCCCAAACACTTAGTATAGTGCTCTGCACACAGTAAGTGCTCAATAAATATGATTGATTGATTGATTGATTGATTGATTGAGAATTTGGGTGGCTTCTTGAGCCTTTTGAAATTCCCCACCGGCCCTGGAACAGTGAAGACCTTCAGTCAGTGCCATCTTGGATTAGCTGAGGAGTGAGTGGGTTCTGTGTACAAGGCTTGTCTTCCCCACTGGCAACCAGCAATACAGCAGTGGTCACCTCCCCTTCCTCATGTCACAAAATAGGTTTATTGCAAGGACACTCATCCCATGTGTAAGTGTGGGCACAACTGACAGGAATGTGGTCATGAGTCCATGGTTTTGTGGCTGCTTTGGCAGGGGTGGGATAGGGGATGAGCCTATGGGTGGTGCAGCAGAGATGGGAGAGGGGCAAACCAGTGAGGCTGTGACAGATATGGGAGCGGGGGGTGACCCTGCTGTGGCAGAGTTGGGAGGGGGCAATCCTGTAAAGATTGCAACCAGGGTGGGAGAGGGGTGATCCTGTGGGTGCTGTGGCAGAAATGAGAGAGGAGGTGACCCTATGGAGGCTGTAGCATAGACAGAAGAGGAAGTGACCCTGTGGATGCTGTAGCAGATAAGGGAGAAAGGAAGACCCTGTGGGTCCTGTAGCAGAAAAGGGAGGGGGTGACCCTGGGGGTGCTCTGACAGAGGTGGGAAAGGTGGTGACCTGTGGGTGCTTTGGCAGGGGTGGGAGAAGAAGAAACTGGGGCTTGGAGGGGGGATGAGGCCTAGAGAGATGGAATGGAGTTTGTGCATTTCTGTTAATGACTTGTTGGACCCAGCTCAAAGGCAGTGTCCTTTCCTACTGTTTAAGCTTGCAGACCAGGGCCTGTCAAATATTGATTTTTCCTTCCCAGAAATGATTTGAGATATCTTGTGCCTTCTGGTTTAGTTTCCACAACACAGGCCGCACATAGACTCAGACCCAAATGTCAGAATTTTGAGTATTTCAGAAGGTAAAATTCCGAACTCATAGATCATGGATGTTGCTGGAGGAAATAAGCTAAGCACCTCCCCAGGGAGAGAAGAGAAATAAAGAGTGGACTTGCTTTCTGAGAAAACTGTGCTTGACTTGATGAAGCTGGCTAGTTTGGGGCTTGATTCTAGGTTCCTTGAGGGCAGGCACCATGGTTTTTATCTTTTTTTATTTTTTAATGGCATTTATTAAGCGCTTACTATGTACAAAGCACTGTTCTAAGCACTGGGATGGTTACAAGGTGATCAGGTTGTCCCACAGGGGCTCACAATATTAATCCCCATTTTACAGTTGAGGTAACTGAAGCACAGAGAAGTGAAGTGCCTTGCCCAAAGTCACACAACTGACAATTGGCAGACCTGGGACTCTTATACTCTTCTAAGTTGCTAGTGCAGTGCTCAACTCACAGTGGGTGCTCAATAGATACTATTGAATGAAAGAGGGAGCTGGTGATTGTTGCTCACTTGCCTTTTCATGGAAGAATATGGTATTGCATTATCCCTTAACCATAACCACAGCCAATTCAGTAATGGCGGTGGTGGATATGGTGAATATGGTGAATATGGTGGTGGTGGTTGCTGGAGGTGGAGGTAGGCATGGGTGATGTCAGAGGGAGTAGTTATCAATCTATTTATAAATTTAATTTAATATATTTAATATAAATAAACAAATTTATTAAATTTATTTGTACATATTTATTCTATTTATTTTATTTTGTTAATATGTTTTGTTTTATTCTCTGTCTCCCCCTTCTAGACTGTGAGCCCACTGTTGGGTAGGGACCGTCTATATGTTGCCAACTTGTACTTCCCAAGCGCTTAGTACAGTGCTCTGCACACAGGAAGCGCTCAATCAATGCGATTGAATGAATGAATGAAAGAAATCAGTCATATTTATTGAGTGAGAAGCAGCGTGGTCTGGTAGATGGAAAAGACCTGAGTTCTAATTGTGATTCTACCAATTTTCTGTTGTGAGATATTGGATCAATCACTTAACATCTCTGTGCCTTGGTTTCATTATCTATAAAATGGGTATTAAATACCTCCTCCCCCTACCCCTTAGAACAGTGCTGTGCACCTAGTAAGAGCTTAACAAATACCATCACCACTACTATTATTGTGATGCGAATCCCTGTAGGAAAGGGGAACCCATTGTGGGCAGGGATTGTCTCTAATTGTTGCTGAATTGTATATCCCAAGCACTTAGTACAGTGCTCTGCACACAGTAAGCACTCAATAAATATGATTGAATGAATAAATTCTGATTGTGTTGTATCTACCCCAGTGCTTAGTACAGTGCTTGGAATGTAATAACAAATGCCACAATTATTCTTATTCTCATTCTTATTCTAATTCTCATACTCATTCTTTTTCTGCTTCTCATCATCATCATCATTGTTATTGAGCACCTACTGTTCAGAGCACTGGACTAAGGACTGAGAACAGTGGAGCTGTAGACCCAATTCCTGCCCTCGAGAAGCTTGCCATCTAATAGGAGATATAAATAAAAGTAAATTACGGATAAGAAGTAAAACACAGTAGATAAGACACATAAATTAGTTCTGCTGGTGGTTGTGAATATTTAAGTGCTCAAGTGACACAGAAGTGGTTGGGGAGATGGGAAATAAATTGGGGGAGACCTTCTGGAACAATGTGATTTCAGAAGGGCTTTGAAGATGAGGAGAGCAATAGTCTGCTGGAATTGAAGGGGGAGGAATTTCCAAGAAGATGGGAGCGTGCAAACAAGAGGTCGGCAGTGGGAGAGATGAGAACAAGGGCCAGTGAGTAGGTTAACTTCAGAGAAATGAAGAGTGTGAGCTGGCGTGTAATGGGAAAAGAGAGTGGATAAGTAGGAGGGTGAGAGCTGATTGAGCCCTTCCAAGCGGATCATCAGGAGTTTCTGCTTGATCTGGAAAGGAATGGGCAACCACTGGAGGCTTTTTTAAAGATGAGTGGGACAGGTGCAGTATATTGTTTTAGTAAAACCAGTGTAGTTTGGACTGGAGATGGGAGAGACTAGAGAGGGAGAGGTCATCTAGGAGGCTGATGCTGTAGTCAAGCCAGGATCTGTCCTGTTCCAGGACCAATTTTGCTCTCCTTGCAGGAGAGTGATTGGGTCTACAAGATGGGCTCTGGTGGAATGGGGAAAAGGAGTCCACATCCAAAAACAGGCTGGCACAAAAGCTGCCCCATGTGTTGCCTGCTTCCCTCTGGTCCTCCCTCCCTCTGAAGGAAGGAGGAATTTATTTAGAAGCAAGACTACTGAGATACATAGAGAAGAATTCTGGCCTAGTGGATAGAGCATGGGCCTAGGAGTCAGAAGATTGTGGGTTCTAATTCTGGCTCCACCACTTGCCCACTGTGTGACCTTGAGCAAGTCATTTCACTTCTCTGTGCCTCAGTTACCTCATCTGTAAAATGGGGATAGAAACTGTGTCCAACCTGAGTCACCTGTATCCACCCCTGCACTTAGCACAGTGCCTGGCATTTAGTAAGCGATTAACAAATATCATAATTATTATTATAAGGCAGCCTAAGAGCTTCTAAAGAACGCCACTGACAGTAATTCCCCTATCCACAGATAATCAAATCAGAGGAATTGGTCCTGTATTCAGCGAAAGATAGTTCAGTAAGACATAAGGAAGAACTCCCCAACCGTCTGGGTTGTTAAGCCTTAGAACTGATTTCCAAGGGAGGCCCTGGAAATCTATTTGGAAAGAACAAATAACCTTCTTTACAGAGAATGTAGACACTCAGATGACAGGAGGCAGGAAAGTGGACCACTTGCAATCTCTGCCAACACCCTCACTCTCAGAGCTGCCCTCCTAGCTGTGAAAAGTTCCACTCTGGAGGGGATCTCAGTCAACTTGACATAGCTCTACTACATTAGCTTTTAAATGCCCTCAAGGAACTTCCAATCTACTGGTGGATATGACAGTCAAATGGGTTTCTGAATTGGATCTGACTCTTAGCTCCTGCCCATAAAAAACTTTCCCCCTTAAATGGAGAATATGGTAAGTTCAGTCTCTGAAGACAGATTACTAATAACTCTGATATTTTTTATGAGCTTACTGTGTGGTCAGCTCTGCATTAAGCTCTGGGATAGATACAAGTTATTCAAATTGGACCCAGTCCCTGTCCCACATGGGGTTCATATTCTAAGAGGTACAGAAATCAGGTATCGTAAACCCATTTTACAGATGAGGAAACAGAGGCCCAGAGATTTTGAGGGCCTGCTTTAGGTTCCACAGCAGTCAGTGGAAAGGTTGGGATAAGAATCTGGCTCCTCTCCCTTTTAAACCTCATGCTCTTTCCACTGAGAAGCAGCTTGGCCTAGTGGATAGAGAACGGGCCTGGCAGTCGGAAGGACCTGGGTTCTAATTCTGGCTCCGCCACTTGTCTGCTGTGGCACCTTGGGTAAGCCACTGAACTTCTCTGTGCCTCAGTTAACTCATCTGTAAGATGGGGGTTAACACGACTCCCATATGGGACATGGACTGTGTCCAATCTGATTAGAGAAGCAGCGTGGCTCAGTGGAAAGAGCATTGGCTTTGGAGTCAAAGGTCATGGGTTCAAATCCCGGCTCCGCCAATTGTCTGCTGTGTGACTTTGGGCAAGTCACTTAACTTCTCTGGGCCTCAGTTACCTCATCTGTAAAATGGGGATTAAGATGGTAAGCCCCCCCATGGGACAACCTGATTGCCTTTTAACCTCCCTAGTGCTTAAAACAGTGTTCTGCATATAGTAAGTGCTTAATAAATGCCATCATTATTATTATAGTAAGTGCTTAACAAATACCATTAAAATAACCACAAAGCTACCTTGAGCCAAATGTGTCTGGATGTTTTGCCTGACACTGGCACTTTAAGGACAGACTGATGGGGTGCAGAATGTTTAAGCAAAATATCTCCTAGGCCTCCCTGTGCCACCAGGTACTACCCACACCAAGGCAGGGAAAATGCGATTACAGTAACCAGAAGCAATAAATAACCTTTTGGCCCCTGCCCACATCCTGCCCTGGCTGAGCCAAGCTCAGCATCTCCCAGGGGAGCACTTGTTCAGGATCCCCAAGTGACGTCAGACACTGGGGGAGAGCTGGTGCCTGTCTCCTTCCTGAGGATTCCCATTCTGTTCCATATCATGCAGGAAAATGTGACCCCATTCCTCCGGCTCACTGGCAGCCCTTGCTCCCTCTCTGCTCCTCACACAGACCAGTCCCTGAGTAGACATAGCTGCACAGAGGACCTTCTATTTATTACTTATTTATTAATTAATTTATTTATATTAATGTCTGTCTCCTCCTCTAGACTGTAAGCTCACTGTGGACAGCGCATGTTTCTATTTATTGTTTTATTGTACTTTCCCAAGCATTTAATACAATGCTTTGCACACAGTAACTGCTCAATAAATAATAATAATAATGGTATTTGTTAAGTGCTTACTATGTGCAAAGCACTGTTCTAAGCATTGGGGGGATACAAGGTGATCAGGTTGTCCCATGTGGGGCTCACAGTCTTAATCCCCATTTTACAGATGAGGGAACTGAGGCACAGAGAAGTTAAGTGACTTGCCCAAAGTCACACAGCTGACAGTTGGTGGGGCCGGGGTTTGAACCCATGACCTCTGACTCCAAAGCCTGGGCTCTTTCCACTGAGCCACGCTGCTTCTCTAATATGAATACAACTGATGGAAGGATTAAATGGCCCATGCAAGCTTTGTCAGCTGCAGCAACAAGAGCGCCATCTTTCCATTTCTGTGGAGCTTGATAGGACCAGTGGACAGAGCTGTCCATCGAAGGATTGGGGAGTGCGGCAAGCAGAAGCCCGATCTACACTCCCAACCTACAGGACCCCAGAATCCCAGCCTGGTCCAGGGCCCAAAATCAATGTACCAAACTCAAGGCATTGGTCAAACAGTGAAACAGGCCTTGATCCCCCAATTTGCGATTTCCAGGGCCCCTTAGTATAAGTGCTTAGTAAGTGCTCAGTACAGTGCTTTGTACTCAGTAGTGTTCAATAAATACAACTGAATGAATGAATTCCATCTTTCTGACAGGGGTGCTACTTACTAAGAAGGAGGAAACCATTTTTTTTCCCTTAACTAAGGAGACATTAATATGTGCCTTGCTATGACATCCTGTAGAGCCTGCCCTTTTTTCTACCAATGCATGTTTGCTTGAGGGGTTTGGGTGGGGGTGTCAGGGGGCTCCACTCTCAGTCCCACTTCAATATTTTGTTTCACCACCAAATCGAATACTTCTCAGTCATTTTAGATGGGGCTAGTGTCCTCAGCTTCCCGTGTATTAGCGAGGGGGTCCCTGGAGCACAGCAAGAGTCTTCGGAGAGGGAAATAACCATCTGAGTGTGCAAAGAGGATGCTAGAAGAAGACATCTTCAGCAATTTTGATAATAGCTCTGGGCCAGATGCTCGTGGAGTCCCATAATGATGACAAATGAGCATGGAGCCGAAGACAGTCAGGCTCAGAGCAGCAGAAATAGTATGAGGGAAGAAAGAGCCTTAGTCTTGTTTCTTGGGTCTCCCTTCCCTTAACACTCACCCAAAAAGGCTGTTCCAGACTGCCTAGAGTTGTAACATTGCAATGTTATTTGGGAGGTGGGGGGTAGCACTCCTATGGATCAAACTATTTGTCCTCAAAGTTTCCCCTTCTCCATGGCTTTGTTGGTCAGGTGCAGTGGTGGTCCTGATTGCTCTGATGGCACGGCATTGTCTCCTTGGAACCACCAGGAGCCCATTTTGCTGGCCACATTAATGCAAGTTCCATAACACAACATAATGGCCTCATAGGTGCACAAAAATCTGACAGGAGAAGCTTATTAGCAGCAATTAAGTAGTAATAGAATTAAGCACTTATGGGGGGCAGAGCACTGTACTAAACACTGGAAAAGAACGCACAGGTGGGAACTGGGCACTGTAGCTGGCCCCCAGGCGGCACACTATCTGAAAATCTATAAGGGAAAGGGAGTGGAGACTGACACATAAAGGAGCAGAAACAAAGCACTACAACAGACATGTAAAAACAACACAGGAAGATGTGGAGGAGCAGCATTTGAGGCTCCCTCCAACTCAGAGTTCATAACCACAACCACAGCCACGTGAGCACTCCGGAAGTACCTCTGCAGCCTCCGTCTCCAGGTTTTGTGGGGGAGTCAGTGGAGCCTGCTTTCCTCTGACTGCCAGAGAAAGGCATAGCAGGTCGGGACCGGAGTTCTTTATTGACACAGAGGAGAGCTGGTGTGGGCTCTAGGGAGGCAGTAGGGCAGCCCGTGGAGGGGGATGCTGAGGGCCATGGGCATTGCAGAGGGAAGAAGGCAGTCACGTTGGAGTCACTGGGCTGTCTACTGGAAAGAGAGTGAGGGAAGCTCTGCTCTGCAGCTTAAATGTCCAAGCATCAAGCATGCACTGGGCACAGCGGCAGTCATAGTGGGAAGTTAGCATGTTCCTCCATGTTGAGAAGCAGCGTGACTCAGTGGAAAAGAGCACGGGCTTTGGAGTCAGAGGTCATGGGTTCAAATCCCAGCTCTGCCAATTGTCAGCTGTGTGACTTTGGGCAAGTCACTTAACTTCTCTGGGCCTCAGTTCCCTCATCTGTAAAATGGGGATTAAGACTATGAGCCCCCTGGGGGACAGCCTGATCACTTTGTAATCTCTCCAGCGCTTAGAACAGTGCTTTGCACATGGTAAGTGCTTAATAAATGCCATTATTATTATTATTATTATTATTCCTCTCTGTCACCTTAGTGTCCCACCTTATTCCTCTCTTAGCCCTGATGGAAGGATGGGTAGGAGAAAGAGATGTGAGCTAGGATGAAGAGATCTGTGCCCCTCTTCCTCGGCTCCATAGTCCTGCGACACAGGGATCACACCTGCCCCATGAAGTAGCACGGTGTTGGATTTATAAAACTTTATAAGTTCAGACTCAGAAATCAGAAGTGTGGCCTAGTGGATAGCACACAGGCCTGGGAGTCAAAAGGTCCTGGGTTCTAATCCAGAGACCTCCACTTGTCTGCTGTGTAACCGTGGGTTTCTCTGTGCCTCATTGACCTCATCTGTAAAATGGGGATTAAGATTGTGAGCCCTGTGTGGGTCAGGGATTGTGTCCAATGTGATTAGCTGGTATCTACCTCAGTGCTAATTACAGTGCCTGGCATATAGTAGGAACTTAACAAATACCATTTAGAAAAAAATCAGATGTCAAAAAGGATGGGTGTTCAAAGATATCTAGATATTGTGTTGGATGGATTTCCTTTTTGTCATTTCTGGGAGGTAGTGTGGTCTAGTATTGCTCCTGGGAATGGAGGGGTTTCTGAAGATCCCTGCTGTAGCACTTATCTGCTATGTAATACTGAGCAAATCACTTAGCCTTTTTGTGCTCAATTTCCTCATCTGTGAAATGGGACTGTGATGCCCTGCTCTCCCTACCTCTTAATCATTCATTCAACCATATTTATTGAGCACTTAGAGGATGAGTCCCAAGTGGGAGAGCCCAACTGTTTCTGATCTGGTTACCTGCTGTCTTCCCCAGTACTTGGGTCATAGTATATGCCTAATAAATACCATTACTAACTAACTGGGTTTGCATCATCACTTATCTTGGTTTCTCTGAATTCTGAGGGCTCTGGCGGGGGTGACCTTTTGCATGGGGAAGATCAATCAGAGGAGAAAAAGAAGTTAAGGCAGCTAAGAAGGTCAGCAGTAATAATGACTAATTAGCACCCCGATGTGCTAAGAGTTGTGGCTGTTAAAAAACCATGCTTGGTCCCACTTAGAGGGCAAAAGCCAACCTTGATCTTCTCTAAGGAAGGCAGCACCGATCAAGCAATGGCCCTAAACGAACCACAGAGATAGGAGACAATGCTTTTACATTTGTCTCTGTAAATGAGGATGGGAGGGGGCCTAATAAGGATCAGGTGTCCTGGGATGCCAGATGAAGAATTAACAAGTGTGCAGATTACCACCCCCCAATGGCTTCCCTTGTGCTGTGGGTCTTTTAACCCCATTAATACCCCAAGCAGATGTTTCTTTCCTCAGCTGAGATTCACTAATAAAGCTCAAAACAGAACAGAAAGAGCAATTAAGCCTGAACTCGCAGGGAAGTCTATTTCTTTAGATAGTTGATGATTTCTGTTTTCTTGCCAGAGCAGACAAGAAACTCTCTGACAGTTCCCCTGGCTGGATGAATAAATATTAGATGGATACTAAGTACATATTTCAGCACATTCTTCAATGCCCACTCGATGAGTTAAGCAAGAAAAGAAAACCTTGCATCACCCTGCACAAAGAAGCTTCTGCCAAGAGAGATGGATTTCCAGGTAAGCCATCCCACTTCAGGAACTGGAGAAGGATTCTCACTTCCATGGGGCACCCACAATTTCCTAAGAGGTTGCTGACTGTTACGGGGACACAGCACTGAAGTTACCTGCAGATGATTTGAGGACAGGGTGTGGAGTCTCTACCCATAGGGATCTAAGGAAAAACCAGACACCCACAGGTCCTGGTTTATTTAGGCAGGGGACTGGACATGATGATCTCTGGAGGGCTCTTCCAGCCCTAGAACTCTATTCATGATGGGCGTGGAACAGACTGGGTACCTCACCCACTTTCTCATTTGCGACTGAGCAGATCTTTGAGGGAAAAAGATCTCCAAGTCCAGCCACTTTGTTTCTTTCCTTTTCCCAGATTTAGTAATCATGACATTTATAAAGCACTATAAGATGATCACATTGGACACAATCTCAGAGGCTAAGAAGGAGGGCCAACAGGTACTTTAACCTTATTTTACATATGGGGAAACTGTGGCACAGAGAAGTGAAGTGACTTGCCCAGGGTCACAGAACAGGCAAGTGGTGGCATTGAGACTAGAAACTGGGTCTCCTGTCTCGGGAGCCTAGAGATGGTCTTCAGGGTTTCCTGTGCATGGAGCTTGTTAGGGCCAATCCCCTGCCCCTGCAGGGCGAGTCCCAGTACCTGTGCTGGAGTCCTGGCTCCAGTGATATCTATGGGGTTCACAGGTATGGTACATCTCTGACCAGCAGGCACACCCTGAACCTCTAATTCTGGTTCTGAGTTGTGACAGCTCCCAGAACCTCTTGAAACGTTTCAATCCTACCCCCTCCACTGCTCCATCTATCCCACTACTCTCTGCCAGGTTAGCCCCTGGGAGAGGTGCCAGTAAGTTGTCCCAAGGTGACCCTGGGGTACCGGCCATCTCAAGGTCAAATGCTATCTTGTGACCACCTGAGCCAGCAGGCGGAAGTTGGAAGTGAGGGTGGGACACCACCCCCACAACCGAAACCACCAGATTGACAGCCCAAGCTGGGAATGCAGAAGGTGTCCCTCACTCGCATGCCAATCAAATTGGGTATGGAGGAGGGGGGAGGGAAAAGATTGGATAAACTGAGGCCAGAAGCTGGAATGGCCAAGGAGCACAGGTGATAAATACCTGTCTCTTCTGACCTTCTGTCAGCAGAACACAGACGCGCAACAGCTGCAGCCATTGCAGCAGTGGTCCACATATCTTTCTCTGCCCAGTACACCAGATGCCTGCTCTGCAACCAGGACTAACACACTGAGGGAAGGGCCGCGGGATGGGTGAGTGTCTCGCCAAATGTTCTTGAGTGGGAGCCAGGTGCTCCGCTGTGGATGGGTAACATAAATGGATTCCTCTCAAGTAGGGAGAGCATGTGGTGAGAGCTAGCCACCCCCCACGTGCACGGGTAATATAATGGATTCCTCCCATCTGGGAAAGTAAGTGGATTCTTTCCATGTGGAAAAGTAAGTGGATTCTTCCTGAGTGGGAAGTGCACATGGGTGAGAGCTAGCCACGTCACCCATGCACAATTAACATATGAGTGTGTTCCTCCCATTAGGGAAGCTCTAATATTACTAATTTAATCGCATTCATCCCGAAAGGGAAGTTCAATCCATTGCGCCTAAACCACTAAATAATTTAATTTGCCTCGTGGAATAAATTTTATATAAAACTCAGGCTTTCCATCCCCAGTCGCTCTCTCTCTCTCTCTCTCTCTCTCTCTCTCTCTCTCTCTCTCTCTCTCTCTCTCTCCATGCCAATTACCGAACAAACCCATCTCTGAACGATGGGTGACATATATCCAGACCCAGTTCTTCTCTCATCCTCATAAAGCACTGACCTTCTTCCCAGTGCTTATTGAGATAGCTCAGACAACAATAATTCTGCTGTTTATTGAACACTTACTATGAGACACACAATAGGCTGAGTGCTAATACATGATAATCAGGTTAGGCTCAGTCTCTGACCCACATGGGGCTAGCTTCTAAGAGAGAAGAAAACAAACTTCTTATCCTCATTTTACAAATGAGGACAGTGAGGCACACAGAGGTTTGGTGACTTGCTCAAGGGCATACGAGAGGCCAATGACAGAACAGGAACTAGGATCTAATCTAGAAACTGAAACTGCATCCTATGCTCTTTCCCGTAGGTCACTTTGCTCCAGAAAGGAGCAGAAAAATGGACCACATTCTTGATTTTGTCCCCATGAATCGCCCTGTGCTCCTGAGCACACATTTTGGATGACATCTGTTCTTCCAGATGTTACCGTTCAGTTGTGAACGAGGAGTGCAGCAACTGTCCAAGATACTCTATCTGGAATATTAAAGACCTGGATTCATAGGAGCCAGTTCCCTTGGGTCATGACCCAGGAGGACTCGGCCTTCTGGGTTGATGTCTCCAGGTCCAGCACACAAGGAGGGTGCTGCCCCTCCAGCTTCTTTAACCTCCAGCGCTTAGAACAGTGCTTCACACATAGTAAGCACTTAAATGCTATCATTATTATTATTACTATTAACCATTTTGATCCCTTTCTCACATTCTTTCTCTCTTTCTCTATGCTTACATTGATCCTTGGGGACTTCAGTATCCACATAGATGTTCCTGATGACCCATTTGCTGACCACCTTCTATCACTACACAACTCCACTGATCTCCTGCTACAACACACCTTGCCCACTCATCAACTTGGACACACACTTGATCACATGATCTCTAGCCACTGTACAATCTCTACCCTCACCAACTCTGAAATCCCTCTATCTTACCACAATCTCTTCACTTGCCTCCTCTTCCACACACCTCCTTCCTTTAACCTTGTACTATTTCCCCACAGAGACCTCTGATCTCTTGACCCCATCCAATTTTCTCAACTTGTCATGCCCCACTGAGCCTTCGTACCCAAACTACCTTCCCATGATGACCAGATTGATGTTATCAACACCACCCTCTCTACTGAACTCAACTCACTAGCTCCCCATCCCTTCATCAGTCCCATTACACTAATCCACAGCCCTGAATCACCTGCACAGTCTTCCTCCTTCACTTTTGTACATGACCAGCAGAGCACTGCTGGTGGAAATCTAAATAGCAGAACGAATTCGTCCACTTCAAGTTTATCCCTGCGTGCTTTACCTCTGCCCTCTCCTTTGCCCAGCAAAATTATTTCTCCACCCTTATTGACAACCATGCCCATCACCATCGCCAGTTGTTCCAGGCATTCAACTCCCTCCTCAGGCCCCCAACCTCCCCCTTCTCTTGCCCCCAGTGACCTGGCCGCCTACTTTATTAAGAAAATTGACATTGTCAAGTGTACGCTCCCTAAAATCTCCCCTACCACTTCTCAGTCCTTCCCTCCTCCTGCCCCCCTTCAACTCTCCCATCCTTCCCAGCAGTATCTCTAGAGGAGATCTCCTGCCCCTTCTCAAAATCCACCCAGTCCACCAATACATCTGACCCCATTCCTCACACCTTATCAAAACAATTGCCCTCTCCCTTCTTCCCTCATTAACAACCATCTTCATCTCCTCTCTCTCATTTAATCCATCACTAACTTCTGTCGATCCCACCTTCACAACATCGCTAAAATCCACCCATCCAAACTGCTTCCACATTAATAAAGTCACTTATCCTAACCCACCCAGATTACTATGTCAGCCTCCTTGCTGATTGCTCAGCCTCCTATCTTCCCCCACTCCAGGCCATACTTCACTCGGCTGCCCGGATCATTTTTCTACAAAAACGCTAAGAACATATTTCCCCCCTCCTCAAAAAACTCCAGTGGTTGTCCATCCACCTCTGCATCAAACAAAAACTTCTCACCATTGGCTTTCAAGTACTCTTCTTGCCCCTTCTACTAAAACCCAGCCAGCACATTTCGCTCCTTTAATGCTAACAAGAAACTGCATGGCCTAGTGGCAAGAATACGGGCTTGGGCGTCAGAGGATGTGAGTCCTAATCCAGGCTCCGCTACTTGTCTTCTGTGAGACCTTGGGCAAGTCACTTCACTTCTCTGGGCCTCAGTTACCTCATCTGTAAAATGGGGATTAAGACTGTGAGCCCCACGTGGGACAAGTCACTTCTCTGCCTCAGTTGCCTCATCTTGTAAAGTGGGGGTTGAGACTGTGTGCCCCACATGGGGCGATTATGACACCTGTCTACATGTTTTGTTTTGTTGTCTGTCTCCCACTTCTAGACTGTGAGTCCGTTGTCAGGTAGGGACTGTCTCTATATGTTGCCAATTTATACTTCCCAAGCGCTTAGTCCAGTGCTCTGCACACAGTAAGCACTCAATAAATATGATTGAATGAATGACAGCCTGTGTCCAACCTGATTTGCTTGTATCCACCATAGCGCTTGGCCCATAGTAAGCTCTTAATATTTATTACTCTATTTTATTTGTACATATTTATTCTATTTTGTTAATATGTTTTGTTTTATTCTCTGTCTCCCCCTTCTAGACTGTGAGCTCACTGTTGGGTAGGGACCGTCTCTGTTGCCAACTTGTACTTCCCAAGTGCTTAGTACAGTGCTCTGCCCACAGTAAGCGCTCAATAAATACGATTGAATGAATGAATGAATGAACCTGATTAACTTGTATCTACCCCAGTGCTTAGAACAGTTCTTACCACATAAAAAGCACTTAACAAATACCATTATTATTATTATTATTATTATTATTATTATTATTAACCTTCTCACTGTATCTTGCTCTCGTTTGTCTCATCACTGATCCCTCGCCCACATCTTGCCTCTGGCCTGGAATGCCCTCCCTCCTCAAATCCAACAGACAATTACTCTCCCCTCCTTCAAATCCTACTGAAAACTCATCTCCTTCAAGAGGCCTTCCCTGACTAAAACCCCCTTTCCTCGTCTCCCACTCCCTTCTGCATTGTCCTGACTTGCTCCCTTTGTTCATCCCCCTTCCCAGCTGCACAGCACTTATATACATATCTGTAATTCATTTATTCATATTAATGTCTGTCTCCTCCTTTAGACTATAAGCACACTGTTGGCAGGGAATGTATCAGTTTATTGTTGTACTGTACTTCTCCCAAGCATTAGTATAGTGCTCTGCACACAGGAAGAACTCAATAAATACGATTGAATAAACGAATAAACGAATTAATGTCCCTCCATACTAACTTCGGGGCTCCCTTCAACCAGCATCTGCAGGCCCGTCCAAACTTTAAAATGTTGAGAAGGTCACCCACCGCTGGGACTGAACCTGTGGCTTCTGGGACTGTGAGCCCACTGTTGGGTAGGGACTGTCTCTATATGTTGCCAACTTGTACTTCCCAAGCGCTTAGTATAGTGCTTTGCACACAGTAAGTGCTCAATAAATATGATTGATTGATTGACTGTTGCCCTGAGCTGTTACCAGCCTGAAATCTTGCTGCTCCTTTCAGATTTGTCTTCATCTTCATCTTTTAAATTTTCATTCGCCACACCTTAGGGGTCTGTCACCAGCCCCATCCCACCTCCCTTCCTCACTCTTAGACTGTGAGCTCCCTGAGGGCCAGGGACCATGTCTAGTTCTTTACCACTACATAATGCAGTGCTTCGCATGTAGTAAAGGCCTTATAAATACGATCACTGTTACTCCTACTACTCCTATGCCTACTCCTACTCTGATGAAACTCCAGTGAATGAGAGCTTCCAGTGAAAGCTCTGGTGATGGTTCTTGTGTGGTCCTGGGGACATGTGATTAGAGCAGAGAGAGGCAAGAAGATGAGGGCAAAGAAAGCCACTTTTGTCCAGCCCTGGTGGTTGGAAGGACCAGAGAGTTTTCAACCAAAGTATTTACTGAGTGCTTACTGTGTACAGAGCACTCTGCAAGCACTGAGAGACGATTATGGAGGAGGCTTGACTAGTTTTGCATCTTTTATTTCCTCTTCCTTCCTACTTCCTCCCTCTCTCCATCTCTTCTCTTCCTCTCTCTTTGATTCCTTTCCTCTTTTCCTCCCTTCCCCTTGACCTCTTCCTCCCCGTTTTCTCAACTGCCCTACCCTCTTAAGACTGCATCGCCAAGTTTTTGCCCGTGCTTATAGTGAAACGTAGGTGCCCCTGGTAGGATCAGATGTACCATAGAGACAAATTCTGCAAATCATGATGTCCTTCTCTCAAAATTGGCAACAGCGTACTTATCAGGGAGAACTACAAGTCTCTCACAGACAAAGTTGCTATTTTATATACCGTTACCTACATGCAGTACTGGCCTTGACAGTGGACTCTTGAATTTGCATTAACTTCATGCCAAGACAAAGGTACCAGAGACTCTTAGCCAACGAGCTTATATTTGCAGATGATGGCACACTTCCAAACACATGATTGCTCACTGAATGTTCTGCAAGAGCCGTTAGACTCTTGGGCAGACAATCAGATGAAAAATGGCCAAAGTCACATGCTTCAACCAAAGCCCAGGGCTACAGTTCCTACACCAGTGTCATCCATCGGTGGTAGACAGTTTCAAAGCCATTGCAAACTCTTTCACTTTGGGTAACGTGCTTTTGCAAAATACTGCTATCGGTGACACCTCATCGACGTGGCCAGAGGAATATTTGGAAAGCTGGAATGCCGGCTCTGGAGAACACAGGCATCATCCCAGAGAGGATGACAGACACCTGCCTGGCCGAGGTCATCACATCACATCACCTCAAATGGCAGTGAGGCCTGGACCCTCTGCTGATGTCAAAAAGAACCACCCAACCAGGTGCACCAGTGTGGATGGAAGTACCTGGTGGGCATAAAATGGCATGATTGTATCCCGAGCCCTTACACCTGGTGAGGTGGCAAAATCCTGGGCCCAGATCTCAGGCACAATGATGCGGCCATCTAAAATGAGCAAATGAGAGGAAGATTCCTGGATAGGTCAGAACTAGAGGCCATCCCAGGGGTATCCAGAGAAACAAGGACAGACTGCCATCCCCCATCACAGCCATCTCCTCTGTGATGCTGACAGCCAGGTGCTTATAGCTGGGGCCAGGTCTTCCTGGTGGCACATGTGCTATTGGGCATTCAGTCCGCTGAAGACCAAGGTGTTGTCGTGCAGAGGAGGAATGCTCTGGGAGAAAGGGATTTTCCATGCCGTGGTGCAGCTGGTGCTGAGTTTTGTGCACCCCCTTCTGTGATTGGTGTTGGGCTCATACCTAGGCTCCTGACAGAAATGACACTCACCTGTCTTTTTCAGCTTGGCCTAGTAGGAGCTTGGGCCTCAAAGACTGGGAGCCCCATGTGGAGCAGGGATTGTTTCCCACCTGAGTTTTTTTCGTATCTACCTAAGTCCTCAGCAAGGTGCCACCATCAAATATCACCATCATTATTGTTTTCAATGGGAGACGCCATCCTCATTTTTTTTAAGGAAGTCTGCCATCCTGCCTCTCAAATAATGTTTTTAAGAGAGTTTCAGCAGGGACTTGGGAGAGTACATGGAAAATGAATTCTCTTCTGGGCAATGCTCCCCCTTGAGCATAGTGGAGGAAAGCTCAGCCAGCTCTTTAAATCACTGGGATCAGAAAGGGTGGAGCAACGAGCACTGTTTCCATTCTGTTTTTGGAGGAGCCATGATTACCGTGTCTCCAAAGACGAGAGATCAGTAATGAATGTGTCGCACTAGGAGATCCCCCCAGGGTGCTGATTCAATCTTTTGAGTTATGGGATCAGGACAAAATGAACTATTTTTCAGGCTTGTAAATATGTGACAAATGACAGTGCAAGAACTATTGATTCCAATCACTGTGATACAATGTTTCATAGTCAACACTGACTCTGGCTTTACAAATTACTTGCAAGTGGAACAGCGAACCCATACATAACATGCTTCAAATTGTATCAATCTTCAGGAATATTTCTGGCAGGATTCTCCTACCCATTTGAATAAATTCCCCATTGAAATGTAGCTTTTTCTGAGATTGTCTACATGGACAAATGCCAATTGAGATTTCAATCCCTTTTGCCTAACTGGTTGCGGACGAAACTTTCGCAAAAGCAGGAAGAATCTTTTAGGTGAATTTCTATTTTGACTCTGTGTGTGTGTGTGTGCAAGTGTGAGTGTGTGCCTGCATACCTCATGTTAAAAGATGGGGGAAGGCATCACTAACCCAGTTTGGGCAGGTGGGTTTGGCTGTTCAGCGTGGGACCACCCAGAGCCATTCAAATGCTAACAAACCTGGTGCAGATTGTAATCAACGGACACTCACCAACCACTGACATCCATCTTGGAGCAAAACCTTTGACTACTGTTTTCACCTCCATGAATCTGGAAAACATCAGGGCGAGCTCAGGGCTGTTAGTTCGAAGTTGAAAAGGAGATGAATCGAAGAATTGAAGTAAGGGCTTTCCTTGCATATGAGATTTGAATTGTTTTCTCTCTCTCTCTCTCTCTCTCTATCTTAGTCTCTCTCACTTTCTTTCTTTCTCTTTCAGACCTGCTGGAAGTAACTCCTTTGATTTTCTTTACTTTTCCCCTGTTTTATGCAACAAAATGGAAAAGACCCTTTCTAAGCCAGACAGTCATGCTCAAAATGATGACTTGAGAAATGGGTGAAGGCAGAGTGGTGTTTGCTGCTGCTGAGGTTTCAGAGACCCTTTGTTCTGTGATCCAAGGCTTCGCCTGTGCTCCCCACTAGTTGTCTTTCAACACTGGCCACCTGGCACCTGGCAAGGGAGTGCGGATTGTTCAGAGCAACTCATCACCACTACTGCAAAGACAACCTGAGTGCCCATCCTGATGGCAGTGCCACACACTTGTCCCCTCTGACCCTTTGGTGTCTGACAATAGTCAGCTAGATGGCCAGGGCCCAGAAAAGGTATCCAGCTGTATTTTCAGCTGCTCCATCACTGTGAGACACACTCACGGAAGCAGTCCCTTCAAGGCGAAGGACGACCCTGCCCTGATCATGCCCCTAAGACTCCCCATCCCTGTGGGAGGGAGCTCAGGACTCTGGGAGACTTTCTCGGCCTGAAGCCTGGGGGACAACAAAACATGTCATTTCCCCAGGCAACCAGCATGGTTGGTTGGCAGAGGCCCTGGCTCCTGTGCTTCTACAGGCAGTTCCCATTTACTCTTCTGCTCTCCTCGCCTGTTCAACATCATTACCCACTTGCTCTGAGGTGGCTGGGGTATGTTTTATGCAGGACTGGCCTTGGTGGAGCCTGTTCATGCTGATATATTATTGACCTTATCTCCCACTGCTTAAAGAAACAAGCCATCTGGGTTCCCAAACAGTACAAGTGTGTCAAACTTCCCAGGGAAAAGGCTTCTGACAAAGACAGTCCTCTCCAGTCCTTCCTGGGGATTAGCTAGTTTATTCCTAAGTGCTTTGTGTTAGGCCAGCTGAGGCATGAGTCCTTCTTTTGGGTCACTCCCACCGCCCCCAATCCTCCCTCACCCCCCCCCCCCCCCCCCCCCCACCAGCAACACCTCTATTATTCGTCTCCATTAAAGTGTGATAAGCCAAAAGGCAAGAAAGGAGGTCAGGGACACAGCCCGGCCACCACCACACTCTCATTACAAAGTCAAGCTCCTGGCAAGGCTATAATTAACTCAGCTTCTGTCTGGCCAGGCAGCCCCATCCAACCAGGTCACTGGCTCAGCCTCCTCTGGGCAGGCAGGACCTGGACTCCTGGTTTCCCCAGGCACAGGCTGCACCGGGAACCTGGAAGTGATTTTAAGTGCAGTGAGCGGAGGGCCATTGACACCCAGGGACTCCCTGTTCACGGCCCTCCGCTCACCTCAGCCCAAGCCCAGCCAAATCACAGTGGAGCCTGACTCAGTGGGGCCAGGTCTAGCCAGGTCTGCTGGTTTTATGATGGCACCCTTAGCTTCTCCCTCCTGATGGGAATATTGATAATAATAATAATAGTACTTGTTAAGCACTTACTATGTGCCAAGCACTGTATTAAGCACCAGGGCAGATACAAGTTAATCCGATTATACACAGGCCCTGTCCCACATGGGGCTCACACTCTTAATCCCTATTTTACAGAAGGTAACTGAGGCCCAGAGATGTTAAGTGACTTGCCCAAGGTCACACAACAGACGTGGTGGAGACGGGATTAAAACCCAGGTCCTTAATATAATAATATAATGGCATTTATTAAGCGTTTACTATGTGCAAAGCACTGTTCTAAGCCCTGGGGAGGTTACAAGGTGATCAGGTTGTCCCACGGGGGGCTCACAGTCTTAATCCCCATTTTACAGATGAGGTAACTGAGGCCAGAGAAGTTAAGTGACTTGTCCAAAGTCACACAACTGACAATTGCCAGAGCCGGGATTTGAACCTATGACCTCTTACTCCAAAGCCCGTGCTCTTTCCACTGAGCCACGCTTCTTCTCCTTCTGACTTGTACGCCTTTGCTCTACCCACTAATCACTCTACTTCCATGTAGGCTGTCAACTGAAGCCGGTCCAGGGCCGGCTTCCAGGAGCTCATGAGTGCTCAGGTGGTAAGGGAATGCAGCCCACTCCCCACTGGTCTCAGTCAAAGCAGCAGCCAGCTCCTTCCTTCTGCCTCCTCCCACTCCGTACTGCAACCTTGCAATCATCAATCGTATTTATTGATCATCAATCGTATTTATTGAGCGCTTACTGTGTGCAGAGCACTGTTCTAAGCTCTTGGGAAGTACAATTTGGCAACATATAGAGACAGTCCCTACCCAACAGTGGGCTCACAGTCTAAAGGGGGGAGACAGAGAACAAAACCAAACATACTAACAAAATAAAATAATAGAATAGATATGTACAAGTAAAATAAATAAATAAATAAATAGAGTAATAAATATGTACAAACACATATACATATATACAGGTGCTGTGGGGAAGGGAAGGAGGTAAGATGGGGGGATGGAGAGGAGGACGAGGGGGAGAGGAAGGAAGGGGCTCAGTCTGGGAAGGCCTCCTGGAGGAGGTGAGCTCTCCTTCCTTCCTTCCCCATCCCTCCCGGGGCCGGTTTGTGGATGGGAGGATGGTCCCATGAAAAGTCCAGCCTAGATGTGGGTCGGCACTTGGTTCATTGAGCTAAGGTTGCTGCCCCAGTCCCTCTCGCTTTTAGAGTCTAAAATTTTTGAGGTCCCTTTTGAGAGTTTGAATCCATAGAGCCACAGCAAATGAGATCTTCTCTGGACCTGAAAATACCAGCTCAGAGTAGACACATCACTTCTCAGGCACTTCTACTCCATTTTCCTGAACTACGTAGCCTAGGTCACTTAGCAAACC
This sequence comes from Tachyglossus aculeatus, assembly GCF_015852505.1. Taxonomy (NCBI): domain Eukaryota; kingdom Metazoa; phylum Chordata; class Mammalia; order Monotremata; family Tachyglossidae; genus Tachyglossus; species Tachyglossus aculeatus. Next base: position 32,873,618 of record NC_052073.1, on the reverse strand, counting down.
CACACTTTCTCTTCTTTTGTCACCCTGTCATGGCTGGTCCTGTTACCATGGAAACCATGCCTCTGTCACAGTTTTCCTCTGACCTTGGATGCTCTTCCTCCACATCACTTCTCCTTTCTCACCTGGGCAGGATGACCCATCTCTCCTCTTAAGGGGCCCAAAAGGATTCCAATATTTGCCGAGATGTCGGATGCAACATCTGAATTGAGAATCACTGGGAAGAGCATCAGCCCAGTTCCTTGATCTCGCAAGATCTGGGTAGGATTAATCAAGTGTGAGGCTTAAAGGATTATGGGCTCCATGGAAATGGGTGCTGAGAACATTAAGGTGTTTAATGAAGGTCATCTGATTGGTGTTTTCCCAGAGATCCCAGAGGACCAGAATTGGGAAGATTGATCAATTTTTAGGAGAAGCAAACCTGGCATGTTCAAATTTCCATGAGACGTAGGTAGTTTGTTTCAAAGTGATACACTGGCAGTGTGTGCACCCGATAAGTCAGGTGGCAAGTGGATAGAACTTTACCAAATATGCACCCACCATGATGACAGTGTGGCATGGTTACTCACAACTCAGGGAACATCAACAGTGTTTCTTAGGGGGACATTCTGTCCATGCACCATCAGGCAGGAGCTGAGGACTGGAGAACATTTGGAGATGAGCAATGCTTTTGTGAGGGTCAGACCAACGCCTCAACCATCTGGGTTCTGCCCTGGACGTGGGCTATTTGGAAGGCAATGGGAGGAACAGGTTGCCATCCTGAAGGTTGGGATGGACCATTTGACATGCCTAGCTCTTCCATATAAGAACTCAAGATGAATCTCCTGCCTGTGAATGTAAAGAAATTATAAGCTCCTCGGGGTTAGTGTACCATGTTTATGTTGAACTCTCCCAACTGTTTAGTACAGTGTTTTGTCTTCAGGAGGCCCTCAGTATAAATCGTTGATAAACCTTCCTTAAGACTTCTACATTTTCTAAATTCTCTCACTCTCATCCTGAATTTATCCCTGTACTCTTTATAGATAGCTCATCTTTGAATTTATCTACACCCTACAGACTTCAAAACAAATAAAGAGGCATCAATATAAGTAGAATTATAGGTATATGCACATCAAAACAAGTAAACAGGCATTGTCCTCTAGACTGTAACCTCCTTGTGGGCAAGGGAAGTGCCTACTAACTGTTTTGTACTGTATTCTTTCAAGTGCTTAGTACAGTGCTCTGCACACAGTATGTTCTCAATGAATATCATGGGAAACAGCAGTGGAAAGAGCTCAGGCTTAGGAGTCAGAAGTCATGGGTTCTAATCCCGGCTCCACCACTCGTCTGCTGTGTGACTTTGAGCAAGTCACTTAACTTCTCTGGGCCTCAGTCCCCTCATCTGTAAAATTGGAATTAAGACTGTGAGCCCCACGTGGGACAACCTGATTACCTTGTATCCCCCCCACCCCCCGGCCAGCGCTTAGAACAGTGCTTGGCACATAGTAAGCACTTAACGAATGCCATCATTATTATCATTGATTGATTGATGACTTGTTTATCAGGTCAAGTCCTTCAAGGTGACCCTATGAAAGCCACCTCATCTCGGCACCTCCTCCATTGTCTACGTGGTTTAAACTATGTAGTCGCTTAGCGACAAGGGATTAGAGACAGGGAAGAGGGAGGGTGAGCATTCCATGATCCCTGCTCCCATGTCTCCCACAGTGACTCCACGTTTCCCTCTCCCCCACAGCTCCTCTCTGGCCTCTGGAGAAGCAGCAGTGGCAGTAGCAGCTGGACACCCCCAGAACATCCCTCTGTCCTCCGGTGAGGCAGGGGCTGTGGGTTATGGTGGCAAGCACAATACTTCTTTTGAGGATGGGTCGTGAAATTCTGAGGCTCACGGAAAAATTGTCCAGATCCTCCAGCCCTTATCAGTGTCAGATTGCATCATATGATTGGCAGGTTTTTCACACTAATCAGAGTCCAGCTGCAGAAACCAATCAGAGAATGCAACTCATTTGCAGGTTGCAAATAACTCCTTTAACTGGGTGGAAGACACTCAGAGAGGGACACCCAGGCATGCCCATAATCTGATCAAATGCATTTGAGCAATTAGCACCCCTGAAATGTCCCCCTACATCCCAATAATGAATATAGTTTTTTTTTAAAAAAAGTTTTAATGGTATTAAGCACTTACTATGTGTCAAACACTGTTCTAAGCGCAGGGGTAAGTACAAGCTAATTAGGTTGAACACAGTCCCTGTTCCGCATGGGGCTCACAGTCTAAGTAGGAGACAGAACAGGAGTACTGGTAGGCTTAAGTCACACAGTAAACAATTGGCAGAGCTGGGAATAGAACCCAGGTCCTCTGACTCCCGGAACCATGCTGCTGTTATCTATTAAGTGCTTACTATGTTCCAAATCACTGTGCTAAGCACCAGGTAGATAGACACTAATCAAATCAGACCTTTCCAGTTCCTCTCCACTGGAAGCCGAATCATCCCACTGATCATCTCACTCCCTAGGGTGGGGAGACCCTAAGCAGGGTGACCAGAGTGCATGGTTTTATTTAGTGGTGAGTGTACGTCTTTTGTTTTATTTTCAATATCCTGCCCTTTTTAGCTGCCATTTGCTCTCTGAATCAATAATTTGAAAAGACAATCCACAGTGACTCCAGAATCCCCTTTCTGAGTTGTGAATGACAACTCTGAGTCCATCACAATCATGCAGTTTGTTCCCTGCTTTGTTTTTCCTTTAGAGGATCATTTTTCACTTAGTCACACCGCTACTCTTCTTCCTACGTATGAACTCTTGCTGGGTTGTAGCCCCATCAACATCCTATTTCCCCACCCAAGTAGCACACAGTCACCAGCAAACTGGGATATTTCACTTGGCACTCCTCCTTACGGGCCATTTATGAAGACGTTAAACAAAATTGACACTGATCCCCAACTATTTGCCTATTCCCCTATCCCCCAGGGTGGCTGTTTCCTCCTCCCCTCTGTTCCCCATTTTTGTCCAGTTGTCCATCCATGACAGAGCATCTCTCCAATCCCATGACAACTCAGTTTTGTTTGAAGCCTGTGGTGTGGAACCCGGTCAAAGGTCTTCTGAAAATCTTAGTCTATTCCATCCGCAGGCTCCACTCTATCCACCTGCTTATTGACCTTAGACAGGGTCAGAGAACTCTAGTAAATTCATAGAGTGGGATTTCTCCTGACAGAAATGATGTTGTCTTTCTCCCAGCGGTTGACTTTGTCAGTGGGCTCATTGATTCTAAACTGGATTATGGCTCTTCTCCATTTGCCAGAAATGGACGAGAGACTCATCAGTCTCTGGTCACCAGTGTCCTTTGGCAACCTCCAATCTCCCTCCCCATCTCTAAGCCCACTCATACTTTGAAGTTACTGTTGGATTGAAAAGACTAGTGTAGAAACAGCTCTCTGTAACTATGCACTTGCAATGTGATTTAATACATAATACTAATGATAATAATAATAATAAAAGTACTATGTGTCAAGCACAATAATAATAATAATAATAATGGTATTTGTTAATTGCTTACTGTGTGCCAAGTACTGTTCTAAGTGCTGGGGTAGATAAAGGGTAATCAGGTTGTCCCACATGGAGCTCACAGTCTTAATCCCCATTTTACAGAGAAACTAAGTGGTTTGCCCAAGGTCTCACAGCAGACAAGTGGCAGAGCCAGGATTAGAAGCCACGTCCTGTGACTCCCAAGACTGTGCTGTTGCCACTAAGCCACACTGCTTTTCATCCTGGGGTAGATAAAAGGTGATCCCAGGCAATGCGGGGTTCACAGTCTAAGCAGGAGGGAGAATAGGTATTGAATCCTTATTTTGCAGATGGAGGAACTGAGACACAAGGAAGTTAAATGACTTGCCCAAGGTCAAACAGCAGGAAGTCAGTCCTTCTGACTTCTAGGCCCTTGTCCTTTCTACTAGGCCAAGCTGCTTCCAGGTTATGGAACTGATAAGCTATGGTTTGCATCTTGTGGCTTTACTGTGCAGTGCACATTGACTGAAGCAGCATCCCAGAATTCTACTCTTTTTCTCACCAGAATACATCCAGTACTTCTGCACCTGACATCCCACATGGGTTGAGTGTCATAGAACAAGGCAAATATTTGGAAGTCTAAATCCCAATGCCCCTCTCAGGATCGTACCTGGAATTTCCAGTAGTCTACCAGTCTTGACTACAGGAGGGAGAATCAAACAGAAGCATACCCATTCCATTCCTAGCTTGGCCAGTGGCTAGCGAGTGGAAAGCAATCTGCTGTGAGTCGAAACTCACCCATGTTGGGCAGCAGCAGCATGGGAGAGACTCAATCAATCAATCAATCATATTTATTGAGTGCTTACTGTGTGCAGAGCACTGAACTAAGCACTTGGGAAGTACAAGTTTGCAACATATAGAGACAGTCCCTACCCCACAGTGGGCTCACAGTCTAGAAGGGGGAGACAGAGAACAATACCAAACATATTAACAAAATAAAATAAATAGAATAGATATGTACAAGTAAAATAAATAGAGTAATAAATGTGTACAAACATATATACATATATACAGGTGCTGTGGGGAAGGGAAGAAGGTAAGACGGGGGGATGGAGAGGGGGACAAGGGGGAGAGGAAGGAAGGGGCTCAGTCTGGGAAGACCTCCTGGAGGAGGTGAGCTCTCAGTAGGGCCTTGAAGTGGGGAAGAGAGCTGGCTTGGCTGATGGGCAGAGGGAGGGCATTCCAGGCTAGGGGGATGACGTGGGTCGGTGGTCAACGGCGGGACAGGCGAGAACGAGGCACGGTGAGGAGTTTAGTGGCAGAGGACCGGAGGGTGCGGGTTGGGCTGTAGAAGGAGAGAAGGGAGGTGAGGTAGGAAGGGGCAAGGTGATGGAGAACCTTATAGCCGAGGGTGAGGAGTTTCTGCCTGATGCGCAGCTTGATTGGTAGCCACTGGAGATTTTTGAGGAGGGGAGTGACATGCCCAGAGCGTTTCTGGACAAAGACAATCCAGGCAGTAGCATGAAGTATGGATTGAAGTGGGGAGAGACACGAGGATGGGAGATCAGAGAGAAGGCTGATGCAGTAGTCCAGACAGGATAGGATGAGAGCTTGAACGAGCAGGGTAGCAGTTTGGATGGAGAGGAAAGGGCGGATCTTGGCAATGTTGCAGAGCTGAGACCGGCAGGTTTTGGTGACGGCTTGGATGTGAGGGGTGAATGAGAGAGCGGAGTCGAGGATGACACCAAGGTTGCGGGCTTGTGAGACGGGAAGGATGGTAGTGCCGTCAACAGTGATGGGAAAGTCACGGAGAGGGCAGAGACTCAAGTTTACTGCATGGAAGGAGGCAATGGTAAACCACTTCCATATTTTTACCAAGAAAATTCTATGGGTATGCTACCAGAATGATTGCAGATGGAGAGTGTGGCGTTCTGGGAGAGATGTGTCTGTGGCATCACTGTGGGTTGGAAAAGACTTGATGGCATAAGATAAGCCAAACCTGAGCTTGACGAGTTGCCTACGTGGGCTTAGGCCATCAGGCCATCCCTGCCCACCATGAGTCTCACCCCAGTCCCTGCCCCAGTCCCCAGCTATGATGCCAACAAACCTGACTGATTGACAGAAAGACTTTGGGCCTTTTTAGCCCCCCAGACTTATCTCTAATTGTGGTTGCTGCCCACAGAGTACACCATGCAGCTTCCGGAATCCAGGCCATCTGGCAGAGGGTGAAAGGGGAGCTCAGAACTGCCTGCATCTGAGGGATAGAGATGTCAATCAGAGTGACTGATGTGAGAGACGGGAGCCTGGCACCTGGCACAAGTTAATAAGTTGTTTGCCTGGTTCTTCGCCAACCCTGAAATGAGACAGTGGAAAACTGGTTGCAATCACCCTTGAGGGGCATTGGAAATGGCCTGGAAACCTTGTGATAGGGAAGCAGGACCCGGACAGCGTATTGGGGTATTCTGACAGCTTCAGGGGGCCTAGGAGCTGAAGAAGAACCTAATCTCTCCCATGCTTCCCCCTGGCTGAAAATAAGTTCGTCCCTAACCCTCATGGACAAGAACTGAAATACTGAGAGCTCTTCCTTTAGCCCCAGGATGTAGTTCTGATGTACACTGCACCCATTGTGTTTAAAAAAAAAATGGAACCCGGGGTGGAACTGGCCCTGATCCCAGGCTGAACTGAGAGGACCCAGGTATCCAGGGGGCTGGGTATCATTCCTGCAGGCACCAAAGAGCCATACAGGAGGTCCTCATGCTTTGGGAACCCACCAGACCCTACTCTGCCTCACAGTCCAGAGTCAGGACGCCGCCTGCTAGTCACAGCCCTGAGTTCCAGAGCAAGTCCGGGCTAATTTCCCCAGGACCTCCTTTGGTTTCAGTCCTCCCTGACATCAAGTTTCAGAAACAGACAGACTGACTGGACCTTGCTCACCACCCTCTAAGTGCTTAGTACTGGGCTCTGTTCACAGTAAGCGCTCAATAAATATGATCGAATGAAATGACATGTCTCTTACTGAGCAGCCATGGTGCCTGGTTGTTCTTGCTCAGTCACAAGAGTCTAGAGTCCATTTGGATTTAAGACCTCCGTTCTCTCACACTTGGAAAAGATTCATCATCCCTCCTCCTCCCCACCCAGCCACCACCCCTCAGTGAGGAATGGGGTCAGACCTACTACTGTATGTGAGGGATTTCCCGGAACTTTGGCAGCCTGGTAAAACTGTGTCTAATTGGGCCTAAATGCGCACATCAGTGGCCTCATGCTAAATTAATTTTCAGAACATATGCTGCTGTATTTATGCCTTTGTTGTTTCATGCTAGATTAATTCTTCGAGGGTTATAATCACATGACACTTATCATTTTAATTATGCCTCTTTAGTTGCGGCAGATGACAGCTTTTGACTTCTCACCCCTCCCTCTGTAGTGTGTGACAGATAAAATTATTAATAAATGCCTGCTTGCTATGTAGTTATGCCATACGGGTCCACAGGGTGTTATCTGGCCTCATGTATTTGAGCCAAAGTACAGTGTCAGCAGAGTCTTCGTGGTCTGCTAATGAACTCCGTCCAGCCAGCACAATGTATTTCCAATATACACCCCTAAACACACACACACACACGCACACACACACTCACACAAAGAGAGAGAGAGAGAGAGAGATAGGGAGAGAGAGACTCCAGTCTGTTCTAAACCTTTTAACTATTCAAATATCCAGAAGTCTCAGCTGGTTTTCTTTCCTGAGGATTACCCAGTCCTACTAATTAGGGCTGGGATGTTTGGGGAAAGATCTAGCCCATACAAAGGTTGTGACAACGCCCCCCCCCCCCCCCCCCCAATATCAGGTCTTCTGTCCAAGAGAAAGGAGTCAATTTATCCAACGTTTCCCCCTTACTCCCAGATTAGGATCTTTACTGCCCCAAGCCACTTAGTCCAGAACCCCTCAAGGTTGATGGTCCACTGTAAAGAACATCAAGTTGGAATTCAGGAGTCTGGGTTTCTAGTTCCAGCTCTGTCACAGGCCTGCTGTTTCATCTTCAGTAGGTAGCAGCCTCTGTGTACCTCAGTTTCCTCGTCTAGACTGTAAGCTCATCTTTAGACTGTAAGCTCACTGTGGAAAGGGAATGTGTCTACCCTTATATTGTTATGTTATTCTCTCCCAAGCTCTTAGTGCAGTGCTCTGCACAAAATAAGCTCTTAGTAAATAGAATTGATGGATTGATTATGGGGAAGGGACAAGCTCCCTATTCTCCCTACCTATCCCACTAGAATGTAAGCTTCTTGAGGGAGGAGATCATGTCTACCAACTCCACTGTATTGAACTCTCCCAAGTGTTAAGGACTCAATTAAATACCATTGATTGATTGATTATTGGACTGTGAGCCCCATGTGAGCCAGGGGCTGGATTTGACCTGATATCTTCCCCAGAACTTGGCTCAGATGTTGGCACTTCGTATTTGGCACTTAATCAATACCATAATTAGATTGGCAGACCCAGAGAAGCAATAAAATGACCCACTTTCTCCATAAACAGATACTAACCCAGTGTTCCTCAAATTCACCTGCCAGCGATGGCCACAAGATCCCAGCAGACAGATGGTGATTGAGGCTGAAATGGATTCAGAGGCAGAGATGGGCAGTAGAGATGACCAGCTCGGGCAGTGAGTGGCTTCAGATTCCCATCCTATGGCATGCTGAGCTACATCATCCCAGCTGCCTCCCGTTCCTGCCCGCCTTGGGCCTCGCTGCCAGGCTGCCCAGCACCAGTGGGAAGGACACCAGCAGAAGTCTCCTGAAATTGTGGAATGTCCGGAAGGTCATGGTGGCTGCTGAAACTGGGTCTGTTGGGCTCCGAGCTGCGAGGAGTCTGAAATGCCTCTCCTTTTGCATAGTGCCCTACTGTTCTTTTAGTTTTATTCTTTGTATTAATCTTTGCCTTTTATGTTGTTTACGGCTTCTTTGTTTGTTTTAACCTCTCTTATATGTCTGCCGACAGTCCCTTCATCTCCTGCCTTATTCTTAGATTTTGAGTCCCTTGGGGGCCAGTAACCGGTATAGGTCTCATCCTGGGATTTTTTCCCAGAGCTCAGGACAAGTGTTCTTTGCAACACCATAGATTTGTCACTTTCCCAAGTGCCCAGTAGAGTGCTCTGTATACAGTAAACACTCAGTAAATACTAATAATTGAATGACTATTAGAACTACTGCTACAGCTATTACTACTACTATGAATCAGTCAGTCAGTAGTATTCATTGATCACTTACTGTGTGCAGAGCACTATACTAAGGGCTTGGGAGAAGCAATATAACCCAGTTGTCAGACACGCTCCCTGCCTAAAATGAACTTACAGTCTGGAGGGGGGAACAGTTCTTAACATAAATAAATAAATTGATTTCAGATATGTTCCTAAGTGCTGTGGGGCTTAGGGGAGCAAATCCTAGTAGAAGGGAGTGGGAGATGCAGAATTGAGGGCTTAGTCTGGGAAGGCATCTTGGAGATGTATTCTTAATAAAACTTTGAAAGTGGGGAGAGTGTACATCTGTTGAATATGAAGAAAGGGAGATCCAGAGGCAGGAGGTGATGATGATGGTGACGGTATTTCTTAAGCGCTTACAATGTGCCAAGCACTTTTCTAAGCGCTGGGGGAGATACAAGGTAATCAGGTTGTCCCACGTGGGGCTCACAATCTTATTCTCCGTTTTACAGATGAGGTAACTGAGGCACAGAGAAGTTAAGTGACTTGCCCAAAGTCACACAGCTGACAAGTGGTGGAGCCGAGATTAAAACGCATTACCTGACTCCCAAGCCCGGGCTCTTTCCACTAAGTCGGTGGCCAGATAGGAAGAATAGTTTGAATTGGCAATAAAGGAGTGAAGTTTGTAGGCTGAGTTGTAGTGGGAAATCAGGGTAGTAAAGAAGGAAGGGGCAAGGTGATGGAGGACTTTAAGTTCTATGGTAAGGAGTTTCTGTTTGATGCAGAGATGGATGAGCAACAGTTGGAGGTTCTTAAAAAGAGGATTGAATGGTTTTGTAAAAAACTGATCTGGAGAGAGATATGAGGCAGCAGCAAGGCTGATGCAGTAATCAAGGCAGAATAGAATAAGGGAAGATTTAGCGACGTTACAAAGTTGAACCTACAGTATTTGGTGACAGATTGAATATGGAAGTAGAATGAAAGAGATGAATCAAGGATAATGCCACTACTACTAGTATTACTACTGCTCCTACAAAATAGTATAGTGATAGTGATAGAGGCACAGAAACAGACATGAGAGAAACTGAGCATCAGCAATGGTATTTTAAAGTACCAGGTACAACCAGAGAGCCTGTTTTTGAAAAGGTGCAGCTGACAAATGTTATGGCCTATGGCCACGGACAGGTTTTCTTGGGACTCAATGGATCTAGCCAGAACATCAACTGAGGACTGCAATATTCTACTGTGAAGCCAGAGCCCCACTGGGGAAACTCCAGGAGTGTCTGCCACACAATGGGGACACAGGGACAGATGAACAAAGGTGGATCTGAACTTGCAGATGCTTGCACTACTAAAACAGACCCACAGTGTCCTGGTGGATTAAAATCACTTCACTGCAAGGCCGGTTACAAGGCTAGCAAATGAGACAGTAAGAGAAAACTCCAGAGGCATTCTGGAACAGAAATCAATGTAGGAACACCCCAACCGCAAGCCTATCGCAAAATCAATGAGAAGGGTGTTGTGCTCTGTTTTACAAGAACCTGAATTCTAAATGAGCTGCAGATGGTAAGGAGGGGAAATCTCTGGAAGGGATAAAGAGAAGAAGGGGATGGAAGATATGCTAAGTTTTTTAAAAAAGGAAATAGCCTCACTTCTTTTGCCAGTCTAAAGCACACACCTTTCCATGATTGAATAGTATGCTCAGAGGAGAAAGGGTTTTTAGAGGCCTAATGACTAAATAGATGGAAATTTACACACATCTGCATATATGCCCACCCAAGGAAAAGTATCCTTTTATTGTTGGGTCATTGATCACCCTAGGCAAGGCAGGGAGCCCTTTTGTGGGGAGGGGGAGAAGTCCTAAGTATAATGTAAGCATTTAGAAGGCAGAGACAGACACATAAGAGAGAAAAAACAAGAAAACCCCCAAAACACTGTTAAAGGCAAGGACAAAGATCAATACAAACCTCTCCACTAACAAAACCAACCCAAAAGAGCAGTTGTACACTAAACTAAAGGAGAGGCATTTCAGATTCCTCAGAATTCAATACCAACAGACCCAGTCACAGAAGCCACCATGACCTTTCGGACATTCCACAATTAAGGAGTCTTTGTGCAGCCAGTTGTGGTGTCCTTCCCACAGGTGCAGGTTAGCCTGGCAGCGAGACCTCAAGGGGTTGGGGACGGGGGCAGCTGGGATGATGTAGCTTGGCGGCCCAGTGGGTTGGGAAGCCAAGGCTGCTCTCCGCCTGGGTTGGCAATCTCTAACTGCCCATCTCTGCCTCTGTATCTATTTCAGCCTCAGTCACCATCTGTCTATCTGCTGGAATCTTGTGGCCATTGCTGGCAGGTGAATTTGAGGAACACTGGGTTAGTCTCTGCTTTATGAAGAAAGCGGGTCATTTTATTGCTTCTCTGGGTCTGCCAATCTAATTATGGTATTGATTAAGTGCCATGTGCCAATTACCAAGTGCCAACCTCTGAGCCAAGTGCTGGGGCAAATATCAGATTAAACCCTGTCCCTGGCTCGCATGGGGATCACAGTCCAATCAATCAATCAATTAATCAATGGTATTTATTAAGGACTTACTCACTGCATCCCAGCTTCTCCTCTGCTTTTCTCTCAAGCTCACTACCTGTTCCCTGTGGCTTTCCTCCCCATTCATAATGGAAAAATTCTCTGGGGCCGAAAACAGTGGCCTGTAGAAAAACATTTGGCACTAAGAGAAGAATCTTGGGCTCCATTTGTCCCTGTTTCCTCTCCCCATTTTGTTCCCAAGCTTCTCTTCTGCATTCCTTTTGGGCCAGCTCCCCTGGAGAACAGCCTGCAGTAGAGTCCTGAGCTGTTGTTCTTCAGTCCTCTCAGCCACAGGTGACCCAGCCAGTAGCCCAAGTCCAACTTTGCAAACTGGTCCCTCATGGAGAAACCTTGTTGACCTTTCAGGGGCAGGGAGCAGGTGGGCAGGCAGATGTGGGGGGCTGGTTCTTCTCATCACATTCAGGAGTGGGGTCTGTGCCTCTTAAGTTGGAAGAACCCTGCCACCTCCCTGTTACCCACTGCTTCCACTTCCAGTACCCATAGAGAGCTTGCTGACCTTCATTCATTTGGGCTTTCCAACCTTTTCAAGTCTGTGCCTGTTTTCCTGTCACTGAAAGAGAAATGAAGAGCCAAAGGCCCAGCAGGTGTAGTTCCCAAGCAGGTGACCTTTTTTTGAACCTTATGAAGAGTGAGAGAAAGTGAGGGGATCTGGGGGGTCAACATGAGGGGAGGACCTTCAAACTACAGATTCATCTTGTGCCAGGGCACTCTGCTCTAGAGATGCCAAGCTGTAAATGCTGGCAAAGATTCCAAAGGAAAGGAGAGCTTAGTGAGAGAAGGCCTCTTGGAGAAGATATGCCATTGACAAGGTTTTAAAGGTGTGCGGGGGGAGTAAGTGTCTCCCCTCTCAGGATGGCAGCTAGAAAGTTTCCAGTCCCCTATCAATGTCGGCTACAGGAGGGTGAGTCAAGCAGAGACATACCCATCCAAGGCAAGCTGGTCCTAGGCTCAGAAGTGCTGGATCCGCAACTGAAGGTCAACAGAGAGGATATGATGATGATGATGATGATGATGATGATATCAGCTTCTCTGCTCTACCCAGGTATTCCATTCATTCATTCATTCATCCAATCATATTTATTGAGCGCTTACTGTGTGCAGAGCACTGTACTAAGCGCTTGGGAAGTACAAGTTGGCAACATATAGAGACGGTCCCTACCCAACAACGGGCTCACAGTCTAGAAGGGGGAGACAGATCAACGGAGAGGATATCGGTCTCTCTGGTCTACCCAGATATTCCATTCATTCAATCATATTTATTGAGTGCTTACTGTGTGCAGATCACTGTACTAAGCACTTAGGAAGTACAGGGTGGCAACATGTAGAGATGGTTCCTACCCAACAACAGGCTTACAGTCAAGGAGGGGGAAACAGGCAACAAAACAAAACAAGTAGACAGGTGTCAAAACTATCAGAATAAATAGAGTTATAGCTATATGCACAACATTAATAAAATAAATAGAGTAGTAAATATGTACACTGATCTTCACCCCAAAGAATGGGGCTGTTAGCATCAGGGTTGGGAAGCAGCATGGCCTAGGGGATAGAGCCTGGGCTTGGGAGTCAGAAGGACCTGAGTAAAAATCCCAACTCTGCCAGTTGTCTGCTGTGTGACCTTGGGCAGGTCACTTCACTTCTCTGTGCCTCAGTTCCCTCATATGTAAAATGGGGATTAAGACTGTGAGCCCCATGTTGGGCAGGGACTGTGTCTAATCTGATTAGCTTGTACCTACCCTAGTGCTTAGAACAATGCTTGACACACAGTAAGTGCTTAACAAATACCAGCATCCTCATCATAATCTCTGGCTCACTCAGCCTTAAGTGGCCTTGAAGCCAAAACAGCCAATTTAGCAAATGATGGGTAGGAGTCTTTAAACCTGGACAATCATCCACCAGGGATTACACTGGAATGGCCAAATTTGTTTCACTTAGGTTGGCGATGGCAATAACAACATTTAAGCAAGGCCCACTGTCAAGCATCCATCGTTATTATTTTATTCATTGTTCTCCATTTACTTTATGTTTCTCAGCTGTTGGGAGGAAATGTTGTATTGTTTTAAGCCTCCAAGATTAGAGTCTCCAGGCACAGTTGAATTTCCAAAAATACAAAAAAGCCACATTTAGGGCTAATTCCCACATTAGAAAGATTGCAATCCATTTATAGCTCAGAAAGTGTCAGTTTCTCCCATGGCTAGATGCTGTTGTGAACATTTATTTCCCTCTTGTTTCTTCCATGTTGAATCCTCCCAGGACAGCCAGAGACACAGGCCAGCAATGCTTACTGGTCACCTGGGACTACAGGAGGGAGAGGATGATGTGGGGCAGCTTCTCTTTTGCTAGAGAAATGTGGCCCTTCTCCTGATTGCCATCTTTCAGACTGGTCTGTCTGCAGCATTAGTCTCTCAGCAGTTCATTACTGTGTCACATGGTTTGATCCTGCACTTCACCATATTTCTAAATAATTTATTCGCCCTCCCTCCTCACCTGGGACAACTTTCAGTTGCTCAGGAATCCTGCTGATGTCCATTTTGCTGCCCAGAAAACCAGCAGTGTTGTGAGCCCTGCAGTCCAGCCTTGATAATCCTGTCCAGCCTTTCCAGGTGGAGCAGGGTTCATAGGTGACACTGGTGAAACTGTACTAGAAGTTGGATATGTTTTCTGTTCTAGATTCAGGTCTCACAGCCATATCAAAGTATGGATGGCACAAAGTTTGATGTGGGCCTTTGGCCTGAAAATTGGTCAATCAGTGGTATTTACTGGGCACTTCCTATATTCAAAGCCATGTACTAAGCACTTGCAAGAGTATAATACAGTAGAGATAGTAGATGTGATCTCTGCCCACAAGATGTTTACAGTCAAGAGGAGGAGACAGACCTAAAAACAAACTAAATAAAGGGGAAATAGACCTTGAGACACCTTCTACTTGATATAGACCTGGCCTCCCATTTTTTTAACCTCGCCATCAATCTGTCAAAAGCCATACTGCCTTTTATTCATCCATTCATTCATTCAATCGTATTTATTGAGTGCTTACTGTCTGCAGAGTTCTGTACTAAGCACTTGGGAAGTACAGTTCAACAACAAAGACAGACAATTCCTGCACACAATGGGCTCACAGTCTAGAAGGGGGGGGGGGAGACAGACATCAAAACAATGTCAATAGCATCAATATAAATAAATAGAATTAGAGATATATGTACACATCAGATCAAGTAAACAGGCATTAATATACATAAATAGAATTATAGATATGTACATATAGAAAAGGGCTGTGAGGTGGGGGGTAGAGCAAAGGAAGCACGTTGGGGTGAGGTCGGGGGAGGGGGAGTGCTTAGTACAGTGCTCTGCACACAGTAAGCACTCAATAAATACGATTGATGAATGAATGAATGAAAAGGGAGGCTTAGTCTGGGAAGGCCTCCTGGAGGAGGTGAACCTTCAATAGGGCTTTGAAAGGGGAAGTGTAATTGTTTGGCGGATTTGAGCAGGGAGGGCTCTTGGTCTATTCATGTATCCATGGATCAGAAACTGCTTAGGTAGCAGAATCTAGTTCTGGGATTAGGTTCTGTGCTCTTTGATTCTGTTGGTTTGGAGAGGTATATGGATACAAAACCTTGGCTTTCTTCAGACACCACTCATACATATGAGTGTAATCTCACTATCAGACTGCCAAGTGCCAGGCACCATGTCTATCTCATCCATGTGTACTTCTTTCTCAGTGTTTAGTACAGTAATAAATACTATTACACTATAACAGTGACATCTTCAAAAACAAAGATCAGCTCTCTGGCTTTCTAAGGAGGGATATATAACCATACAAGTTTCTTCTTAAGCATTTTTCCTCTGTTCTGGCTGATTCCCAGGCTAAATTCCCTGATGCTTCTAAGTAGAAGCCAGGAAAATGGGTTTAATTTCAGTCAATCAAATGTATTTTTTGAGTGTTTACTGTACTAAGCTACTGGGAGAGTAATAATAATAATGGTATTTGTTCAGCACTTACTATGTGCCAACCACTGTTCTAAGCACTGGGGTAGATACAAGGTAAGCAGGTTGTCCCACATGGGGCTCACAGTCTTAATCCCCATTTTACAGATGAGGTAACAGAGGCACAGAGAAGTTAAGTAACTTGCCCAGAGTCCCACAGCTGTTAAGTGGTCGATTCGGGATTAGAACCCATGACCTCTGTCTCCCAATCCCGTGCTCTTTCCACTAAACCACACTATACAACAGAGATGATAGACATGTTCCCCGCCCACAATAAGCTCATCTGAAATGTCCATTCATTGGGCCCAGTGGCCCAATGGCCCATTCTCCCACATAAGAAAAGCTGCCCGGAAGGGGAATATTTCTATCTCAAGGGACTGGGATGCAGTAGATCAGTTAGTGCTGGCATTGTATCATTCATTCTCTGCTAATACCAAACCGGAGATCACTAACGAACTCTGGTAGGGTCCTCGTGGCCCACTGTTTTCCATCAGCAGAGGAAAACTCACTGCTTTGTGGGTTTTGCCTTGCCTGGTCTCAGACCTCTCCCCTTCATTCCACCACGGTCCCTCTCTGCTCTTCCATTCTCATCTTCCCAGCCCTTCCTGCCACCCCCCTCTCATTCCTCCTTTGTCCCTCCTCCTAATCTCCCTCCCCATCTATTCTGGTCCATGGTCTATAGTCTTCTACATCCCCCAGGGATGCCTTGGTTGACTGAAGTCTGTGCAGTCCCTCTAGCACTCTGATGCTGGCTTCAAAGCCCACTCATTCCCCAAGATGGAACATTCTGTCCCCATAGGATTACATCCACTTCTTTTCAGCACTGTATCCTGGTACTGGCCCTTAAAGCCTTTCATGTTTGAGGACAGAGCAGCTCTCTGTTATGGTAATTCCCATTTGTTTGCTTGAGTAAAGGGCCACTCATCTTCCCCAGCTACCTTAGTTTGGCCTGGACAATATCCTGCTTTCTTTTGCCAAAAGAAATGTCAATTGAAATGGAAATGTGATGGCTTCCACTGGGCTTCAGAAGGCTATATGGATTCCTGTCCACTTCTCAGGGATTCCTCTTGGATTGAGAGCCTTGTATGGGACAGGGACTGCCTGATTCAATTATTTTGTATCTGGCCCTGCACTTAGTGCAGGTCTGGGCATCTAATTGATAAAAGCTTAACCGTCTTTCCTAATTCACGGAGCTGAGAAGGGAATTAGCCTCTGGTTGCTGTTCAGAAATGGGACAACTCTCGTGCTGTTCTCCCTTTTATCCTTTAAAGAATCAATAGCATGAATTCAAACATAAGACATTTCCTGCCCTTGGCTTCAAGTCTCATCGAAAGTATTACTTGAGCACCTACTGTGTGCAGAGCATTATACAGAGCACCTAATAAGTGCAGAGCAGTGTGTAGAGCACTATGCTGAGCATCTAAAGTGTAAGGAGCACTGTACTGAGCATCGACAGTGTGGAGAGCACTGTATTAAGCACCTAACGATGAGCCATGAGCAAATATAAACATTAGAGAAGCAGCAAGGCCTAATGGATAGAGCACAGGCCTGGAAATCAGAAGGACCTGGATTCTAATCCCCTTTCTGCCAATTCATTCATTCATTCATTCAATCGTATTTATTGAGCACTTACTGTGTGCAAAGCACTGTACTAAGCACTTGGGAAGTACAAGTTGGCAAGATATAGAGACGGTCCCTACCCAACAGTGGGCTCACAGTCTAGAAGGGGGAGACAGAACAAAACAAAACATATTAACAAAATAAAATAAATAGAATAAATATGTACAAATAAAATAAATAAATAAATAGAGTAATAAATGCATACAAACATATATACATATATACAGGTGCTTTGGGGAGGGGAAGGAGGTAAGGCAGGGGGATGGAGAGGGGAAGAAGGGGGAGAGGAAGGAGGGGGCTCAGTGTGGGAAAGCCTCCTGGAGGAGGTGAGCTCTCAGTAGGGCCTTGAAGGGAGGAAGAGAGCTAGCTTGGCGGATGGGCAGAGGGAGGGATTGTCTGCTGTGTGACCTTGGTTAAGTTACTTAACTTCTCTGGACCTCAGTTACCTCATCTGTAAAGTGGGGTTGGAAACTGTGAGCCCCATGTAGGACATGGACTGTGTCCAACCTGATGAGCTTGTATCTACCTCAGCGCTTAGTTCAAGTGTTTGGCACATAATAAGTGCTTAAAGAATAACATTTAAAAAAAACCCAGGAAATAGGAGTGAAAAACACAGTCCCAGCTAATGTGGGAATTCATGTTCCAAAACACTTGAACAGGGCTTCTGCTAGTGGTCTAGAGTCTGAGAAACCCCTGTCTCCCCATTTCTGTGTCATCCTGATCCCTACCCAATTGTCAATTGCTGTGGCTAAGATTTGGAGGTCTCAAATACAAACAGCCTGGTGCTCTGCTCCTATAGCCACAGAACCCTATTATTCTTTTCATTTTATAATTTTTGTACTTATCATTCCAGGTTCCTTATGCTATTTTTGTGTTGGATCCGTTCATCCTTCCTTAAGTATCTGTTATCTATCCTCCGTCCCCAAGATCATGAGCCCCCTTAGGGAACCAGCGACCACATCTAATTCTTGCAATTTTAAAAGTTGCATTGTAGGGTCAAATAGGAGACAAAGTCTTAAGAGGGCAGAGCAGTGGAGCAGGAGAGACCTGGGATGTCACCACACAGAGTCACAGGAGAGGGTCAGCACAACTATTTTACTTCCAATGAAGTAAAAGCTGGATGTCTTATTATGACGCCTCCCTCACCCATTATTGTAGCTACACAACTCAACTATATTTGACCAGAGACACAATTCTGGTGAGAAACATGGAGTGTCCGAAACATGGAGTGTCCATCCTTGGTCCAGGAATAAATACCCCTCAGAGAACATTTTTCAATGGAAAAATCAGTTCTGACATTGGTCTATACAATTTTATGGTGTTGTAAGTCTGGGGATTGCTGTTACCCCTGGAAAATGGCCTGTGGTGATGGTAGTCTGGAGGAGCAGATTTTTGTGAAATTATTATCACCTTAACTGGGTGCATTTGGGAGAATACCAATCAGTCCATTGTTGAACAATTAAACTTCTAAATCCCACAAGTGAAGAGATGACTGACCCATTTAATTTCCCATCACCCACTGGATTCTGCCTCCATCGGTCGGAACACGAAGACCACTTTTGATTTCATGAAGGGTTGGGTTTTTTTTTTTTTGTAATTGGCGTGTGCATCTGGAGCTTCACAAATATTTTCAAGCAGCCATTAAATTAGTGCCATCCAAGGCCCCTTTTTGAAACACTTTAAAGAGCTACTGCCCAGTGAACAGGGCAAATGTAGCTTATGTCAAAGCAACTAGAGGTTATTATTTCTCCCTCAATTAAATACCGACAACTTTCAGATCGGAGCTTCATAATAAGCACCGTGGTTCGGTTGTGAATCGGCAGCTCTCAGGCAAAGGGACAAATAAATACTAGCCCATGCTCCCGAGTGAAACTTGGGACCATCACTTCCATTGGCTTTCTTTATCTCCAAATCCCAGCTCCTTTAATAAGAAGGCTGCCTCCTGCCTCCAAGTCTCCTCTCTGTTTTCAAGGTTATTGATTACAGCTTTAAAAATAAACCAACTTCCCTTTCACACAAACAGACAAATGAGGCAGGGTGCGTTGACTTCTGCAGCAGTCGATCAGGGAAAATGAGAGAGAGGCTGAGAAATGAAAAAGTTCTCCAACTCAGTGCTGGGTTTGGCAGGGGAGGCCTGTAATGATGTTGCTGTTCTTACGGTGCTACCATGCCCATCAGACTGCCTGGATTTCCATCTTAGATCCTGTCCCCACCTTCAAAGCCTTAATAATAATGATGGCATTTATTAAGCACTCACTATGTGCCAAGCACTGTTCTAAGCGCTGGAATTGAAGGCACTTCCCCTCCAAAAGGCCTTCCCTGACTAAGTCCTCTTTTTCTTTTCTTCACCTCCCTTCAGCGTCACCCTGACATGCTTCCTTTATTCATCCCCCCTCCCATCTTCATAGCACTTTTGTACATTTCTGTAATCTATTTATTTTTGTTAATATCTGTCTCCCTGCTAGACGTTAAGCTCACTGTAGGCAGGGAATGTGTCTGTTTATTGTTATATTGTACTTTCCCCAGTGCTTAATACAGTGCTCTGCACACAGTAGACATTCAATAAATACAATTCACAGACTGACTAACTGTCCCAATGGGTGCCTTAGACGAGGCCTCTGCTGGTGAGGAATGTGCAATTTGCTTTTGTTGTTCTCTCTCAAGTGCTTAGAACAATGTTTTGCACTTAGTAGGCACTCAATAAATGCCTTTGATTGGTTGATAGGCAACAAGTGATCACCCAGGGTGATGTTTCATTATTACCATTATTATTATTATTATTATTATTATTATTACTAAGTGCTTACTATGTGTCAACACTGTTCTAACTGCCGGAGTAGATACAAGTTAATCAGGCTGGTCACAGTCCTTGTCCCTTAGTCTAAGTAGGAGGGAGAATGGCTTTGACTGTGATTTTCATTCAGAATCAAACTAGGGGCCTGCATGTAAAGAATGGGCTTTGGCGATGAATATTTTAAAATGACATTACCCTTACAGGCCCTGAGGACTAGTCTTTGTAACTCTTTAGAAAGAAAGTCCTGTCTAATTGTCTTTGGTGCCCTGGACTTTCCTACAAGATGCCATTACCTCACCTCCCTTACCTCCTTCTACAGCCCAGCCCGCACACTCCGCTCCTCTGCTGCTAACCTCCTCACTGGGCCTCATTCTTGCCTGTCCCACCATCGACCCTTGGCCCACATTCTACTTCTGGCCTGGAATGCCCTCCCTCTTCACATCTGCCAAACTAGCTCTCTTCCTCTCTTCAAAGCCCTACTTAGAGCTCACCTCCTCCAGGAGGCCTTTCCAGACTGAGCTCCCTTTTTCCTCTGCTCCTCCTCCTCCTCCCCATCACCCCACTCCCTCCCTCTGCTCTACTCCCTTCCCCACCCTACAACACTAGTTTGTATTTGTACATATTTATTATTCTTTTTATTTTATTAATGATGTGTATATATCTATAATTCTATTTATCGATTTTGGTGCTATTAATGCCTGTCTACTTGTTTTGTTTTGTTGTCTGTCTCCCCCTTCTAGACTGTAAGCATGTTGTTAGGTAGGGATTGTCTCTATCTGTTGCTGAATTGTACTTTCCAAGCGCTTGGTACAGTGTTTGAGTACACAGTAAGCGCGCAATAAATATGATTGAATGAGTGCATGGTAAGTGTATTGGTAAGGGGATATCAGATGTGTTTTGAAGGGCCAGCTCTGGCCATGTTACCAAACTCCTGATGCAAGTCCAATTTAATCCCAGACACCAACAAATCAATGGTATTTATTAGGCACTTACTATTCATTCATTCAGTCATTCAATCGCATTTATTGAGTGCTTACTATATGCAGAGCACTGTTCTAAGTGCTTGGGAGAGTACAATACAAGAGAATAAGCAAGCATGTCTCCTGCCCACAATGAGCAAGGATCATCCTGCATCCCTAAATTCATTAAAGAGCCCTCACTCCCACATTTGGAGGCTGATTGAAGGAGTGAGAAAACTGCTGCAGGAATCCTGGGGTTGAGGTGTGAGTGGATACTTAGTACGGTGCTCTAATGCTTAGTACAACTCTCTGCACACTGTAGGTACTCAATAGATGCTGTTGATTGAATTATTGATTGATTCACATCCAAGCCGTCACCAAAACCTGCCGGTCTCAGCTCCGCAACATTGCCAAGATCCGCCCTTTCCTCTCCATCCAAACTGCTACCCTGCTCATTCAAGCTCTCATCCTATCCCGTCTGGACTACTGCACCAGCCTTCTCTCTGATCTCCCATCCTCGTGTCTCTCTCCACTTCAATCCATACTTCTTGCTGCTGCCCGGATTATCTTTGTCCAGAAACGCTCTGGGCATATTACTCCCCTCCTCAAAAATCTCCGGTGGCTACCAATCAATCTGCGCATCAGGCAGAAACTCCTCACCCTGGGCTTCAAGGCTCTCCATCACCTCGCCCCCTCCTACCTCACCTCCCTTCTCTCCTTCTACTGCCCAGCCCGCAACCTCCGCTCCTCCACCGCTAATCTCCTCACTGTACCTCGTTCTCGCCTGTCCCGCCGTCGACCCCCAGCCCACGTCATCCCCCAGGCCTGGAATGCCCTCCCTCTGCCCCTCCGCCAAGCTAGCTCTCTTCCTCCCTTCAAGGCCCTGCTGAGAGCTCACCTCCTCCAGGAGGCCTTCCCAGACTGAGCCCCTTCCTTCCTCTCCCCCTCGTCCCCCTCTCCATCCCCCCATCTTACCTCCTTCCCTTCCCCACAGCACCTGTATATATGTATATATGGTTGTACATATTTATTACTCTATTTATTTATTTATTTATTTATTTTACTTGTACATTTCTATCCTATTTATTTTATTTTGTTGGTATGTTTGGTTCTGTTCTCTGTCTCCCCCTTTTAGACTGTGACCCCACTGTTGGGTAGGGACTGTCTCTATGTGTTGCCAATTTGTACTTCCCAAGCGCTTAGTACAGTGCTCTGCACACAGTAAGCGCTCAATAAATACGATTGATTGATTGATTGATTGATTGACAAGAACAAAATCAACTGAAGGGCTGGAGAAAGGGTCCTGAATGGGGAGGTTTGCTGAAACAGGGGATGGAGAAGAGACGGATAAGGGTTGACTTGAATATCATGAGGGATCTTCAAGGCAAGGGCTACCCAACTGATCTCCATTGGGAAAAGGACAGTCTTATATTGAATCAGGAGGGATTGAAGTTGCATATAAGGAGGAACATTCTGGGTGTCGAGAAGACCAAACCCTGGAATAGGTGTCCAAGGGAGGTTGTCCCTTGAGTTATTTAAGAGAAAAAATGGCAGTTGCTCTGCCTTAGAGGATTCAGGCATTCATCTCTAGACTATGAGCCCGTTGTTGGGTAGGGACCATCTCTATATGTTGCCAACTTATACTTCCCAAGAGCTCAGTACAGTGCTCTGCACACAGTAAGCACTCAATAAATACAATTGAATGAATGAATGAATGAATGAATGAATGAATGAATCTCTTGGATCTCCTTCCAGTGTGAGGGAGAGAAGGAGCCCAGAGACAGAGCAAGGCGGAGTGGCCAGTGTCTGAGCTTCCCACACTTCTCTTGCTACCCATGGAAGGTGGCTATGAGGCCCTAGAAAAGGGGCCAGGAGCAGAAACTCTTTGGAGATAGAGAAGAGGCATTTAGGAGCAAGGTCCAGGCAGCCAAGCTCTCCCGCTTTGCCTGATCCAGGCTGCACTGCCCTGAAGTGGTCCAGATGATATCTTGGGGTGGTAGAGAGAGGCAACCTGAGTGCCCCCCTGGAGAGCTGGAAGCTCCTGTCCCTGGTAGGGGTTGGAAGCTGAGGCTTGGGCTGAGGGGTTAAGGCCTGAGAGCCAGAAGGACCCGGGTTCTAATCCTGGTTCCACCACTTGTCTGCTATGTGACTCTGGGCAAGTCACTTCACTTCTCTGTGCCTCAGTTTCCTCATCTGTGAAATGGGGATTAAGGCTGTGTACCCCAAGTGGGACCCTTCTAGACTGTGAGCCCTTTGTTGGGTAGGGACCATCTCTATATGTTGCCGACTTGTGCTTTGCAAGCGCTTAGTGCAGGGCTCTGCATACAGTAAGTACTCAATAAATACAATTGAATGAATGAATGAATGACAGGGACTGTGTCCAACCTGATTAGCTTGTATCTACCCTAGTGCTTAGAACAGTCCATGACTCACAGTAAATGCTTAACAAATACCATTATTATTATTATTATTAATGGACTGAGGGGGTGGGGGTTGCTGAGGTTTGGGTTGAGAGAGTGGGGGACTGATGTTTGGACTGAAGAGGGCAGGGGATTGAGGAGGTGAGGGTCAGAGAGTTGGGCTGAGAGGATGGAGGCTGATGTATGGGCTGAGGAGATGGTGGGCTGAGATTTGGTCTGAGATGGGCAAGGAGGGGAAACTTTACAGAAGGGTGTTTTTGTTTTTGTAAAATTTCTCCCCTCCCTCTGCAGGCAGAAACAAGCTCTTTGGTAAATGATCTCCACAGGACTGGGCACCACGGGTGGCAACTGTGTCAGATTCACTTGGTACCCACCAGAAGGGCAGGGGAGAGGAGGGAAGGATTACTTATAATAATAATAATAATTGCGGTAGTTATTATGCACTTACTATGTGCCAAACACCCTATCAAGTGCTAGAGTATATACATTGCAATCACACTGGACACAGTTCTCATCCCACCTGGGGTTCATGGTCTATGAGGGAGGGAGAATGAGTATTTTATCCTCATTTAACAGAAGAGTTAATTGAGGCAAAGGGAAGTTTAATGATTCACCCAAAGCCACACAGCAGTTAAGCGGCATAGCCGGGATTAGAATCATTCATTCATTCATTCATTAAATTGTATTTGTTGAGTGCTTACTGTGTGCAGAGCACTGTACTAAGCGCTTGGGAGAATACAATATAACAATGAACAGGGAGATTCCCTGCCCACAGTGAGCTTAGAGTCTAGAGGAGGGGAGAAGAGACATTAAGCTAAATAAATAAATAAATTACAGATACATGCATAAGTGCTGGGGGGCTGGGAAGGGGAATGAACAAAGGGATCAAGTCAGGGTGATGCAGAAGGGAGTGGGAGAAGAAGAAAGGGAGGTTTAGTCATGGAAGGCCTCTTGGAGGAGATGTGCATTCAGTAAGGCTTTGAAGGGAAGGAGAGTTATTGTTTGAGGACAGATTTGAAAATGGAGGGCATTCCAGACCAGAGGCAGGATTTGGGTGAGGGGGTTGGTGGGAAGACAGATGAGACAGAGATACAGTGAGAAGGTTAGCCTTAGAAGGGTGAAATGTGTGGGCTGGGTTATGGTAGGAGAATAGTGAGGTGAGGTAGGATGGAGCAAGGTGATTGAGGGTTTTGAAGCCAATGGTGAGGTGTTTTCTTCTGATGTGGAGGTGGATGGGCACGCACTGGAGTTTCTTGAGGAGTGGGAAATGTTTCATGACTGTTTTTGTAGAAAAATGATCTGGGCATCAGAGCGAAGTATGGACTGGAATGGGGAGACAGGAGGCAGGGAGGTCAGCAAGGAGGTTGATTCAGTAATCAAGGCGGGACAGGATAAGTGATTGCATTAACATGGTTGCAGTTTGTATGAAGGGGGAAAGGCAGATTTTAGCAATGTTGTGAAGGTGGCACTAAGAGGATTTAGTGATAGAATGAATATGTAGGTTGAATAAAAGAGAGAAGTCAAGGATAACACCAAGCTTATGGACTTGTGAGACAGAAAGGATGGTGGTGCTATCTACAGTGATGGGTAAGTGAAGGAGGAGGACAGGGTTTGGGAGGGAAGATAAGGAGTTCTGTTTGGGACATGCTAAGCTTGAAGTGATGGGAGAACATCCAGGTAGAGATGTCCTGAAGGCGGGAGGAAATGTGAGACGGCAGAGAGGGAGAGAGATCAGGGCTGGCAATGTAGATTTGGATATCATCTGCATAGAGGTGGTAGTTGAAGCCATGGGAGTGAATGAGTTCTCCAAGGGAGTGGATGAAGATGGAAAATAGAAAGGAACCCAGAACAGAACCTTGAGGGATCCCCACATTTAGAGGGTGAGAGACAGAGGAGGAGCCCATGAAAGAGACAGAATAAATCCAGGTCCTCTGATGCCCAGGCCCATACGCTTCCATTAGACCATGAGCAAGAGTTTCTCCAACCACCTCTCAGGCGGCAAATGAAACTTTTCTTTCAAGAGAAGCACTTTTCTAAGCACTTTTCTGAAAAGGAAGTCAATTAAATGGTCTTTCCAGTCATGTGACACATTATCAAAATGAACTTTCCTTTTCATTTGAAGAAAACATTTCAATTGTTATTATTTGTAACATTAATAGTGTTTTCAGTAGACTTTGATTAAGATGACTTGCTGTAGAGACAAACATATTTCAAAAATATCAATCCATCCTTAACAAATTCAACAGAAACAGCAATTTTTCTTTGCTAAGCTGATACTCTGAGTCCTCTCAAAGACCTGTGGAAATTTCACAGAGACCTCCCAACCCTGATGAATAATGCAGATGGGCAGTGGGCCCACTTCAGAATGCAGATTTAGGCTGACCAAAGAAGAAAAGAAGCAACATGGCTCAGTGGAAATAGCCCGGGCCTGGGATTCAGAGGACCTGAGTTCTAATCCCAGCTCTGCCACTTGCCTTCTGTGTGACCTTGGACAAGTCACTTCTGTTCTCTGTGACTTAGTTGCCTTATCTGTAAAATTCAGGTTAAGACCATGAGCCCTATATGGGACAGGGAATATGCCTGACCTGATTATCTTTTATCTACCCCAGTGCTTAATACAGTGCCTGGTACATAGTAAGTGCTGAACAAATATCATAAAAAATAATAAGATTAATTAATCAATTGATTGATTCACCTTTCCTGAAAGAAATCCAGGCCTTCTCACTGATATCCAGAAAAAAAGCTGCACCTGTGATGTGAGGCTTTGGGGGACAAAACTGTAGCCTATCTGGAAATGTCCTTGAAGCTAGAGGTTAAATGTAAATGTCTTTATTCCGATTTGGTCCACTGCCGGTATAATGGAGAAAATATGGGGTCCTGCCTGGGGGTTTTGCAGTGTTCTGAGAATCATAATCATCATCATCAAATATAAAGGTAGCTGACTCCAGGATATAGACTAATCATTATCTCCTCCCTTCAGAAGCTCTGCATGTGGTAAGTAGAAAATGCCCTCTTGCTGGACAACACTCTGTTCAAAAACCTTTCCCTGACCGCCCGTGGGACAAGGAGCTACTGTTTCCACTCCTCTCCAAGGAAAGGAGAGGAGGCTGCCCTTCTAGATCCCAGCCTAAACAGGCTTTTCCTTTTGTGTGGTTTTTCTAATGTGAACGATACTCCACAGCCTGGCTTTCCACCCCCAAATCACTAGGCTTGGTGGGAATGCAGGAAGTGGCTCAGAGACCCCACATGGCAGCTGGAGCAGCCCACTCCTCAACTCCAGGGCAAGGGGCCACTGAGGCAACCAGCAATGATTCTGAACAGAAGGGCAGGTCTGGGCCCCGGGCAATCAAAATCATGCACATGAGTCAGGTGACAGAAGTCCAGCTGCCTCACTATGCCCTAAGAGACATCAATCAATCCATCGGACATCAGAGTTTATTGAGTATAGGATGTTATATTAAGCTCTCAAAAAGTTCAACAAAAGTAAGGCCCTGTCCTCCTGCCTTCAAGGAGCTTGCAATCAGATGGAGCAGACAGGCAGACAAAAAGTATTTACAAGTAGTGGGGGCAAGAGAGAAAACAAGGATTCTAACTGATTCATTAAATCATATTTTTTGAGCACTCACAGGGTGCAGAACACTATACTAAGCACTTGGGAGAGTACGATATAACAATAAACAGATTCATTCCCAGCCCACAGTGAGCATACAGTCTAGAGTTTAGAGTCTAGATTCTAGAGTAGTCTAGAGTCTAGATTCTGCAGGAAGCAGTACAGATCTCTGAGGGTAAAAGTACTGAATGGATAATTGAATGTAAGAAGAATAAATAGAAAATAAATATAAATATACATGGGTACCTGAGTCCTGGGGGTAAGATTAAAATGCCTAAGTGCTAAGGATAGGTATTAGGTTAACCAGGGAAGGCTCCCTGGAGGAAGACATAGGTAGGGAGCAGAACAGCAGGAATAACCAGTGGGCCTGCTGGACCCGTGAGTGTCTACAGGGGTGATGCCTTGTTGGGTGGACTCGGGGGCTGCAGACAGAGCAGAGTGGCGTGAGGGTGAGGCTACTGGGGAAGTTGGGCTAGTTTGAATCCCAGGCTCTGGCCTCACTGATGAGGATCTGGCCAGGTTTGACCCTCGAGGCCTAGCATCCTCAGCTAGATTCTCAGGAAGCAAAGGGAGGAGAAGCAGCCAAAAGACAACCCAGCCAGGCCAGCTCACCTCAGGGTTTGGGGTTTGAAAAGGGAGGTTCCCAACCTCCCCATGCCCAGAGCTGCCCATGGACCCTTCAGAGACCCTGTCTTGCCCTGCCCCAAGCCTAGCAGACCCCAGGACAACCTGTGACATCCTAGCCAAGAAGAACACAGCTCATTCTCCCCTTTAAAATTAAAAAAGCTACAGAGGCCCAAATCTGCTGGCCCTAAATGACTGAGACGCTTAGCACGCCATCCTTTCTACAAGCCCCCTCCAGGTTTCCTCTGAGCCTGTTTGAAGAGCACCTGGGTCACCTCTCAAGCAGAGAGGCAGGTCCTACCCTCGTTCATTCATTCAGTCAAGAAGGAACATATCCTAACTGCGTCTCAGGAAGCCTTTGCAGAATTCCACCCAAACTAGAGTGTTTTCCTTGAGTGTGTGTGTTCGTGGGGTGGGGGTGACAGGGAGGTGTCCCCTTCCTATTCCCCAGAGCCACGGCATCACCCTTCTCAGTACCCATGAGTATGGGAGCTTTTCCCTAGGCAGGGGATTTGGCAGCAGAAGCTGAGTTAGAAGGAGGCTGAGGTCTTAAAAGAAGAATACCAGGCATAAAGATGTCTAGTCGGAACAGAATGAATGACCATCTCAGAGTGTTGCTGTATGAGGTGAAAACAACAAAATATTTAGCAGGAATCACAGGTCTCAACCTTCTGTCCTTCTCAGCAGCTGTACCCCTATTGAACTATCACCTGCCTCAGACTTGCTGTTCCCCTACCTATTCTTTGCTCTCCCCCACTATACTGTAAGCTCCTTGAAGGCAAGGATCATGTCTACATACTCCATTGTACTCTCCCAATTGCTTAGTTCTGTGCTCTGCAAATATAAAGTGCTCAGTAACTACCAGCAATTGACTGATTGACTCTTTCATGCATTCTCCTCTTCCACCTCAGCTTCCTTCCTGATATATCTCTCAGTCCTGTTCTAGAAGCTGAATAGCAGACAAAATTTGCCTTTAGCTGGGTCCTGATGGCCCAAACAGTAGGAGGACCAGTCAATCAATCAATCAATCCATCATAACTATCGAGTTCTTACTATGTGCAGAGGACTGTACTTAACGTTTGGGAGAGAGGCCTGAGAGAACAGGCCTTGGAGTCAGAGGACCTGGGTTCTAATCCCAGCTCTGCTGCTTGTCTGCTGTGTGACCTTGGACAAGTCAGTTAATTTCTCTGTGACTCAGTTTCCCCATCTACAAAATGAGGATTAAATCCCACTCCTTCCGACCTAGACTGTGAATCCCATATGGAACAGGGACTGTGTCCAAATGGATAACCTGTATCTAACCCAGTGCTTAGAACAGTACTTGGCACATAGGAAGTGTTTAGCATATAACATAATAATAATAATAGTAATAATTATAATATAACAGAGTTGGTGTGCATGTTCCCTAACCCACTACAAGCTAACAGTCTAGGAGAGGAGACAGGTATTTATAAAAATAAATAAAATATGGATATGTGAGAGGTGGATAATTTAGTGCTTGAGAGCAATCATTACCCCGCTACCAGGCTGGTTAGAAATGGCCAGTGGATGATCATCATATTGCTTTTCTTGATGCCAAACTGCAGATCAGCCCTTCGAGAAAGGTTTTCTTTCTGTGGGAATTTGATGAGATGATGCTCCAAGCACTCACTGAGAAAGGGGTTTGCCAGTCCCTGAGCAAGGATGTGGTGATATGTGTCCTCCCAGAGACAATGCCCACACCTCCATCCAGCCCCCAGCTGGAGGAAATGTAGCAGAATTGTTCTGGCATTCTTTTGGTGGTGACATCAGTTCTGAGTTTAGGTGCTGGGCTCTGCAATGAGGAGGAAGCCAGGGGTTGGAGGGGGTGAGTCAGCTGTGACCAAGACACCTGTGAGGAGCTCAGCAGCATTCATTCATTCATTTATTTAATCGTATTTATTGAGCGCTAACTGTGTGCAGAGCACTGTACTAAGCACTTGGGAAGTACAAGTTGGCAACATATAGAGACGGTCCCTACCCAACAGTGGGCTCACAGTCTAGAAGGGGGAGACAGAGAACAAAACAAAACATATTAACAAAATAAAATAAATAGAATAAATATGTACAAATAAAATAAATGGAGTAATAAATAGATAAAACATATATACATATATACAGGTGCTGTGGGGAGGGGAAGGAGGTAAGGCGGGGGGATGGACAAGGGGAGGAGGGGGAGAGGAAGGAGAGGGCTCAGTGTGGGAAGGCCTCGTGGAGGAGGTGAGCTCTCAGTAGGGCCTTGAAGGGAGGAAGAGCAGCAGCAACAATACAGTGATCCAGTGGGGACGCTCCCCTATTGGACTGTAAGCACCTTGTAGGCAGGGAATGTGTTTTTTTCTTCTGTCGTATTCACACAATTGCTTAGTACAATGCCATTGCACTCAGGAGGTGCTCCGCTACTACCACTACCACTGTTTACTACTAATAATAGTAATAATTATAATTATATTATCATCATTATTATTATTATTACTTAGGAGAAGCAGCACAGCTCAGTGGAAAGAGCCCAGGCTTTGGAGTCAGAGGTCATTGGTTCAAATCCCGGCTCCGCCAATTGTCAGCTGTGTGACTTGGGGCAAGTTACTTCACTTTTCTGTGTCTCAGTTACCTCATCTGTAAAATGGGGATGAAGACTGTGAGCCCCTGGTGGGACAACCTGATCACCTTATAACCTCCCCAGCACTTAGAACAGTGTTTTGCACATAGTAAGCGCTTAATAAATGTCATCATTATTATTATCATTATAAATTGTGGTATTTGTTAAGTGTCTGCTATGTTCATTCATTCATTCAATCAATTTATTGATCACTTACTGTGTGCAAGGCACTGTGCTAACCATTTGGGAGAGTACAATATAACAATAAACAGGCACATTCCCTGCCCACAATGAGCTTATGGTCTAGGGTATGGGTAGATACAAGCCTAGCAGGTCAGAGACAGTCAAGTACCCGTTAAAACAGAGCTAGGAGTCTAAAGGACTTGGTTACTAATCCCAGCTCCACTTGTCTGCTGTGTGACCTTGGGCAAGTCACTTACATTTTCTGGGTCTCAGTTACCTCATCTGTAAAATGGGGACTAAGACTGAGGCTCATGTGGGTCATGGACTATGTCCAACCTGATTTGCCTGTATCCACCCCAGCACTCAGTGCAGTGCCTGACACATAGTAAGTGCTTAAGAAATAGCGCTATTATTATTATTATTATTATTACTATTATTATTTGAAGTTACCAAGATTGGCTCAGTGAAAACAACTCCAAGATATAAGGGCTCCACACAGCAAAACAAGTCCTGCATTCACCACACAGTAACAATTAGAGGTGCAGAAAAACTGTCCTTTTGATGAACAAATCTAGTTCAAGGTGATGAGATTCTAAAGCTTTCGAGATCCCAGGGTTCACATAGCACCATCAAAACAAGATCTTTGCATCGCTAAAGAAGTGATATGACCCGATGTCCCCAACTACATAATCACATCCCTCTGACAGGTGACAATTACTCCTCCCTCAAAGGCAAGGAGGGACTCCTGCCATTGTGAACATGATTCTTCAGTAGTCTCCAGAATGTATCTTCTACCACTGAGGAGGTGGTCCTAGAAAGCAGGGAAAGCCAACCAGCATGTAAAGGCATGACACCGGTCCAGCGAAAAATTGTATGACGGACCACCCAGAGCCCATGAGTGAGTCTGCCAAGAGGTAGCCTCTATGAATGCCAAGAGGGCACTGTAGATGGGAGAGTTGATGGGCCCTCTTGAGTCGTCAGAGAGGAAAGCCAAAAAATTCCCCAGGACCAGTACTTACTCTGAGATGAAGCAAAGGATGGATTTCCTCCTGACTGGATTTGGTGTAACCTGATTGGATCTCTTAGGAGCAGTTTCTTTTTCTGCAGGACGTCCTTTTAGAATCCCTTTCCAGTCAAGAGCTGTTGTTTCATGAACTAGATTACCTGGAGTAAGCACTGAGTTGAACCAGGAATTACAAAAAATCAAGCAAGCTGACACTTATTCAATAGCAATTAATTTTTACAGCAACCCCAGATATGTGGAGTGAACAATAACTAATGAGGGCGGAACTTGGGGGAAAATTATTTTGCGCCAGGAGTAGAGGCAGTGGTGTAATTCCACAGCCCTGCAATTCCAGGGCTTTGTTAAGTTTATTATTTTCAAATGAGTACAACTCAAATTGAATCTAAACGACATGATTTCACTTATATTTGATTCTTCCCCTCCCCCCTTCAACATGTTGAATATAATAATTTAACTACCTCCTCTGGCTGGTTACATTTATAGTAAATGTACTAATCATGTTCAACAATTTCATTAGGTCCTGAATGGGGGTGATAGATTGTGTCCTGGGTCATTATTTGAGTTCATGAGGAAGTTCCATTAACATTGCTTTCCCATATCAAATTTACTGCTGTTGAAATTTAACATCAGAGGAAATGGAGAAACAAGTGAAACTATGGAAAATGCCACTGAGTAGCATGCACTGTGCAAGCTAATGTTTGATGAGAACATGGATAGTATGTGACTGGATCCCTTTTGGACTCATTTATGAAAGCCTTTCAACCCTTCGATGGAAAAGTGCTCATTAAACGTATTCACAATTTAATAAATGAATGACTCTTTGGTCTGCTGCCCTCTTGGTCTGAAGTGGTCACTCACTGTCAGGCGGTGAACAAGTTAATTTCCGGGAGCAGGGTATTCCTTGGGTCACCAGTCCAATAATAATTTACATAGGTAATAATAAATAATAGAACCTAAAAATAACCTCCATTTTTGTTTATGCATAGGTCTAGACAAATCTGATTTCTACATAGGAGAGAAGAGGAGACAACCAGTGGGGTGTAAATCATCATCATCATCAATCGTATTTATTGAGTGCTTACTGTGTGCAGAGCACTGTACTAAGTGCTTGGGAAGTACAAATTGGCAACATATAGAGACAGTCCCTACCCAACAGTGGGCTCACAGTCTAAAAGGGGGAGACAAAACCAAACATACTAACAAAATAAAATAAATAGAATAGATATGTACAAGTAAAATAAATAAATAGAGGAATAAATATGTACAAACATATATACATATATACAGGTGCTGTGGGGAAGGGAAGGAGGTAAGATGGGGGGATGGAGAGGGGGACGAGGGGGAGAGGAAGGAAGGGGCTCAGTCTGGGAAGGCCTCCTGGAGGAGGTGAGCTCTCAGTAGGGCCTTGAAGGGAGGAAGAGAGCTAGCTTGGCAGATGGGCAGAGGGAGGGCATTCCAGGCCCGGGGGATGACGTGGGCCGGGGGTCGATGGCGGGACAGGCGAGAACGAGGTACGGTGAGGTAGATTAGCAGTAGAGGAGCGGAGGGTGCGGGGTGGGCTGTAGAAGGAGAGAAGGGAGGTGAGGTAGGAGGGGGCGAGGTGATGGACAGCCTTGAAGCCCAGGGTGAGGAGTTTCTGCCTGATGCGTATTCTGGTATCACTAACCCATGAGACACTTACATATCATTATATATATATATTAGTCTGGGAAGTCCTCTTGGAAGAGATGTGCCTTCATAATGCATATACATCTCACAAAAGTCATCTTGAAGGACTGTCCTACACACTCCATACCACACTCAAGATTGGCAAAACTCTCCCTGGAAGTTTATGGGTACTTCTAGTGCATAATAGATTTAACACTAAAATGGCTTTGTAGTTTCTCAATAATCCCCTAGAAAACAGTTTAGTCTAGACCATTATCTTGATAGTTCATAATTAGGTTCCAATAATAAAGCCTGTTTTGCTGACCTAGGTCAGATCATGGTGCCCACAGCATCTGGGCCCGGTGACCTTGCTTTGAGAGCGTATTGTTAGAAAATCCATTATTATCATCACACACACTTCAGAGCAGTGGCTGTTTTGTGAATTGATGGTGTGATGTTGCCACTTTAGATAAAAGAGTCCATGAATTATTGACTTAATGAGTTAATGTTGCTTGATTTCACAGCAAAGTCTTTATGGTCTGGATGCTATTTGCTGAACACATAATCACAGCCTATGAAGGAAAGCCCAGATAATGCACTGTACAGTGCATCTGTGAAAAACACAAACTGCATGGAAATTTCTCACCTTCCCTCTGGAGGCTCAAACAGTAGAGATACATTTGTTCTAATTCTGACCTGAGCAATGGGCAGCCTACAAGCCGGGTCGCTTCCTTCCATGGCCCAAATGGTCTCAGAATGGCCCAGAATCATCTGTGACTGGAACTGTGGGACTCAGTCCTGGGATGTGGCCACTGGACTCATGTGGAATCACTGAAGGGATTCAAAGGAGGGAACACCATTAGAGGGATTCTGTGGTTCCCTGAGGGTGGGAAAAGCACAGACAGAGTCCATTTCGTGCCCATGGTGAAAGAAGACAGATTCCAAACATATTGTTCGAAAGGACTTCCTGCTTTCTCCTTGCCAGCCGGGGTGGGATAGGAAGGTGTGGGGCAGAGAGAGACACCAGGTGGAACCCAGCTGGCATGCCGTGGGAAATACCAGCTCGCTTTCCTCCACAACTTCCCTGGCTGCTTGATTTTTCTGGGCTCCTTCACCCCCAGACACTCCAAAAATGTCATCGCTTTTTTGGGCACCCATGTTCTCTGTTCATGCCTCTTCCTGGAAATTCAGTGTATCAGTGGTACTTCCTGAGCACTTTCTGGGAGCAGAAAACTGTAATAAGCACTTAAGAGAGTAGTACGAAGACACAAGGTCTCAGCACTCAAGGATTTTGCAGTCAAAAGTGGGAGACCATTGCAAATCATTTTTCAATATGGGAACAGGAGAAAAATAATCCTACTGCTGATGAAAAGATAGATGAATGAATGTAAATTAACTTAAGTGGAAGCAGAATGGTGTAGTAGATAGAGCATGGGGCTGGGAGTCAGAAGGTCATGGGTTCTAATTCTGGCTCCGCCACTTGGCTGCTGTGTGGCCTTGGGCGAGTCGTTTCCACTTCTCTTTGCCTCAGTTCTCTCATCTGTAAAATGGGGATGAAGACTGTGAGCCCTATGTGAGACAGGGACAGGGACTAAGTCCGTTCCAATTTGCTTGTATTGACCCCAGAGCTTAGTACAGTGCCTGCCACATAGTAAGCGCTTAACAAATATCACAATGATTATTATTATTATTAAGTTGAAAATAACCTAATCACTATGGATAGGTGTATAAATGTAAGTGCTAAGAGTCACTGCTGAATTGACACAACCTGGCAAGGGGAGATTAATCAAGGAAAGCTTCCTGGTGGAGGTGAATAACCCAAAGGGCTCTGAAATAGATTAGAGTGTGGATGGGAAGAAGCAGAAGTGAATCCAAGCAGAAGGAAGGGCGTGAGCATGCGGCCAGCTATCGAAAAAGCTGGAGTGAAACTTAAACAAGGAGCACACTTTTGCTCCTCTAATGCCACTGTACCTCCATCTTGTCTATCTCTTCACTGACCTCTCATCCTCATCCTACCTCTGGCCTGGAATGCCCTCCCTCTCATATCTGACAGCCAATTATTCAACCCATCTTCAAAGCTTTAGTGACGGCGCATCTCCTCCAAGAGACCTTTCCTGACTAAGCCATCCTTTACTCCTCTCCCATCTCCCATGCTTCTCCCATGAGAAGCAGCGTGGCTCAGTGGAAAGAGCATGGGCTTCGGAGTCAGAGGTCATGGGTTCAAATCCCTGCTCCGCTAATTGTCAGCTGTGTGACTTAGGGCAAGTCACTTAACTTCTCTGGGCCTCAGTTCCCTCATCTGTAAAATGGGGATTAAGACTGTGAGCACCCCATGGGACAACTGGATCACTTTGTAACCTCCCCAGCACTTAGAACAGTGCTTTGCACATAGCAAGTGCTTAATGAATAATAAGTGCTTATTATTATTATTATTATTATCCATTCTGCATCACCCTGACTTGTTCCTTTTATCCAGCCCCTCTCCCAGCCCCACAGTACTTAGGTACAGATTTGTAATTTTATTTATTTATGTTAATATCTCTATCCCCCTCCAGACTCTAACCTTGTTGTGGGCGGGGACTATGTCTGTTTATTGTTCTATTGTACACTCCCAAGAGCTTAGTACAGTGCTCTGCACAGGGTAAGTGCTCAATAAATATAACTGACTGACTGACAAAGCGATTCAGGGGATTTGAAATCCAAAAGCCCATTAAGTCTTATGTAATGCACAACTTTCCATTTTGAGTGTGGGAGCAGAAAGGGGTTGAAAGGCTTCTAGGGAGAGGTGCCTCGGCGGTGGTGCTGGGAAGAGGTCTGCAGGCTTAAAAGAGTGAAGGAGTCAGAAAATCCCCATTTTGAGTCTTTTCAGCTTCAGTTGGGATTGTTCAGCCCTTGAAACCTTGCAAGTCTTGCTAAGAAGCCTGGGATGAATGACTCCAACTCCCAAAGCTGTGGGTGAAAACACTGTCTTCATCCTGCAGGAAGAAACCAGAAAATTGGCTTCTGTCCCCCCTAAATGCAGCCAGGGTGTCAAAGGTAACCACAGCAATGTCACCACCCAACCTGTGGCTTCCAACTCATATGGAGGACCCACTCCCCAGTGCCACTTGTAGCCCTGTCTAAGCCCTCCTTTCCTCTTGCCCCACTCCCTTTTCATTGCCCTGACTCTCTCCTTTTATTCATCCCCCCACCCAGCCCCACAGCATGTAGCTCACTGTGGGCAGGGAATATTTCTGTTATTATATTGTACTCTTCCAAGCTTTTATTACAGTCCTCTGCACACAGTAAGCACTCAATAAATACGATTGACTAACTGACATGGCCTAAGTGCTTCTAGGTGCAGAGCTGAATTAGTGTCCCATGACCAATATTTCTTTCAATTAATGATATTTATTGAGCACTTAGCACAGCACATCCTATCCCTTGGGAAAATAAAACAGTAAACAAAACACACAGACCTTGCCCTGAAGGAGCTCACAATCTAATGGGGGAAACACAGACAAAAAGTACTTACAACTACAATAGTGGTAATGGTTTAGGGTATAATGGGATAGTCATGCAGATGTCAGAATGAAATAGCTGAGAAAATAATTAACTGTAAAATTGAATATACATATGGACTTAAGGGCTGAGGATGGACATAAAGCACACAGATGCTAAGGGTGATTGGGTTGACACAACGTGTGATATTGTGAATTAATCAGGGAAGGCAACCTGGAGGAGGAGAGGTTTGAAGGAAAGGTTTGAAGATGAGGAGTGCTGTAATCTGCCAGATTGACCGAGGGCTGGATTTACAGCCCCGGAGAACAGCATGAGCAAGAAGTTGCAAATGGGAGAGAGGAGACCAAAGAACCATTCAGAAAGAGATGGTAATGTTTTCAACGTATTCAGGGGAGGATAGCATGTTCCTGCAACTTAAATGCTTCTCCATTTTTCCAATTTGTCCGTGTTTAACCTCAAACCTTTTGCATTACAGTTCTGGATTTGCACAGTCCCCTAGAGGAGAAGTGTGCTTACATTTGGGTCACCAAATAGATTGCTGAAGAAAGGCCGGTAAGTGGCCCCGGGATGTGACATTAATGGCAGAGCTAGCAGACCTGGGCCTTCCTTCCGAATCCCAGACTCGTTTGACTTTTGGAAGTCTGCTCCATCTCAGCCCCCCACCACTTCCTGTGGCTTTGTCCCAGCCCCAAATCTGCTTCTTTTATCTCCCATCAGAACCTCTTTGCCCTTCCTCCATATCCCCACTCTTTTCTTATGGGGAAAAAAATCTCCCCAAACTTGATATTTTCTAGGTCCCCGCTCTCTTTGCCCAGCTTGCTCCATCTGCTGCAGATGGAAAGCCCTCTGGGGCCGAGGCCTGCTCTGTACCCGGCTCCGTTTCATTTACCGGGCTTCTCTATGTGCATCTGTGGGACCATATAACTACTAATAAAGCCAGAGATGCCCTGGGCACAGGTTTTATTGTTCACTCTATTGCTGCTGGGGGGGACAGGGAGTGGGGAGGGTCATATGTTCTGCAGTATTATTGGTTTTTCTCGCCTTTGGGGCGAGCTGTCCAAGCTGGGCGGCACCGAGACCAACTCTCCACACAGTTCAGGCCCGAGGTGCAGGCAGGCTGCCATCTCCTCAACCCTGCTTTCCTCTAAACCAGGAGCATTTTGGTGAAGGAGGAGCCCCAGGGAAACAGGGGAAGCTGCCCGGACTTCTTTCTCTGCCAAACCTTGGCAGATTGGCAGGGCAGAGAGTGCGTGTCAGCTATCCTGGACCCCAGGGCCTGGGAGGCCAGGAAGGAGAGCCCTGACTGGTTCAAAGAAAAGGTGAAGATGCAGTTTGTCTCCGAACTAGAAGGTCTGGGATGTGGCAGAGGTAACACAAGAGTTTAATAGTGAAAGTCCAAGGGGAAAAATGCCCCACCTAACGGTATTGCTACCAATGGGAGCCATTATCCTTGCCTCTAAATGCTTCAGAAACCTAAGTGGTCTCTGAAGGTGAAGCAGAAAACAGTTGCCCTTCTGAATGCCACAAGCCGCCCACTGCGTCTGAGGATTCAACTCCTTTCTGATCTCCCAACCTCCTGTTTCTCCCCATTTCAGTCTCTACTTCACTATGTTGCCTGGATTACCTTTCTATAGAAACATTCTGGGCCTGTCACCCAGCTCTTCAAAAATCTCCAGTGGTTGCCTATCAACTTCCATATCAAGCAAACTCTCCTCACTATTGGCTTCAAAGCTCCTCATCACCTTGCCCCTTCTTTCATCACCTCCCTTCTAATAGTAATAATAATAACGGCATTTGTTAAGTGCTTACTATGTGCAAAGCACTGTTCTAAGCACTGGGGAGGATACAAGGTGATCAGGTTGTCCCACGTGGGGCTCACGGTCTTAATCCCCATTTTACTGATGAGGTAACTGAGGCACAGAGAAGTTAAGCGACTTGCCCAAAGTCACACAGCTGACAACTGGTGGAGTCCGGATTTGAACCCATGACCTCTGACTCCCAAGCCTGTGCTCTTTCCACTGAGCCACGCCCTAACACTCCACACCTCTGGTACTATCCTTCTCAACGTGTCTCATTCTCTCCTGTCCCATCAACGCCTGGCCCACATCCTACCTCTGGCCTGGAATGCCCTCCCTTCTCAAATCCACCAACCTAGCACACTTTCCCATTTCAAAACCCTATTGAAAGCTCACCTCCTCCAGGAGGCCTTCCCAGACTAAGCCCCCTTTTCCTCGGCTCCCCCCCTCCCCATTGCACCAACTTGCTCCCTTTGCTCTATGCCTCCTGCCCCACAGCATCTGTGTATATATATATATATATATATATATATATATATATATACATATATATACATATATATATACATATATATGCATTTTTATAATTATAATTCTATTTATTTTCATTAATGTGATGTATATATCTATAATGCTAGTTATTTATTATGATGCTACGAATGCTTGTTTACTGTTTTAATGTTTGTCTCCCCCCTTCTAGACTGTGAACCTATTGTGGGCAGGAATTGTCTCTATTTGTTCCTGAACTGTACTTCCCAAGTGCTTAGTACAGTGCTCCACACACAGTAAGTGCTCAATAAATACGATTGAATGAATTAATTAATTGGCTCAAAACACTGGATGCTTACATGGTACAACTCACACTACATGAACCGAATAGGGAAATCTTTCTAAGCCTCACACACACCCCTAATACTGAAAACCAGCCGTAATAGTGATTATGGCATTTATTAAGAGCTTACTATGTGCTAGGGTAAGAGCCAGGTAATGTGCTCAGATGTTGATCCCTGTTCCACTCAGAGTTCCCAGGATATATTACCCCCATTTTATGGATGAAGAATCTAAGGCCTAGAAAAATCAAGTGACTTGTCCAAGCTCTCACCTTAGACTAGTGTTGCACCTGAGGCTCCAATCCAGATTTCCTGATGCCCAAACCCATGGTCTTTGTACTAGAGCACTTCAGAACTAGCATATTGCAAAACCTAAGTAGCAGCTTGTGGGCAAAGATGCAGAGCAGAGGCATATATGAGATTAATCAGAGGAGTGAATTGTATTCAACTGACAAACTTCAGCGAGCTGAAAGCTGCCCTAGAAATCCACCCTTCCTAGGTTATGAAATGTTTATCGGTGAGAAACAAGTTCAACATTATGTGGCAAAGGTTTCAGTGAAATGCAAAAGAATAATAAAAATGATGGCATTTATTGAGTACTTATTTCAGGCCGAGCACTGTGCTGAGCACTGGGGTATAAAAAATAATCAGATCTGACCTGATTAACTTACATCTACCCCAACTCTCAGAACACTGTTTGACAAATAGTAGGCACTTAACAAATACCATAATTCTTTTAATTATCAGACATAATCTTTTTCCCACATGGGGCTTAATAATCTAAGTGGAAGGGATGAGGAAACTGAGACACAGGGAGATGAAATTAATTCCCCAAGATTACACAGATTACCAATGGAAGAACAGGGAGGAGAACTTGGGTGGTCTGTCACTCAGTCCCACATGCTTCCCACTAGGCCACCCTGCCTCCCCATTTCGGGAAATGACTTTTCCGAATGCCTGATCAATATGTTCATTTTTGTACTTTAGTTAATAAAGCACAATTCTTTCCAGTTCTTTTCCTGAGTATTTCAGTTTTCCAGGTTTCTTTAGAAGCCATCGTTACCTGGACCAACCCATTCCATTCTTCTAGGTGATGGTTGTTGTGAAAGTGAAGATGAATGAATTAATAATTGCTGCTCTGGAAGTGACATTCTGCAGTTTCAGCTGGCTCTCAGATCCCATCTGAATTCCAAAGGCGTTAATGACCCACTTTACATAGCGCAAGGAGAGAACATTGAAAGGAGCAGATGATTTATTGGAAAATATGAAATGCTTTAAGAGTGTGACTTTCTGAAGGCTGAGTTTTAAGGGACAGTTTGAAAGAAACATTCTACTTTTGCCACTGAGTAATATTCCTAGACAAATTTGATGATTTGCTGTCATGACAGTTTAACGTGTGGAAGGAGCACCCTAGCTCTGCCCTAAGCTTTGCCAAACTACTTCCCCTTATTCCCTCCTTCAGCGACTTTCTGAAAAGCCACCTCCTCCCAGAGGCATTCCACAATTAACATCCCCTTCCACCTCCCAACCTGCCTAGCAACACCATTCCATCCATTCCCCTGCTGTCCACTGGACAGTAAGCTCCCTGTGGGCAAGGAGCACAGTATTTGATTCTTCCATATATTCCCCAAGTGCCCAGTGCCCGAAAGGCACTCAGCCAATACTATGGGGGAGGACAGTGTTCTTCTAGACTGTGAGCTCACTGTTGGGTAGGGACCGTCTCTATATGTTGCCAACTTGTACTTCCCAAGTGCTTAGTTCAGTGCTCTGCATACAGTAAGCGCTCAATAAATATGATTGAATGAATTAATGAATTAATGAATGTTCAGTGATTTATTTACTTGTACCTCTGCCAGTGATTTATTCACTCAATCGATTCACCAATGGTATCTATTAAGTGCTTACTATGTGCAGAGCACTGTACTAAATGCAGTGTAAAAGAATTAGCAGACACACACTCCCGTCCAATTATTTACCATCCTATTATTTCCCGTCCAATTATTTACAGTACATCTATTTTCCTCCTCTCCTCTAAGAACATGTTTGGCGATTAGGCTGCAAGTTCTGTGAGTGTCACCTTTACCTTCTTTGGTTGGAGTTCCAATGCTTAATACAGTGCTCAGCACATAGTACATGCTCAACTAATATTCCTTTCTAAAGAGAATAAAAAATTCCATAAAAGTATAGTATTTCTTAACTCTGTTGGGAAAGCTTCTTATAGGGAGAGAGATTCATAGACAGCCTCTGAGACATATTTAAGGCCCTGTGCATATTCACTACAAGGTGTGCTAACCACTGGCCTGTGGCTTCAGCTTTTCCTAGTCATTAAGCAGGAGGGAGGGGGGCGGAGCCGATTCTCTCAGCATTTGTCTCTGACCTTTAGAGCAGCATTCTTTCTCAGTGAGGAGGAGAGATCAATAGGGACAATAAGGAAGGGATGATACAGTAGCCAGCCAGATCCTCTGCATGGAAGGATCCATTTCCTGTTGAGGTCCCAGGGTGCACTGCACCTGCAGGCAGAAATGACACACTCTGAGGTCTGAAACTTACTGTGGAGTTAAAAGCAGAATCATTTCTAGCCTTCTCACTGTATCTCAATCTCACCTATCCCTAGTCCAGTCCTGCATCTGAACTGGAGCCCTCTCCCTCCTCAAACCCGACAGACAATTTCACTCCCTCAGACAATTATTCTCCCCCATTCAAAGCCTTACTGAAGGCACATCTCCTCCAAGAGATCTTCCCAGACAAAGCCCCCTCTTTTCTCTTCTCCAACTCCCTTCTGCATTGCCCTGACGTGCTCTCTTTCTTCTTCCTCTCCCTAAACCTCCAGGCCCGCAGCACTTATGTAAATATCTGTAATTTATTAATTTTTATTGATGTCTGTCTCCCTCCTTTTAGACCATAGACTTGTTGTGGGTAGGAATTGTGTCTGTTTATTGTTGCATTTTACTTTCCCAAGCACTAAATACAATGCTCTGCACAGAGTAAGTGCTCAATAACTACAACTGAATAAGTTAATTAATTTAATCTGAGTTTTCCCTCAACTGTATCTGAAAAGTGAACTATAAACAGCAGGGTTTGGAACTGTTGATGTCAACAGCCACAGACCCCAACAGTTCCAAACCCCACTGTGTGGAGTTCACTTTTTAGATATAATTGAGAGAAAACATGGATTAAATTAATTAACTCATTCAATCATATTTATTGAGCACTTACAGTGCTGTGCACACAGTAAGCACTCAATAAATACAAATGAATGAGTTAATTAATTTAATCTGAGTTTTATCTCAACTATATCTGAAAAGTGAGCTCCACATAGTGGGGTTTGGAACTGTTGACATCAACAGTTCCAAACCCCACTGTTTGTGTTGTAAAGCTGAAACAGAGTGCAAATTCTGAAACATTGTAGTGCCATTTGTGGTGAGCTTGAAACACTCTAAGACAAACACTACATGAGTTTGATTTGTGGAAAGAGTTGAGCCCCTCTTTTGCCTCCACAAGCTCTCTGCTCATTTATAATTCAGCAGTAGAAATGGCCAAGCCTTGGATGAGAGTTTTCTGCTACAGCAGTAGTTGGTCTGGAATCCAACCATTCAATTCCACCATTGAATGGAATCCACATGGAAGTGCTGGAACACATCCAGAAAAGTGCTTCTTTAGTGATCCAAAGTCCAATACTGCACCCTGATTATTTAAAGAAAAAAGAAAATCCATGCTTTCTCCCCATTCTAACCCAATATCTGACTGGATTCCAAACCCCCTGCATAGTGCT
Organism: Tachyglossus aculeatus; assembly: GCF_015852505.1. Lineage (NCBI taxonomy): Eukaryota > Metazoa > Chordata > Mammalia > Monotremata > Tachyglossidae > Tachyglossus > Tachyglossus aculeatus. The sequence goes on along the minus strand of NC_052073.1, from coordinate 32,830,957 downwards.
ATTCTAGAAATGGTTCCCCCCCCCCCGCCCTTCTCGCTCTCTCTCTCCCCGTCATGTCCTCTCCGCGAGGTGTGGGGCATGGGGCCAGGGACGGTGGGGGGCAGCCTCCAGGAGGCCTTCCCAGACTGAGCCCCTTCCTTCCTCTCCCCCTCGTCCCCATCTCCATCCCCCCATCTTACCTCCTTCCCTTCCCCACAGCACCTGTATATATGTATATATGTTTGTACATATTTATTTCTCTATTTATTTATTTATTTTACTTGTACATATCTATTCTATTTATTTTATTTTCTTGGTATGTTTGGTTTTGCTCTCTGTCTCCCCCTTTTAGACTGTGAGCCCACTATTGGGTAGGGACTGTCTCTATATGTTGCCAACTTGTACCTCCCAAGCGCTTAGTACAGTGCTCTGCACACAGTAAGCGCTCAATAAATATGATTGATGATGATGATGATTTGTTTCAGAATCTCCTGACAACTAAAGAGAGTGACAAAACCTTGGTGTTTACATAGCAGAGAAAGTGTGTCTTCACCCTCATGCCCCCTCTTCCTTCCCCCTCCCCACCATCCCGTCAATCCCAGGTTAGGAGACTGTGGGGGAGGTCCTGATGACTGAAAAGGTCCAGAATTGACTCCACATTCTGAGACTTGACTGCAGAATCCTTTTGCAGATGAAGATGTCAAAAGGCAATCTGCAGGGAGAATGACAGGGTGATTAACCAGAATGAGGCCTAAGTCAGAAGTAGCATGGACCACTGGGAAATTAAGGCACCAATTTTCACCGTCAAGATCAGTTGTGATAGGGTGGTATATCCTAGCAACAGCAGAAGCCTTAACCTTGCCATCACAGCAAAAACTAATTTTGTGGTGTTATCTGTTCCAGTATCTTTTAATCCAAAAAGTCTTTAAACAGAAAGTAAATACTCACGTCTCTTTTTTCCTAGAACTGCTTTCTCTATTAATTAGGAAATCCTTAATTCAGTGAATTAAAGGTTACTAGAACTCTAACACAAATTTCACTTAGCTCCGCCTTTAAAAAAAATTGCACTGAAGAGAGCCAGAGATGGAGGTAGAAAAAGAGTGTGAGTGGAAAAATGAATGAAAGAGAGAGAATTGCAAGTTAACACTAACAGTCTTTCTGGCAGTTATATCTTGTATCTACCCTGGCACTTGGTACAGTGCTTTGGATAAAGTAAACATTTAATCATTGCCACAGTAGTAATAGTAATTGTAAAATTATTTCTAGGGACAGATGCTTTACTATATTAAACTGGCATATTCAGAGAAGCAACAGATAACTTCAGCCTATAAAACCTCGGAAAGATACCTGAACCTTTCCATGTACTGTGAACAACCAGTATTGAAACCTCAAACTCTCAGGGTCTGGGCAATTTTATGTTTAAAAATTTACTAAACACAGAAATGAAACACAGTGGAATTAAGAATTGTGGGGAGGTTTGGGGATTTCTACTTAGCATGCACAAACATGACCATCCCTTTCCAAGATGGCCACTGATAGTGTGGTTACATTGTCTTGGGAAAATGTATGACTGAAACAGGTACAAGAGGCACAGCCCTTTCCAACCCATGCACCCATCTATCAATCAATAGATTTATTGGGTCCATGCAAAGTACTGTATGAAGCCTGACAAAGGTTCCCTGCCTTCAAGGAGCTTACAATCCAATTGGTAGAACAAACAGACAAAACTACTTATAAACAGTGGAAGCAGCAGGAAGAACAAGAATTTGGCAAACATGCCTGGGTGGAGTACAAAAATAAATAACAGGCTGAGCCATAAAATATATATATACATAGATACATGTAGATATGTATGTATATATGTATCTACATGTAGATAGATAAATGGATAGATAGATAAGTATTGAGGATGGGTGTACATTTAGAAGGGCTAAGGGTGGCTGTTGGGTAGACACAACTTAGATTGCTGGGAATTAATTGGGGAAAGCTTCCTGGAGGAGGTGGGATTTTATGAGGGCTTTGAAGACATGTAACTGCTCTCTTCCTGAGCTCATAACAGTAAATTGAGGGTAAGGTACCTGTCTCTTTCCGTCTTCCTGGGTTGTGAGCTATGTGTGGGACAGAAACTGTGTTCCACCTTATGTCTACTGTGCTACACTGAACATTGTCCTTGTCATGTAAGAAGCACCTAGTAAATACCAAGCTTTTAATTATTGTTGGAGACTGCTTCATCAAGCCTTTGGTTACAACATTTATCCTGCCCTCTCTGCTCAGGTAGGCCCCTATCCAGTAGTTATTTGGGAATTGTGCTGCCGCCCAAGTCCTTTCCATCACAGCTGAATCCCAGTTCTCAGTGCCTCGTTGTGTAAACTTGCCTGGGATGTGGAAGAGTTTCCTGATGGATTGGAAGCAGGTTCTGACAACCGCTTGCCACACTTCAAAGCTCCAGGTTCCCAATAACCTCTCTCCCCATCCTCCATGCCAACTCTGACAGGCAACCCAACCTCCAGGTGTCATCTATCTGTCCTTGCTCCTTGAAACGTTTTCAAGAGGAATGGTTGAAGTCAGCCTCTGTCAAACAGATGTCTGCGGTGGATGCAAAGCATGAGTGCATTGTCGCGTTTTGGCATGAACAGGTGTGACGGCGTGTAAAGCAGCTTGAGACATGGCTGGGACAGATCAGCCACAGCCTGAGCCCCCTCCGATGGTGGCAAGATCATCATCAATCGTATCATCATCAATCGTATTTATTGAGCGCTTACTATGTGCAGAGCACTGTACTAAGCGCTTGGGAAGTACAAATTGGTAACATATAGAGAAAGTCCCTACCCAACAGTGGGCTCACAGTCTAAAAGAATAATGATGGCATTTATTAAGCGCTTACTATGTGCAAAGCACTGTTCTAAGCGCTGGGGGGGATACAACGTGATCAGGTTGTCCCACGTGGGGCTCACAGTCAATCCCCATTTACAGACGAGGTAACTGAGGCTCAGAGAAGTTAAGTGATTTGCCCAGGGTCACACAGCAGACATGTGGTGGAGCCAGGATTCGAACCCCTGACCTCTGACTCCAAAGCCCGGGCTCTTTCCACTGAGCCACGCTGCTTCTCTGCTTCTCATAAGATGGTATATAGAAGGTTTTCAAGACTCATGATCCCCTAGCACCTAGATGAGGCTTTGGGTAGCGGAAGACCTGAGGGTCTAGACAATCAGCAATCAGTGGATGGAAGGAGGCCTGGTTTTGCTAGTCTGCTTCAGTCCCTCTCTCCCCACATTTTCCCACATTCAAATCTCTCCTAAAATCCCACCTCATCCAACCAGCTTCCCAATCAATTTCCTAGCACCCTGAGCCATATCATCCCTTTTCATCAACCTGAGCACATATAAATTTATTTATTCCTTTCCTTAGTTTTATTTATTTTTGGCCTCATTATTTGTTAACATTTTTATGTTGGCTTCTCCCATCAGAGTGTAAGCTCCTTGTGGACAAGGTATGTGCCACTTCTTTATACTATACTTCCCAAGCACCTAGTTCAGTGCACTACACTAAGTAGGTGTTCAATGAATGCTATTATTACTACAATTATCATGAATCATCATCAGATGGTATTTATTAAGCGCTTACTATGTTCCAAGCATTGTTCTAAGCACTGAGATAGATACAAGGTAATCAAGTTGTCCCATGTAGGGCTCACAATCTTGATCCCCACTTTACTGTTGAGGTAACTGAGGCACAGAGAAGTTGAGTGGCTTTCCTAAGGTCACACAGCAAAGTGGTAGAGCTGGGGCTAGAACCCACGTCCTCTGACTCCGAAGCCTCTTTCCACTAAGCCATGCTGCTTCTCTACTTTGGGCTTCTTTATTACTACTACTCCCAAGTAACTTATCTTCCAATACCTCCAGATCTTTTGACAAACAGTCAATCAATCCAAAAACCAATGGTATTTTTGGAGCACCTATTTTGTGCACTTTGGGAGAGCACAATAGAGTTAGCAGGCATGATAGGCTATCAAGAATTTACAATGTGATGGGCATTGAAATAATTGTGTATCTGGGTTAGTGCTTAAGTATTAGGATATATGTATATATCCTATGTTGATAGGATATATGTATATATCCTATGTTGATAGGATATATGTATACATCCTATGTTGATAGGTATAAAGTTTGGTGTGGGATTGTGAGAACACAAATGCATATTTAGGGCAAACTGCTGAAATGGAGGTAAGAGAGAAATTGAGGAGATGAGAAATTAGTCAGGGAATGCCTCCTAGAGGAGACATAATTCCATATGGCTTTGAAGATGAGGAGAGCTGTGGTCTGGCAGATATGAAGGAGAAAGGACATCCAGGGAAAAGGGAAGAAATGAGCAAAATGTTCGTGGTGGGACAGGCGAGAATGAGTTAGGTTAGTGTGAAAGGAAATCACACAACAGCTTTTTAGTAAAATTAGCCACAAATGAAGTCATCCTTATAAAGTGTAAATATAACCAGTTAACAATGAAAAGTAAGGCATATTTAGAACAGTACATAGCACAAAGTAAGTGCTTAATAAATACCATAAAAAATGAATGGAAGGAATACATAGCTATAGCTGAAGGGATGATTTGACCAACTGATGAGATTGTAAGCTCCTTGAGAAGTTTGTGCCTACCAACTCTATTGTACTGTATCTTCCCAAGTGCTTAGTACAGTCCACTGTGTATCAATCAATAAATACCACTGATTGATTGATTTATCAGTGAAAGTCTTCTGGGGGAGGTGGCAGTTGTTTAAGAGAACTTCAAGAGTAAGGAAGGTTGGGGGTGGTATAGTTCTACGAAATGGGAAAGGGCATCACAGTGAGTTTGTGACAGGAGAATAAAGAGCAAGATAAATTTAGGAAGTTAGCTTGGTGATATAGTGGGGGAATGAAGTGGAAAGATGTTAATGATACTGGTTTTGTTAAGCAGTGTCTATGCACTAAGCACTGGGGCAGATACAGAATATTCAGACTGGACCCAGTTTGAGTCCCACATGTGACTCGCAATATAAAGGGGTGGGAGATCAGGTAATGAATCCCCATTTTACAAATGAGGAAACTGAGGCACATAGAAGTTAAGTGGCTTGCCCAAGATCACCATACAAATAGCATAGCTGGGTAAATAAAGGAGTGAAGTAGTGGGGAACATTGAAGACAACAATCCAGGAGTTTCTGTTTGATGTGGAGAAAAATGGAAAATGATTGCAGGCTTTTGAGGAGCAGGGTGATGTGTTCTAACCTGTGCTTGAGGAATATGTTCCAGGCAACTGAGTGTAAGATAAACTGAAGGGACAGAGAGGCTAAGAGAGTAAAAGAGCAAAAGAGCGAGGGACAGAAAAAGAAAGAGAGAGACAAAGAGAGAGAGAGAGAGAGAGAGAGAGAGAGAGGCAGAAAAAAAGCAATGACAAAGTGACTGCTTTCTGAATTGGTCCCCTAGAGGGCTAGTGATGTAAACCAGATGGACTAGACTGTAAGCTCCTAGGGGGCAGGGATTATGTCTACCAACTTTATTGTGCTTAGTACAGTGTTCTACAAACAATAATCTTCCCAGAAATGCCTTTGATTGATAGATAATCAGGTAAAGGGAGATAATGTTAACAGAAAACATGGACATCACTTCTTGTCTGCCTTAATTATACTGTCTTGAATCCTGTTTTCAAAATACTCTGTCACTGGGCAAGAAATCTGACCAGTATAATAATAATAATAATAACAGCATTTATTGAGCACTTACTATGTGCAAAGCACTGTTCTAAGTGCTGGGGAGGTTATAAGGTGATCAGGCTGTCCCATGGGGGGCTCACAGTCTTAATCTCCATTTTACAGATGAGGGAACTGAGGCACAGAGAAGTTGATTTTCCCAAAGTCACACAGCTGACAATTGGCAGAGCCGGGATTTGAACCCATGAACTCTGACTCCAAAGCCCGGGCTCTTTCCACTGAGCCACACACTTCTTTGTGTCCTAGAAGGATACAGGACAAATGTTTAGTAACAGTTGTATTTGTTAAGTACTTACTATGTACCAAAGACTATTGCTAGGTGCTGGGGTAGATGCAAGATGATTGATTGATTGATTAAGGCAGACACAGTCCCTGTCTCATGTGGGTCCCATGGGCTAAGGGGAAAGGAGAACAGCTATATTTAACCTCACTTTACAGATGAGGAAACTGAAGTACTGATAAGTTAAGTGACTTACCCAAGGCTGCCAAGCACGTAAGTGGCAGAGCTGGGATTAGAATACGGGTAATCTGACTTCCAAGCCCAGGCTCTTTCCATTAGGCCATGCAGCTTCTTTTTCCAACCCATAGCAATTTTGACATTTTGCTCATGTGACCAATGCTCTTTTTTAAGGTATGTGATACCTTAGATGCTAAATGATAAATGCTTACTATGCATCAAACACTGGGATAGTTCTGGGATGAGTATAAATTAATTAGGATGACATAGTCCCTGTGCCTCATGGACCTCACAGTTTAAGTAAGAGGAAGAACAGGTATCCTTATTTTACAGTTGAGGAAACAGGTTCAGAGATTTTAAGTGATTTCCCCAAGGTCACACAGCAAGCAATTGGCAGAGCAGGGATTAGAACCCAGGTCCTTTTGACTCCCAAGCCCGTGCTCTCTCCACTAAACCTTGCTCCTTCTATAAGTTTTATTATGACATCAGTTTGCTTTACCCTTTAAAGGAAATATATTTTCTAAAGTTGGAGAAGATATATACTAAATGTAAATGATTTTTTTTCTTTTAGTAACAGCCCCCAGATTTTCATTAAAGTGGAAACTGGGATTCAAACATTTTATGAGACAAATAATTATGGAAGGTTTACAGGATCGTGAGCATAGTTAGTCTTTGAAGTTAATGTCCAAGAGTTACAGGGAGACATCACATCTTATCTTAACGGTTCAGTCTCTTTTGGTTCAGTGTTGATGGCTGCTGGACTAGTATAGAAGGGAACCAGCAGCACGGAACTTCTGAACCCTGAAAATTAACTGCAAAGTACACTCTCTCTTCTCTAGCTAATGAGATTCGTATGGAGAATGGAGGTGTGGTACTAAGGAGAGGAAGAGCTGTAGCTCTAGAGCTCCAGCAACTGTCAGAGTTTGGTCCTTCCATGGCTCTGAGTTAGGCATTCATTCATTCATTCATTCATTCATTCATTCATTCATTCAATCGTATTTATTGAGCACTTACTGTGTGCAAAGCACTGTACTAAGCGCTTGGGAAGTACAAGTTGGCAACATATATAGATGGTCCCTACCCAACAACAGACTCACAGTCTAGAAGGAGGAGACAGACAACAAAACAAAACATCTGGACAGGTGTCAAGTCATTAGAATAAATAGAAGTAAAGCTAGATGCGCATCATTAACAAAACAAATAGAATAGTAAATATCAATACAGTAATAAATCTGTACAAACATATATACAGGTGTCGTGGGGAGGGGAAGGAGGTAGGGCGGGGAGGATGGGGAGGAGGAGAGGAAAAAGGGGGCTCAGTCTGGGAGGGCCTTCTGGAAGAAGTGAGCTCTCAGTAGGGCTTTGAAGGGAGGAAGAGAGCTAGCTTGGCGGATGTGCAGAGGGCCAGGCCATTCCAGGCCAGAGGGAGGACATGCGCTGGAGGTCGACGGCGGGACAGGAGAGAATGAGATACAGTGAGGAGGTTAGTGGCAGAGGAGCGGAGGGTGTGGGCTGGGTTGTAGAAGGAGAGAAGGGAGGAGAGGTAGGAGGGGGCGAGGTGATGGAGAGCCTTGAAGCCAAGAGTTAGGAATTTTTGCTTGATGCGTCCGTTGACTGGTAGCCACTGGAGATTTTTGAGGAGGGGAGTAACATGCCCAGAGCATTTCTGCACAACCATGACCACCCATATGACTTAATTTATTTTATTTTTTTATTGTATTTGTTAAGTGCTTGCTAAGTGCCAGGCACTGTACTGAGTGCTCCGCTAGATACGAGTTAATCAGCTTGGACACAATTCAGGCCCCGCATGGGGCTCTCAGTCTTACCTCATGGCCTCATGGGGTTTAATAATAATAATTATAATTTAAGGCCAGGTTTAAGGCCTGGGCACTGGGCCCCAGCCTTGTTTTCCCCTCCCCCACCACCATTTTGCTAGGCTCATAAGGAAATCTTGCTAATGCACTTCTGCCAGTGATGCCACAACAGCACATGCTTCCACTGTCACCTTCATCCTTTCACCTTCACTTCCCCTCTGTCACTGATGGTTGCTGCCACCACTGTCACTGTCTTCCACACGCATATTACCTCTGCAGGCCTAATCCCCACTGCCTGATGATGGTATTTTGAAATGCTGCTCCCGTGGCCACAGCTACAGACTCACAGACACCCATCCTTGAGTTGCTGCAGAATTTCGTACCGCTACTATATTGGACCCAGACTCTACATTATGACTCTCCAATGGGTGGGCTGCAATTGCGGTTCTGGGATGGTCTCTGGGCCAGGATGAATGAGCTCCACTTGCTTTGGAAACAGACATTGAGCATTTGATTGAGCCTCAGCGGATACAGGTTGCAATAAGAATGTCCCACTGGAAAAATCTTCTTTGAAAAAAATGCTTAACCTCTGATAGTCATGTCCAGTAACCCTTATCTCTCTGTTAACTGTGAAGGTGAAATTAATTAGAAAGGCTGAACAAGCCTATCATATATTTTCCTTTGATAATTAGCTTTAAAATCCTGCTTGCCCAGGGGAGACCCAGAAATATTTGAAAGTATCATATTTCATCTCTTTCTCCCAAGATTTTCCCAGCTGCAAACTTGGGGCCAAGAAGGACATTTAACATTACAGGGTCTATAAGGTATCAAGTGTCCATCCAGCAGTGGATCATGTGATTCAGTGCACCAAGGAAGGCTCCGCTGAGTCTGTAATAAAAAAGTAATGAGGTTTTATGACAAAATTACAAAGCCTATCTGAATGCAGATAGAAAGAAACCTTTGCAAAATGCAGATAAGAAGCCAAAGGGAACCCTGAAAATTCATCCAGGGTTTTTTAGTGATGAAGGGAGCCCTGGAAACATGCAGCAAATCTTGAGCCAAACCAATAGTCGAAAATCTACCGTAGCAACTCAGTAGCTCCTTCTCTGTTGACCCAACTGGTCTCCAACTACAAACTTCGAAAGAACTAAAATTGGAAGAGAAACAGAGAAAGAGATCTCTCTGGGAGAAAGGGCCAATCGAGCTTCCAAAGGTAATGCAGTAACGTTGGCTTATCCCAAGTCCCCGACTGTTGGATGAAATCTCAAGCCTGTTGAGAGCAAGAGACACTGTCCCTTCCGCAGCTGAGGCTACTGACCAGCTGGTCACCGAAGAGATCGCAGTCCCCTTTGACTGTTTCCCCCTTCTAGACTGTGAGCCCATTGTTGGGTAGGGGCCGTCTCTATATGTTGCCGACATGTACTTCCCAAGCACTTAGTACAGTGCTGTGCACACAGTAAGCACTCAATAAATATGATTGAATGAATGAATGAATCAGAGCAGTCCTACTTACGAAGTGTCCCTCTACCAGACAGAGAATAAAAGAAGGGACACCAACATTATCTGTCTCATCCTGATCTTGACATGGGACACTGTTAAAACTAATAGAAAATATTCTCACATAAAGAAAAAGTCAGCCCCAAAGGAAACACTGGGATACCATCCATCTGAAATATACATTTAATGTCTATCTTCCCCCTCCAGTTTATAAGTTCTTATGGGCACAGACCATGCCTACCAACTATTGTAATGTATTCTCCCAAGCGCTCAGTATAGTACTCTGTACACAGTAAGTACTCAAATACCATTGCTTGCTAGAGTGATTAATTGACCAATGAGAAGCAACCTGTCTTAGTGGACAGAGCAGGGGCTGGGAGACAGAGGACCTGTGTTCTAATCCCAGCTCTGCCACTTGTCTGCTGAATGACCTTGAGCAAGTCACTTCCCTTCTCTGGGCCTTGGTTACCTCATCTGTAAAATGGGGATTAAGATTGTCAATCCCATGTGGGACATAGAATGTGTCCAACCCGACTACATTGTACTTAACCCAGCACTTAGAACAGTGCCTGGCACATAATAAGCACTTAACAAATAAGATTAAAAAACAACAAAAATCCAAACCATGGCTACCAGGGAGCTCAAACAGGATCTCCACAAGCCACAGGGACAGAGAATGCATCTGAAGGACACACTTAAATGAAGCTTCTGTCAATGCAGCAGTACAGCTGGAGGCTGGGAGACCTTGCATTGGGTAGACATGCCTGGGGCACGGCAGTGCGTGCCACCAAAGAGTGGTGCTTCCTAAGAAGAGACTAAGGTCCAAGCAAAAGCAGCACCAGAGCTGCATTTGTCCAAATGTATCAGCAATAGTGGGATGGGATGTATGCCCCTGTGGACAGCATTGCAAGACACATCAAGTCCTTCTCTACCCCTACAGCATGTATTTAGCCCCAGCCCTGCAGCATAGGTAGTTTGGTTTTTTTTGCTTCTCCCCAGGTTTTTCCAGTAATGCAGGAAAGGTCCTCCCCAGCCAATTCCCCTCAATGTCATTCTGAGTACTCAACTAAATAGTGGCTTTTGGAAATGGTGAAGGCATAATGTTTCTCAGCTACCCTCTTCTGTGACCACAAATTGTTACCATTCTCTCTACCAGGCATCTCGCAATCTGTGCCCCTGAATGCAGGGAGACCATATGGGTGAGAGCCCGGGGATGGCTCAGACCAAACCATCCCCACCACTGCAAAACTAATTCCAGGCCATGCCCCGTTGACCGTAGGGCATATCTCCTTTCTCCTCTTAACGTTTGGTGTATGGAGTCAGAAAAGATGTGTGGCAGTTATCTTTGTGGGCCTAGTATGCAAGTGTGTGAGAGAGAGTCTCTATCAGATAGACTCACTGTTGCCTTGGAGCAAAAGGCACAGCCACATAAAACTCACCACCACCATCACACAACTCTTTGAAGGCATGCACATAACGAGGCCATTTTTGGTGGGTCGAGTGCAAGCGACACCTTGGCGATATCTAAGTGGCACTGGGTGCATCTAGGACAACACTCTGAGCCCGATTTCTGCCTGCCTCCTCCTCCATCAGTCACACACAGGGCTGGCTGATTAAAAGCCAGAAACCCTCAAACAACAACTGTCCCCCGTGCACCCCGGCTGTCCAGCCTGCATTCATCTTCTCCCACAGCTCACTGATTCACACAGCGCATCACTGCGTAAGCGCCCGGTGACCTCCAGTGAACCAATCTTCATTGGCCACCTCTGACGCCACTTCCAAGTCCCGGAAGGGCCAAGCCTCCATGAGAGAAAGGGCGGCTGTAGAACTTTCTCTGCTAAAAGCTCATTACGGCTGGGCTTGCTTTCACCTTCATTACTTTCTTCTGCTTCCTCTAATTACACAGAGCTCCCCCACTCCCTTCCGAAAGTCTGCCCAGAGCCAAAACCGAGACAAAAAGATAAACGTCAGCCTACTTTGCTAGATGCAGAACTTCTTGCTCAGGCTTTTCAACCATTTAAACTTCCTCAAAACATGGGACCTTGTTAGGAACTATAGCCTTGTTCCTGATCAGGAATGCACTGGATTTAGATCCCTCTCCTTCAAAGAACTTGGCAGCTAATACCTCCTTCATGCTGACAACATCTCTTTGGGGAAAGGGATGGAGTGTTACTAAAACCTACTGTACCGACAAGAAAACAGAATCCAAGAGAGGTAAAGAGACTGTTTCACAGACACCCAATGAGTGACTGGTAAATCCATCCTGGGCAGGTAGGCCACCACACTGATGCTCTCCTGCTAGCCCAGATGGCCAGTTGGTGAAGGGAGCTCATCGGTCCAAACCCGTCAGAGCCCCCCATTTTCCAGGACACTATGAAATTTCATTCCATTGGTCTTCTTTTTCATTAGCAGTCATTCTATGGGCTCCGGCATTTAATTTATAGGGGTATAAATAGCGATACTTATTTTTGTTTGGGTATTCTAATACTGTAAATACCATGTAGATCTGGGCACAGCAATCAATTTGCACATAATGGACTCATTTTATTAGAAATGTATGACGGGGCTATTTGGTTTTTAGTGTCCTTCTCCTCCGCCTGCATTAAATCACCATTTTAAATCATGTCTCTGTGTTCCTCCTAGCAAGTCATCATAAAACAGAGAATTTAAGTGTGTTGGATCTCTGCCTAATTTAATGATTCTCCTCTGCACTCGTTCACAGGGTCCTGCCTCTATGGTGCTTGGCTTTGGGCCCAGAAACACCTTAGCAGTTGTAACCCAATCTTCTGATTCTGGTGGGATGGAACCAAAATGTCAGGCTCTGCCCTGCTGCCCATTTTTCAGGTCATAATCATGTTCCAATAAATCTTGGTGGCTGTTGCTTAAACAAAACCAACAACAGCAAAACATCCCCTGACTAGTGGGGAGGGCCAGCTTCATCAACCCCAAAAAGAGAACTAAACATTTGTGGAGGCTTAGAAAACTGGAATTAGCCTCAGTAATTCTGTAAAAGAAACAAATAATCAGATTAACTTGATTTTCCCTTACTAAAGCAAGGATCCTGGGCCCAAGAATTAGCCCAATTCATTGGAAATCACTTGGCTACATCCTTCAGCCCAATCAATCAACCAATCATTCAATGGTATTTATTGAGCTCTTACTGTATGCAGAGCACTGTAGTAAGCTTTTGGTGGAGTACAATAAACAGACTTACTAGACACATTCCCTGACCACAAGGAGCTTACAAACGGGCTTCTGGTAGCCATTTAAAGACCACACTAGAGGAACTCTGAAGCTTCTTCCAATCCCATTGATCTTTGATCCAACCTCCCTGTCAGAGTCAAATCACTAACACGACCTGCTTCATTTCCATGTCCATCTCCACTAACACGTGGAGAGCATCTAGGTTGCCAGGTGCTTCAATAGGCCCCTTCTGAACCCCCAGGGAAGTGACCTCCCTCACATCAAATGTCCTGACACACTTGTTGCTTGGGGTCTGAGAGGGGAGGGGAGTTTTTTGGCTGTGCTAAGATCCAGTGAAGGACTCCACTACATCTTCTCAAAGGCAAGAAGGGCTTCCTAGGGAAGGTGGAACTCGGTGGGTTTCTGTGGGGCAGGAGGGAGTAAATGGGAAAGATTGAGAACCAGTCAATCCATAGGATTTTTTGAGTGCCTACTCTCTATGGAGCATTTTATTAACTCCTTGGGAGAATACCATGTTGTTCAGAGATATGATCCCTGTTCTTAAAATGGGTGATAATCTAGAAGGCAAGACAAATGCCCATATAATAATAATGGCATCTATTAAGCGCTTACTAGGTGCAAAGCACTGTTCTAAGCACTGGGGAGGTTACAAAGTGATCAGGTTGTCCCACGGGGGGCTTACAGTCTCAATCCCCATTTTACAGATGAGGTAACTGAGGCACAGAGAAGTTAAGCAACTTGCCCAAAGTCACACAGCTGACAATTGGCAGAGCTGAGATTTGAACCCATGACCTCTGATTCCAAAGCCTGGGCTCTTTCCACTGAACCATGCTGCTTCAGTTCTGAAGCATCAGTTCTGGATGGGGGAAGCGATGGTTTGCAGAGGGGTATACTACTAGGGAGGTTTCTAGTTTCTTAAATGAGAAGCAGCACAGTCTAGCAAAAAGGGCATGGGCCTGAAGAGACCGTTTTTTTTTGCCTGGCACTGTACTAAACACTGGGATAGATTAGAAGATAATCAGCTGGGACACAGTCCAGTCCCACGTAGGGCTCACAATCTTAATCCTTATTTTACAGACAAGATAACTGAGGCCTTGAGAAGTTAAGTGATTGCCCAAAGTCACACAGGAGGTAAGTGGCAGAGTCAGAATTAGAACCCAGGTCTTCTGACTCCCAGGCTCATGCTCTACCCACTACGCAATTCTGCTTCTCATTTAAGCAACAAGATACTTTCCTGGGACTTGGATTCTAATTTCAGTTCTACAACTTGCTTACTGGACAAGTCACCTCACTTCTCTGTGCCTCAGTTTCCTCCTCTTTAAAATGGGGATTCAATACCTATTCTCCCTCATATTTAGACTGTGAGCTGATGTGAGACAGGGACTCTGTCCAACCTAATCATCTTGTATCTACCCCGGCCCTTACTAGAGCTGTTATCTTTTTGCTGTTGAGCTGTGTCTGACCCATAGCGAAGCCATGGACATATCTCTCCCAGAACACCCCACCTCCATCTGCAATTGTTCTGGTAATGGATCCATAGAGTTTTCTTGGTAAAAATACAGAAGCAGTTTACCAATGCCTCCTTCCATGCAGTCAACCTGAGTCTCCACACTTGATTCTCCCCCAGGCTGCTGCTGCCCAGCACAGGTAAGTTTTGACCTGTAGTACATTGCCTTCCACTCGCTAGCCATTGCCCAAGCTAGGAATGGAATGGACAGGCCTCTGCTTGACTCTCCCTCCCATAGTCGAGACTGGTACTGGAAACTCTGCAGGTGTGACCCTGAGAGGTGTTTTCTAGAGTACCTATGACATAATAAACTCAATAAATGCCATTGTAATTATTTTCAAGGAAGTGCTTATATAACAGGAAGATTGCCCTCTCTCAAAGAAACTCCTTAGCATTAGCTTTAAAGTACTCAATCAGTTCTCCCTCTCATATCATACCTTACCTCACTTGTTACCTTTTATAGCTCAGATTGCTCCTCTAGTACCAACTTTTTCACTTTGCTCCAATCTCATCTACCTCACCACCGATCCCTTTCCCACATCAGCCCTCTGGTCTGGAACGAACTCCCTCTCCATATATGTCAGACCATCACTCTCCCCTCTTTCAACCTGCTGTATTAAGGTCACAACTCCTCCAAGAGATATTCTTTGATTAAATCTTCTTTCCCCAACTCTCTCTCCCTTCTGTGTCATCTGCACACTTGGATCAGTATCCTTTACACACTTCGTATTCACCCCATCTCATCCCCACCACACTTATGTACATATCCATAATTTATTTATTTACATTAATGACTGTCTCCTCCTCTAGACTGTAAGCTCATTGTGAGTAGGGAATGGGTCTACCACCTCTGTTGTATCTTAATAATAATAATGGCATTTATTAAGCACTTACTATGTGCAAAGCACTGTTCTAAGCGCTGGGGAGGTTAAAAGATAATCAGGTTGTCCCAAGGAGAGCTCACAGTCTTAATCAACATTTTACAGATGAGGTAACTGAGGCACAGAGAAGTTAAGTGAGTTGCCCAAAGTCACACAGCTGACAATTGGCAGAGCTGGGATTTGAACCCATGACCTCTGACTCCAAAGCCCACGCTTTTTCCACTGAGCCACGCTGCTTCTCTTCTACTTTACTCTCCAAAGCACTTAGTACAATGCTCTGCACTTAGTAAGCATTCAATAAATACCTTGATTGATTGATTCCCTGTAGGGAGATGGAAGATTAATCAGGGAAGGCCTCCTGGAGGAGATGTGATTTCAGATGAGCTTTGAAGATGGGGATAGCAGTGGTCTGCTGGATGTGAAGGGGAAGGAAATTTCAGGCAAAGGAGGTTGGCAGTAAGAAATATGAGCATGAGGGATAGTCACTAGAGCACAGAGAGAAGCATGTGAGCCAAGAGAAGCAGTGTGGCTCAGTGGAAAGAGCACGGGCTTGGGAGTCCCAGGACGTGGGTTCTAATCCCAGCTGCTCTGCCACTTGTCTGCTGTGTGATCTTGGGCAAGCCATTAAACTTCTCTGTGCCTCAGTTACCTCATCTGTAAAATGGGAATTAAGACTATGAGCATCACGTGGGACAACCTGATTACCCTGCATCATCCCCAGAGCTTAGAACAGTGCTTGGCACATAACGAGTGCTTAATAAATGTTATTATTATTATTATTATTATTATTATTAAGTGATGCCAGAAGATAATTTATTTATTTTACTTGTACATACCTATTCTTTTTTTTTATTTTGTTAATATGTTTTGTTTTGTTCTCTGTCTCCCCCTTCTAGACTGTGAGCCCACTGTTGGGTAGGGACT
This sequence comes from Tachyglossus aculeatus, assembly GCF_015852505.1. Lineage (NCBI taxonomy): Eukaryota > Metazoa > Chordata > Mammalia > Monotremata > Tachyglossidae > Tachyglossus > Tachyglossus aculeatus. The sequence goes on along the minus strand of NC_052073.1, from coordinate 32,814,953 downwards.
GTCTCTATATGTTGCCAACTTGTACTTCCCAAGCGCTTAGTACAGTGCTCTGCACACAGTAAGCACTCAATAAATAGATTGATTGATTGATTGAAGAGAAGTGAAGATAAATATTGTGGAGAGAGCGAATCATGTGTCTTAAAGCCAATGATCAGGAGTTTCTACTTGAAGAGTAGAGGAAAATAATAATAATGGTGGTATTTGTTAAGCACTTACTAATGTGCAAAGCACTGTTCTAAGTGCTGGGGGGGATACAAGGTGATCAGTTTGTCCCACTTGGGGCTCACAGTCTTAATCCCCATTTTACAGATGAGGTAACTGAGGCACAGAGAAGTTAAATGGTTTGCCCAAGGTCACACAGCTGACAAGTGGTGGAGCCGGATTTTGAACCCATGACCTCTAACTCCCAAACCCATGCTCTTTCCACTGAGCCACGCTGCTTCCCCTAAGTCAAACATTGACTTAGTCAATGTCTTAGTCAATGACTTAGTCAAAAGTCAAACATTGATGGCTTTTGAGGAATGGGGAGAAATGTTCAAAATTAAATTTTAGTCGATCAGCAGAGTGAAGTGTGGACTGGAGAGAGAAATGGCTGGAGGCAGGAAGGTCTGTAGGAAGTTAGATGTGTTAGTCAGATCAGCCTATTACAAGTACTTGGACCAGTGTGGTGACATTCATTCATTCAATCAGCTTAGATGGAGAGGACGGGGCACTTCCTAGACATGTTTGCAGGGAGAGGGTGTGAAGGAGAGAAGGCAGGTCAGGAGGCAGAGGTTGGAGAGTGGGATTTTATAGTTGGCGAGGAGGCTAGAAAATGTACAGTGAATAGAAATGATGAGATCAAGCATGCATCCAAGTTGGTGAGAGAGTGAAGGAGGGTGGAGCAGGAGGTAAGTGGAGTCGAGGAGTGAGAGGAAGTGGGCATCCTGAAGTTCATCAGGAACATCTGTGTGGGTAGTGAGGTCCCTGAGGATCAGTTTAGGGATGTACAAAAGTGGTGGTGCCTAGGGTGAGTGGGTAGATGACAGCAACTAATAATTGAAGTGTGTGGTAGACAAGATCACGTGGTCTCCAAAGGAAGGGAAAGAAAGAGAAGGGGATTAGGGGTGGGGAGGATTGGACAAAAGTAGCACTGGGGGTTGAGAAGTAGCAAACTTCTTCCAGTTAGTTTTGTGGACTGGGAGAAGGTGATGCTGCCTCAGGAGAGAGAGATGGAGACGGAGCAGACAGTGTTATCTAGGGAGAAATCAGACACTAGTGTCATCAGGTTTCAGTGATGATGAAGAGGAGCAGTGACCAGATTAGGAACATATAAAGAATGAAGGGAAGTTTTCCCATGATGAAACGGGGGCTCCATAGACTCCATTTGGCTGGGGTTGAGGAGTACAGGTGGCATGAGGGCATGCATGGGAAATAAGGAGGGTTGGATTGAAGTGAGCTGATGGGATGCAAAACTGGGAATGGGAGGAATGGGAACCCTGTCTTCTAGATATGATTTTGCCTCATTGTACTCCAGACCTATCCTGGCCCACCTGCCTCTCTCAGAAATCATCTGGGTAATTACTCTGCCATGACAAATCCAGGATTTTTCCCAGGGGTCCCCTGAGGGCACCAGAGCCAATTCCTTGGCTTGATGTCAGTGATCTCCCTGAGGTGTTTCCAGTTGTGAGGCAAAAATTAGTTTTCCTCTCTTTAACACCTCTCGCACCACCTGCCCTTACCTTCCAGAGTGTCATTCACAGCCTTGCTCATCCCATGTATCTGGTAAAACCTGAGATCTCCAAGGTTTCAGGTATACTGGAAAGATCGACTATCTGATTCTAATAAGTCATAAACCCTTCAAACTCCACCCCAACACCCAACCCCTTATTGCTTTCTCTCCCACCAAAGGCTCCACTTTCCTCTCCCACCTCTTCCTTCCTCCCCTCCTAGATAAACAGCTGGCATGGCACTAGGGCTGGACTGGGCCACAGTTCCCAAACTGCCCCACAGCAGAAAAAGTATCTTGTTATTAATTATAGCAGAGTTGCACGCATTAGCTTTGGCCGCTCTCCCACAAACAATGTCAGCGTCCTCAGTGAGTGGCCCAGAGTCATTGTGACAATATGTAAATTACTGGTAAAGTGAACTTGATCTTGTATAATAAATGCCATTTGAATCCTAATTTGCTAACAATATTTTAATGCGGTAATTGAGGTCACCAAAGACTCGGGCTAAAGAGGAAGCCATCGATAACTGTCAGTGCTAGGCAGGGCGGCATGATCCAGGTCTGCTGGAGGCTCTGAGGGTTTCCTGAAGCAAAGCTCTGCCTGCATCCTGCCAGCTGAGGGGATGGCATCCTGGGGAGGTTGAAACAGGATTTCAGTTCTCAGGTACCTGCCTGGGGGAGTCGGGCTGGAACACCTTTTTGGAATATTCCTAAAAGCCTCCCCAAGCATGAAAAAAGATAATCAGGGGCCAGGGGAGGCTTGTGCTCGAAGACAAGCATTCTCACTGTACCTCAATCTTGTCCATCTCACTGCTGACCTCTCGCCCATGTCCTGCCTCTGGCTTGAAATGCCTTCCCTCCTTAAATCCAACAATTACTCTCCCCTCTTCAAAGCCTTATTGAAGGCACATCTCCTCCAAAAGGCCTTCCCTGACTAGGCCCTGCTTTTCTCTTCTCCCATTCCCTTCTGTGTTACCCTGACTTGCTCCTTTTATTCATCCCCCCCACCCCCACAGCCCTGCAACACTTATGTACATATTTGTAATTTAGTTATATTAGTGTCTGTCTCCCCCTCTAGACTGTCTGCTCATTGTGAGCAGGGAATGTGTCCATTTATTTTTATAATGTACTCTTCCAAGTGCTTAATACAGTGCTCTGCACACAGTAAATATGATTGAATGGATGAATGAATGAATGAATGAATGGAGATTAGGATGAAAGGTGTATACACTAACAGGGAAGGGGTAGTTAGGGAAAACACAGAACCACACAAGACCAGAGTGAGGGCATCTTCTGGAAGTTGGAAGGAGGCTGGTTCAAGACAAATGAGAGGGAGCAGGATTCCACTCAGAGGGTGGTGAGGACCTGGGCTTCGGTCATCCAGGCTGAAGATTAACGCAAGTTCAAGAGGGGCTTGGACAAATACAAAGATGAGCAGTCCAATGTGAGTTACTAGAGGGGAAGTTGCAGGTGGGGAGAAGAATGATAGGGAGTTTGAATGGGACAGCTTCCTGCCCAACCCTTGGAGAGAGAAGAGAGGAATCTTACCATTCAGGGGGTCTGGCCTAGTGGAAAGGACCCCAGTCTTAGAGGTAGGTGACCTGGGCCATAATTTCAGCCCTGACACTGACCTTCTGGATAACCTTGGGCCAGTCACTTAGCCTCTCTCTCTGGACCTCAATTTCCTTCTCTTTATAATGAGGGAGCAACATGTCCTAGTGGGTAGAGCAATGACCTGGGAATCTGAAGCGATGTGGGTTCTAGTCCTGGCTCCACAACTTGTCTGCTCTGTGAACTTGGCCATGTCCCTCAACTTCTCTGAACCTCAGTTAGCTCATCTGTAAAATGGGGATTGAGACTGTGAGCCCCATGTGGGACATGGCCCGAGCCCAACCTGATTAATTTTATCTACCCCAGCACTTAGTACAGTGCCTAGCACATAGTAAGTACCATGAAAAAAATCAATTCCAGAATTCCAGAATGATTGAATGCAGTAGGAACCATAGAAACCCAAACCGGGGTCCCACTCCTTCCCAAACTAGCCCACATCACTGTACTCTTTCCTCCCCATGCCACCATCTTCCAAATTAGCCGCACAGCCTATAGCCCTGCCCACATTTTACTGGGGTGAAAAGATCATTTAATAGTCCACTGAATCCATCTGGCTGATTATCAGGCGTGAGGGCTGAGAGTTTCTAGTCTAGTAGAAACACTGAAAACCTCCCAATATTATACCTCCTGAATACCCCAAGTACAGAAGAACTTTATGTCATTTCTTGCTTTGGAAACATTTCTTGAGATTTACAGAAGTCAGAAAGGATTCCCAGACCTGTAATGGGGCATTCAGGATCCAATCAAGGAGGATAAATGTACTGGCTAATAGACCAGCAAACCCTCTGTTTTTTACTGTTGTGAATATTGACTTCAAAATAGATTTAATCAAAATCAATAACAAACCGTACAGTAATGAAGTCATGTAAAACACTGAAACGTATAGGGCAAGGGGTTGGGAAGAGAATATATTAACCCAAGAGAAGCTTTGGGAGTCAAATCCATTCCTGACTCAGAACCTTTCTTGGTCTCACCACAGTATTAAATGGTAGGAACTTAGATTCTGGGGCAGCCAGAAAACACTTAGAGTGGGAGAGGGCTGAGCCTGCAGAGGGCAAGCAGCAGAAGGTTTGGAAAGATACACAAAGGTGGCACTGAGTACACAGTGCTAGGGCCATCCTCTGTGCTTTGTGCACCCCAGTAGAATAATAATAATAATAATAATGGCATTTATTAAGTGCTTACTATGTGCAAAGCACTATCCTAAGTGCTGGGGAGGTTACAAGGTGATCAAGTTGTCCCATTGGGGGCTCACAGTCTTAATCCCCATTTTACACATGAGATAACTGAGGCACAGAGAAGTTAAGTGACTTGCCCAAAGTCACACAGCTGACAATTGGAAGAGCTGGGATTTGAACCCGTGATCTCTAACTGCAAAGCCCGTGCTCTTTTCACTGGGCCACGCTGCTTCTCTAAGCACCGGAGGCCCAGAACCCTGCTGTTCACCCTTGTCCCTTTATCTTGCACCAGAAGGGCTGCAACTCTGTAGCACCTTGAGGAAAGAAAACTCGCTGTGCCATCGTATGACTCAACCTTGTTCGAAACCGCGCACAGGCCCACGGCTCCTCCTTCTTGCATTGGGCTGCTCTGGGTATCCAGGCAGACGTGTGTTGTCGGAAGAACATTCCCCAATTCTGCCAATGGGCCTTAGCCCAAATGTGTGGTGGAATACCCGCTCTGGCAGAACTGAGTGGATTTTGGTGACCTGGATAGGGCTCAAGGGGGCTAACTAAATTGACAGAGTCTGTGAAAGCTGCCGAAGGATAGAATCTGAGAGGATCTGGGCTTTTCTCTTTTCCCCCTGTAGCTCCAGGACACACAAAGGCCCCACTCCAGTGGGGAGGACATGCTCACTTCATCCATATTCATCATCAGCCCCGTCTGATGTGGACTTTGGGCAGAATTCTCTACTGGGTACTTGGGAATGAGAAAAAAGAAATAAAAGATGTGATTTCCTACCACTGAAGAGCTTGCAGCTAATAGGAGAGTCATGCGGAGAGACACAAATTGCCAAACTAGGTGTAGGGGAGAGAGAGACAGACAGACAGACAGACAGACAGAGAGAAAGAGAGAGCGAGAGAGCGAGAGAGCGAGAGAGAGAGAGAGAGAGAGAGAGAGAGAGAGAGAGAGAGAGAGAGAGAGAGAGGACATGATAGAGAAGCATTGAGGCTTCGTGGAAAAAGCCCGGGCTTTGGAGTCAGAGGTCATGGGTTCAAATACAAGGCGGGGGGGGGGGGGGGGAGAGGGCATGATAGAGAAGCAGGGTGGTTCAGTGGAAAAAGCCCAGGCTTTGGAGTCAGAAGTCATGGGTTCAAATGAGAGAGAGAGAGAGAGAGAGAGAGAGAGAGAGAGAGAGAGAGAGAGAGAGAGAGATGATAGAGAAGCAGTGTGGCTCAGTGGAAAAAGCCCAGGTTTTGGAGTCAGAGGTCATGGGTTCAAATCCCAGCTCCACCAATTGTCAGTTGTGTGACTTTGGTCAAGTCACTTAACTTCTCTGGACCTCAGTTGCCTCATCTGTAAAATGGGTATAAAGACTGTGAGGCCCCCCCGTGGGACAACCTGATCACCTTGTAACCTCCCCAGAGCTTAGAACGGTGCTTTGCACATAGTAAGCACTTAATAAATGTCATTATTATTATTATTATGATTGATAAAGTTCAAAATGAGCAGCTTTGCTCAGACTGGGTCGAAGCAGAGAATCATAGCCTCAATGCCAATGACCCCTCCACCACTAACAACTCAGTTCTTCTATGTATCGTACGGCAAATGAGCCCAGATAAAGACAGTATAGCAGCCATCACCAGGCCCACAGCAGAATTGCTAGGGAGCATGTGGGTGTGGGGAAGGAGGAGAAGAGACTGGGGGAAGGGCAGAAGAGGCAAGAAGAGGATGAGGAAGCAAGGGGTGGAAGAATCAACTGACCTTTAATCTCACCGCTCCCAGACTCTGAATAGTTCAGGGAAAAATAACTGTAGGAGGAGTAGTGGAAAGAGCACAGATCTGGGATTCAGAAGACCTGGGTTCTAATCCTTCTCTACTATAACCCTGCTATGTGACCTCTGTGCCTTAGTTTCCTTAACTTCTCTGTGTCACAGTTTCCCCATCTGCAAAAAGGGAGTCAGAACCTCTTCTCCCTCCTACTTAGACTGTGAGACCCATATGAGGCAGGGGCTGTGTCCAGCCTGATTAACTTGTATCTACCTCAGTGCTTAGACAGTGCTTAACACCTAGTAAGTGCTTAACAGTTGCCATGGTCATAATAATAATGATAATAATATTATTATTAATAATAATAATAACATCCACAACAGAAAACAGAAGTCCTTCTGGGTCAATATTTGTCCCCTTTCTACCCTCCTAGGCCACTTGTCCCCAACTTGGCCAGGGCTACATTTGATCCCCAACCAGTTCTTGTTTGGAGAAGCAGTGTGGCTTAATGGATAGAGCATGAACCTGGGAGTCAGAAGGACCTGGGTTCTAATCCTGGCACTGCCACATGTCTGCTGTGTGACCTTGGCCACTTAACTTCTGGGCCTCAGTTACCAGTGCTTAGAACAGTGCTTGGCACATAGTATGCACTTAACAAATACCATCATCATCATCTGTAAAATGGGGATTAGGAGTGAGCCCAATGTGGGACAGGGACCGCATCCAACCTGATTAACAGTCATCTACCCCAGCCCTTAGAACATACTAAGCATTTAACAAATCCTATAATTGTTAATATTGTTATGAGATAGGTGGCCTGGGGACCGGGAGTCAAGGGGGTTTCTGCTTCAACAGCCAATGTAAACCCCATTGTGGGTCTTGAGTATCACCCTGGTAATCACAGTAGGCCCCTGAGGGGTGAGGCCCAGACAAATGCCCAGTTTACCCAATGGACAAAGTGTCACATCCCCTTTAATATCATGATGTCCCTCTAGATGGTAAGCTTGTTGTAGGCAGAGAACAAGTCTACCAACTCCACTGCACTGTACTCTCCCAAGCACAGTGCTTGGCCCACAGTCAGCACTCAAGAAACACTATTGATTGATTAATTGATGAAATTCCATTCCAACCTATCAGAGGAATGTGGAATTCCCCCCACATTCTAAGAGGGCAACCAGTAGATGTGCTTGGGAATCCAGTGAATGTAGTTGGGCAAACAGTGACTGTGACTGGGCATCCATTCATTACAGTTGGGCAAGCAGGTGATTGTGGTAGGGCAACCAGTAACTGTGTTGGTTATCCATTTATTGCAGTTGGGCAAATGGTGACTGTGGTTGGGCATTCAGTGATTGTGACTGGGCAAGCAGTCTCTGTCACTGGGCAACAAATGAATGAGGTAAGGTGCAGCTTTAAAGCTGAAACAGCTCCTGATGGACTAATTTGGGCACCTTAAAAATGGTTCTTTCTTCTGTAGCATTTCCAGGGTTTTGAGGGGCAGGAAGGCTGGGGGAGGAAGTGAGATGCACAGGATCTCACATCGGGCACAGTTTTTGGATAGGACCAAGAAGGGGAATCCACTAACTCTGACCTCAGCTGCTAAAGGGGAAAGGTTTACAAGACCTTTGGGTATTGCCTCAAGGAATTACAAAAACAAAAAGTTTTTGAGTGCCCATTTGGTGTGGTACACCGTACCAGAACCCTGGGAAATACCAAACAAAGATGTGGCATGTTCCCTGGCCCTAAGGAACTTAAGCTCTAAAGGAGGAGACAGATTTAAAATATTTACAAATACAGAGCACTGTACTAAGCCCTTGGGAGAGTAAAATACATGGAGTTCACAGACATGATCCTTGCTCTCCAAGAGCAAGCCTAGCATTGAATAAACTATACAAAGTAGAAACACCCCCAAGCCTCTTCAGCGGCCAGTCAGATTTTATCAGAAACCAACATGGCCATTGTAATTGAGCTAAAGTAGCAGTTGGAAAACCCAGAGACTCTAGAATCCAGAAGAAGCAGTCAAGCATGGAGCATCCAGTGCCCAGTGGTAATCCCTGCATGGCTTCAAGGGGATTTACCAACACCTTGGACATTTCAGAAGAAGAAAATTGCTCAGGATGGAACTGAACCAGTAGAAGTAAAAACTTCAATCGGGCTCTTACTAGTTACTGTGCACACATCTGATCTGAGGTGCTTCTGAGGTGCTTTTAATGTTGGCAAACAAGTACCCTGGCAGCAGCCTGAATTGACAATGATATCTTTTTTCTACTCTCTTTGGCTACTCAATAAGAGGTTGGGGTTAGGTCATATACCCAAGCTTCTACCAAATTAATGCTATCAGCAGCATTACATTTAAAGAGAATTCTTTCTATCTAAACAATTTTATCTGGTTTCTTCACTGTTTTTTCTGTCTCCTCCAATATGGACTTATAAAAGAATTCTAACAAAGTCACATCAGTAATAATACATAAAGAAACAGTACTCAGCCCCTTCTCTAAATCTTGTCAAGATCTAGAGTCTCCAAACAGCCTGCTATTTTTTCTGGACAGGCTTCTAATGATTTTTGGCAATCTGCCTCGCCATATGAAACCCGTAAGTAAGGAGTTGGAAAATGTATGTGAAAAGAATCAGCGAGGTCTACTGGACATTGAATGGGCCTGGGAGTCAGAGGACCTGGGTTCTAATCCTGGGCCTGCCACGTGCCTGCTGTGTGACCTTGGGCAAGTCACTTCTCTTCTCTGTGCCTCAGTTGCCTCAACTGCAAAATGGGGATCAAGCTCTACTGCCTCCTATTTAGAACTGGGAGTCCTGTGTGGAACAGATACTGTATCTGTCCTGATTACCTTGCATTTATTAGAGTGCTTAGTCCAGTTCTTGGCACGTGTAAGCACTTAACAAATACCATAATTATTAACCATAATTCTTATGACTGGCATGTTTTCCCTGATTGGCACCATTAACCAGGTCTCTTAGCAGGGTTTTTCTAACAAGCCTTTTTTACCTCTAATGCTAACAAAAGGCTTATCACTTTTGTAATTAAGATTTAATCCAGTGCTGGTATCAAGGGAAGAGGAATTTATTTTAATTGATTTCTTCCTGGAGTTTTGGTTCTCTTCCCTTTCTAAGACTAATTTCCCCACTGCTCTGGGTTCTGCCTAAAGGAAGAGTGGTTTTGCCAGAATTAGCCCTGAATTTACCAGATAATTGCTGAGCCCTCAATCAATAGCATTGATAGAGTGTCTCTATTGTGTGCAGAACACACTAATTGTGATATTTGTTAAGCACTCACAATGTGCCAGGCACTGTTCTAAGCACCGGGTTAGATACAAGAAAATTGGATTGGGCACAGTCCCTGTCCTGCATGAGGCTCAGGGTCTTAATCCCCATTTTACTGATGAGGGAGGCCCAGAGAAGTGAAGTGATTTGTCTAAGGTCACACAGCAGACAAGCAGCAGTCAGGAATAAAACCTGTGACCTTCTGACTCACAGGCCTGTGCTCTATCCACTAGGCCATGCTGCTTCACTACTAAATGTTTGGAAAAATACAATAGAGTTAGAAGACACAATCCCTGCTATCATCATCATCATCATCATCATCATCATCAATCGTATTTATTGAGCACTTACTGTGTGCAGAGCACTGTACTAAGCGCTTGGGAAGTACAAGTTGGCAACATACAGAGACAGTCCCTACCCAACAGTGGGCTCACAGTCTAAAAGGGGGAGACAGAACAAAACCAAACATACTAACAAAATAAAATAAATAGAATAGTTATGTACAAGTAAAATAAATAAATAGAGTAACAAATATGTACAAACATATATACATATATACAGGTGCTGTGGGGAAGGGAAGGAGGTAAGATGGGGGGGATGGAGAGAGGGACGAGGGGGAGAGGAAGGAAGGGGCTCAGTCTGGGAAGACCTCCTGGAGTAGGTGAGCTCTCAAGGAGCTTACAGTACAACTTGGGAGATGGACACAGAATTATTTTCAGTTAGAAGGAAAGAAAGAATGGAAAGGAGAAGTGAATAAGGATTCAAAGAATCAAATATATGAAACAAGTATATTTTATGGTATTTTTATGGCATTTATTAAGCGCTTACTATGTGCAGAGCACTGTTCTAAGCTCTGGGGAGTTTACAAGGTGATCAGGTTGTCCCACAGGGGGCTCACAGTCTTAATCCCCATTTTACAGATGAGGGAACTGAGGCACAGAGAAGTGAAGTGATTTGCCCAAAGTCACACAGCTGACAATTGGCGGAGCTGGGATTTGAACCCATGACCTCTGACTCCAAAGCCTGTGCTCTTTCCACTGAGCCACGCTGCTTAGTATATGCCCGGCATGTACTATGTGCTGGTGTAGATAGAAGATAATCAGGATGAACACAGTCCATGTTCCACATAGGGCTCACCAACTTAACCCTCATTTTATAAATGAGGGAACTGGGGCACAGAAACGTTATGTGACTTGCCCAGGAACACAGAGCAGGCAAGTGGGAGAGCTTGGATTAGAACCCAGGTCCTCTGACACACAGGCCAACGATCTTTTTACTAGGTCATGCTGCCTCCTTAAATATTTATCTATGAGATGCCTATGCAGACATATGCTGAGTTGACAGGGGATACATCATCTGGAGAGAATAAAATGAACCAAAGAAAACCTCCTGGTGTAGAGAGGATTTCAGAACGGCTCTGGAGATGGGGAGAGCTGAAGTCTGGCAGATTTGGATGGGGAGAGAAACCTAGGAATTATCTTTTCCTTTACAAGGGCCTCTAGGTACCGACCACACAGAAGAGGGTCAAAATATTGGGGTTTCCTAAGTTTGATTTCCAGTACCAATTATAATTATGAATATAAAATAAACACTTCTGGGAGAAGCAGCTGCCTCCAAAATGCCAGCTGAGAGATTTTCCACTCAGGAGGGATGTCCCTCCTTGATTAGATTTACAACATTTTCTGGGCCTTTTAATCAATGCAGCTTCAATCAATTAACTTTAATCTATTTTGTTTCCTAATTTGATAAATTATATTAATAAACTTTAATTTTAAACCAAGAAAATGTAGATTTATTTTAAACGGGCAGCTCCTCACCCCTGATAATGGTGTACTTTGGGACTTTCCCTCTAATACGAACTGCTCCCTTCTTCTTTGCTGGCTGAGGCCATAGTGTGGGGGGGGAGGGGGGGGAGGGGGATCACACAGTCTCTAAGCAATTTGAATTTTATGCGTCTGTGGATGATGTCAAATCATGGGAGTGATGAGACAGTGAATTTTTGCCCCAACCTGTTGAAAACATCAGCAGGTGCAGGAGGGGCTTGAATATACTCTTGGGATGGAAAGAGAAACAAGTTGGGATATAAAATGAGAAGTCCTAACTTTGAGAAAAAAGGAGGTAAGTATAATAATAATAATTGTTATTGCTATTATTAATGTTATTATTATTATTAAGAATTATGTGCCAAGCACTAGGGTAGATGAAAGATAATCAGACCCAGTTCCTGTCCCATGGTCTTAGATGAAGGGAGAATGGGTACTGTGTATCCCTTGTATCCCTGAGAAGATCAAAGCACTGAGAAATGAATCGAGTGGCCCAAGATCACATAGGAGGCAAACGGCAGAACTGAGGCAAGAACCTGGACCTCCTGACTTCCAAGCCTGTGCTCTTTCCACTAATGATGATACTTGTTAAGTGCTTACTATATGCCAAGCACTGTTCTAAGCACTGAGGTTATACTGTCTCACACTGCCATGCATTTCTTGAAGGATCTTGCTGCTACTGTCAGAGACAGAGCCCTGGGCTGGAGAGGCAATGCTGGAATGATGTTATTATGGTCTGGGGACCCATTTTGGGGGTATCTGACCAAAATACTACTACTACTACTACTACTACTACTACTACTACTACTACTACTACTACTACTACTACTAATAATAATAATAATAATAGAATTTATTAAGCACTTACTATGTGCAAAGCACTGTTCTAAGTGCTGGGGAGGTTACAAGGTGATCAGGTTGTCCCACAGGGGACTCACAGTTTTAATCCCCATTTTACAGATGAGGTAACTGAAGCCCAGAGAAGTTAAGTGACTTGCCCAAAGTCACACAGCTGACAATTGGTGGAGCTGGGATTTGAACCCATGACCTCAGACTCCAAAGCCCAGGCTCTGTCCACTGAGCCATGCTGCTTCTCTGTACTACCCCAAGGTAGCAGCTGATCCTGCTGCCTTTAGCAGCCCAGAGTCCTGAACATGTTCTGAGAGTCTTTCTAGCACCCCAGGAGCTATGCCAGTACTTCCTATCCAGGCTCTATGATCTGGGATTTTTATGACCAATTGTTCTCCCTCCTTGATGTTGGGATTTGCAGTGGATTACGGACTACAGGGATATAATGATTAGGGTCAGGATAAATCCTCAGGATCCCCAGAGGTTCAGATGTCACTGTCAAATGACTCCCACTGAATCCCTATCCAAAGAATGAACCTGGGTGTTAGTTCTAATCCCAGCTCTGCCACTTTTCTGCTGTGTGATCTTGGGCAAATCACTTTGCTTCTCTGTGCCTCAGTTACCTCATCTGCAAAATGGGGGTAGAGACTGGGAGCCCCATGTGGGACAGGGACTGTGTCCAACTCCATTTTTTTGTAACCAACCGAGTGCTTAGTACAGTGCCTGGTGCAGAATAAGTGCCTAACAAATACCACAGTTATTATTATTATGATTATTACTACCAGTGGGCTAACAGTGAAGTCCAAGGTCCTTGCTTGTTTTGTGGGGGAAGGTGGGGAGGCATTTTTTAGCACTTAAAATATTCCAAGCACAGAACAAAGTGCTGGGGTAGATACAATTCTTTATCATTTAGAGATGGTTATATCCCCCACCCCTCAGCTCTTTACTCCTCCCCTGCTCTGCTCAGTCTGAGAATCAGACCTGTGCTCTGCTCAAACTTTTCAAAAGAACTCACAGACTCTCTGGGTTTTCATGACATACACTCTTGCTTGGCCTGGAACAGGCCACTCTGGACCTTTCAGCTCTATCTGGAACCATGCAAGAAAAAGAAAAGACTTCAGATCCCTTCTTATCATTGCCTCCATCATCTTTTTGGGGGATCAGTTTGGCAGGACATTTTCTACAGATGGTCCACAGGGAAGCAAGGTGGTCTGCACTTAACAGGCTACTGGGGGCTGGAGGGTGCTCAGGAAATTCCAGACTTCTTCATAGGCTCATCACCACTGTTACACTATGTCTATCCAGCCCAGAATACTATCTCTGATACTGGAAGACATTTGCTGTCCTCAAACAAGTAGCCACAGCCTAATAGAAAGAGCATGGGCCTGAAGTCAGAGGACCTGGGCCCTAACCCTGGCTCCTCCACTTGTCTGGGCTGGATGACCTTGGGCAAGTCACTTAACATAGCTTCGCCACAGTTCCCATCTACTTAGACTGTGAGCCCCCCGTGGATCTGATTATCTTGTATCTATCCCCGTGCTTAGTACCATGTTTGTAAGTGCTTAACAAAAACCACAATTAATATTATTATTAGAATATGAATGGATTGTAGCAATCTATCAATGGTATTTACTGAGAGCCTATTGTGTGCTGGACATCGTATTAAGTGCTTGGGAGTATACGATAGAGTAAGAAATGATCCTGGCCTTCAAGGAGTGACCCCTATCATCTAACTTCCCTAGCTCTTCCCTCTTCTGCCCTAATTTTCCCTTCTAGTAATCCACTGTGGACTGCTCACCCATGCATGGCTCAGTGGAAAAGAACATGGGATTTGGGGTCAGAGGTCATGGATTCAAATCCCAGCTCCACCAATTGTCAGCTGCATCATCATCATCATCAATCGTATTTATTGAGCGCTTACTATGTGCAGAGCACTGTACTAAGCACTTGGGAAGTACAAATTGGCAACATATAGAGACAGTCCCTACCCAACAGTGGGCTCACAGTCTAAAATGACTTTGGGCAAGTCACTTAACTTCTCTGGGCCTCAGTTACCTCCGCTGTAAAATGGGGATTAAGACTGTGAGCCCCCCGTGGGACAACCTGATCACTTTGTAACCTTCCCAGAGCTTAGAACAGTGCAGTCAAGAAAGATGGAGCCCAAGAGATCCTGGGACGCTTCAACCATGCTTCTTTCCATCTTTTCCCAGAAATCCCCAGCTCTTCCTTGGACGAACAACTGTCCCACAGAAGGAAGGCAAATATTCTCCGGCTTTTAATTTTTTTTTCTCTTAAGGAAATTAAATCTTACCCCTTGTCTAGAGCAAAATGGAAGCCACTCAGGTAACAATCAGTGAAATCAAGACACTCACCAAAAGACAATCATCTCAGTATCACTGGCTCAGCCCCACTGAAAGACCATTCGTATTGCTCTTTCTTTTTCATCAGACTCTACAGAGTTAATCTAATATAGCAGATCCAGTATGGGGGAATTGAGATTATGGAGCTTTCATATTTCTTGACATTTCTGTTTAGATTTCCAGGCCGAACAGAACACTAATGGAGTGGAACGTTAATGAAAATATGTTCAGGTTTACTACGGCCACGTGGAGTGTAGGATCTTGATTTAAAGCATTTGAAATTTTATCACTGCATCAAGTTGAAAGAAAATGTTAAACCAGGAGCAGGACTTCAGGCAACATGCTGCCCCCAAAGGATTCCTATGTCCTTTTAAAATTAAACGCAATAATGGAAGATAAACTGTGAGAACAACCAGTGTGCCCCCCGCTCTCCCCGCCTCCCTCCCTTGTAAAGTGCTGGCTCTGCCTCGCTCCCAACCAACACTTCCCTAGTTATCCAGAAAGAAATACTGTTCAGAAATGTGTCAAAAGCCTCCCCCAGGCATTTTTGTTTGATCCATAAATTTTGTTCCTTTAACATTTAGCTCATTCCTTTCCGTTCATCAGCCAGAGTGGGCATCCCCTTTGTAGTTCAAGGTGTACGTATGAGGTTTTTAGATGAACCATAGCTGCAGACAGCACCAGATTTGATATGGCCTTTTCCACTTCATAGATGTCAAATGGTGGGGATTTTGAAAACATGGGATAAATTCCATCTCAGTCTAAGTTCAGGCTTTTCAAAGATGGCAGGCCTGGATCCAGGGTCAACCTCAGGCTCTGAGGTGGGCCAAGCACATTCCCCATAATTCCCTATTTAGGCAACAGACTTAATATGATGATGTTACACTCAACATTTTGTACTAGAGTGCTTCGCTGCTGCTGCCCACACAACCACCCTTGACCTAGCGGCCTGGGCATCTCGACCCTGAGACCCTTATTTATGCCCCACCGACAGATCACTTTGGAGCCATCATCGTCATCTTTGGAAGGCCCCATGTCACCTTCTCCTTCTCAGTACACTCCCATGAGGCAGTACTGTACTTCACTGACCATCTGAAGGTGCCCAGCCTGTGCCCCCTTGAAATGGGGGCAGATCCCCCTTCCCCAAATTTAAAACAGTGTCAATTCTGGAACTGTTTAGGCCTCCAAGCAGCTACGTTAAACTTGGCATAGTCTTTCAATAAGTGAGTTGAAAATAAAGCTTTTAGAAATGATCTCAAAGCCAGGTTAATACCACTTAAGGAGCCCAGCAGATTTTTATGTTCCCATTTTAATAAAAAATCACTGGTAATGCCCAGTTCCAGGGAAATGTTTTGATCAGAGCTATGACTGTCCAAATGTAGAATTTTATAATTGAAACACCATTGATGAATTCCTACTGAAAGCAGCATAAAAGCTATTGTCATCGTTGGAAAATTATTAGATTTTCAAGATAAACTAATTTTGTCACTGCCCTAAAAATAATTCAAAGGGTAGGGGGGAGGGGAGAAAGAGAGGAAAATTCCAATCCCAAACGGTGGGAAACCAACAATTAATCTTCCGGATCATGTAAACAAGGTGATTTTTCTTTTCATAACATGACATTGAGCCAAAAATATGGGATTCGCTTTATAAATCAGTCAAGGCTGTGCATACAGCTATTTTTTATCCTAATGCACTCCACATTACGCTGGTGCCTCTGGTCAGCCGCTTACCTACAAAAAGGGGCTCTGAGAAGTTAATTACAGTGGATGTTTTTCCAAAGACAACACGGTGGGAGGTGAGAGTGCATGTGGGAGGAAGGGCTGAGAAAACCTAGAATTTAGGGAAGAAGCCAGGGGGAATTTGCTTAGCCGGGTAAGAGTGTTTGGGATTTAGGAGTAAGCATTAGAGTCTCTGTAAATCTTTCAGAAACTGCTCCAGCTCTAATAGCTTTGTTAGTGCTAACCCTCCCCTAATATGCATCGGCTTTCTGCCTCGTTTTATGCATTTTCAGTGAGAAATACGAGGTCACGCTCTTGCTCACACCTGACCTTGAGCAGTCTCTGACTGGCAATATCAGAGTTGCTTTTTTGCTTTTCCGGCATCCTTGAGAAGCTCTTTCAAAGGCCCCTTTTTTTTTGTCTGGCTATTTCCCTGGAAATAGGTGTGCCAGCTTCTCAGCCTTCCCTGTGAGGGGGCATCTGTGCCTCTCTCAGAGCAAAGATGAGCAAGGGAATGAGGAGGTAGTCCCGAGAGGCACACCGAAAAACCCCTGCCAGCCTGGTCTTTTCTCTGGCATCCCACAGGTTCAGGGAGGATTCTTAGACTCCACTGTGGTGCAGTCTTCACGCCCTCTTAAAATCCCACCTCCTCCTTCAAGAGGTCTTCCCAGATTAATTATCAACACCCAAAGTCTTGAGGAGCAGCAAGGCCTAGTGGCAGGAGAACCAGCTTGGGAGTGAGAGGATGTGGGTTCTAATCCCAGCTCCACCACTTGTCTGCTGTGTGACCTTGAGCAAGTTGTTTCACTTCTCTGGGCCCCAAGTACCTCATCTGTAAAATGGGGATTAAGACTGCGAGCCCCATGTGGGACAACCTGATTACCTTGTATCTACCCCAGTGCTTAGAACAGTGCTTGACATGTAATGAGTGCTTAACAAATACCATAATTATTATTAAATAAATAGCCTCCTTTGGCAGTTATGAATGCACACCCATCCACAGCACTTAGAGCTAGAGATGAATATTCCCATAATTATGAATATACCCATAATTACTGCTTATCTGTTCCATTTTCCATATACATGTTACTGCCAGTTGCATTCATTCATTCATTCATATTTATTGAGCACTTACTGTGTGCAGAGCACTGTACTAAGTGCTTGGGAAGTACAAGTCGGCAACATATAGAGACAGTCCCTACCCAATAACAGGCTCACAGTCTAGAAGGGGGAGACAGACAACAAAACAAAACATGTAGACAGGTGTCAGAACAAATCGTCAGAACAAATAGAATTAAATCTATATGCACATCATTAACAAAATAAATAGAATAGTAAATATTTACAAGTAAAATAAATAGAGTAATAAATCTATACAAGTACTGTGGGGAGGGGAAGGAGGTAGGGTGGGGGGGAGGGGGAGGGGGAGAGGAAGGAGGGGGCTCAGTCTGGGAAGGCCTCCTGGAGGAGGTGAGCTTTCAGTAGGGCTTTGAAGGGAGGAAGAGAGCTAGCTTGGCGGATGTATGGAGGGAGGGCATTCCAGGCCAGGGGAAGGACGTGGGCCAAGGGTTGATGGGGGGACAGGTGAGAAAGAGGTACAGTGAGGAGGTTAGCAGCAGAGGAGCGGAGGGTGTGGACTGTGTTGTAGAAGGAGAGAAGGGAGGTGAGGCAGGAGGAGGCGAGGTAATAGAGAGCCTTGAAGCCAAGAGTGATGAGTATAATACAGTGCTCGGCAAATAGTAAGCACTCAATGAATACTATTGATTGACTGAAAAACAAATTCTTATGTTTTGGGCCAAAGTGTCATTTGGTGGAGGCAGCATATGGGCACTGTGAAATGAGGGCAGGCAGGAGGGTGAAGTCAGGAACTGGCTCCTCACCCCTTCTCTGGGGTGACCCCCAGAAAAACCTGGCTCCACATGTAGTCAGTTAGTCAATTGTATTTATTGAGGGCCTACTGTGCGCAGAACACTGTGCTAAGTGCTTGGGAGAGTACAATATACAACAAACAGACACATTCCCTCCCCCAAATGAAGACACATATGAATATAATTCATATATTAATAATTCCGAGGACTATTTGGACCCCATCCAGGCTCACAATCCGAGCCGCTCTGCAAGTCCATGGAGCCTCAGCTTCACCAAGGCAGTAAGCCACAAGGAACAGGGCTTTGCACATAGTAAGCATTTAATTAATGACATTATTATTATTATTAAGGAAGGAACATTCGCCATCAGAGTCTCTAAGGCAGGTTCCACTTGGCCTTAAGATGCTTTGGGGAAAGTCAAACGATCCCACTAAGATGATTATGGCGGCGGTCAGTTCTAACCCTCAAGGACTTGCTAGCCAGGCCTCAGGGATGCCCAATAGCCGCAGACACCCCTGTATGGGGGACTTTAGTGTCTGGGGCAGTTGATGTGATATTAGAGTGAAAGTACCCTTCAGGTTTTGCATACTATGATGGACTACCCTCAAAACGATGGAGGGAAGAGTGATTGGATCTGTACCCTTAAAGTTCACCCCACCCCAACCCCACAGCACTTCTGTACAGATTTTAATACAGAGAAGTAGCATGGCTCAATGGAAAGAGCACTGGCTTTGGAGTCAGGGGTCATGGGTCCAAATCCCGGCTCCACCAATTGTCAGCTGTGTGACTTTGGGAAAGCCACTTAACATCTCTGGGCCTCAGTTACCTCATCTGTAAAATGGGGATTAAGATTGTGAGCCCCCCATGGGACAACCTGATCACATTGTAACCTCCGCAGCGCTTAGAACAGTGCTTTGCACATAGTAAGCACTTAATAAAATGCCAGTATTATTATTATTTTAATACTCTGCCACTTTCTCTGGAATTTATTTTAATGACTGTCTCCCTATCTAGACTCTAAGCTTGTTGAAGGTCTACTAACTATTGTCATGTCGGTCAA
The DNA here is from genome assembly GCF_015852505.1 of Tachyglossus aculeatus. Lineage (NCBI taxonomy): Eukaryota > Metazoa > Chordata > Mammalia > Monotremata > Tachyglossidae > Tachyglossus > Tachyglossus aculeatus. Next base: position 32,795,752 of record NC_052073.1, on the reverse strand, counting down.
GCATATTTATTATGCACTTACTCTGTGCAGAGCACTGTACCAAGTGCTTGGGAGAGGACAATATAGCAATATAACAGATACATTCCCTGTCCACAACAAGCTTATTACAGTCTAGAGGGGGAGACAGATATTAATATAAATAAATAAAATTACAGATATGTACATAAATCCTGTGGGGCTGGGAGGGGGACTGTATAAAGGGAGCAAGTCAGGGAGACACAGAAGGGAATGGGAGAAGAGGAAAGGAGGGCAGATTATTAAAGGCACATCTCCTCCAAGAGGCCTTCCCAGACTAAGCCCCTCTTTTCCTCATCTCCCACTCCCTTCTGCGTCACCTTGACTTGCTTCATTTGCTCTTCCCCTCTCCCAGCCCAATAGCACTTATGTACACAGGAATCAGCGTGGTTCAGTGGAAAGAGCACGGGCTTTGGAGTCAGAGGTTATGGGTTCAAATCCCGACTCCACCAATTGTCAGCTGCATGACCTTGGGCAAGTCACTTAACTTCTCTGTGCCTCAGTTACCTCATCTGTAAAATGGGGATTAAGACTGTGAGCCCCCCGTGGGACAACCTGATCACCTTGTAACCTCCCCAGAGCTTAGGAACAGTGCTTTGCACATAGTAAGTGCTTAATAAATGCCATCATATATATATACATATATAAATATATGTATTATATATAATATAATAAATATATATGTATATATATATATGATGGCATTTATTAAGCACTTAATATGCTTAATACATATATATTATATATATGTAATTTTATTGTATTTATTTATTTGTATTGATGTCTGTCTCCCCCTCCTCTAGACTGTAAGCTCACAGTGGGTGGGAATGTGACTGTTTATTGTTGCAATTTACTCTCCCAAGTGCTTAGTGCAGTACTCTGCACACAGTAAACACTCAATAAATATGATTAAGTGAATGAATGAATGAGGGCTTAGTCAGGGAAGGCCTCTTGGTGGAGATGTGCCTTCAATAAGGCTTTGAAGGGGGAAAAGTAATTGTCTGTCAAATATGAGGAAGGAGGTCCAGGCCTCCAGGCCGGGCCAGAGGCAGGAAGTGGGCTAGTGGTTGATGGAGAGATAGACAAGATCGAAGTATAGAGAGAAGGTAAGCATTAGAGGAGCAAAGTGGGCTGGGTTGAAGTAGGAGAGTTGTGAGGTGAGGTGGGACTGGACAAGATGATTGAATGCTGTAAAAATGATGGTAAGGAGTTTCTGTCTGTTGCAGAGGTGGTTAGGCAACTACGGAAGTTCTTGAGGAGTGGGGAAACATGGCCTTAATGTTTCTGTAAGAAAATGATCCAAGCTACAGACTGAAGTATGGACTGGAGTGGGGAGATACGGAAGGCAGGGAGGTCAGCAAGGAGGCCGATACAGTAATCAAGGCAGGATAGGATAAGTGATTGTATTAACGTGGTAGCAGCTTGGATGGAGAGGAAAGGGGAGATTTTAGCAATGCTGTGAAGGTCAAACTGGCAGGATTTAGTAGGGGATTGAATATGTGGGTTGAATAAGAGAGAGGAGCCAAGGATGATGCCAATGTTACAGCCGTATTGTACTGTAAAAAAAAATGATGGCATTTGTTAAGTGCTTACTATGTGCCAAGCACTGTTCTAAGTGCTGGGGGGATACAATGTGATCAAGTTGTCCCACGTGGGGATCACAGTCTTAATCCCAATTTTACAGATGAGGTAACTAAGGCTCAAAGAAGTTAAGTGACTTGCCCAGGGTCTCACAGCAGACATGTGGTGGAGCTGGGATTCGAACTCATGACCTCTGACTCCAAAGCCCGTGCTCTTTCCGCTGAACCACGCTGCTTCCCACTGTACCACTGTACTCTCCCAAGCACTTAGAACAGTGCTCTGCACCTGGTAAGGGCACCATAAATATGATTGATTGACAGATCGATTGATTTTCAGGGATGGTATTGCATGCCGACTTCATTCTCCAGCCCTACCAAGAGCTTCCTGCTTGTAAATAACAGATAGCAGGGCAGTCTCCCTGGCACCTGTGGTTTGACCGTCTTCTGTTGTGCTCTCTCTCAATTGCTTAGTGCCACTCCCTGCATACTGTAGGTATTCAAAAATACCACTAACTGATTGCCTGACCAGCAATGTGGAGAGTGAGCCACTCTACAGAGGTGATAGATGGCTAGGGCTAACCTAGATGGGGTGGACGTCCCAGCAGAAGAGTTCTCAATTCGCCTACCTCTGTCCCCTCCCTCACTTCATTTCCCTGGCCTTGAACAGTAAGCGCTCAGTAAATATGAATGAATGAATGAGTAGGGCTCCTGACTTCCAATTTCAGACCCTTTCCACTAGGCCAAGCTGCTTCTCATCTCTTGTTTGCAATACAAACAAGAAAAGTAGTGGCTATTATTATTAATAATAATAATAATGATAATATTAATAATGTCAAGTGAGGGGGAAGATGTAATACAATCAAGTCAGACACAGTCCCTATTCCACCTGGGATCTCTTTCTGTGGGGAAAGGAGAACAAATATTTAGTCCCTACTTTACTGAGGAGTAAGAGAACTGAAGCATCTTGCCACATCTCACACCACAGAGTCAGGATTAGAACCCAGGTCTCCTGACTCCCTTTCCACCAGGCCACTCAGGTTGGAGGCTGGGTTATGGGGAAGGCTTCAGAGGTTGATTTTAAGACTGAGTGGCTCTCACCATCCCACTTGGTATCGCTGGGACCTGCCTTCCTGGAATACTGGTCTAACTTCCTGGATTATGCTCCTTGCAGCTGATCTTTCAGTCTTCCTTCCTCTTTACTCTCAGGTTTTATCTCTATAACACACTGGATGAAGTATACAGTATTCATTCATTCAATTCATTTGTATTTATTGAGCGCTTACTGTGTGCCGAGCACTGTTCTAAGCACTTGGAAAGTGCAAGTTGACAACATATAGAGACGGTCTCTACCCAATAACTGGCTCACAATCTAGAAGGGGGAGACAGACAACAAAACAAAACATGTAGACAGGTGTCAACACCGTCAGAATAAATAGAATTATAGCTATATGCACATCATTAACAAAATAAATAGAATAGTAAATTTAATAATAATAATGACAGCATTTATTAAGTGCTTACTATGTGCAAAGCACTGTTCTAAGCACTGGGGAGGTTACAAGGTGATCAGGTTGTCCCCCGGGGGGGCTCACAGTCTTCTTCCCCATTTTCCAGATGAGGTAACTGAGGCACAGAGAAGTGAAGTGACTTGTCCAAAATCACACAGCTGGCAATTGGCAGAGCCAGGATTTGAACCCATTACCTCTGACTCCAAAGCCCGTGCTCTTTCCACTGTGCCATGCTGCTTCTCGTACATGGAAATATGTACAAATAAAATAAATAGAGTAATAAATCTGTACAAATATATACAAATGCTGTGTGGAAGGGAAGGAGGTAGGGCGGGGAGGGTGGGGAGGAGGAGAGGAAAAAGGGGGCTCAGTCTGGGAAGGCCTCCTGGAGGAGGCAAGCTCTCAGGAGGAGGTGAGGAGTCAATACAAACCCCAAGCCTCCTGTTTTTAAGATCCTTCAGGCTTGGACCTCATCATGGAGAGTAGCCATAAAGTGGCCCTAGCTGGGACTTTGTGATCCATGCCCTGCATAGCTAGTCCTTTCGGCAGTCCCAACTATTTCAGTAGAGGAAACTTTGCTAGCCATGTCTTCCCTGGCGACTATTCTAACCCAGTTGATCAGTAGTCCAAAGGGAGAGAGAACAGAGAATGCCAGGAAGTACCTCAGCAAACCATTCTTGGACAAACGGAAAACCACTGCATCGCAAAACCTCAAATCAATGTCAACCTTTGAAAGCCGAGCTGCCCTAAACCTGGGCTTTTCAGAGAGAAGAATTGAGAAAGAGGGGGGCGGGGGGAACAGAAGCAGAGACACGGAGACAGAGAGGACAGAAAATAAAATTACATCAAGACCAAAACCAAGATGGCTTTTTGGCATTGTCTTTACTCATTCTAGAGGATCAGTAAAAAAACTGAAGCCAAGGGTTTCTCTCCTTCACCAGTGATGGGCTTCTCTCTCAATGATTCATTTTTTAGCAGCCAGGATTTGGCCTTTTACAAAGTGTAATACAAGGGTCCTGAATGGGATATAGTGCTTTGCACATAGTAAGCACTTAACAAATGCCATCACTATTATCATTATTATTATTATTTGAAAAAGGTTTAGCAGCACGAGCTTCCATTAATCACATGATCGGGGGTCTAAGTGGACATCCCTGACCTGAATATTTAAGACTCCAGCTGAAGTCAGGAAAAACTGTGTTCCGGGCTACGTCTGGGCTACACCACCGCAGATTTCCACTGCTCACTGTGACTGCAGTCTGATAATTATTATTGATTCGCTCTCAAGCTGTCAGTCTGGGGACGACTCGAAAGCAGCCAGTGATGGACAGAAAGAGGATTGGACAGCCACCATCCAACGAGGAAACTTCATCTTGAAAATGAACTTAGATGAGATGGTGTAGGAGGATAAGGGTAATTGATGATTGTTTCACAGTGGAAGAAGGGGAAGAAGGAGAGATAAAAAAAGTCTCCTTGGTATTCATCCTCAGTGTCCTATAAGACTCCAGGGACTCTCTGCCAACTCCATAAAGTTTGAAGTTCCTCTCCACAATGGCTGGAGAAGTCTATAGGTTTTGGTCTCATCAGATCCTGATTCTGTGAAATTTCTAGGAAGCATCCTTAGATGAAACTGATACTAATAATACTAATTATGGTACTTGTTAAGTGCTTATTCTGTGCCAAGTACTGCTCTAAGCACTGGGGTAGATACAAGTTAATCAGAACGGACACAGTCACTGTCCTAGGTTTCAGACTCACAGACTTAATCCCCGTTTTACAGATGAGATAACTGAGGCACAGAGGAAATGAAATAATAATAATAATGGCATTTATTAAGCGCTTACTATGTGCAAAGCACTGTTCTAAGCGCTGGGGAGGTTACAAGGTGATCAGGTTGTCCCACGGGGGGCTCACAGTCTTAATCCCCATTTTACAGATGAGGGAACTGAGGCACAGAGGAAATGAAATAATAATAATAATGGCATTTATTAAGCGCTTACTATGTGCAAAGCACTGTTCTAAGCGCTGGGGAGGTTACAAGGTGATCAGGTTGTCCCACGGGGGGCTCACAGTCTTAATCCCCATTTTACAGATGAGGGAACTGAGGCACAGAGAAGTTAAGTGACTTGCCCAAAGTCACACAGCTGACAACTGGTGGAGTTGGGAGTTGGGAAATGACTTTCCCAAGATCACAAAGCAGACTTGTGGTAGAGCCAAGATTAGAACACACGCCCTTCCGACTCCCAAGCCTGTGCTCTATCCACTAAGCTACACTGTTTCTCCCCTTCTCCCGAAGTTAACCGGAGTTAACCGGTTCTCCCGAAGTTAACTCGTGCATTATTGGCAGCAGTAGGATAATAATAATAACTCTAATCATTTGTTAAGCCCTTACAATGTGCCAGGCATTGTACAAAAGTGCTGGGATAGATACAAGTTAATCAGGTTGGGCACAGTCCGTGCCCCACAGGGAACCCACAGTCTTAATCCCCATTTTACAGATGAGGTAACTGAGGCCAAGAGAAGTGAAGTGACTTACCTAAAGTCACACAGCTGACAAGTGGCAGAGCCAGGATTTGAACCCATGACCTCTGACTCCAAAGCCTGGGATCTTTCCGCTGAGCCATGTTGCTTCTCATGATGGGGAAATGGTGCTGAACAGAGGGGCTGCTACAGTAGTGGGGACTCCGTGTGGTATTTATCTTTAAAACCTAGTCAGAGACACTCTCATCATGCGACAAGCAACTTTCCTTTGAGACATCATTGGCCCCGGTGGCCAAGAACCCCTGGGAGGTACCTCAACCCCGTGGCAAGGCTGGCTAAGCCTGGGCTCCAGGTATACTTAGATGCAGGAAGCCGTTACGTACTTAGTCGCTCTTCTGTCCCATCACAATGGACCTGACAGTCCTTAATAATAATAATAATGATGGCATTTATTAAGTGCTTACTATGTGCAAAGCATTGTTCTAACCACTGGGGAGGTTACAAGGTGATCAGGTTGTCCCACAGGGGCCTCACAGTCTTAATCCCCATTTTACAGATGAGGTAACTGAGGTGCCGAGAAGTTAAGTGACTTGCCCCAAAGTCACCCAGCTGACATTTGGCGCAGTCAGGATTTGAACCCATGACCTCTGACTCCAAAGCTCATCCTCTTTGCCCAGAGCCACGCTGCTTCTTATAAATGACATCTAAAGAAAGGGGATTACCCAATCTCTTCTTTCACTAAACCTCAGTCTGCCTTTTTGGCTCCTTCCAAACTAACCTACATCTTGTGCTTCATTCTCCTCTTTCCCAACCCTGCTCCTAACCCATTCCCCTCCTCTCACCTGACCTCACTCCCTCTTCACATCTGTGGCTCAGTGGAAAGAGCACAGGCTTTGGAGTCAGAGGCCATGGGTTCAAATCCCAGCCCCACCACTTTTCAGCTGTGTGACTTCGAGCAAGTCACTTCACTTCTCTGGGCCTCAGTTACCTCATCTGTAAAATGGGGATGAAGACTGTGAGCCCCTCATGGGACAACCTGATTACCTTGTATCTACCCCAGCGCTTAGAACAGTGCTTTGCACATAGTAAGCGCTTAACAAATACCAACATTATCATTATTATTATTATTATTATTATTATCCAACAGCCACTGCCTTCCCCATCCTCAAAGCCCTCCTAAAATACATCACCTTAAGAGGCCTTACTCTCTACTCTCCCAAGATTATATTCCCCATATTTCCCCTTGGCACTTCATGCCATCAGAGCACTTGTAATCTCACAAAGTCCTAGAGCAATTCTGTTCATACCTAAGTACTAAGTACTAACTCATGAACACATCGCCATCTTTTCAGCGTGGCTCCGTGGAAAGAGCACAGGCTTTGGAGTCAGAGGTCATGGGTTCAAATCCTGACTGCGCCAATTGTCATCTGGGTGACTTTGGACAAGTCACTTAATTTCCCCGTACCTCAGTTCCCTCATCTGTAAAATGGGGATTAAGACTGTGAGCCCCAAGTGGGACAACTTGATCACCTTGTAACCTCCCCAGTGCTTAGAACAGTGCTTTGCACATAGTAAGTGCTTAATAAATGCCATCACACTATTCTATCTGGAAATTATTTCAGTGTCTGCTCTCACTCTAGATTGTAAAATATTTGAAAATAGAGACTCTGTCTTCTAATTCTTTTGTACTCTCCCAAGGGTTTAGGAATCAGTCAATCAATCAGTAGTAGTTATTGAGTGATTACTCTCTTCAGGGTGCTAGCCTAAGCACTAGGGAGAGTGTAATAGAGTTAGCAGGCATCGTCTCTGCCCTTGAGGAGCTTATAATATGTTATATGTGCCAACTTGTACTTCCCAAGCGCTTAGTACAGTGCTCTGCACACAGTAAGTGCTCAATAAATACGATTGAATGAATGAACGAATAATCTAGTGGGAGAGACTAGCATTAAAATAAATTACACACAGATGGAAGAAACAAGAGTTTAGAAATATGGAAATAAATGCTGGGTACACGTGGAGGGAGTGGCGTAAAAACAAAAAATGTTTAGGTTATGAGAGCCCAAAGCCATACCATGACAGGTGATCTCGAAAGCAACCTTCACTTGGGTTGAATCAAGCAACATATGATAATTTTAGAGATGGCTTTAGAAATCAATTATTTCCTTTTCTCACTCCATTTACGATCAGTTTGGAGAGGCCTGGGAGTCAGAAGGTCATGAGTTCTAATCCCACTCCACCATTCATCTGCTGTGCAACCTAGGGCAAGTCACTTCACTTCTCTGGGGCTCAGTTACCTCATCTGTAAAACGAGGATTGGGATTGTGAGCCTCAGTTTTGTTTTGTTGTCTGTCTCCCCCTTCTAGACTGTGAGCCCATTGTTGGGTAGGGACTGTCTCTATATGTTGCCGACTTGTACTTCCCAAGTGCTTAGTACAGTGCTCTGCACACAGTAAGTGCTCAATAAATACAATTGAATGAATGAACAGGGACTGTGTCCAACCTGAGTTGCTTGTATCCACTCCAGGTGCTTAGTACAGTGCCTGGCACATAATAAGCACTTAACAAATACCATAATTATCAGTATTATTATCAATCAGTTAATTAATCAGTGGTATTTATTGAGTGTTTACTGTATGCTGCGCACTGAATTTGGCACTTAGAAGAATACAGTACAATAGCTTTGGATCCCTGCCCACAAGGAACTCACAGTGTAGATGGATTCCCCTCTGCGGCCTAGAAGGATAGAGGAAAGAGGGGGAAGATCAAGGAGGTTGTCTTTTTGCATCCACCCCCTTGTCATGTACCTTACTCAAATGCAGAAGGGACATGGAAGACTAGAGTGTCAATAGGCAGAGATATTTATTTATTTTTATTTATTCTGTTGACACCTGTCCACACATTTTGTTTTGTTGTCTATCTCCCCCTTCTAGACTGTGAGCCCGTTGTTGGGTAGGGACCGCCTCTATATGTTGCCGACTTGTACTTCCCAAGCGCTTAGTACAGTGCTCTGCACACAGTAAGTGCTCAATAAATACAATTGAATGAATGAACAGGGACTGTGTCCAACCTGAGTTGCTTGTATCCACTCCAGGTGCTTAGTACAGTGCCTGGCACATAATAAGCACTTAACAAATACCATAATTATCAGTATTATTATCAATCAGTTAATTAATCAGTGGTATTTATTGAGTGTTTACTGTATGCTGCGCACTGAATTTGGCACTTAGAAGAATACAGTACAATAGCTTTGGATCCCTGCCCACAAGGAACTCACAGTGTAGATGGATTCCCCTCTGCGGCCTAGAAGGATAGAGGAAAGAGGGGGAAGATCAAGGAGGTTGTCTTTTTGCATCCACCCCCTTGTCATGTACCTTACTCAAATGCAGAAGGGACATGGAAGACTAGAGTGTCAATAGGCAGAGATATTTATTTATTTTTATTTATTCTGTTGACACCTGTCCACACATTTTGTTTTGTTGTCTATCTCCCCCTTCTAGACTGTGAGCCCGTTGTTGGGTAGGGACTGCCTCTATATGTTGCCGACTTGTACTTCCCAAGCGCTTAGTACAGTGCTCTGCACACAGTAAGTGCTCAATAAATACAATTGAATGAAGTAATGAATAAAGAGAGGAGATAGAACTCATTCATTGCCTTAAAGTCAATGGTCAGGAATTTCTGCTTTGATTCAAAGAGGAATGGGCAATCGTTGGAGTTTGTGGAGGCGCTAGAAGGTGTACACAAAAAACATGTTTTAGAAAACTGATCTGAGGGGCAGAATGAAGTATGGGTTGGGAGGCAGAGAGGCTTGAAGCAAAGAGGTCAATGGGGGGCTGATGCAGTGGTCGAATCAGAATGTGACAAGTCTTTGGGCCAGCATAGTGGCAGTTTGGTTGGTGAGGAAAGGGTGGATTCTAGAGATTTTGTTCAGTGTTAGCACAGTGCACACCACACAATGCACTCTGCCCACTGACACTTCTATACTTCCATGTCCCCTCTGCATTTGAGTCAGGTATATGACAGTTGTAAGTGAGTTTCAGCCATATGATACACAAACACACACACACTCTCACAGAGGCCTGAGCTCTATCCACTAGGCCATGCTGCTCCTCATGATGGGGAGGTGGTGCTGCTAAAGGGGCTTCTTATTATGCGATGGGGAAACCAAAGCAAAACTAGCAACAGGCACCTCAAAGAATGAAAACACCAGCACCATAAATCACAACAGTCTGAAAGGCAATGTGGTAGAGACTGAAGATCTCCTATCTACTTTTTCATTCCCACATGCCTTACAGGTGAATCTCACCAGGCACTGGTTTCTTTGAATACAAAGGCAACTTTTCACACATGTATAATATATTTCTTCCGATGACTGATCTCAGTCTAGAGGAACTGTCCAAGGACATTGTTAGAACTCAGACTAAGCACCCCCTTTCCTCTTCTCCCACTCCCTTCTCTATTGCTCTGACTGGCTCCATTTATTTATCCCCCCTCCCAGCCCCACAGCACCTATGTATGTAACTGTAATTTATTTATTTATATTAATGTCTGTCTCTCCCCCTCTAGCTCACTGTGTTTATTGTTGTATTGTATTCTTCCAAGTGCTTAGTACAGTGCTCTGCACACAGTAAGCACTCAATAAATATGATTAAATGAATGAATGAATGTTGTGCCTCATCCTTTTGTCTCTCTACACTGGAAATTTTCTCCTCATTCTCCTCTCTGCCTTAAGTCTCTGGCTCCTGAAGCTCAGACCCAAATCTCAGGGGTTGTTATGATGGATGTTTCATTCTTCAGTACTTCTCTAAGGCAGTGTGTGCTCAGGAGTTGCTTCTCACTGCTCCCTGGAGTATGGATAATTTTTAGAAGTGGCAACTGATGACTCTTAACCCCAACCAGGCTGGGGCTTCATGATTTATAAAGAAACAAAATAATGGAAGATTCCTCTCCCTTCCTTATCTGTATGGCATCCCTTCCAAAGGTTGCTCCTGTGGTCCCATTTCAGGGATAGCAAAGCCAAGGCATGAAGCAGGGGCCTGGCCGAGCCTTATTCCAACTATGAAATTTGCAAGTGGATTGCTTAAATCATGGCAGACTCCAGGCAGATAGCCAGCAGGTATGCTACAGCCAGGAAGCAACAAACCATGAAATTGTAACTCCGGCCACCTGTGCTTCTGACCCCATTCCCTCTCATCTCATGAAATCTCCCACTCCATCCCTTCTCCCCTCCTTAACTTCCATCTTCAACCACTCACTCTCCACTGGTTCCTTCCCCTCTGCCTTCAAACATGCCCATGTCTCTCCCATCCTAAAAAAACCCTCTCTTGACCCCACCTCACCTTCTAGTTATCGCCCCATATCCCTCCTACCATTCCTTTCCAAACTCCTTGAACGAGTTGTCTACACACGCTGTCTCCAATTCCTCAACAACAACACTCTTCTCGACCCCCTCCAATCTGGCTTCCGTCCCCTACATTCCACGGAATTCCACGGAAACTGCCCTCTCAAAGGTCACCAATGACCTCCTGCTTGCAAAATCCAACGGCTCATACTCTATACTAATCCTCCTCGACCTCTCAGCTGCCTTCGACACTGTGGACCACCCCCTTCTTCTCAACACGCAATCTGACCTTGGCTTCACAGACTCCGTCCTCTCCTGGTTTTCCTCATATCTCTCCGGTCATTCATTCTCAGTCTCTTTTGCAGGCTCCTCCTCCCCCTCCCATCCCCTTACTGTGGGGGTTCCCCAAGGTTCAGTGCTTGGTCCCCTTCAGTTCTCGATCTACACACACTCCCTTGGTGACCTCATTTGCTCCCACGGCTTCAACTATCATCTCTACGCTGATGACACTCAGATCTACATATCTGCCCCTGCTCTCTCCCCCTCTCTCCAGGCTCGCATCTCCTCCTGCCTTCAGGACATCTCCATCTGGATGTCTGCCCACCACCTAAAACTCAACATGTCCAAGACTGAACTCCTTGTCTTCCCTCCCAAACCCTGCCCTCTCCCTGACTTTCCCATCTCTGTTGACGGCACTACCATCCTTCCCGTCTCACAAGCCCGCAACCTTGGTGTCATCCTCGACTCCGCTCACTCGTTCACCCCTCACATCCAAGCCGTCACCAAAACCTGCCGATCTCAGCTCCGCAACATTGCCAAGATCCGCCCTTTCCTCTCCATCCACACCACTACCCTTCTCGTTCAAGCTCTCATCCTATCCCGTCTGGACTACTGCATCAGCCTTCTCTCTGATCTCCCATCTTTGTGTCTCTCCCCACTTCAATCCATACTTCATGCTGCTGCCCATCCATACTGGATTGTCTTTGTCCAGAAACACTCTGGGCATGTTACTCCCCTCCTCAAAAATCTCCAGTGGCTACCAATCAATCTGCACATCAGGCAGAAACTCCTCACCCTGGGCTTCAAGGCTGTCCATCACCTCACCCCCTCCTACCTCACCTCTCTCCTTCTACAGCCCACCCCACACCCTCCGCTCCTCTGCCGCTAATCTCCTCACCATACCTCATTCTCACCTGTCCCACCATCGACCCCCGGCCCACGTCATCCCCCGGGCCTGGAATGCCCTCCCTCTGCCCATCCACCAGGCTAGCTCTCTTCCTCCCTTCAAGGCCCTACTGAGAGCTCACCTCCTCCAGGAGGCCTTCCCAGACTGAGCCCCTTCCTTCCTCTCCCCCTCGTCCCCCTCTCCACCCACCCATCTTACCTCCTTCCCTTTTCCACAGCACCTGTATATATGTATATATGTTTGTACATATTTGTTACTCTATTTATTTATTTATTTATTTTACTTGTACATATCTATTCTATTTATTTTATTTTGTTAGTATGTTTGGTTTTGTTCTCTGTCTCCCCCTTTTAGACTGTGAGCCCACTGTTGGGTAGGGACTGTCTCTATATGTTGCCAACTTGTACTTCCCAAGCGCTTAGTACAGTGCTCTGCACACAGTAAGCGCTCAATAAATATGATTGATGATGGTAAAGGAGTTCCCCCAGCTGCCCCAGAAGCCTGGGCTTTATTGCCATTCACTGTGAGTGGAGATGGGAGAAAGAGGAGGAAGAGAGGGAAAGGGAGTTTAAAGGGAAACTGGGGTGGTCTCTCAGGGCCACACTGACAGTAGTAGCAATAGTATTTATTGAGTGCTTACTGTGTGCAGAACACTGTATTAAGCAATGGGAGAGAGGATACTCAGATGAGAATTAGATATGGTCCCTAGAAGGCTAACAACATTGCCTTCTAGTCTGTAAACTCATTGTGGGCAGGGAACGTGTCTACCAAATCTGTTATATTGATATAATGTACTCTCTCAAGCACTTAGTACAGTGCTCTGCACATAGTAAGCACTCAATAAATACGATTGACTGATTACAGCTAATCCCTCTCCCAGTGGGAGGTCATTTTCTCTTAACAGATCCCTGATCTGCCACTTGTCTGCTGTATGATCCTGGGCAAGTCACTTCACTGCTCTGTGCCTCAGTTTACCTCACTTGTAAAATGGAGATTAACACTGTGAGCCCCAGGTGGGACATGGACTTGATTTGCTTGCATCTTCCATAGCACTTAGTACAGGGCCTGACACAGAGTTAGCACTCAAGAAATACCGTAAACAAAATAAATAAATAAAAACAAAGATCAAAGGGGAAGGAAGGAGATTTTGAAACAGGGGCTTGGAATAGATGACCTCAGGAAGGCCCTCACAGTTCGACAATTCTTTCGCTGTAAGGATCTTTGATACCCATAGCAACAGGGAACCACTGAGTGGCAGGAGTTTAGCATTGATTTTTTTTTCCTGTAATCTTATCTCACCTTCATGGTAATGGACAAAGACCTCCTCTGTGATGAAAAAGAGAAAACTGGGACTCAGCCATCAGGGGAGCTGAAATCAGATCTCAGGGGATTTCCATCACTGAAATGGGTCTCCTCCATCCCGTATTAAAGAAGGGTCTCAAGGAAAGGGAAGTCTTGAGTCCCTCCCCTGGATCACCAAGATCTAGTGAGGGACTTCTAGAGTAAATGGTCCCTTTCAGGGGCAGGGATTGAAGGAGGGAGATGGGGTTCACAGGCAGTCTGACATTTCAGAAAATTCCCCTGATTTCCAAGAAAACATTCATTCATTCAATCATATTTATTGAGCATGCTTACTGCGTGCAGAACACTGTACTAAGTGCTTGGGAAGTACAAGTCAGCACCAAATAGAGACAAGCCCTTCCCACAACGGGCTCACAGTCTAGAAGAGGCCATGACTGCTTTCTCTGTCATGGTTTCCAACTCCATAAGGCCAGAAGACCCCTGCAGGTTACCCCAGTGTCCCAGGATTTTTTCCCAACTAGAGGATCCCAGCCGAGCTTGCCGCAGTCCACCCCAGGAGACTTGAAACTGGGCCAGATCCAGCCTGGCCTGCGAGCATCACACTGGGGGGACAGGTGTCCCCAATCAATGAATCAGTGGCATTTATTGAGCACTCGCTGCATGCAGAACGCTATACTAAACGCTTGGGAAAGTACAATGTCATAGATTAGGCAGATATGATCCCTGCCCTTGAGAAGCTTACAATCTAGTCCAGAAGACAGACATTTGTGTTTAGAATGAATCACAAATAGGGGAACATGCTTTTCCTGCCTCCTCCCAAGACTTGAACGAATAGCTTGCTGGCCCTAAAATAATCTTTCAGGCATTGACAGCAAACTAGAGAATGGAAAGTGGGGAGGAAGAAGGAATAGGACTTTACTGTCCCAATAGTCTCTGGCAAATAGCATATGCACTGAGAGTCATCAGACTTCCAATAGGCATGCTCCAGCCCCGTGGTAGGGATCCGTCCACGACCTTAATGATAATAACAATAATAATAATAATAATTATGGTTAAGCACTTACTATATGCCAAGCACTGTTCTAAGTGCTGGGGTAGATACAAGGTAATTAGGTCGGACGCAGTCTCTGTCCCACATGGGGCTCACAGTCTTTATCTCGATTTTACAAATGACATAAACTGAGGCATAGAGAAATGAAATGACTTGCCCAAGGTCACGCAGCAGACATGTGGCAGAGCCAGACTTGTGGTGGAGCTGGGGTTAGAAAACATGTCCTCTGACTTTCAGAGCCATGTTCTTTCCACAGGCCATGCTGCTTCTCCCTTTATGTTTCCGGGACCGGCCATGATAGGGATCCAAGTTCAGTCTGGTGCTTGAGCCTTCATTTTAAGTAAAATGAGGGGAACAGGATGGTTTGAAGCAAGTGAAATTAGACAAGAGAACAGAAGAACTGTAGGCAATTGAAAACTCTTCTGATTTAAATTAGGATTATTTCAATAAGAAACGTGACTGGGTGGCCTCTATTCCCTCTAACGGTATACACACTAGGATGAAATTGCAGTGACACAGATTTAGGTTAAACACAAGGAAGAAACCACTCACAGCTAGGGCTACAGAGTCCTGAAGCAGGGAGGGGCTGAGGCACCATCCTTCTTGGAGCCCTTTAGGATCAGACATGACAACTGAACGATTCAGGAAGAGTCCTCTCTGGGAGGCAAGGAATTCAATGACCTCCTTAAGACTCTTTCCAGCTGGGTGACTCCAAGTTTCCACGCCAAAGATCTGCTGGGTCAGAGCCCTGTACTAAGTACTGAATTAAGTACTCAAGCACTTAGTACAGTGTTCTGCACACAGTAAGTGCTCAATAAATACGATTGAATGAATTAAGTACACGGTGTTTGTCTTCAAGAGCTTCCAATCTAATGGTGGGGAGACAGGCCAACACAAATTGAATCCATATAGTGGGAACAGGAGGAAAACTGTAGGGGTGAAGAGGTAACCAAAAAAAAGTGGGAAAAAGAAAAAGAAATTAAAAAAAACTAGTATAAACAAACCAGTTCGATTCTAGGTACTGGAGCTGGCCCCTGGGGTGAGCAGCTTCAGACAGATGGGTGGCTGTCTGTTCTTGCCAGGTTGAGAACTGGCTGATTTAGGGGCTGTAGAAGCTTCCAACTGGCCACAAACACAACAATTGCTGAGCCTGTTCCCTGCTGGTGAGGGAGATATGAGCCCGCTCAGGGTTTAAAGGCCCTTTGAGATCCTCAAATAAAAAGTGCTATAAAAGGGCAGAGTACTTCAATATCAGCCTTCCCCTGGCTGGAGGGACAGGGACTGAATTGGATGTGGCATGCCCATAGGAGCTGAGTTTCTGGGCTGTCTCTTTGTATGTCAAACCCAAGGAGGGTACCAGCCCTGCAGGCATCACTGTGTGTTTTATTTTACTCATTTTTAAGTTTCTTTGGAGCCTCTTGATATACACATGAACATAGAATCATTTTTCCCGCCTGTGGACAAGGTGTGATGTAGGAAAGGACACTAGAATTATGGTTTGGGGAATACTCACACACAGCAGGAGTTTTTTTTCTGCAACAGAAAAAAATATGAAGTGGCAACAATAAACTTAAAAAATGACTTCACTTTATAAAATTGAAATTTACAGGCTTTGGGTCCCTAGCCTGGCACAGAGAAAATATTAAGCATCTAGAGCACGTTGAGTTCTTTTTTAAAAAATAATCATCTCTGCTCCCCAGCCCCATTTGTTAATTTCACTGCTCTTTACCAACAGGACCAAGGGTGCCCGCATTCAAACCTGGAAATGGAAGCTCTGGAGTGGGGACCTGTTGTTCAAAGTACCAGATGATTGTGGAGTGGGGAGAAAAGAGGGACAAGGGGAAGTCCAGGGGAGCACCCATTGTCAGGGGCCAGGAGGAAGTTCCCGTCAGCTGGTTGCATCTCCCCAAAGCTCCCCTGGGACAATTCCCTCCTGGTCTCTTCAGAATAACCAGAAACCTTGATGCATAGGCAGGGGGAACAGATAACAAAGAAGAAGTGGCGTGGCTCAGTGGAAAGAACGTGGGCTTGGGAGTAAGAGGTCATGGGTTCTAATCCCGGCACCACCACTTATCAGCTGTGTGACTGATGTCACTTAACTTCTCTGTGCCTCAGTTACCTCATCTGGAAAATGGGGATTAAGACTGTGAGCCTCATGAGGGACAACCTGATTACCTTGTATCTTCCCCAGCGCTGAGAACAGTGCTTGGCACATAGAAAGCGCTTAACAAATACCAAAATTATAATTATTATTATCATTATTCTAACAAACCCAGTCAGGTATAGGATTATAGATTTCTGAGCATCCCCCTGACATTTCATATTTGGAAAAGACATTGCCATCAACTAATCTTGCCAACCCAACGGGTCTTGGAGGAGAGGGTGGAGTTTTACCATGGCCACTGTCCAGTAGGAAATACTGAGGCATGGGAAAAAGGCCTTGGTGAACTCTTGGTCTGAGAGGAAAATCTGAGCTATCCTCCTCACTCTTGGCTTCAAGGCTGTCCATCACCTCGCCCCCTCCTACCTCACCTCCCTTCTCTCCTTCTATAGCCCAGCCCGCACTCTCCGCTCCTCTGCCACTAACCTCCTCACTGGGCCTCATTATAGCCTGTCTCGCTGTCGACCCACAACCCACGTCCTCCCCCTGGCCTGGAATGCCCTCCCTCCACACATCCGCCAAACTAGCTCTCTTCCTCCCTTCAAAGCCCTACTGAGAGCTCACCTCCTCCAGGAGGCCTTCCCAGACTGACCTCCCTTTTTCCTCTCCTTCTCCCCATCCCCCCAACCCTACCTCCTTCCCCTCCCCACAGCACTTGTATATATTTGTACAGATTTATTACTCTATTTATTTTACTTGTACATATTTACTATCCTATTTATTTTGTTAATGATGTGCATATAGGTGTAATTCTATTTATTCTGACTATTTTGACATCTGTCTACATGCTTTGTTTTGTTGTCTGTCTCCCCCTTCTAGACTGTGAGCCCGTTGTTGGGTAGGGACCGTCTCTGTATGTTGCCGACTTGTACTTCCCAAGCGCTTAGTACAGTGCTCTGCACACAGTAAGCGCTCAATAAATACGATTGAATGAATGAATGAGCCAGAACCCAGGGAAGCAGGAAAACAGCTGGCCTAGTGGAAAATGCATGGGCCTGGAAGCCAGAGGACCTGAATTCTAATCCCAGCTTCACCACTTACCTGCTGTATGACCTTGGGCAAGTCACTTCACTTCTCTGTGCCTCAGTTTCCTCAACTGTAAAAATGGGGATTCATTACTTGTTCTCCCTCCTACTTAGACTGTGAGCCCCATGCAGGACAGGGACTGTGTCCGATTCAATTGATTTGTATCTACCCCAGCACTTGGAATAGTGCTGGACACATAGAAAGCACATAACAAAGAGTATTTGAAAATTAGATTGCTCACATTAAAGCCTTCCCATGATTCCACAACAGTGGGGTGAATTTTTTTTGCTTCCTGTAGAGCATTCCGGTCTTAACTCTCCCTGTAGTTGGGTTGACCTTGCTCAGGTGATGCTGGGACCTGTCCAGGGCTTTCAAAGAGGCAGTCAATGAGCTCCCTCCACCATATCTATCCTCACTACCTCCCAACTCAATCCAAAACTCAACTGAGAAACGGTGTGTCCTAGTGGATAAAGCACAGGCCTGGGAATCAGAAGGACCTGGGTAGTAATCCCGGCTCTGCCAATTGTCTGCTGGGTGACCTTGGGCAAGTCACTTCATTTTTCTGTGCCTCAGTTACCTCATCAGTAAAATGGGGATTAAGACTGTGAGCCCCATGTAGGACATGGACTGTGTCCAATAAAATTACTTTATATCTTCCCCAGGACCTAGAACAGTGCCTGGCAAAGAGTAAGCACTTAACAAATACCATCAAAAAACCAACACACACTTCACTCTTCCATCACCAACCTACTCACTGCCCCTCGCTCTTCCCTTTCTCTCTGTTCACGCCCTCCCTCCAGCCTAGATCTCCCACCCTCTTCATATCAGACAGACCACCAATCTCCGCATCGTTAAACCCTACTAAATCACATCTCCTCCAGGAAGCCTTCCCTGACTAACCTCTCATCTCCCCACCCTATTTTCCTTCCCTCCTGGGTCACCTATGCACTTGAGTCCAGAACTACTAAATGCTTACCTATTCATTAACCTCCACACACCCACAAATAAACACCCAACACTTATGTACATATCCTTATTCTCCATTGGTTCCTCGATCTGAAAATTATTTTAATACGTGGTTCCCCTATCAGACTGAAAACTCCTTGAAGTTAGAGAGTGTGTCTACTTATTCCATTGTAAGGGCTTAGTACAGTGCTTTGCACACATTAAGCACTCAATAAATACTATTGATTTAAAGAGCTGTTGGGGTAGGGCAAAGTCTTACATACATGATTGCGAGGGTAGCGAATGACTTTGTCAGGAAGTGAACGCTGCCACAGTTGGGAAATCCCCCAAAGGCAGCATCTCCCTCTGCCAGTAGGAGGGCTTTGCTCAGCCAGGTTAAGGCAGTTGCTTTCCAACTTCCTTCACTAGATCCTAAGCTCCTTGGCAGCCGGAATCATGCCTACTTTATTGACTCTCCCAGTAAGTCGGTCAATCGTATTTATTGAGAGCTTGTTGTGTGCAAAGCACCGTACTAAGTACATGGGAGAGGAAAATATAACAATAGAATGGACACATTTCCTGCCCACAACGAGCTTACAGTCTAGAGGGGGAGACAGACATGAACATAAATAAACGAATTACAGATATGTACACGAGTGCTGTGGGGCTGGGAGTGGGGATCAATCAATCAATAAATCAATCATATTTATTGAGTGCTTACTGTGTGCAGAGCACTGTACTAAGCGCTTGGGAAGTACTAGTTGGCAACATACAGAGACAGTCCCTACCCAACAATGGGCTCACAGTCTAGAAGGGGGAGACAGAGAACAAAACCAAACATATTAACAAAATAACATAAATAGAATAGATATGTACAAGTAAAATAAATAAATAAATAGAGTAATAAATATGTACAAACCTATATACATATATACAGTTGCTGTGGGGAAGGGAAGGAGGTATGACGGTGGGGATGGAGAGGGGTACAAGGGGGAGAGGAAGGAGGGGGCTCAGTCTGGGAAGGCCTCCTGCAGGAGGTGAGCTATCAGTAGGGCCTTGAAGGGAGGAAGAGAGCTAGCTTGGTGGATGGGCAGAGGGAGGGCATTCCAGGCCAGGGGGATGACGTGGGCCGGGGGTCGACGGCGGGACAGGTGAGAACGAGACACGGTGAGGAGATTAGCGGCAGAGGAGTGGAGGGTGCGGGCTGGGCTGGAGAAGGAGAGAAGGGAGGTGAGGTAGGAGGGGGCGAGGTGATGGAGAGCCTTGAAGCCGAGCGTGAGGAGTTTCTGCCTGATGCTCAGATTAGTAGCCACTGGAGATTTTTGAGAAGGGGAGTAACATGCCCAGAGCGTTTCTGGACAAAGACAATCCGGGCAGCAGCATGAAGTATGGATTGAAGTGGGGAGAGACATGAGGATGGGAGATCAGAGAGGAGGCTGATGCATTAGTCCAGACGGGATAGGATGAGAGCTTGAACGAGCAGGGTAGCGGTATGGATGGAGAGGAAAGGGCGGATCTTGGCAATGTTGCGGAGCTGAGACCAACAGGTTTTGGTGACGGCTTGGGTGTGAGGGGTGAATGAGAGAGCGGAGTCGGGGATGACACCAAGTTTGTGGGCTTGTGAGATGGGCAGGATGGTAGTGCTGTCAACAGTGATGGGAAAGTCAGGGAGAGGGCAGGGTTTGGGAGGGAAGACAAGGAGTTCAGTCTTGGACATGGGATGAATAAAGAGAGCAAGTCATGATGACACAGAAGGGAGTGGGAGAAGAGAGAAGGAGGGCTTAGTCAAGGAACGTCTCTTGGAAGAAATTGTCAGGTATGAAGAAGGAGGGTGTTCCAGGAGCTTAGTACTCATATAAGAAGCAGCATGGCTCAGTGGAAAGAGCACGGGCTTTGGAGTCAGAGGTCACTGGTTCAAATCCCAGCTCCACCAATTGTCAGCTGTGTGACTTTGGGCAAATCACTTCTCTGTGCCTCAGTTACCTCATCTGTAAAATGGGGATAAAGACTGTGAGCCCTATGTGGGACAACCTGATCACCTTGTAACCTCCCCAGCACTTAGAACAGTGCTTTGCACATAGTAAGCGCTTAATAAATACCATTATTATTATTATAGGCTCAGTAAATACCATTGATTGATTTCTTCTTTTCCAAAATCCCCTAGAGGATGGTTTTGTGGTTGTTGTGGTTTGCAATCTAACAGATTCACCTGCTTTTCCCAGGGTTGCTCCACTTTAAGGAATTGGGCTCAAACCATCTGTCCATGATTTGGGCCCAAATAATTTGTCCAGGAGAATATTTTTTTAAAAAACCCAGATCTTCATTACCAGACCGTGCCCGATTAATTCCTCATTTATCCACCTAATTTCCCCTTTATTCTGCATCACCTAGCCCTTAGATCTGTATCCCTTAAGCACTCTGATACTTATATCCCCCGTCCCCCAACCCCCACGTTATACACAGCCATTTTCCCTATTTGTAATTTTGTTTAATGTCTTTCTCCCCCTATAGACCCTAAGCTCCCTGTGGGTAAGGATGATATCTACCAACTCTTCAGTAATGTACACTCTCAAGTGCTTAGTTCCGTGCTCTGTACACAGTAAGCAGTCAAATACCATTGACTGATTGATTGGAGACAGCCTTATGTTTACATGGTGATTTACAGAGGAGTCATGCTCACAGGCAGGAAGAACTCCAGTGCCAAAACCAGCCTTGACCCGCCTCCCTGCTTAGGTTCCAGGGACCTCCTGCAGACTTTCCAGGGAGAAAAGGATGACTGGACCCCTTGGGCCTTGCAAACTTTCTAGATATCTTTCTAAAATTCCCCCCATTTCCCCAATTAACCATCGAGATGCTGAGCACAAAACACCCCAAACCTCCTGAAGGCAATAATGCTACAAGAACAGAGTGACTGGTAGACCTGAAAAATTGTGATACTTTCTGACGCAGTGGCCTCCCATGGGCTAAGGGCTTGAGAAAGGCTGAGGTTAGCCTGGGAGGGCTGCAAAATGTTGAGCAACTTTTTGTGTCCAGGTGTTAGCCAGAGGAGGCCAGTCAAGAAGTATAAGGGTGCATATAGCGGTGAGCGGCAGCCAGAATGCTGAAAGCTGATTAATCAATCAATGGAAATTTTTTTAATGGTATTTGTTAAGCACTTACTATGAAATAAGCACTGTTCTAAGCGCTGGGGAGGTTACAAGGTGATCAGGTTGTCCCACGAGTGGGCTCCAGTCTTAATCCCCATTTTACAGATGAGGTAACTGAGACACAGAGAAGTGAAGTGACTTGCCCAAAGTCACACAGCTGTCAATTGGCAGAGCTGGGATTTAAACCCATGAACTCTGACTCCAAAGCCCGTGCTCTTTCCACTGAGCCACACTGCTTCTCCATAGCAAACATTTAACAAATACCACAAATATTATATCATTAATTAATTCAATCTTATTTACTGAGCACTTACTGTGTGCAGAGCACTGTACTAAGCACTTGGGAAATACAAGTTTGCAACAGAGACAATCCCTATCCAATAGCAGGCACACAGTCTAGAAGGGGGAGACAAGTCTAGAAGGGGGAGACATTAAATATCATTCATTAATATGTTTATATGTGGTGTGAATATCAAGTGCTTAAAGTGATATAAATCCAAGTGCATAGATGATGCAGAGGGAAGGCGGAGAGAGGAAATGAGGGCTTAGTCATGAAAGGCCTCTTGGAGGAGATTTTAGGAGGGCTTTGAAGGTGGGGAAAGTAGAGGTCTGTCAAATATTAAGGCAAAGGGTGTTTCAGGATAGAGGGCCGCATGGGCAAGGGATTGTTGGTGGGATAGACAAGGTGGAAAAAGATGAGGTTGGCAATAGAGGAATGAAACATATTGGATGCGTGTGGTAGAAAATACCACTGACTGAATGATTGATTAACATCAGTGAATTGACATAAGATGGAGAGAAATGACCGAGTGTCTTAAAGCCTGTTGTTTGATGTGTTGGATGGGCAACCATTGGTGATTTTTGAAGAGGGTGAAATAGGGACTGAACTTTTTTTAGAAAATTGATCTGAGCAGCAGAGTGAAGTAAGAACTAGAGAGGGGAGAGACAGGAGGCAGGGAGGTCAGGGAGAAGGCTGATGCAGTAATCAAGGTGAGGTAGGATACCTCCTTGGATCACAGTGGTAATAATAACAATAATGATGGCATTTATTAAGCGCTTACTATGTGCAAAGCACTGTTCTAAGTGCTGGGGAGGTTACAAGGTGATCAGGTTGTCCCACGGGGGGCTCACGGTCTTCACACCATTTTACAGATGAGATCACTGAGGCTCAGAGAAGTTAAGTGACTTGCCCAAAGTTACACAGCTGACACTTGGTGGAGCAGGGATTTGAACCCATGACCTCTGACTCCAAAGCCCGGGCTCTTTCCACTGAGCCACACTGCTTCTCATAGCACTGGTAGCAGTTTGGATGGAAAAGGGCAGATTCTAGAGATGTTGTGAAAGTAGAACCAGCAGAATTTAGTGGCTGAATATGAGGGTTGAATGCAAGAGTTTAGGTTAGTTTAATGCCAAGGGTTATGGGCTTGTGAGCCAGAGAAGGTGTTAGTGTTGTCTAGGTATTGTCCTCTAGACTGTAAACTAGCTATGGGCAGTTTAAAGTTTCTTCTGATTCTGTTGGATTGTCCTCTCCCAAGCACTTACTATAGTGTTTGTGTATGTTTGTACAGATTTATTACTCTATTTATTTTACTTGTACATATTTATTATTCTATTTATTGTGTTAATGATCAATCAATCAATCAATCAATCATATTTATTGAGCACTTACTGTGTGCAGAGCACTGTACTAAATGCTTGGGAAGTACAAGTTGGCAACATATAGAGACAGTCCCTACCCAACAGTGGGCTCACAGTCTAGAAGGGGGAGACAGAGAACAAAACCAAACATACTAACGAAATAAAATAAATAGAATAGATATGTACAAGTAAAATAAATAAATAAATAGAGTAATAAATATGTACAAACATATATACATATATACAGGTGCTGTGCGGAAGGGAAGGAGGTAAGATGGGGGGATGGAAAGGGGGACAAGGGGGAGAGGAAGGAAGGGGCTCAGTCTGGGAAGGCCTCCTGGAGGAGGAGAGCTTTCAGTAGGGCCTTGAAGGGAGGAAGAGAGCTAGCATCTAGCTTTATTTCTATTTATTCTGATGACTTGACACCTGTCCACGTTTTGTCTTGTTGTCTGTCTCCCCTTTCTAGACTGTGAGCCCATTGTTGGGTAGGGACCGTCTCTATATGTTGCCAACTTGTACTTCCCAAGCTCTTAGTACAGTTCTCTGCACACAGTAAGTGCTCAATAAGTATGATTGAATGAATGAATGAATGAATCCCTAAGCCACAGCGCTTAAGTACAGTTCATTCATTCATTTGTTCATTCATTCATTCAATCATATTTATTGAGCGCTTTTGTGTGCACAGCACTGTACTAAGCACTTGGAAAGTACCATACGGCAACAAAGAGAGACAATCCCTACCCAACAATGGGCTCAGATCTTTAAACTACATATTATAAATTACTTATGTATTCATATTAATGTTTGACTCCCCCCTAGACTGTAAGCTAGAGAAGCAGCGTGGCTCAGTGGAAAGAGCCCGGGCTTGGGAGTCAGAGGTCATGGGTTCTAATCCCTGCTTTGCTACTTGTCAGCTGTGTGACTTTGGGTAAGTCACTTCACGTCTCTGAGCGCTTAGAACAGTGTTGGGCACATAATAAGCGATTAACAAATGCCGTTATTATTATCATGGGCAGGGAATGTGTCTGCTAATTCTGTTGTATTGTACTCTCCCAAGAGCTTAGAACAGCACTCTGCACGTAGTAACTACTCAGAAAATTCCACTGATTGACTGAGAGCAAGTGGGGTAACTGTTTCAGTTACCCCAGTGGTGCAGCAAAGGAGGATGGAAAAATAGCAAGAATTTCTTCACAAACACTGCTTCACTCATGTGCTCTGCATACAGTAAGTGCTCAATAAATGTGATTGACTGTCTGATTGATATGAGGCAATTTAACCAGGAGAGTGTCCAGGGAGAGGCCAGCAGAGCAAGGCCTTCTAAAGCGCCCTGTACTAGATGTCTCCAGCTGCTTCCCCCACCATTCCTGAAAACACACACAGCTCACCACGTCCCCCATCACACCATCCTCCCACAAAACTCTCCCTATTTTAACAATTAAACCATGAGGCATAGACTTCTAAGATGATCCCTTATGGCCTATGTCTTTTGAGATTTATGTTTCCCTTTGATATACTCTCTTTGCTGGAAGCCCCGGCATCCAATCATTACGATTCAAACAGACTTTGCTCTCTGCCCACATACAATTTGCACAAAGCCTAGTTTTCAACTGATAAGCAGGAGGGTAATTGGCACCTCCACAGGATATTAAACAGAAAAAGAAATTTACACTTAACATCTGGGTAGCACTGAGGGGAAGATAACCAAATTAGCATATTCTGCTACTGTAAGATGGCCAAGGGCTTCTTGACGAGCTGTACCTTTTTTTTCCTGTGGTAAGTATTTAGAGTTTATTTACCAGCTTGGGCAGAGAAAGAACTGTCATGTTCTTCCTCTCTATTAGAAGCAGCATGGCTTAGTGGAAAGAGCTCGGGCTTGGAAGTCAAAGGTTGTGGGTTCTAATCCTGACTCCGCCACTTACCAGCTGTGTGACTTTGGGCAAGTCACTTAACTTCTCTGGGCCCCAGTTACCTCATCTGTAAAATGGGGATTTAAAGTGTGAGCCCCATATGGGAGGACCTGATCACGTTGTATCCCCCCCTGCGTGCTTAGAACAGTGCTTTGCACATAGTAAGCGCTCAACAAATGCCATCATCATTATTATTATTATGTTCTTGCTAACATCGGCATGATTGAGTTGGGGCCATTTGATGATTTGTTCCTTTGACTTGCAGTTTTAAATAACTACTTTCCATGCAAAATCAGGTGCAATTCCTCGTAATTTAATAGTAGTTAGCAATGCAGTTGCTTGTGTTTCAGTTCTGCTCACAACATAATTAATGTTGCTGTGACACTAAATAAATGGATACGAATTAATACTAAATTAGAATAGAATTCCTACAGAATTATGAACCAGGCCCTGTTACCACCAATACAATATTAATAAAGAATCTATATTAACTGGGGTTTAATATCTTCAAATCTAACCTTTCCATATCCAACCCAGCAGATAAAGAGAAGCAGCCCTTTGTATATTCTAAGACATACAAGGTCCATTCTAGGGCACAGAATAATGGCCACGTGGTTTTTGTGTGGTCCCATAGCTAATGGTTACCATTTGCTTAGAAATTCCCTGGTTATGTCCAATTTGGTGCCTCTTATGTGAAAAAAAATACCTTTCCCTTATATGAGTCTGGTTAAGTAATGCAATGCTCTCTTTTAAAACCCTAAAGTTTATCGAAAAATGAGACTATCCATTCCCCATTATTTTCTCTTTTCTGTTAACCACCTCTGTCCATTAAAGAGAATAGCATAATGATATGAATTTCCAGCAAAAAATCAGTTCTACTGAGTGAGGAGGACATGGCTTCCCTGTAAAATTCAGATCGCAGACCTTCATTTAGTTTTCGCCTGTGGCTAGATTAGGAATCGAACAGATTAATGGGGTATTATGATAATGAATTAGCCCTGTTTTCCACGACTAGCATCCATCTACCACTTAACTGTTATTCAAATGTTTCTTAGAATCCTAAGGATGACAAGGTTGGAGGTTTAATTATTGTGATAGGGTTGCAGAAAGTGTAACCTGTGCTTTATTAGATAAGATAAAGGGTGTCAGTGGAAATAAGGCCTATCACATTATACAACAACCCGTTCCCAAGACAAGCACTTGTGTCTGTCCTGATGATGTTGTTGTTGTATTTGTTTTTCAATTACATCTTGAGTGAATGCAACAGGACACAAGGCATCCTGGGAGAAATCTACTTTCCCTGCAATTACTGTTGGTGTTCTGAGAAATACAGGGACTGTTTTCACTGGCCAATTCTGTTCTGTCTTGGAAAGCATTTTAAAGGTATTTACCCAGAAATGTGAACACTCCCTTCACACCCTCCCATCCCCACAGTTGTTCAAGACTGTTTGGCCACAAAATAATGATATTAAAGTGCAATCATTGTTTCCTTACATTACTGTCCACACATCTTGCTGATCCTGCAACTGGCACAATCATTTTACTGCTACTAATTGTGAATGATGCTCTGTTTCTCATCACAATTAGCAACAAGGACAGATGGGGAAAGCTTACTTTTAAGTGGTTCATCCATACAGGGTAATTCTTCTTCATAACCCTGTTTTGGTTGATTACAATCCAGTTTTTCTTTCTTTGGAATTGATGGAGTGGAGGCAAGTCCTCTTGGACAGACATTCACTCCTAACACTATGGCCCGTTAACTAGCTATTTTCCAACATCAGGTTAATTTTTAAGTAGAAATATCAATGTAACATGGAAAACAGCCATTCATAGTTTAGAAATTAAAGGTATGAAGGTCAATAAAACTGCATTTGCCAGTTACCCTTAACAAATTGATTTTGACTCAATGACAACTTTCATTACAGAGCAGTGAGGGCAAAGCAGGTGGGATAAGCCTTTTTTTTCATCCCACTACCTCTGGTGATTTTATTTTTGATGGCTATCTATGTCAATATTATCTTGCTCCCATCAATGGCTTTGGTCTTCGGACAAAGGTGAGGCATCCAGGGCAGCGATACCTCTCTCGATCTGATGTAGCTACTCATCAACCCTCTCCTTGCTGTTTTTGACTTGTCCTGTCAGCCTCGTTCAGACTTTAGGTACCCACTGGCATGTCTTGCAGGCACTTGCTGCAGCATAAACAGGAATGGAGTTACTTATTTTGTGTTTGAATGGATGCAGAAAAGGCCAAATTGAACCAGGTACCCTTATTAAGACTGTGAGCCTCATGTGGGACAGGGACTGCATCCAACCTGATTCACTCGTATCTACCCCAGCGCTTAGAACAGTGCTTGACACAAAGAGAAGCAGCATGGCATAGTGGATAGAGCATAAGGCTGGGAGTCAGTGGTCATGAATTCAAATCCCAGCTCTGCCAACTTTCAGCTGTGTGACTTTGGGCAAGTCACTTCACTTCTCTGTGCCTCAGTTCCCTCATCTGTAAAATGGGGATTGACTGTGAGCCCCCTGTGGGACAACCTGATCAACGTATATCCCCCTAGCACTTAGAACAGTGCTTTGCACATAGTAAGTGCTTAATAAATGCCATCATCATTATTATTACTATTATTATTATTATTATTGTCCTAGCCTCACAAACCTATGAATTGGTCTACTTTCGTTATCTTTCTAATACTCTTCCATCAGTTATCTCACATCCCTGGCAAATAGATTAAATTTCCCCCATTTTACAGTGAGGAGAAATGATGCCCAGAGAGGTTAAGTGACTTGCTCAAGGTCACAAGGCAGAGCTGAGATTAGACTCTAACTAAGCTTATGGACTCCGACACCCCTGTTCTTTCCTCTAGAAGATGCTGCCAAGTGGGGCAGGTAAGGAGGACAGATGGATACCCATCTCATGGAACAGAGAGAAGTGGTAAGCTCATTGAGGGAAGGGAATGTGTCTGTTATATTGTATATTGTATATTGTTATATTGTACTCTCCTAAGCGCTTAGTATAGTGCTTTGAACACAGTAAGCAATCAATAAGTACGATTGAATGAATGAAAGGATGAATGGTGTATGGTGTCCAAGGATCAGTATAGAAGTTAGGGAGACAGAGAAATCCTTCAGGCCAAGCTTAAATGAGAATTTCTGAAGGGCACTGTACTCTCCCAAAGCACTTAGTACAGAGTCCTCCACATAGTAAGCACTCAGTAAATACCTCTGATTGATTGAATCGTCCAGATGGACAGCTAGGGTAGCCAGAGATAGCAGCATATCAATCAATCAGTGACATTTATTGAATCTTATGTAAAGACAATCTGCAACATTTTTCAAAAGTCTTCCCAATTCTGCCAAAACCTGGAGTTTCTATTCAGAGGGTGGAATGGGGGTAGGTTGGAAGTAGAGGGGGAACTAACCCTCTACGTAGATTGTTTCAGGGCAAAATCTCTCCCTTCCCAGTCCCTCAGAATAAAGTCAAAGCTTCTGAGCTGTGCAACTCAAACAGCCGCAGCGGTGGAGGCAGAGGGAAGGTCGTTGTCTTATGTCGCCGAATGGTCTCCGACCCATAGAGACACCATGGACACATGTCTCCCAGAACACCCCACCTCCATCTGCAATCGTTCTGGTAGTGTATCCGTAGGGTTTTCTTGGTAAAAATACAGAAATGGTTTACCATTGCCTCCTTCTGTGCAGTCAACTTGAGTCTCTGCCCTCAACTCTCCTGTGCCACTGCTGCCCAGCACAGGTGAGTTTTAACCTGCAGCAGATTATCTTCCACTTGCTAGCCACTGCCCAAGTTAGGAATGGAATAAGCATGCCTATGTTTGACTTGCTGTTCCATAGTCAAGACTGGTAGAGTGCTGGAAACTCTCCAGCTATGAGAGGGAAGAGGGAAGGTGGATGACTAAAATAACAATACCAGCAGAAAGGAGTACGGGGGCATTCAAAGATTAGACCATAGTCTGGCCAGCTGATAACAACAATAATAATAATAATAATAATAATAATAATAATAACAATAATGGTATTTGTTACATGTGAGGCATTGAAAGACTCCCTAGCTGCCACCCTGGGAAGCATCAGAGGGTCCAAAATCTCCAGTCCCAGCTCTGAGTTCCAGGCTACTCAACTATTATTAACTCTGGCATTTGCTAAGCACTTACAATGTGCAAGCACTGTTCAAAATGCTGGGGTAGATACAAGATAATCAGGTCAGACAAGGCTCCTGTTCCACTTGGGGCTCACAGTCTAAGTAGAAATGTATCAAATTCTGAATTGTCAGAATTCAGGATTTTCAGAATCTAAACCTCCCCATGCCATTTCTTTTCTGATTCAATGAAAAATCTTCCCAGAAAGATCTGACTGCACTCTTTAGTCCCTTCCAGATGAGTCTTTTATTTCTCACTGTGGGGGTACTCTTCTTGGCAGGACCGAGAGGAGAGACTCCATGCTCCTCCGCTGAAAATCGAGCCTTCCAGACTCAAGCCCAGGAAAGCTGCATTTTAAAAATGCTTTGGAAGAAGTTTACACTCCCTGAGGATAGCAGACTCATACTCTCCATGATACGGGGAACAGAGTACCTCAGGACATGATTTTCCAAGATTAATTACACAAGTATTCAATAATAATGACTCATTATTCTACCAACCCCAGCAACCCTAAACCATCCCTTCACAATCAAATGCTTCTTAAAGGAAATATCTAGAGTGGTGACAGACAGGATTCTGAACGAACACACACACACTCACACATACATCCCCATGCTATTTTTAGGGAAGAAATACTTTCCTTTACGCTATGGATTTGAGGCTATATGATTATTTTAGCCAATAGCAATAGAAAGCAATTTTTCTAATTGATTTGTTAGGCATACATCAATGGAAAGCAAAAAAAAAAAAGATTTGTGGCCACCTGACCTAAGCTCAACCAATCAAATGCAAGGTTGTAAAATGCTAATTACAGCTCAGCGCTCTTTGCCTGCTAAATGCCCCCACTTGGCATTGCCCTATTTTACTTTTTCAGCTCCAAGTAACATGATCCTACCATCAGGTAGGGTAGCCAAGCATTCTGGCCCAACAATCCCATTCAATGGCTTTACCTCATTGAGAGAACTCAGAAGTCTCCAAAAATATTTGTGCAGTTGTCTCAAAAAATTTCAACAATGCTCACTAGCCAATATTTCCCTTAATGAGGATGCTCCCAAGGAACTTATTTATAAATTTAAACTGTTTATGGGACAAAGATTGTGTCCAACCTGGTTGCTTGGTACATAGTAAGTGCCTAGCAAATACCACAATTTTTATTATTGTTATTATTGTTATTATCATCATTATTGTTATCATTATCATTCTTCTATTATTATTATTATTATTATTATTAGCAGCAGATTCATCCCCCCTCTTGGCCCCCTGACTAATGCCAGGGGAGACCACCTGGGCCCCTCCCTCTGTACCCCATTTTATGATTCACCAAATTGTTGAGATTAGGAAGGAAGCCCACATCTGCCCCCAAACACTCACCCCAAACACACCCCATCACTCCTACTCCCACTCCTGACACCTACATCTCCCTCTCTATTGGTTTGGGAGTCAGAGGACCTGCATTCTAATCCCAGAACCACCACTTGTCTGCTGTGTGATTTTGGGCAAGTCACTAACTTCTCTAGGCCTCCTATTCCCATCTACTTAGACTGTGAGTTCCAGGTGGGACAGGGACTATTTCCAACCTGATTGTTTTCTATTTACCCCAATGGTTAGCACAGTGATGGTCCATAGTGAGCACTTAACAAGTACCCAAATTACTATTATTCTTAGCAGTGGTAGTAATAAGAATAATAATAATTGTGGTTTTTGTTAAGTGTTTATTGTGTGTCAAGCACCGTACTAAGTGATGGGGTAATAATAATAATAATAATAATGGCATTTGTTAAGCGCTTACTATATGTGAAGCACTGTTCTAAGTGCTGGGGGGATACAAGGTGATTGAGTTGTCCCACGTGGGGCTCACAGTCTTAATCCCCATTTTACAGATGAGGTAACTGAGGCCAGAGAAGTTAAGTGACTTGACCAAAGTCACACAAGTGGTGGAGCCAGGATTAGAACCCATGACCTCTGGCTCCAAGCCCGTGCTCTTTCCACTGAGCTACGCTGCTTCTCTAGATACAAGATGACCAGGTCCCACATGGGGCTCACGGTCCAAGTAGGAGGGAGAACAGAAATTGAATCCCCATTTTGCAGATGAGGGAACTGAGGCACTGAGAAGTCAAATGACTTGCCCAAGGTCACATAGCAGACAAGAGGCAGAGCAGGGATTAGAACCCAGGTCCTCTGATTCCTAAACCTGGGCTCTTTCCACTTAAAATAGCGGTAGTTTCAGCCAACAACCAGCTTCAGGCCCCTCGCCACTTTCTACCTCTGATGTCCATGAGGGCCGGAGGCCAGGCCAGCAGTGATCTGAGAGAGGGCAGCCCAAACCAGCTTTGATTCTTGGCCTCTTCCCAACACTCTCAGGCAGGAAGGCCATGAAAGGCAAATGGTGGCACCTAGGGTAGTCTGAGGTGAAAGCTCTTGCGTACCGCTACCTTCTGCCCGGCCCTGTACTGATGCTCAGGGAATATCGTGGACATGATTGTGTGTGGATATCAGGGTTCCTGGGGCTGATTGAGAGGAAGACCTGGTGCTGCTCGACTTGGAAGACATTGAATCTGTTGCCCAGAGACAGTGGCGTAGTGTGAAGCCAACCCCAGACTCATCCAGGGAAAAAAACACAATTTTCTCCCAAAATGTTCTTTCTGCAAGAACTCTTTTTCCTTAGATAGATGCAGGATCCTTGTGCAGGAACTGAGAATGAACCATGGGGCAGGGAAGAGGACGGTCTAGCCATAGAGGCAAACGTGAGACCTGCCCTCCCAGAGCTTCTGGTTCAAGACGAGGGTCTAGGTTTATAGCTTCATCTATCCCTGCTCTTTAAGCCTAAAGTTCTTCCTCTGGCAGCACATCTACAGGTCAGAAAGAGGCCCTCCCATCACCATGGAAATGATCAAATACGTTTGATTGAATGGAGTCCAGTTCCAAGACCCCTGCCCCAGCAGCTCTGTCTATAAAGGGACTTGGCCTTTCCTGCTCTAGTGACCTCCCTCAAGGAAGGCATTCACTCCCAGGCCTTAGACCAAGTCAAGGGGCACAAGTTAACCAAAGCAACCGCCTCATCACACCCCACTATGTTGTCAGAAAACCAAACTTTGCCCTTAGTAATGGCTCTTCTAGAGGAGGGGAGGAGAGTGTGTCCCATCCCCAGGCCCTAAACAATCCCCCATCTCATCCTCCCTACTCCCCTGTCCTTCCTTGCCCCTCCTTCCTCCTCTCCTCCCCTAAACCCTTTCTTTCTCCCCTCCACATAGCCTCACTACTCCCTCTTTCCCCATCCTGTCCTTGCTGTCTTCCCTCCTTACCGTATGCTTTTCAAAAAATAAAATAGTATTTGTTAAGCACTTTCTATGTGCCAGGCACTGTACTAAGCACTGGGTTAGATACAAGTTAATCGGGTTGGACCTAGTCCATGTCCCATGAGGTGCTCTCCGTCTTAATCCCCATTTTATAGGTGTGGTAATTGAGGCCCAAAAAAGTTGAGAGACTTGCCCAAGGTCACACAGCAGACTAGTGATGGAGCCAGGATTAGAACCCAGGCCCTCTGATTCCCAGGCCCGAGATTTTTCCACTAGGCTGTTCTGTTTCTTGTCCCCTCCCTTTTCCCTCATCACTTCTTCTTTCCCAACTTTTTTAAAAATAGTATTTGTTAAGCACTATGAACCAGACACAGTACAAAGTATTTAAGTACTATGAGCCAGCCAGTCCGTGTCCCCTGCGACTCACAGTCTGAATCTCCATTTTACAGATAAGGTAACTGAGGCACAGAGAAGTTTAGTGACTTTTCCAAGATCACACAGCAAAGAAGTAGGAGAGCCAGGATTAGTACTCATGTCCACCGACTCCCAGGTGGTGCTCTTTCCAATAAGCCACACTGCTTCCTTCTCCCTCCCTCCTCCTTAATCACCTTTTTTTCCCCACTTCATTTTTCCCCTTCCCCACTTACTTCTACCCTCACTCGTCCCCTCTCTCTCACCTTCCCCTCACTTCCTCACCCTATCTCCCCCTCCTTTCATCTTCCCCTTCCTCTTCTCCTCCCTCCCCACTCACTTGCTCCTCTCCTCCCCCACCCCCTATCTTGCCCCT
Organism: Tachyglossus aculeatus; assembly: GCF_015852505.1. Classification (NCBI taxonomy): domain Eukaryota; kingdom Metazoa; phylum Chordata; class Mammalia; order Monotremata; family Tachyglossidae; genus Tachyglossus; species Tachyglossus aculeatus. Next base: position 32,762,231 of record NC_052073.1, on the reverse strand, counting down.
TTCCTCTCCCATCTACCTTGCCCCTTCCCTCCTTCACCATGCTCTTCTATCCCCTCAGTGCTTGCCTCCCTGTCTCCCTCTGCCCCCACTCCCCCAAATTCCTCCCTCACACTTCACGCTCCTTCCCCCACTTATCCACTGTTGCTATCCTTCCTCCCCCATCTCCCTTTCCCCTTAAAACTTTCCCATCTTCTCCCCTTCTTCTCCTTCTCCCCTACCCCTTTTTCCCATGCTCCTCCTTTCCCCCTCCTGCCTCCTGTTCTTCCCACACTCCATCCTCTTAACTACTTCACTCGGTGCCCCCTCCTCCTTTCCCCTCTTCTTCCCCCTCTGACTCCACCTCCTCTCTCCTCCTCCTTCTCCCCTCAATCAACCAGTCAATCAAGAAGAAAAGCCCAAAAGAGCTAAATGCTTGCTCAAGGTCTCAAAACAGGTCAGTGACAGAACAACTATTGGAAGCCAGGTCTCCTGACTCCCAGTTCCATGCTTTTTTCTCTAGGCCATATTACCACAAAGGAATTGTTTCTGAAAATGGGAAAAACCCAATTGGTTTGATCTATGGTATATGTCACTGGCTTCCCCTCCATTCAGCGTGTTCTCCATCTATTTTTTTCAGGGGGAAGGGTCTGACATTATCCTTTGTGTCAAGGTCAAGGTGGCATTTATTGCTGCATTTTTGATTATCAGAAACACTCAAGGAAAAGAACCTTCCCCACTCTCGAAATTCCAGGATTCCACTGTTTGTCTGGGCTGAGGATCAGGGAGGAAAGCATTCCTTATTCCTGATCTGCATTGAAAGGACAATTGCTCTTTGGGCCCCTGTTCTAGCAATTGCAGCAATAGCAGCTGATGTAATGAATGACTGGGCTCCTCCTCCCACCTCTCCATCACCCAACAAGTGGACGCTAGTCCGGTTTTCACAGGTCTGAACCCAGTCTGGACAAGATGCGCAGAGTACACCTTTATGTCCAGTATTTTTATGCTTAAATTACCAGCACTGTTAGATTTTTTTTTTTTTTTTTTTACTTCCAGCCAGGGGCTGTGCATCCTTAAGGTGCTCTCATGTGCAAAGTCTTCTGAAGGCAAGTTAGCCTTTTCCTGTTGCTGGGGTCAAAATGAGCCTCAGAGTGCTCCTTGCTCTGTGTTCCCAAACCCCATGAATGTCCCCCTCCTGCCCAGACTAGTGGACAACAACTAATTGATTCCATAAGGCAACTACAGACCGCTTTGGATTGGTTTTTTTTGACTCACCACAATTATTCATTCACAGAGTAAATAAATTAGGGCTGCCCAGCGTTCTCAAGGGCTGTCTCTGTCTCCTCAGTCACAACCTGCACTAGAATACCATTTTGCCAACCACCTGGGCAAGGGCAGAAAGAGATGGAAAGTCTTGGCTTGCAGGAACACACTTACGCACATACACACATAAACATACACAGGTGTGCATATTTATTTATTCATTCATTCAATCAATTGTATTTACTGAGTGTTACTAAGTGCAGAGCATTGTACTATTTGCTTGGGAGAGTACAATACAACATTAACAGACACATTCCCTGCCCACAACGAGCTCCCAGTCTGAAACATGCACCCCCCATGCTTACCTGCACATTCATGTGTGCTCAAACACATATCCACATGCACACATGTGTGTGCACACACAAATGAACACAGGCACAATCATATGTGCATATGCACCCCCGCACTCACATGCATGTACCCATCCAGATGCAGAGAGGCACACACTTTTCTAAGCACACACATGCCTATGTGCACAAATGTACACACACACACACACAAACACACACACACACACACACTAAGGACACCTAGTATGTGGGGGAGAATATGATTCAATAATTAACTCTCATATCCCAGTCTGAGTCTCAAATTGGGAGCAGAATATGGGGCCAGATAACTCTGTGTTCTCGGAGAGGGGTTAAAAGAAAATGAGATGATGGAGGCCCTGAAACTCTGAAAGCTTCAGGAAAATTTAAGGTTGTGGTAAATGCATTTATACTGGGTAAAAGCTTCATAAATTAAAGTATTTCATCCTGTTTATTTTACGGCTTTAGCCAAAGGAAATAAGAAATGCAATAACTGCCTGATTAAAAAATACCATATTATTGGCTAAATTATTGGCGGGCAATGACCCTAATTAACAAGGTAATAAGCTTACTGACTTGCTGATGGAGCAGTTTTTTCCGAAGGTGTCTCTGCCAGGTAAGGTCTTTCCCTGACGGTCAATGGAAGAAACCAGACTAACAAGTTGGTGGGGCTGAGGGGAGAGGAAATTGGGGATCCCAGAAACAGAGATGAGCAGAGAAGGGGAGAGTTGCCATTTGCCCTCGCACTCCGGAAGACAGGGAGGCAGTGTGGCATGTTGGACAGAGCATGGACTTGAGTTTCTGAAGCCCTGGATTCTCATCCCAGATCTGCCAGTGACCTGCTGTGTTACCTTGGGAAGCTCTCTTAGCTTCTCCGGGTCTAATTTTCCTCATCTGTAAATTGGGGGTAAGGCACCTGCGCCCCAGCTTTTCATTCCTCTTAGACTGTGAGCCCTGGATGGGACAGGCTTCGTGTAGAATATGATCAACCTGTATCAATCCCAGTGCTTGGCACAGTGTTTGAATTATAGTGAGTGTTTAATATATGCCATGCCTAGACGAGAGAAGGGTCAGTGAAATGGCTGAATTAAATTCAAGTCTCATTTGTAATAATAATGATGGCATTTGTTAAGTGTGCAAAGCACTGTTCTAAGTGCTGGGGAGGATACAAGGAGATCAGGTTGTCCCACGTGGGGCTCACAGTCTTAATCCCCATTTTACAGATGAAGGAACTGAGGCACAGAGAAGTTGTGACTTGCCCAAAGTCACACAGCTGACAAGTGGCAGGGTTGGGATACGAACCCATGACCTCTGACTCCCAAGCCTGTGCTCTTTCCACTGAGTCTTGCTGCTTCTCTTTTTGTAGGAAAAAAGTCAGCATCAGATCATTCTTCATAGTATTTATATCTGCCCTTCACATTTGAAGAATACACTGCTGATGGCGAGGTTCACCTTTAAGCGTGTGTGGCTGAAAAATCCAGTGCAGGACTCACAGTCCTGGCCATATTGTTCAGATAATTCTGTGTGGTCATGTTTAATATTTGCAGCTCTTGGAACTCTTTGCCCCTTTGCCTCCCGGTCTCTTGTTTCTTACGAAGGTTTGGATTCAAGGTAGCCACTCTCTTGTTGATGGTTATATGCCATGCTGATCTATCCTCAACAATCGACTTCCGGTTTTCAGCTGGGATGCTTTCTTGTCTGAAGCTTCCTTTCACTGTGTCCTTGAAATGTTTTCTCTGCCCTCCTTGCTTTCTGTTTTCCAGCTTTAGCTCTCTGTCTGGTAGCTGTGTGGGAATCCTACTGTCCCTCATTCTCCTCACGTGTCCAACCAGCATAGCTGTATTAAGGTGAGCAGAGCATCTAGGCTGGAAGATTGACTAAGTTCCAGAAAGTCATTGTTTGTGCTCTTGTCTTGCCATTTGATAGTGAGTATGGCATTGTAAATGATAATAATGATAATAATAATAATGATGGCATTTATTAAGCTCTTACTATGTGCAAAGCACTGTTCTAAGCGCTGGGGAGGTTACAAGGTGATCAGGTTGTCCCACAGGGGGCTCACAGTCAAGCCCAATTTTACAGATGAGGTAACTGAGGCACAGAGAAGTTAAGTGACTTGCCCAAAGTCACACAGCTGACAACTGGTGGAGCAGGGATGAAACTGATGGAATTGTTCAAGGAGCTGGAAGTGGGGTCTTTGTGGAATCGAGGTTCCCCAGGCATAGAGAAGGATTCATTCATTCATTCAATAGTATTTATTGAGGGCTTACTATATGCAGAGCACTGTACTTAGCGCTTGGAAAGTACAATTCAGCAAATAATAATAATAATAATCATGGTATTTGTTAAGTGCTTACTATGTGCAAAGCACTGTTCTAAGCGCTGGGGAGGTTACAAGGTGATCAGGCTGTCCCACGGGGGCTCACAGTTTTAATCCCCATTTCAAAGATGAGGTAACTGAGGCATAGAGAAATAAAGTGACTTGCCCAAAGTCACACAGCTGCCTGTTGGCAGAGCCGAGATTTGAACCCATGACCTCTGACTCCAAAGGCCAGGCTCTTTCCACTGAGCCACGTTGTTTCTCCATGACAATCCCTGCCCCAAATGGTATCACAGTCTAGAAGGGGAGAGATAGACATCAAAACAAGTAAACAGATGGGGAACACTACAGCTCGGTAGATATTTAGTTCGGTGTGCAGTCTGATAACAGTCAGTGGTATTTATTGGACACTTACTGTGTACAGAGCACTGTACTAAGCGCTTGGGAGATTACAATAGAACAATAAACAGACTCATTCCTTGTCCACAACAAGCTTGCAGAGTAGAGGGGGAGACAGATATTAATATAAATAAATTACAGATATATACATAAATGCTGTGGGACTGGGAGGGAGGGGTAATAAAGGGAACAAGTCAGGGTGATGCAGAAGGGAGTGGGAGAAAAGAAAAAGAGGCTTTAGTTAGGGAAGGGCTCTTGAGAGATGTGCCTTCAATAAGGTTTTTGAGTGTGGGAAGAGTAATTGCCTATCTGATATGAGGAGGGAGGGCATTCCAGGACGTAGGCGAGATAGAAGAGATTGAGGTACAGTGAGAAGATTGGCACTAGAGGAGTGAAGTGTGCTGGCTGGGTTGTAGTAGCAGAGTAGCAAGGTGCAGTAGGAGAGGGTAGGGTGATTGAGTACTTTAAAGCCAATGGTGAGGAGTTTCTGTTTGATGGGGAGGTGGATGCCATATTCTGAGAGTTTCCCAAAGGATGTGCTGGCCTTCTTGATTCCTCCAGACTGTAATCTCTTTATGGACTGGGAAAGTATCTGCTAATTCTGCTATAGAGAAGCAGTGTGGCTCAGTGGAAAGAGCCCGGGCTTTGGAGTCAGAGGTCATGGGTTCAAATCCCGGCTTCGCCAATTGTCAGCTGTGTGGCTTTGGGCAAGTAACTTCACTTCTCTGTGCCTCAGTTCCCTCATCTGTAAAATGGGGATTAAGACTGTGAGCCCCCTGTGGGACAACCTGATCACCTTGTAACCTCCCCAGTGCTTAGAACAGAGCTCTGCACATAATAAGTGTTTAATAAATGCCGTCATTATTATTAGAAGTAGAGTGCTTTGCACACAGTAAGCACTCAATAAATACCATTGATTGATCGATTTTTCTATTTCCTTGTCTGCTATTGTGTTGTTGGTCACTGTCCTGCCTGAGGAAGTGAATTCTATCACAGGATACAGCTCTGTGTTGCTGGCCTGAATTTTTGACTGTGTGTATAGGTTCTTGGTGCAGGCTGATATGCCCCTGGATTTTCTTTAGACTTACCATTGCCAGTAACACCTGAGTGATTCTGTGAAATGGTTGCAAGTCTACTTATGTGTGAATCTCTAGAGTGCACTCAACTGAATTCGGGAACTATGGTATGCAGAAAACTTCTTCATAAAGTGCCCAAGTAAGCAGAACCTGGGACTGAGAGACAGATTGAGATTCATTCATTAACTCATTCATTCAATCATATTTATTGAGTGCTTACCGTGTGCAGAGAACTGTACTAAGTGCTTGGGAGAGTACCATACAACAATATCTGATCTCCCATCCTGTCTCTCTCCACTTCAGTCTATACTTCTCTCTGCTGCCCGGATTATCTTTCTACAGAAACGCTCTGGACTTGTCACTCCCCTTCTCAAAAATTTCCAGTGGTCGCCTATCAAGCTTCAGATGAAGCAAAAACGCCTCACTCTCAGCTTCAAAGCTCTCCATCACCATGTCTCCTCCTACCTCACCTCCCTTCTCTCCTTCTACCACTCAGCCTGCACACTCTGCTCCTCTGCCACTAACCTCCTCACTGTGCCTCGTTCTCACCTGTCCCACCATCAACCCCTGGCCCACGTCCTACCTCTGGCCTGGAATACCCTCCATACCCTCCATCAACTGGCTCTCTTCCTCCGTTCAAAGCCCTACTGAGAGCTCACCTCCTCCAGGAGGCCTTCCCAGACTGAGCCCCCCTTTTCCTCTCCTCCTCCTACTCTCCCCATCGCCCCCCTCCCTCCCTCTGCCCTACCCCCTTCTCCTCCCCACAGCACTTGCGTATATTTGCACATATTCATTACTCTATTTATTTTATTAATGATGTGTATATAGTTATAATTTTACTTATTCTGATGGTATTGACACATGTCTACTTGTTTTGTCTTGTTGTCTGTCTCCCCTTTCTAGACTGTGAGCCCGTTGTTGGGTAGGGACTGTGTCTGTAAGTTGACGATTTGTACTTCCCAAGCGCTAAGTACAATGCTCTGTACACAGTAAGCGCTCAATAAATACAATCGAAAGAATGAACGAATAAACAGCCACATTCCCTCCCTAGCTTACAGTCCAGAGCAGGTTTGAGGCCTCAGAATTTCCCTCATCTGATGCCGACTGGAGCCTCTGTTCTGCTGGATTTGGAAGGGCCCCAGTCCCAGCCCTGCTCAACCCAACTCAGCCTCAACTCAGCCCTAATCCCAGCCCTTCCCCAGCCCAAGTCCCACCTTCAGCTGAGCCCCAGGCCTTTCATTCCCTCTTTCCCTGTACATCATTGAAGGTAGGCACAGCCAGCCTGTGAACCTTCTGCCCTGAGATTCAGTCACTTCATATTGTAATACTTGGCTGATTATTGATTTTTTGTTAAGGTTGGAACCCAGCACAACTGTCTGAACATTCGTTGCCTTCAATTTGCTGTTCCATCGCTACCTTCCACTCTGTATTGACAAGCATCTGTCCTCTTATTTTCAGATTGGTGTCCATTCACCGATGAGCACGTGCGGTGGGAATTACGACCTTTCCCCTTATCTAGACCGCTCTGGGCTTCACAAGCATTTTTCCCTGCAGGGTGTTATTAGCCACAGGGACACGGGCAACAGAAATGCTGCTCTGGGGTAGGAAATGTACTTTATTAGAAGACCCTCCGGCCCGAACAGCCCCTAATTGCAGAGGTGTCGCCTCCCTCTGCGGAATTGCAAACGGTATTTTTTCACACTAATGAGAACTGGATTTGGAAATCGGTGGGGGTGCAGGAGGACTGGAAGGGCCGCTCCAGGAGGGCTGATGATTTGGAAGTGGCTGGGAATGGATCTCAATAGGAGGAGAGAGAAAAGGCCAGGAACAGAATGCATTTCATTTCCCAGCTAGGCAGGGTGAATGAGCCACCGTGGTAATCAGATTTTGCCCGTTGCCAATCAGAGTTCAGCCGGGCCAACTCTGTCACTATGGGTGCACGTGCGAGGGAGGATCACGGAATGACCTTGCGGTGGCCTTGGTCTTCTTGTCCCTGAGCTGCCTTGGGGGTTTTCACACACCCTTCGGCTCTGCTCCTATGTGCCCATTAGGGCAGAGAGATCAGGTTTAGATTGAGCAATCAGTGGTATTTATTGAGCACCTTCTTTGTGCAGAGCACTGTAGAAAGCACTTGGGAGAGTCTGAATAAGAACCCAGAATGTTTGCGGGGGATGCAATGTGACCTATTGGAAAGATCCCAGGGCTGGGATTCGGAGGCCTAGGTTCTAGTCCCAGCTCTGATACTGGCCTGCTGAGAGAATTTGGGCAAGTCCCTTAACCTTCCTGGGCCTCAGTTTCCACATCTGTCAATTGGGGATAAGGTAACAGCTGTCCCTCTCCCTTAGCCAGGACTAGCCTGGTCTCATGACTGAAGAGCCACAGACAAAAAATGTATTGTGGCTGAGCACTACAGATCAAACAAAATCCCTTTAACTGGCCCAGAGAGGTATTTTTTTCACATTCTCCCTGGGAGGGTTGGTGACGATGAAGAAGAGGCAGCTGGGGCAGGAGAATGATGAAATTGGGTGCTGGTCCTCTCCTGGCAGGGCCTATATGGGTACATAAACAGCTCTTGTGTTTATGTTTATGTTTGTATATGTTTATGAACAGCTCTTATGTGCAGCAACTCAAGAACCACAGTTGGACCTCTCTATCTTAGACTGTGAGCCCCGTGTGAGTCAGGGACTGTGTCCAGCCTGTCTGCACCAGTGCTTTGCCCAGTGTTTGGCACTTAATAAGAGTCTAGTGAGTATTATTCTTCAAAGGTTATTAAGCCCTATGTGCTAAATAATGAGGCAGATATAAGATAATCAGACTGGATATCGTCTCAGTTTTATACGGGGTTCACAATCTGAGAGGGAGGGAAAGGTAGATAACTGATTCCCATTTTACAGAGGAGAAAACTGAAGATCAGAGAATATAAGTGACTTTTTCAAGGTTACACAGCTGGACGGTAGTGGCTGGGACCAGAACCCAGGTCTCCCAACTCTCAGCACCCAGCTCTTTCCACTAGGCTATGCTGCCTCTCAAAGCTGTCCCAGCGCTCAGCGTGAAATAAGTGGTTACTAAATACTGAAATGATTAGAATAGTTTAGGTACTCTCTTACCCTTATAGGGTCTCACTCTTGCCTGGAAAGATTTTTCCAAATAACACCCCCCTCACCAGCTTTCCAGATGCCTGTCCTCTGGATAATTTCCCCACCAAGTGCAGAAAACTTTGAATGACCGAATAAAAATAACATATCTATGAACTTATTTGCCTCCATGGCATTATTTCTCCACCCTGAACTTCAAAGGAGGAAATATTTTTTTTTGTATTGTAACTGGAAGCAGTGTTAGTGGCATTCGTTAAATGCTTACTATGTGCCAGACACTGTTCTAAGCACTGGGGGAGATATAAGGTAAGCAGGTTGTACACAGTCCACATCCCACATAGGGCTCACGGTCTTAATCCCCATTTTACAGATGAGGGAACTGAGGCCTGGAGAAGTGAAGTGACTTACCTAAACTCATACAGCTGACAATTGACAGAGGCAGGATTCAAACCATGTCCTCTGACCCCCAAGCCCATTCTCTTGCCACAGATGTTGCAGGCTTATACCAAAGAGGGAGTTTCTTCACAGAGAATTATAAAGTCTGGAATAGGAAGAGCAGAACACAGGGAAGGGATTAATGCATTTTTGCTGTCTGTCTCCCCCTTCTAGACTATGAGCCCGTTGTTGGCTAGGGACTGTCTCTATATGTTGCTGAATTGTACTTCCTAAGCGCTTAGTACAGTGCTCCACACACAGTAAGTGCTCAAGAAATATGATTGAATGAATGAATGAATGAATGCATTGAGTGCCTATTGTTTGAAGGACTTATGTGAGATAGCACAGTCTCAGGTTCCCTGTTCCCTTTCTCTTCCTTCTCCCCTTCTTTCCTACTTTTCTTCTCCCCTTATAGCTAGGCTTTATTTTTATATGACCTGTATAACTGCCTCACTCTGTTTTTGTGTTACAGAAATTAGACAAAAAGTGGAGCAATTGTGTGAGCAAATACGGTAAAACCACTGATTGTTTTACCTGGGAAATGGCTTATAAGCTCTGACTGATGTGGGAAACGCAGGTCTGACTCCAGGACACCATGGTTCTCCAGGAGTGGATTATCCTCTACCTTCTCCCTGGTCATGTCTATCCTGCCCCAGGTACTTAGGTTTATTCAACTGCCCTTGGCATTTCAGGATTTTCTCCCCCAAGATTAATGCATGTCATTGATTTGTATATCTGTCTATTCTTCTATTCTTTTGCTATCAATGACCATAAGCAGCATGGGATAGTAGATGGAGCATGGGCCTGGGATACAGAAGCTCATGGGTTCTAATCCCAGCTCTGTCACTTGTCTTCTGTGTGATCTTGGGCAAGTCACATAATTTCTCCGTGCCTCGGTTCCCTCATTTGTAAAATGGGGATTAAGACTGTGAGCCCTATGTGGGACGGGGACTGTGTCCGACCCAATTATCTTGCATCTACCCCAGCGCATAGAGCAGTGCCTGACACATAGTAAGTGCTTAACAAATACCATTATCAGTATTATTATTATTATTATTGTAAATGGCTTGTGTCTATCAGTCCCCACCTAGAACAGTGCTCTGCACAAAGTAAGCGCTTGTCAAATGCCATCATTATTAACAGACTGTAAGCTCCTAGAGAGCAGGTACTGTTTCTCAAACCCAATTGTACATTCTGAGGCCCACAACAACCCAGGAAACAGAGGCCAGGTGAAGCCAGAAAATGGCTCAGGGCTCCAACCAACTCTCCCAATCCCAACCCCCTTGGTTTGAGCCAGGAGGGATGTTGGGTATTGCCCCCTGCACATCTCTGGTCTGGTTAGGGTGGAGAGGTGGGGCTTGTGGGTATGTCCACACAATTTGGAGCAGGGAAAAAGAAGATGAGGAGGAGAAGCAGTGTGTCCTAATAGATCACAGGTCTGGGAGTGAGAAGGGCCTGGGTTTTAATCCTGGCTCCCCCCCTTGTCCGCTGTGTGACCATGGGTAAATCACTTCACTTCTCTGTGCTTCAGTTACCTCATCCGTAAAAGGGGGATTTAGACTGTGAGCCCCATGTGGGGCGAGGACTGTGTCCAACCTGATTGTCTTGTACTTGTACTAGAGAAGCCGCGTGGTTTAGTGGAAAGAGCACGGGCTTGGGAGTCAGAGGTCATGGGTTCAAATCCCGGCTCTGCCGCTTGTCAGCTGTGTGACTTTGGGCAAGTCACTTAACTTTCCTGGGCCTCAGTTACCTCATCTGTAAAATGGGGATTAAGACTGAGCCTCACATGGGACAACCCGATCTCCTTGTAACCTCCCCAGTGCTTAGAACAGTGCTTTGCACATAGTAAGTGCTTAACAAATAATACAATTATTATTATTATTATTACTATCCCAGCGCTCAGAACGGTGCCTGGCACATAGTAAGTAATGAATACTATTTAAAAAAGAAGGAAAGGAAAAAGAGGAGGAACAGGAAGAGGTTGTGGAGGAAAAGGGCTTTTCAAGCACCTGGGGATTCAGCCATGAATCACAAACCCTGACTGAGCTGACTTTTCAGGGCCTGGCCAGCAGCATCTACTTGTAGTGCTACGTCTGAAGGAGGGAGGGCCCCTGGGCGACTATTCGGCAGGAGCCACTCCTGTGAGAAAAGTAAATGCTTAACAAATACCACAATAAAGAGACCATGTTGCTGAGTCCTTCCAGCCTCAGGAGCCCTTCCTAAACTCCTCCTCTGGATCCCTCATTCCCAACTCCCCAGGAGGATAGGAGAGGTGACAGTGACAAGCTGAGTGGTGTGGGGGTAGGGCTCTCTGCTGACACAGAACATGGATATCAGCAGGTTGGGAACAGTTGGTGGGGCCACCAGGATGGGGGTCTGGGCTTAATTCACACCTGCGTATTCCCTCCCAGACCTTAATATTCATACAGTTCATTCAATCGTATTTATTGAGTGCTTACTGTATTCAGACAGTGCTCTGCACAGAGTAGGAGCTTAGTAAATACTATCTCTACTTCTACTGTGGGTCCAAGGAGCCCCCACATGGTTCCTTGGTGGCTCCCAATGCCAGTCTGGTCCCAGACTTGTCCCCATAATCATAGTAATAGTGACATCTGTTAAACAGTCACTATGTGCCAAGGACTATTCTAAGTGCTGGGGTGGATACAAGCAAATTGGGTTAGACACAGTCCCTGTCTCACATTGGGCTCCCGGTCTTAATTTGCATTTTAAAGATGAGGTAACTGAGGTTCCGAGAAGTTAAGTGATTGCCCAAAGTCACACAGTAGACAAATGGCAGAGCTGGGATTAGAACTCAGATGCTTTTTTTAATGGTATTTGTTAAACACTTACTATGTGCTGCTCTAAGCGCTGGGGTAGGTACAAAGTAATCAGGTTAGACACAGTCTTCGTCCCCACTTTACAGATGAGGTAACTGAGACACAGAGAATTTAAGTGATTTGTCCAAGATCACACAGAAGCAAGTGGAGGAGCGGGGACTAGAACCCAGGTCCTTCTCACTCCAGGTCCATTCTCTATCCACTAGGCCAGGCTGCTCTTGTGATTCCCATGTGATTCCCACACTTTGGCCGCTTCAGGAGACTCTTCAGGAGAAGGCAGGGCCCCAGGAGAAGGAGACTCAGGGGCTTCTCAGACTTGGGCTCATTCCTTGGGCTGCTGCAGGGCAAGTAGAATTCTCCTTCAGAGGCAGGGAAGTTGAGAGGGGAAATGTGCTCCAACCAGCTTCAGTTATGGACAGCTTTAGGCGCGCAGAAGCTGTAGTGATAGAACTATTTGCAGAGGCCATATTGTGGGGTGTTCAGGGGCCCCTTTTAGCCCAGGGCTACAGAACCTAAAGCCATTGTCTCAATCCAGCCCTGGCTGCCTCATCCTCATTTCCACTCCCACCACCCCTTTCAAACCAGGGATTTTCTCTGAGTAAAAAATAATCTCTGCAAACTCAAACTTCCCTTTCATTTTGATTTTGATTCCCTTAAGTGAACATTGTGGGATTGGGATTTTTTTTCCCTCATTTTGTTTAAGATAAAACCCCTTCTGGGCAGAAAACATACACCACATGTCAAAAATCCCTGACGATAAGAGGTTTAAAATGGAAATACTGATCCAAGCATAACTAAAATGGTCCCTCCAGGGCTTGGCTGCAGGAAAAAAGAGCAGGGTTCTGAAACCCCACCAAACTATGTTTGGCATCCATGCCACCATTCCTCACAAGCGACCCCAACCCACACTCAGCAGGAGGTCATAAAGCCACATAACTTCTACCTTCAGCTACTCCATTCAATGCTCCTATGGAGTGTACCACGTGGAGCAATGTGCAGAGAAGATGGGGCCTAGGGTCAAGGTTCGAGGGAAGGTGAGGAAAGTTGGAGTCAAAGGTTTGAGGTCACCCCTGGAGAGTGGAGAAAGTCTAGTCAGTTGTCCCAAATCCAGACTTCATGTTGGTTTCTTCCCTGCACCCTCAACTGACCTCACTGCTACTGATGAGCTACTTCCAACCGGCAGAGAGCTGAGCTAATGATCCATGTAATGCAGGCAAAATTTCTTTTTTACCTAAATCAGAGAAGTGGGTGTAGAGAAACAAGGGGCGGGGCCAGGAACGAAAGTAGGATGGCCTTTGGAAAAAGCACAGGCCTGGGTGTCAGAAGATCTGGATTCCAATCCCAGTCCTGCCACTTGTCTGCTGTGTAACCTGGGGCAAGTCACTTAATATCTCTGGACCTCATTTGTAAAATGGGGATTAAGACTGTGAGCCCCAGGTGGGACACAGACAGCATCCAACTTCATTATTTTGTATCTACCCTAGCACTTAGCCTCGGACATTTTAAGCACTTAACAAATAGCATTTTTATTAAGTGTGCTGGTAGGGACATGTGGATGAGAGCAGCAGGGAGGTGAGGCAAAAATCAATCAATGGTATTTATTGAGTGAACACTATGTGCCGAGTACTGTACTATGCATATGACTGATTGATTGATGGCACATGTTAAGTGCTTACTATGTGCCAAGCACTATTCTAAAATCTGGGACAGTAACGGTTAGTCAGGTCAGATCCAGTCCCTGTCCCACATGAGGCTCACAGTCTAAGTAGGAGGGAGTAGGATTGAATCTCCATTTTACAGATGAGGTAACTGAAGCACAGAGAAGTGAAGTGATTTGCCCAAGGTCACACAGCTGGTACATGGTAGAGCTGGGAATAGAACCCAGGTCCTCTGATTCCCAGGCCCATGCTCTTTCCACTAGGCCAGGCCGCTTCTCTAGCGCTTGGGAAAGAATGATACAATAGAGTTTTTAGACATATTCCCTGTCCACAAGGAGCTCACGAGGGAGTTGTTTAGCTGTGGTGTTGATTAAGGTCATACTAAGTGCCCAGCACTGTGCTCGGTGTTAGAGTAGATTCTAGAGGATCAGATCACAGAGCCACACAGGGCTTCTAATCAAAGAGGTAGGAAGAGAGGGTATCATCACCATTATTACAGATGTGGAAACCAAGGCAGAGAGATTTTTGCAGCCCTCCTGCCACTTCATCATTTTGGCATCACCTAAGAACTTAGACGTTCATACACCCACCGTCCGTGGCTCTTATACCCATATGTTTTTACTTGGTTCCTTCCCCTTCCTGTGGTTTATTCTAGTGTCTGTTTCCCCATGAGACTGTAAGATTCTTGACGACTGGGATCATGTCTACTATCTCTATTGTATTGCCCAGAGTAAGCACTCAATAAATACTATTGATTAATTGATGGGTTTGCCCTAGGTCACCGAGTAGACCAGATTCAGGGCAGCCAGCTCTCTCTGCACTGGAAGTAAAGGCAGAGAGAGGTCATGGAAGAGAGGAAATCTGGTGATACACTGAATTTGGCTTTCACGCTTCATCGTTATTTTCTCTTTGGAAAAGGCTGAGGTAATTCCAGGGAGATGAAGCTGGGGATTGTGCCAACCCAAAAGCATCCTTCCCCACCTGTATGAGAAGTAGCATAAAGACCCATCTAAATCACACCAAGAGAAATGTGGATATGGGAAATGATCTGGATAATTCAGTGCCAAAATAGTGTCCTTTTCCAGCATTTTCCAGGAAATTGCTATTTTGTAGCCCAGGCCAGAGAAGTAGGATTTTCTCCCTGTCTAGTGAGGAAGAGCTCCAGCTATTGGCAATTGCTGAAAGGTCAGGAATGGAATCATCAGAGGAGAGGACAGGGAATTTGGAAGCATAGCTCTTTCCTCCAACAACAATCCATGAAACAAAGTGATCTAGTCAACCACAGATTCTCGCCCTTTTTCTGGTGATGAAATCTTGATGGCCTAGGAAAACTAAGCTTGCCAGGGCTACAGAGCCTCATTTGTATGCACCTTCATTAATTATTTTATCCTCTGCTCAAGCACTTGGGTGCTTACCCACCCTCGCCCCTATAGCACTCGTGTTCATGTCCTCATACTCTGTGGCTTTCCCTGTCTGTAATTTATTTAAGGGTCTGTCTTCCCTGCTAGGCTCCAAGCTCCTTGAGGGCAGGGATCATATCTACCAACTCTATTGTTTTGTACTCTCGCTAAAATCCACCCTTTCCTCTCCATCCAAATTGCTACCACATTAATCCAATCCTTTATCCTATCCTGCCTTGATTCCTGTATTAGCCTCCTTGCTGACCTCCCTGTCTCCAGTCTCTCCCCAATCCAATCTATAGTTCATTCTGCTGCCCGGATCATTTTTCTATAAAAACATTCAAGCCGTGTTTCCCCTCTCCTCAAGAACCTCTCGTGGTTGCCCATCCAACTTCTTCAAACAGAACCTTCTCACCATTGGCTATAAAACACTCAATCACCTTGCCCTCTCTTACTTCACGTCTCTACTCTTCTACTACAGTACAGTTGGTACACTTCGCTCCTCTAATGCTAACCTTCTCATAGTATTTTGACCTTGTCTTTCTCGCCGCCAACCTCTCACCCACGATCTGCCTTTGGCCTGGAATGCCCTCTCTCCTCATATCTGACAATTATTCTCCCCTGCATCAAAGCCTTATTATAGGCACATCTTCTCCAAGAGTCCTATCCTAAGACTTTCTTTCCTCTTCTCCCACTCCCTTCTGGGACACACTGACTTGCTCCTTTTATTCACCCCCGTCCCAGTCCCACAACACTTATGTACATATCTGTAATTAGTACATTCATATTAATGTCTGTCTCAAACTCTATACTGCAAGCTCACTGTGGGCAGGGAATGTGTCTGTTATATTGTTGTATTGTACTCTCCCAAGCGCTTAGTACAATACTCAATACAAAGTAACCACTCAATAAATACCATTGATTGATTGAATTGTTACATTTCCTCTAGGATTTTCTACTTCTCTCATCCTTCTTCTTTCTGCAACTCGGTGAGCAATTTGCCTGAGTGCTTCGGGGAGAACTTTTCTGGGAGTTTTTCTGGTCCTCTCCCTCCTCTTCAAGCAGTGTAGCCATGAGAACCCTCGTTCAGATTCACCGAGCTTTTTGTATTCTCAAAATGCCTTATAAACAATCACTGGTAATATTAGCTATTAGTGAGCTAATGCATATGAGGCACTCTGCCATGTATAGGAAAACACTCTCTCTTCTCTCTTAATTCAATAAATGAGTGTTTCATGCTCTGCTTAGTTATTTACTAATCAGCCCTTGCAGTAAAGCACCTTTGAGTTATGGCAGGGATTAGTCCTCATTCAGAGGCATCAGAAATAGAAAAGTTCAGCTGGGTGACATTTGTACAGACCCAAATGCAGACCCAGAAGCACAGTTATTGGATGCTATGTCCTCCACATTGGAGGAATTTCCTTCTGCCCTCTGACCACAGTGCTCTGTACTGTGAGAGGCATAGCTAATCGTGTCAATCCAGCAATGGTACCCTTAGCATCATATTGATGACATTATAATACTATATCTACATGCCTACATTTATACATAGAAAAGCAGTAGGGAATAGTGGATAGAGCACAGAACCGGGAGTCAGAAGGTTATGGGTTCTAATCCCGGCCTACCACTTGTCTACTGTGTGATCTTGAGCAAATCACTTCTTCTAGACTGTGAGCCCACTGTTGGGTAGGGGCTGTCTCTATATGTTGTCAACTTGTACTTCCCAAGCGCTTAGTACAGTGCTCTGCACACAATAAGCGCTCAATAAATATGATTGATTGATTGATTCACTTCTCTGGGCCTCATTTATCTCATCTGCAAAATGGGGATTGAGACTGTGAGGCTGACGTGAGACAGGCTCTGTGTTCAACCCAATTTGCTTGTATCCACCCCAGCGCTTAGTACAGTGCCTGGCATATAGTAAGTGCTTAACAAATACCACTGTTATTATTATTACGATATTATTACCCTCAACACTCATTTCCATGTTTATATTCATGGGTATATTCAATAATTTATTTGGTTAATTCATCTTTTGACTACCTATCATAAGGTTTTTCTTCCTCCTATTATTACTATCTGAAAATAATTCTGGTCTAGGCATCTCCCCTATTAGATTGTAAGCCCCTGGTGGGCAGGGAACATGCATTGTTCTTCTGTTGTGCTCTGTGGGTATTTAGTGCAGTGCTCCACATGCAGGAGGGGTTCACTCAATCCCGGCGATGCTGACGATAAAAGCACTGTGATCGGGGGCATGGTATAGCATGTGATGGACATGGCCTAGCTCGGCAGCTGTGTCCAAGTGAGGGCCCCAGATAAACCCATGACAACTTGGCTGGGAAGCAAGTCCCCCTGCAGTTCAGGTCTGTGAACATCTGACCTCTTTCCCTCATAATAATAAATAATAATGATGGGGCATTTGCTAAGTTCTTTCTGTATGCATTGCATTAAGCACTTATGCCATCAGACACATATATACAGAGTCCCTGTTCCACAGGAGGCTTACAATCTAATGGGAGGGAGAACAGGCATTGAATCCTCATTTTATAGATGGGGAACCTGAGGTACCAAGAAGTTAAGCAACCTGCACAAGATCACATGACAGGTTTGTGGTAGAGACGGGATTAGAACTGGACCTTCCAATGCCCAGTCATGCATTCTTTCGACTCGGCCATGTTGCTCTAACACCATTTGCCTACCTTTCCAGGCAACAAAAGTGTTTCTTCTTCTCCATCGTGAGCTGTAAACTTGTCAGGCAGGGTTACTTCTTGGAAGGGTGGAATTTATGGCTCAGAAACTCTTAGCTCTTCTCAGCCCTGCTGAGAAGTTGTCATGTCTCGCCTGAGACCTGGGTGAGAAATCCTGGGGGGTCAGCACAACAACTATGGAGACAAAAGCAACAGCTGGAAACCTGGGGGCTGAGAAAACTGTCACTCTGCCCCCATCAAGTTCTTAATGTTGGCACTTATGGACGGCACCTATAGGAGCAGCTGACTGAAAACAACTAGCATGTTAACAGTAGAAGTTACTCAAGAAAAAGCCACCACCACCTCAATCATGCCAGGCCCCCAGAGATCACTTTGACTTGGATTGTGAGCCCCATGTGAGACAGGGACTGTGCCTTCTCTGATTACCTTGGAACTACCCCAACACTTAGAACAGTGCTTGGCATATAGTAAGCACCTAAAAAAAACCAGGAGAATGTTGCAGCAATTGGAATAAGAAAAAAAGAATCTCAATGGATCCTGCCAGCTGCTTAATAGCCATATTTTTAACCTAATGAAAGACTGGACTGGTAACTAGCATGGTTCACCTAGAGAAGATGAGGATCCTGCAGAAAAGGCAGCAGGATAGCTATGGTACATCAGGGAGTATTTCTTATAATAATAATAATAGTAATAATAATAGTACTTGTTAATAATAATAATGATGGCATTTGTTAAGCGCTTACTATGTGCTTAACAAATCAGGTTGAACCCAGTCCCTATCCCCCAGGGGGCTCACAGCATAGCATGGCATCATGGATAGAGCATGGGCCTGGGAGTCTGAAGGACCTGGGTTCTAATCCTGACTCTGCAACATGTCTGCTGTGTGATCCTGGACAAGTCACTTCACTTCTCTGGGTCACCTCATCTATAAAATGGAGATTGAGATTGTGAGTGCAGTGTGGAATGGGGGCTGTGTCCAACCCAGTTTACTTGTATCCACCTCAGCCCTCAGTACAGAGCCAATTAATCCCCATTTTACAGATGAGGTAACTGAGGCCCAGAGTAGTTAAGCGCCTTGCCCAAGATCACACAGCAGACATGTTGCAGAGCCAGGATTAGAACCCAGGTCCTTCTGACTTCCAGGCTGTGCTCTATCCATTTAAGCCAAACTGCTTTTGATTGCCTCAGAAGAACCTATAACCCCAGAGATGCTCCTGGCCCTGACTTCCTATTATCATTCTGGTTGGAGATTGCACTTGAGTCCAGTCAGATGGGTAGCGGAGCCAGAGAACTTGATGCTCCCTCATTTCTAACTGCCTTCTTCTCCCACTAAGCTCCAGTTCTTGCTCTTTGCTCCTCCCAGGCAAACTCCTCACCACCTCCTCCTCAATTTTCTTGCCTCCGATCAATTGCTTACACTTTTCGCCCTACCTGAAACATCCTCATCCTTTCAGTGTCACCAAACCCATCCCTTCCCTCATTCCCAGGCTTTCTAAAAAGCTACATCCTCCAGGAGACAACCCCTTTCTGGGTCGCACCTGGAGAGTTTCCAATACTCTATCAGTCCCAACTAGTGGAGGGAAAGTCAAGCAGAGGCATATCCATTCCATTCCTAGCTTGGGCAGAGGCTAGAGAGTGGGAGGCAATCTGATACAAGTCAAAACTCATCTGTGCTGGGCAGTGCTGGCACAGGAGAGCGTCGAGGGCGGAGACTCAAGTTTACTGCAAGGAAACTTTTTTACCAAGAAAAATCTGTGGATAAACTACCAGAACGATTGCAGATAGAGAGTGGAGCATTCTGGAAGAGATGTGTCTGTGGTGTCACTATGGGTCGGAAATTACTCGATGGCATAAAAGACAAGTCCAGGAAACAATCCTACTTCCTGGCATGCCAACCCCTCAATCACCTGGACACTGTTTGTTTATTTGTTCCTGATGCATTTATTGAGTTATGTTTTATATGTACAGCTGTATTCACCCATCCTTAGAAATGGTTTGTTCATCTTGTTCTGTGAACCAACTTTCCCCACTAGACAGCAAGCTCCCTGAAGACAAGGATTAGCCCTTATGCTTCTTTCTGTAGGTTTCCCAAGTGTCTAGTAGAGTCCGCTGCACAATGTTGCTGCTCAGTCCCTGTTGTTGCCTATGACAAAGACGGTGACGATGCTGATGGATGATGAAACATTTTTGTCCTTCGGGACAAGTTGCTGAGATCAGAATTCCCACTGTGAGCTTGGTGGCAGTAGTAGTAGTATTCATTCATTCATTCAATCATATTTATTGAGCACTTGCTGTGTGCAGAGCACTGTACTAATCACTTGGGAAGTACAAGTTGGCAACATATAGAGACGGTCCCTACCCAACAGTGGGCTCACTTTAATGGAAATTATTAAGTGCATACTGAGGACAGTTCACTGAACGAAGAGCTTGGGAAAGGACAGCAGAAACTCAAGAAATGATCTCTGCCCACAGTGAGCTTCCACTTTAATGGGGCACACAGGCATAAAAATATTTCCAAGCAATGGAATCAGACAGGGCTGGTAGTGTGGGGCTTCTTAGGGAATGTTTGCCTTTGGACTGGCCCAGAACAACGTGAATTTGTTGGGGGCTGGGAATTCACCTTTTCTCATAAGGAACCCGATCAACAACGTTGGGAAAAATCACTGGGAAGTATACCAGTTCCTGGCATAGACTCAATACTCCTGTTACAAGTAGGCATTCATTCATTCATTCATTCAATCGTATTTATTGAGCGCTTACTGTGTGCAGAGCACTGTACTAAGTACTTGGGAAGTACAAGTTGGCAACATATAGAGATGGTCCCTACCCAACAGTGGGCTCACTTTAATGGAAATTATTGAGTGCATACTGAGGACAGTTCACTGAACTAAGAGCTTGGGAAAGGATGGCAGAAGCTCAAGAAATGATCTCCTCCCACAGTGAGCTTCCACTTTAACGGGGCACGCAGACATAAAAATATTTCCAAGCCCTGGAATCAGGCAGGGCTGGTAGTGTGGGGCTTCTTAGGGAATGTTTGCCTTTGGACTGGCCCAGAACAACGTGAATTTGTTGGGGGCTGGGAATTCACCTTTTCTCATAAGGAACCCGATCAACAACACTGGGAAAAATCACTGGGAAGTATACCAGTTCCTGACATAGACTCAATACTCCTGTTACAAGTAGGCATTCCACACTGGCAGTTTCGTTCTGAAGTTCATAATATGCTCTGCAGGGCATAGGCAGGGAAAATCAAAGTTCAGAGCTCTACCTTGGATTCAGGTGACAGAGATCATTAGTTCATAAGACTATCCCTCAATACTGACATGCTGTCTCTCTCCACTTTACTCCTCCACCCATTCCTGCGCATAGCCAGCTTTAACCCACCCTAAAGTGAAACCTAGGCTAGGCACTTAAGACAAATACAGCAAAATCCCTTACTCACCTCAGTTACCCAAGTAATTCAAACTGTCTTGAGGCTCTGTCTGAGTTACTGAAGTAACTGCTGTGCCTCACATCCCTAAATGAGTTCTCGGAGGACAGAAGCCAAATGGTGAGGGATGGGGTGAAGGAACCAGGGGGACAAGCTGAAAAATCCAAGACCACCCTGCTCCCTCCCCAAATTGTGTCAATGTGAGTTACCCAGGTCTTTGAGCTGACAAAAGGGAGTTTGGGATCTGAAGTAGCCAGGCTCATTCCATAACTCCACTGTAGCCCTCCTTTTTAGTTTTTTACCTTCCATTTTCCTCCCCTCCCCTGCCTTCTCTCTTCTCCTCAACATGGCTTCACCACCCTACCAGGGCATGCTGAAGAAGGTCTCAAATGTCTGCTGTATGGAGAGCTGATAGGCTCTCGTTGCCCGACAGGAAAGTCCAGTCGGTCCTGGTGGTCAGTGCCAGGGGGTGGGGAAAGCAGATAAGAAGAGACCACAACCCTCCTCTGTCACAAACACACTCCCTCTACCCAAGAAGAGATGGCTAGACAGCATCTAGAGGAGCTGCAGTGTGCCCTCCTCAGGAGATTTTCGACACGGGGTAGTGAGTGGAAGAATACCACTGCCACCCATTCTACCAGCATTTGAGGTACATTTGGCCTTCAACAATGGCCCTGGACAGTCACGTCACCAATGGCCTGGGCAACTGGCCAGAGGAAAATCATCCTTATCCTGAAGGCCCCGGACTTTTCAACCTCCACCGCTCTGGCTGGTTGTTTGTTTACCCTGTTGGAGAGAGTCAGGTTTCAACTCCTGTCAGCTATTTACCTGGATTTGCCTCCTGCCCAGCCAGAACTCACCGGAGAATTGGTTGGCTCTGCCCTGTTTTTCTTGTGAAGGCCTGGTCCTTGTCTTTGCCAACAGCCCCCGTCCCCATGTCTGCAGCTATTGGAAACTCGTCATCTTGTCTCTTAATGTTAATTCCAACAGGGCCATTCGGTGAAATGTTTGGCACAAAACAGGCAATTACAGGCAGGTGTGATGTTATCACAAGTAAAACCAGACTCAGCCCAGTGGAAAATGCAAAGGAATAAAAGCACCCAAATTCTTGTCTTAGGTGTGCTCCTGGCCCGCTATGTGACCTTAGGCAAGTCACTTAACCTCTCTGTGCCTCAGTTGCCTCACCTGTAAAATAGTATAAGATGCCTGCCCTCCCAGCCTCATTTGGGACAGTGTCAGTTTGAATGCAATCGAAAATGCTTCATAAATAACACAATTATTACTAATCAGAGGGAAGGGAAGAGAAAGCATTTGGCCCCCACCACAGGTGGGACACCTTTCGACCAGCTCACCCATCTGCCAAGGTGCTTCTTGCTCCTCCGTGATGCTGATTACATTTTTTTAAGGCTAAAGTTGTTGCATGATAGCAGCTTGTGAATTAATGAATCAATCCATGGTATTTGTTGAGCACTTACTGTGTGCAGAGCACAAAACAAGCATTTAGGAGAGTATAATACAACAGAATTAGTAGACATGTTCCCTGCCTATAATGAGCTTATAGCCTAGAATAAAGCAGTGAAACATCAGCCTTGAGGTCTTACATTCAAGGGAAATTCATAGCATTTAGTTGAGGGCTTACCCCAAGTAATTTAAGGCAGCCTGGCCTGGGTGTCAGAGGACCTGGGTTCTAAGCCAGGCTCCAGTATCTACCTGCTCATGACCTTGGGCAACTCACCTAGCTTGTCTGTGACTCAGTTTCCTCATTGGCAAAATGGGGATCACATACTTCCCCTCTCTCCTACTTAGACTGTGACCCCCATGAGGGTCAAGGATTGTGTCCAACTTGATTAACTTGTATTTGCCTCAGTGTCGTAATCTTGTGGGTAGGGACTGTGTCTACAAATTCTGTTGTACTGTGCTCTTGAAAGTGTCCAGTGCTCTGCTCCAATAAGTGCACAGCGAATGTGTTTGTTTATTGTTGCATTGTACTCTCCCAAGCACTTAGTTTGGTGCTCTGCACACAGTAAGTGCTCAAGAAATATGATTGAATGAATAAATGCCATTGATTGATTGATTGCTTAGCATTGATTGCCAAGCACATAGTAAGCCCTTAACCAATAGCATTATTATTATTACTATAATTATTAATATGATTTTTACGGCTTGGAGCCCTTGGACAGAGCTGAACCTAGGACCAAATGTTCCCCCAAAAGAAAGTCACCCAGGAAGTGGCCAGGCAAGCCCACAATGAACTTGGAAAAGGGGTTGAAGAGTGAAAAAGACATCCACCTGCTGAGCCCCTTCTGGGTTTCCAAGTCTGGCAGAAAGAATTATGCTCTCCTGTCTGAACCTCATTGGAAAGGAAACTCTGCCAATCATTAGGCTGCTGAGATTTCTGGGCTTTAGCTCCAAGGTCCCAACCAACAGCCTCAGGCAACATCCATGCTTGTTAGACAACATGGGCCCCAAGGGGCTTTTCAAGATCCCAACCCCCCTCCAATAGAGATGAAAGCAAGAGCAGTGAAAAGCAGCTCTCCTCCAGTGAGCTGAGGAACTCCTGGCTGGCCTGACTCTGGACCAGGGATCCCAGACCCCTTGGGATCCTCCTGGAGGACAGCTAACTTGAATCGGAATTCCCACCACCACCACCCACCCCCCGCCATTCCTTTCTCAACACCTTTCTTCAAAAGCCTTAAAAGGAAGCTGCTTCCATTCTCCGTCTGCAAATCTATGCGGCCACCCCCAACTCTGCTGCCCACCCAAGGGCTTGGCATAATTGGACACCAGTGCCTCCACTGCCATCTGAATAGCTGGGACCGTGGCAAACTGAAGGCCCCTGGTGCACAATCTACTGGATCAAAATAACTTTACAGGCTTTATCCATTTTAGCTCATTTTCACGGACAGTCTGCGAATTCCTTGATGGCCAGCAGTCATTGCTCCAGCCTCTTGGTGGTAATAATAATAATAATGGCATTTATTAAGTGCTTACTATGTGCAAAGCACTGTTCTAAGCACTGTGAAGGTTACAAGGTAATCAGGTTGTCCCATATGGGGCTCACAGTCTTAATCCCCATTTTACAGATGAGGGAACTGAGGCCCAGATAATAATAATAAGAATAATAATAATAATAATAATAACAATAATAATAGCTTCAAGGCTGTCCATCACCCCACCCGCTCCTACCTCACCTCCCTTCTTTCCTTCTCCAGCCCAGCCTGCACCCTCCGTTCCTCTGCCGCTAACCTCCTCGCTGTGCCTCCTTCTCGCCTGTCCCGCCATCCACCCCTGACCCACATCTTCCCCCGGCCTGGAATGCCCTCCCTCCGCACATCCGCCAAGCTAGCTCTCTTCCTCCCTTCAAATCCCTACTGAGAGCTCACCTCCTCCAGGAGGCCTTCCCAGACTGAGCTCCCTCCTTCCTCTCCCCCTCCTCCCCCTCCCCATCCCCCCCACCTTACCTCCTTCCCCTCCCCCAGCACCTGTATATATGTATATATGTTTGTACATATTTATTACTCTATTTATGTATTTTACTTGTACATATTTATTCTATTTATTTTATTTTGTTAATATGTATTGTTTTGTTGTCTGTCTCCCCCTTCTAGACTGTGAACCCGCTGTTGGGTAGGGACCATCTCTATATGTTGCCAACTTGTACTTCCCAAGAGCTTAGTACAGTGCTCTGCACACAGTAAGTGCTCAATAAATACGATTGAATGAATGAATGGCATTTATTAAGCACTTACTATGTGCAAAGCACTGTTTTAAGCGCTGGGAAGGTTACAAAGTGATCTGGTTGTCCCATGGGGGGCTCACAGTCTTAATCCCCATTTTACAGATGAGGGAACTGAGGCCCAGAGAAGTGGAGTGACTTGCCCAAAGTCACACAGCTGACAATTGGCGGAGCAGGGATTTGAGCCCATGACCTCTGACTCCAAAGCCCGGACTCTTTCCACTGAGCCACGCTGCTTCTCTGCTGGGGGAGGGGCATAGCTGCATGAATTTACCATCTATTGGCAACCTGGGGTGGAAGGAAGGAGGGAGAGGGAAGGAAAGGCAAGGAGAGGAAGGGAACCGAGATGCCCAGATTCACCAGAGATTTCTCAAAGGTGAACAGTCTGGAGGCCGGAGAAATCAGCTGCCCGATCGGCTACTGATGTTGTAGCTGGGTTGTTCTGTCTGTGAATTTGGAAATGGGCAGTTTCTGTCAGATCATCGATCTGCGAGCCCTTTCTTTCTGTTGTGCTATGTATCGGGGCCTAGAGGGAGCCCTCTACGTGTCCTGGCAATTCTGGGATGATTGCTCCAAGGAAAACAAAATAGGATCTACAGAAAGGAGTTGTGGGTTTTTTTCAACATTTCCCCCTCTTGTTCAAGAGGAGTGCCTAGATTCAGGAGGGGACGGGTTAGATCACTCTCGCAGACGATGTTGTTGCCTTCGACGAGAAATGACAAGGAAAATAGAAAATAAAAGAAAAAGAATTATATAAAAACTGCTTTCCAACCCACCCACTGGAAGCAAACATAAAAAAAAAAAACCTTCCTGGTTTAAATGGGAGTGACATATTCCCTTTGTCTCTGTACACCCAAGAGCCCATGTTCCAATCCAGTAGCGTTTCCCCTGATTAAAATGGCCGGTCAGAAAAATCGACTTTTATTTCTGCTACAACTTGCTTGTCCCGTAATGGCGAGCTTTAAATCCGGCCAAGTGGTAGGCTTAAAGGTAAAGCCTTTGAACAAAGTCATGCAAGGGAAGTTCAGACGTAGAAATCCAAGATATTTCATTGGCTCCTTGGAGTGGGGAGCCCTCAGAAGGAGAAAGGCGACCCTTCTGAACATTTGGATGATCAATTCTGCCACCTAATCACACAGAAGACTGGACTCTCATCTGCAATCCCTTTGCAGAATGCTGGGCAGCCCTGGGAGAGGGTGGGTGATGAGGGTCCCCAAAGCTCAATTATTTTAAGCTACCTCTGACCTAGGGATATTTAAAGCTTCCCGTGACCTTTCGAAGTGGAAAAGGGTCTAAATTGTATTAAAACAGGAGAGCTGATACTTCCTTAATGAAACTGAGGTCCAGAGGCAACCCAGGGACTAATTTATCTCAGCTCCCGAATATTTTTAAGCCAAAATTCACCCTGTTGTGGGGGTGGGGGCAGGAGGGCGGGAGGGAGGAAGGATTGATGGCTTGTTGAGTACAAAATGCTGCTGTTATATTTATTTTTATCTTTCTTCTCTAGGTCTGCTTTTTGTTATGTGTTTGTGTGTTTCTATTTGTGTGTACGTATGCGTATGTATGTGCATATGTGTGCGTGCCAGTGTTTGTGGACAATCCTATGAAAGATAATCTTTCACACAAAGCAAACGGCCCTGCCCCCATAGCGAAGGGAGCATTCCCCGGAGATCTGGGAAGAAGGAGTAGCCTGTGGTCAGCAGAGGCAGAGAGAACAATAGAGACCAAAATGGACAGCCGTGGCAGCCTCCTGCAAGGACGGGTGGGGTGCTGACCAAATGGCCACTGCAAATGATACAGCATTGTCCGGTTCGCCCCAAGTGGCTCAAAGGTCCCAAATTAGCAATTTTTATGAGGAGCGGGAGCTTAGGAGATAGGAAACCCAGAAATGGGATTGGTAGTTACTGCGCCTCAATGTATTCGACTGTCTTCTCTTGCTCACCATGGGAAGTCGCCATGGCAATTTTTACTTGCCTATTAAGAAGAATTACGTATTCTCTTACAGGGAGAAATGGGTGCTGCAGATGGAAGCCCAAGAGGGCAACCTGCGACAAAGAGAGGAGAAATGGAAAATCCCCAATTCCTGAGCAGCATATGGCATCTGGGAAGATCTTTAACGATGCAGTTGATCACTTCGGTGAGGGGTTTGATTAATATTGCTTTCTCTTTATATTAGGACTGGTGAGCGACTAGCAAGCCTCTCCGGATGGACTTCCCCATTTAGGCGATATGGGTCCCAGCCTCTTCCGTCCCTCTCACTGCACAAATGAGCTATGGAAGGATTTTAGGTGAAACATAAAGCTTTTTAAATAAATTGTCCCTTTTAGAACATCTTCTTAAGTTGTTTCAAAGAGTTCAGGTCTCCTAGAATCTGTGAGTATGGGCCATGGAAAATTAGTAGCCACTGATGTAGACTGTTTGAAAAGTGGGGGGCCTAGTAGAAAGAGCACAAATCTGGGAGTCAGAGGGCCTATGTTCTAGTTCCTGCTCCACCACCTATCTGCTGTGTGACCTTGGGCAAGTCACATAACTTCTCTGCGCTATAATTTCCTCCTCTATAAAATGGAAATTCAACACCTGTTCTCCCTCCTGTTTAGAATTTGACCACCAGGCAGGGCAGGTTCTGTGTCTGTTCTGCATATATTGTATTCATCCTAGTGCTTAGAGCAGGGCTTAGCACATAATAAGTGCTTAATGAGCACCATGATGATCTAGGCAAAGAGGCATTTGAGATAATGATAATAGTAATAATGATGGCATTTGTTAAGTGCTTACTATGTGCAAAGCACTGTTCTAAGCGCTGGGGAGGATACAAGGTGGTCAGGTTGTCCCACGTGGGGCTCACAGTCCTAATCCCCATTTTACAGATGAGAGAACTGAGGCACAGAGAAGTGAAGTGACTTGCCCAAAGTCACACAGCTGACAATTGGTGGAACTGGGATTTGAACCCATGACCCCTGACTCCCGAGCCCAGGCTTTTTCCATTGAGCCACACTGCTTCTTTCAATCCCCAGACATGGTAGAGTTCATATCTTTTGGTAATTCTTTTGCAACTAGCAGGCATTAAGTAATGAATAAAAAGGGGAAGGCTACCTTCCTTTCAGATTTATTCCATTTTGATGATGATGGCATTTGGTAAGCCCTTACTATATGTCAATCCCTGTACTAAGTGCTGGGGTGGATACAAGCAGACAGAGCTGGACACAGTACCTGCCCCATGCGGGGCCCACAATCTTAATCCTCATTTTATAGATGAAAGTGAAATCAATCAATCAATCAATCAATCGTATTTATTGAGCGCTTACTGTTTGCACAGCACTGTACTAAGCGCTTTGGAAGTACAAGTTGGCAACATATAGAGACAGTCCCTACCCAACAGTGGGCTCACAGTCTAAAAGGGGGAGACAGAGAACAAAACCAAACATACTAACAAAATAAATTAAATAGAATAGATATGTACAAGTAAAATAAATAAATAAATATAGTAATAAATATGTACAAACATATATACATATATACAGGTGCTGTGGGGAAGGGAAGGAGGTAAGACGGGGGGATGGAGAGGGGGCAAGGGGGAGAGGAAGGAAGGGGCTCAGTCTGGGAAGGCCTCCTGGAGGAGGTGAGCTCTCAGTAGGGCCTTGAAGGGAGGAAGAGAGCTAGCTTGGCAGATGGCTACGGGGGCTTTCCCCAGGGGGTCCTTGGAGGGAGTGCCCGGTTGGCCCAGGAAGACAGAGGGGGCAGCCGGGGGTTTGGGAAGGCTAGAAATCTTCTCCAGGTTCACCACGGGAACGTAGAGGCAGAGATTGTCCTTCTGGGCCTTCTCAGGAGCAGGCTGGGCCCGGCTCCAAGATCCCTGGGCTTTCTCCTGGGAAGATTTGCTGGATGAGACTTGAGTTTGGCTCCCACAGGCTGGGCCCTGTCCATTGACCGGGTGGCATTTCTGGGAGCCCGCTGAGGCCTGGGCTAGCGCATATAGCTTGCTGAGAGGCCCATGTCTTCTCTCGCAGTGCTTCTGGAATGCCTGAGGTTTCACCACCTGGCTGCAGTGGTTACACACAACAAGGTAGAACTCATCATGGGCAGGGCAGTGGCCAAAGACGGACATGTCTTCCTTAATGAGGGTCATGGCGTCCAACTTCTTCTTCCCATTCTTGTGGCATTCTTCCAGCTCAGACCCGTCGGGCACGGGCAGGTCGGCCCGCTCCACCCAGGAGCTCCAGCTCTGTCCCGCGAAGTCATCGAGACTCGGCACCCGCCGCTCCAGAGCAGCCACTGCTGCCCATGCACGTTCACACACCGCCATCACCTTAAGCAAGAAATGACTTGCTTAAGGTCACAGAGCAGACAAGTGGCAGAGCCGGGTTTAGAACCCATGACCTTCTGGAAGTCTATCCACTCTCTATCCACTATCTCCATGCTCTGTCCACTACGCCATGCTGCTTCCTGCAGGGTGGGTCCACTGGACAGGATGCCTGCAGGAGGCCACCTCAGCAATATATCAAACTGTGGCATTTCTTGAGCATTTACCATGTGCAGAGTATTGTCCTAAGCACTTGGGAAAATACTGGAGAGGTCTACACTCAAAGGAAAACCATTTAGGCTCAATGCAGCCCATTTCACTCCCCCTCCCAGCCTTTGCAGTTGCTAATGGGGCCTTATTTGGGAGTGAGGAGGCCGGAGCTGGCTCCAGACGGACAACTCCAAAGCTCCAGTGAGTTCCATAACAGGGAGAGGCCAGTCCACCAAAAGGGGAGGCCAGGCCAGGCCTAAATACACCAAGTAAGACAGAGGACCAGCAGCAAGCTGTTGACTTGAGCTGGAGGGGTGGCCGAGTTAGACCCTAAGTCAAGTCAGGTTTTTACCCTGTTCCCTCTCTCCAATGGAGTGGTATCTGAAGGAAGATTTGAGGTGGGCAAACTGGGGCAATTGGGGATGAAATAGGAAGCAGCGTGGCTCAGTGGAAAAGAGCACGGACTTTGGGGTCAGAGGTCATGGGTTTAAATTCCACCTTCGCCAATTGTCAGCTGGGTGACTTTGGGCAAGTTACTTAACTTCTCTGGGCCTCAGTTACCTCATCTGGAAAATGGGGATTAAGGCTGTAAGCCCCCATTGGGACAACCTGATCACCTTGTAACCTCCCCAGTGCTTAGAACAGTGCTTTGCACATAGTAAGCACTTAATAAATGCCATTATTATTATTATTATTATTATTATTACTACATGGCTTCCCTTTGAATGCAAGCCTCTCTGGTATTTTCCCAATCACTTAATGCAGTGCTCTGCATCCACCTCCATATCAAACAAAAACTCCCCACCGTTGGCTTTAAAGCACTCCATCACCTTGCCCCCTCCTACCTCACTTCACTTCTCTGCTTCTACAACCCAGCCTGCACACTTCGCTCCTCTGGTGCTAACCTTCTCACTTTCCCTCAATCTTGCCTGTCTCGCTGCTGACCTGTAGCCCATGTTCCGCCTATGGACTGGAGCATCCTCGCTCCTCAAATCTGACAGACAATTACTCTCCCCACCCTCAAAGCCTTATTGAAGGTACATCTCCTCCAAGAGGCTTTCCCAAACTAAGCCCCACTTTTCCTCATCTCCCACTTCCTTCTGCGTCACACTGATTTGCTCCCTTGGCTCTTCCCCCCTGCCAGCCCCACCGCACTAATGTATATATGTGTAACTTTATTTGTAGGGATGTGTCTCCCCCTCCTTTAGACTGTAAGCTTACTGTGGGCAGGGAAAGTCAGTGTTTATTGTTGTATTGTACTTTCCCAAGCTCTTGGTACATTGTTCTGCCCACAATAAGCACTCAATAAATACAATTGAATGAATGAATGTCTACCTTAAAAATTTCACTGGGTACCACTGCCTCCCACAGGAGCAGCAATCTTTGAGAGAGAGCAACCAAATATCCAAAGCCAGCCTTTGATTCTGAGGTTCCCAGATCAGTGAAATTAGCTATACTGGAGGCTCTCTAGACTGAGGGACTACCATTTACCAGTCCCCAGCTGGGCTGGTGCCTGGGTGAAAAGCATTACATGATTTGGCTTTCCGTGATATTTAACAATTGTTCAGAGTTTGCAGAAGAAGAAGGCACCTCACCTCCTTCCAGGAGGCCTTCACAGACTAAGCCCCCCTTTTCCTCAGCTCCCCTCCCATCCATGTCACCCCAACTTGCTCCCATTTCTCTATCCCCCTCTCTCTGCCCCACAACACTTGTGCATATATGTACATATCTATAATTCTATTCATTTATATTAATGCCTGTTTACTTGTTTTGATATGTATATACATCTATAATTCTACTTATTTATTTTGATGCTATTGATGCCTATTTACTTGTTTTGATGTCTGTCTCCCCCCTTCTAAACTGTGAGCCCACTGTAGGCAGGGATCATCTCTCTGTTCCTGAATTATACTTTCCAAGTGCTTAGAACAGAGCTCTGCACACAGTAAGACTCAATCAATAAATTGAATGACCAGAGGCAGCTACAGCAATGTAGATGAGGGAACAGCCTTTTCAATAATAATAATGATGATAGTGATAATAATAGTGATGTTTATTAAGGTTTTATTATGTGACAAGTGTAGCTTCTCTGGGAGTGACATGGGAGAAGAATGAATGGACAATAAGATGCCCTATTGTCCTTCCCAGAGAAGCAACGTGGCTCAGTGGAAAGAGTCCGGGCTTTGGAGTCAGAGGTCATGGGTTCAAATCCCAGCTCCACCAATTGTCAGCTGTGTGACTTTGGGCAAGTCATTTATCTTCTCTGTTCCTCAATTACCTCATCTGTAAAATGGGGATTAAAAGTGTGGGCCTCATGTAGGACAACCTGATCACCTTGGAACCTCCCCAGTGCTTAGAACAGTGCTTTGCATATAGTAAGCGCTTAATAAATGTTATTATTATTATTATCATTATTACCCAAACAGCTACCCTATAGAGAGCTGAAATTGGGAACCAAAAGCACGGAGGACAGAGGAAATAGTTTTAAGACACTGTAAAACAAAGCTTCAGACAATGCTCCATACCAGAAGAACACTGGGAGTCAATTGCTGAGGATAGACAGTCATGGTTTACTAGTATCAAGAAAGGAGTCACTTTTCTAGAGCAAAAGCTTAATAAAGAACAAGAGAGAAGGAGATAAAAGAGAAAATAGCACCAAGCACTGCTATAGGTTCTCACAAATACTCATGGGTAAATTTTACCATCAGTGGTGTCTCCTCCAAGTGCCAACTATTGTGGGCTGGGAATGTGCCTACCAACTCTGTTATATTGTACTCACCCAAGCGCTTAGTACAGTGCTCTGTACACAGTAAGCACTCAATAAATATGATTGATTGATTGACAAGCCATATGTGTGCTAAACACTGGGGTAAATAAAAGATAATCAGATTAGACACAATTCTTTTCCTACATGGGACTCCCAGTCTTAAAGGGAGGGACAACAGGTATTGAATGCCCATTTTACAGATGCTGAAACTGAAGCATGTGACGTCTGCATTCAGACAGCAGGCAGTGGAAGAGCTGGGACTAGAACCTAGCTCTCCCAACAACCAGTACTGTACTCTTTCCAGTCCCTTCCAGGATACAGGTTTCCACTATGAGTTTTGTAGAGCGTGTAATGCCAGAATTTGGGAATGAGGGTCCAATAATGCACTTTATTCATTCTATGCAGAGCACTGTACTAAGCACTTGGCAGAGTATAAAATAACAATAAACAGACACATTCCCTGCCCACAATGAGCTTACAGTTTAGAGCTTACTCTGTCTGCAAATAGTGCAAAGCTGGAAGAATCATCTAAGCCCATGTGAGCAGCATCAGACATCCTGAGTAAAACACTTTGACTCTTCCTTAGCATTGGCTTCTGTAAGAATACATCTCTTGTATTACAGGACAATTGAATGTGTGGCTGGCCAGTCCTTCTTCATCCTAGACAATAGCTCAGTCAAAATGTCATTAGGGCTTTTACAATGCAAGTTGATTCTGTGGATCCTCTTCAGCCTAACATGGACTTTCCCTGGGCAGGCCCAGGGGCTGAAGGACAGCCTGTACCTTGATTATGGTCCACTGTTTATGACCAATCACTTTTACCCAACAATCATCTTGCCGACTGGATTCCTGATGTATGAAAGTTTCAGAAGCACCAAGATGACCTGCCTCTTCTGAGATTCTAGGTCTGTGGAGCTTTCTTTCCCCTCTTTCCCTTCAGTGAATTAATCAGTACTGTATATTCCTTTGTGCACTAAGCACTTACTTCGTGCACGAAGTACCAAGCACAATTGAGCTCACAGGGACCTTTCTCCCTCCTCTCTTCTCCTCCGGTTAGAGGTTTCTGATTGCAAAAAGAGGGGTATGAAATTATGATGGTATCTGTAAAGCACTTACTCTGTGGCAGGCACTGGACTAAGCACTCAGGTGAATACAAGCAAATGTAGATAGCGTGTTTCCTTGGCTAGTCCAGGAGAGGGTTACTTCAGGACTCATTTATGCTTCCGAGATGATGAGTCAAGCATACCTGTCAGCAAGCCCCTACCCACACATTTGGCAAATATCCGTCATCGAAGCAAAACCACCCAGCACAATGCCCATTCCTCATTTGTGCCCAACCACATCAAGTTTAGGGAGTTCTTTCTAACCATCAGGAATCCCCCTGGACACATACAACATGCAACACACTCAGAGCCCTCTGAACCCCATCATAGTTCTACATTCCTACCTGCCTCATAGAAACACATTATAAAACAAAGCCACACAAAGATTGAGAGAAGATCAGGATGGTCAATATTTGTATGCGTATGTCTGTGTCTGTGCATGCATGCAAGCACAGACAAGGTTAATATTGGCATAAAGACATAGAATTGCGGGAGTGCAGCTACATGATTTTAGTGGGAAATATGTCATCTGGGTCCCGCTCACACAAACATGTCAAAAAAGATTGACACGGAGACTATCTTAGAGGATCTGTCCCAGTGCACCAGTTTCCATTAAAATCAATGGGCTTTTACATAGTTGACAAACTCTGCATACACTAAAGAGTGCAAAATGTAATTAGTATTGGAAAATTGTTATCAAAAGAGAGCTCAGCCCGCTCTTCACCCCTAAGTGACTTACAGGGGGCTTTCGTGTTTTGGAATGACAAAGGGGACTAGAAGCTGTATGATTAAATAATCAGCTGCCCAATTTGATTTCCTTAAAATGAAGGGTGGCTTTCTGCTTAGGGAGCCTCCAGACCACAGCTGGAGCTTCCAAACCCAAGTAACCTTTGTTGACAGCCCTTTCAAAAATCTAAGGGAATAAAACAG
Source organism: Tachyglossus aculeatus (assembly GCF_015852505.1). Lineage (NCBI taxonomy): Eukaryota > Metazoa > Chordata > Mammalia > Monotremata > Tachyglossidae > Tachyglossus > Tachyglossus aculeatus. Next base: position 32,728,220 of record NC_052073.1, on the reverse strand, counting down.
CACGGGTTGAAAATTGGCATTCCGGGTCTGGCCTGAGGTGAATAATGTATCATAGTCCAAAATCCCTCAAACCTAGGGCTTAGCAGTCAAAAATCTTCACACAGAATGCCTGAGAGGGGAAAATGCTTCTGCGGGCCATGGTAATTTAGGTTTTCTACTCCCGATACAGCTATCGTGGAGAGCTAGTCAAAAAGATGCTGGTTTGAAAAAAAATAAAACAACAACAAAAACACACACACAGTCTTTTTCTTTATTTTTAACCTTATCTGAGCATTCTTGGGTCACCGAGACATTGTGCTGAGTCTGGGCTAAAACACCCCTTTGATGGAAGATACATGCTGAAAGGTAGAATTCTGAATTATGTTCTCTAAATTATCCCGTGCTGGGAGAGCAAGTATTGATTTTAAAAATGACTGAGCCAGACCCGGCACTGCAGTCCTTCTCCTCTCTCCCCCCTCCCACTCCTCGGTCGCCAGAGCACAACAAACGGCAGCCGGGAGGTCGCTGCGACCACGAGTCCACTGGGGTGGCATTGTTTCAAATAAATTGGAAAGTCATCCATCAACCCAATAGTCATCGGAATAAGTCTGAGCTCTCGAAACACACAATAGATCCAGTTCTGGACTGGAATTCAGTTAGCATCAGGGACAATCAGCACACCGCCAGGCCAGGAAGCCAGTGGTCTCTGGGCACCCAGGCGCGGCCGAGGTGTTGATTGCGCCATCCTGTTCACACCAGTGAAGAGCAGCTCATCTGTGTGACTCGGTGGTCCCGACCTGTCAGCAATGGAAAGTCAAAAGTCCTCATATTGTCAAGCCATTTCATCGGGCTGGATGGTGGATGTGCAGTTGAGGCCGGGGTGGCTGCTTCCCACCCTTCGCAGAGGTCATTTGGATCCTTTAGGAGCCTGGGATGGTTGGGGAGTGCTTTTTTCAGCCAAAGAGCATTCAGAAGAATGATAGCCAATTTGGCATTTATTCGGTACTGACTATATGTCAAAGCGCTGGGCTAAGCACTGGGGTAAATATAAGATAAACAAGAGATTTTTCTTGTCCCACATTGGACTGGAATTTATTTACCCTTTCCTTTAGAATTCCTATATATACATAAATCTATATATAGATATAATAATAATAATAATCGTTGTGGTATTTGTTAAACACTTACTATGTGCCAGGCACTGTAGTAAGCGTTGGGGTAGAAAAGAGGCAATTGGGTTGGACACAGTTCCTGTCCCACATGGAGCTCACAGACTTAATCCCCATTTTACAGGTGAGGTATCTGAGGTCTAGAAAAAAGAAGTGACTTGCCTAAGGTCACACAGCAGACAAGTGGTAGAACCAGGATTAGAATCCAGGTCCTTCCGACTCCGAAGTCCATGTTATAATAATAATAATAATGTTGGTATTTGTTAAGCGCTTACTATGTGCCAAGCACTGTTCTAAGCGCTGGGGTAGATACAAGGTAATCAGTTTGTCCCACATGGGGCTCACAGTCTTCATCCTCATTTTACAGATGAGGGAACTGATGGCCAGAGAAGTGAAGTGACTTGCCCAAAGTCACAAAGCTGACAAGTGGGGGAGCCAGGATTTGAACCTGTGACCTCTGACTCCAAAGCCCGTGCTCTTTCCACTGAGCCACACTGCTTCTCCACTACAAGCTCTATTGTGTACAAGTTCTTTCTATTTCTACTCTAGAAAATGTTTGGGAAAGTACAATAAGGTTAGTAGATTTGTGCTCTGCACACAATAGACTAAGTTCCTGGAGGGCAGATATCATGTCTATTAACTTTATTGTATTCTCCCAAACACTTACTACAGTGCTCTGCCAAGAATGGATGCTCAATAAATATATTGTATGTATACAATGTATATGTATATATTAAATACAATTGTGTGTCCATATTTTTTTAACCTCTCAAGTTATAAATATTTTTACATATGCCTCTCCCCTTAGAGTGTATGTTTCATGAGGATAGCAAATATGTCATGGGATACTATGAAACCTTTCCAACTTTATAGGCAAAGATCCTTCCATTTGGTGAATTCACCAAAGATTAACCATTTTCCATTAGGCTTATCAAGGGAATGAGTGGGAGGGTCTGATCATAAACCTGTGTTTCAGTTGGAAGAATCAGAACAACAAAAACTGTTTGCTTTGGGAGCTGTAGGTTAGCAAGCTGAAATGGGATCATCTGATTTCTAGTTCTGGGCTTCTTCCCCTGAGCTATCTTGGGATCCCTTTCGTCATTTGTATTAAAGTGAAGTCCAGAAGTGAAAAATGACTAACATTGGTGGCCGCTCTTTTTATTTTATTCCATGCAAGGAAGCACATCGTGGATCAAATGACATTCAAATCTATTCTTCTCTGGAGGTATTATGTTTTGAAAACAGATATGTAAAGCATACTTTTCGAGGGAAAGAAGCACCAGCCACAGTTAATGCTAATACTCACCAATCAGACAGTAGAATTTGGGGGGCTGATTTGAAGGGTCTGAATTACAAGTGCTGTGCTTGAGAGATTTAAGGCAGGATATAACAATTTCCATAAACCTTGGGGTGAAACATAGACCAATTGCCCTCTGGTTCCATTCTTTTTTTTTCCAGGATGAGATCATTCAATGCACTGAATTATTTGAGAAAAGGATATCATCACAACCCTGCTAGATTGTAAGTTTCTTGAGGATAAGGACCATGTCTGCTGACTCAGTTGTATTAATCCAAGCACTAGTTCAGTTCTCTGTACATAGTCATTTTTCAATAAATATTACTGATTGGTTAATTAGCATATTTAGCCTTGGAGTTGACACTTTTTCATTTGAATAAAACAACGGCTGCCTCTTTCCAACTCCCTCAATAAAAGTTACATCTATGTAAACTGGACTGGTTTCAACCCTGGAATTCATTCCAGGCCAGGGAGATGGGCTGACAGATCTGTTAGGGTTTTGCCATCTCTCTCATTCTTCTATTTCTATGTTATAATCCCATGAAAAGCTTGTTTCATTTTAAAAATGGAAGTTTACAAGCCATTTGCAATATTGTCATCAGAGTTTGAAGGAAAAGAATATTTTGCTCACTCATTGATCGCATAGGATTAAAACTGCATTGCTAATGCTTGCTGCCCTGATATACCAGTTTGTTTCCCCATGCTGAGGCTTTCACTAGAAATGTCTTTGAAAAATTCTAAAATGACAGTCGTTTCTGTCAATCTTTGGAGTTTTGATTTTTGGACACTCCACTGCCTTTTTCCTTTTCTTAGTCTTTTACATGTGGGAGTTTGAAAGCATGCAACAATTTAATTCCCACCGCAGCCAAGGAGAGAGAAGTGCTCTCCACTATTAATAGGTTTTGTTAAGTTCTTACTATGTGTCAAGCACTGTATTGGGGTATATACCAGCACTGAGGTAGATACAAGATAATCAGATCCCACATGGGGCTCACAGGCTAAATAGGAGGGAGCACAGAAATGGAATCCTCATTTTGCAGGTGAGGGAATGGAGGCAGAGAGAATGCAAGTGACTTGTCCAAAGTCTTACAGCAGGCGAGTGGCAGAGCTGGGATTAGAACCCAGCTCTTCCGATTCCCAGGCCCGTGTTCTTTCTACTAAGCCACGCTGCTTCCCAACTTCTGACAGAGGTGGAAACGCAAAGTTGAAGTACTGGTTTTGAATGAACAAGATTTTTTTGGTATCCAGGAAAAACTTTCTACTGCTCGATTTTATAGCACAATAATCCTAATACCTCGAATCTATGAAGCCCTTTCATTTTTTTCTAAAACACTTTCATATTCTTTCCTCATTTTATCCTCATGACATTCCTGTGAGCCAGAGAGAAGCAGGTATTATTAGCCCCATTTTACAAACAAGGAAAGTGAGGCTTGGGGAGATTAAGTGATTTGCTCAAGGTCATACAGAAAGTCAGTGGCAGAGCTGGAATTGGAACCCAGGCCTTCTGATTCCCCAGTCCCATTCTCTAGATCACCCTGCCCCCCGACCCCTCAAACTTTCAATCTCCAACTCAATATTCTTTTTTTCAGGGAAAGCTCAGGTAAACCAAATTCACTCAAACCTGAATCATCCTAATTGGCAGTTGGCGTGCCCAAATTTCCAGATAATCACACACCCTACCTTGCATCTGTGGAACAGTATCAATCTGCTCAATCAATCAACTGTATTAAGCGCTTGTGAGAACTATAACAGAGTTGGTAGATAAACTCTCTGCCCATAATGATTTTGCAATCTAGAGGCTCCAAAAGGCTTTTTGCCTTGAGGAGCCTTCATCCTGCATCATCTGGGACAGTTAGACTCCAAGCAGGGAGCCTCCCCTGGAGCCACTCGAGACCACCCAGATCACGGAAGCTGAGGTGTCAGCAGTGACTCTGGTGAGACTCGAGGGAGCTGGGGGTGGAGAGAGGGAGTGGAGCAGCCGCAGTTAGAGCAGGCTTGTTGCAGTGGGGGCCTAGAAAACCCACCACTGCTCCTTGCCTCCCTCGCTCCCCAGATCCCAGGCCAGGGAACGGTGTCAGGAATGCTTCAGGCTGATAGTGGAAGCAACTGCTGCTTTGGGCCACTGCTCCTGAAGTCCCACCCAGGGATCTGTGTCCCCTTCTTAGCAATGGCTACAGCACTCGGAGTCACTCGGGGGAAAGGGCCAGTTCAGAGAAGAGGGCTTAGATGACAGAACCATTGTCTACATGTAGATGACTCTGCCACTGGCTCTATGTGCCTGAGGAAGGGTTATCTGCTGTGTGATCTTGGGCAAGTCACTTCACTTCTCTGGAGCTCAGTTACCTCAACTGATAGGTGAGGTAAAACCATGGATCTTAAGACTGTGAGCCTGATGTGGAACAAGGACTGTGTCCAACCTGATTTGTTTGTATTCCTCCCCGGAGTTTAGTACAGTTCCTGGCACATAGTAAGTGCTTAACAAATACCACAAATATTATCATTATTGTTATTATTATTATTATTATTGTTTCCTGGAGAGTCTCCCAAAGAAACCTTCTTTCCCCCACTTCATCTCCACCCAAAAAACCCCTGCCAGAAGTTCCTGTGGGATCTACCTGGGTAAAGCAGGGACTATTCACGTTTGGAACCATAAGATCACAAAGTCCCATGGGAACTAGGTTTGGAGTGCGGGGTTGGGGCAGGACTGTTACTGTGTGCAGTAACTGGGTGCAGATGAGAGTTGAAAATGGCCAGCCAGCTTCAGAGAGCCTGCGGATAATGAAAACTCCAACTTGGGCCTTTCTCAGACCAGCTCAGAAGGGCTCCACTATCACCAGAGATCTGGAGGCTGAGAATCCAGCTGAAAAACTTTTGGAGCTAAAAACGCCTTCACGGACAAAGCTGGAAATCCAAAGGGCAAATGGCCCCCATGGACTCGTCTCCCCATCACGGCACTCCCTATCTCCAAAGCCCACCTAAAATCCCACCCCAGGAAACCCTCCCCAATTAATTCACAACACCTTAGTCCCCTCGGCCTATCAGCCACCCTTAGGACTCATATTTTATTCCCACTCTCAGCATTTACTGATAGAAGTACAATTCTTGCTGTATTCAATTATTTATTGTGTTCTTTCATCCTGACACACTCATGCTGCTACTAGCTGCCACCTTGCTCTTCCTCTTGCTCCCACTATGCAAAAATGTTTCTTTATCTAACTTTCCCATTAGATTCTAAGTTGCATGTGGACAGGTAGCCTTGATTCTATTATACTCTCATAATTGACCCCATAATATGAGCTCTGACCCTCTAGACCCTCCTGACATCAGCACCTCAGCTGATTGACAGCTCACCTCAGTGGCCATCAGGCAGGCCCAGCTTCCCGTCACGCATAGCCAATCAGGAAGCAGGATGGAGAGGGTGCTCTCACTGTAATTCTTATCCACCTCCATGGGTCCCACAAAGCACCTTCAGGCCCTACTTGTTTTCCAACGGATCAAGGGCCCAGGTCTTGGGGAGAGAGCCAGATAACAAATCAGTCCACATTTATCAGGTGATGAAGCAAGAAGGAGCTTGGAACCTTTTTCAGCCTGTCATCAATTTGCTCCCTGTAGCAACAAGCCTCTCAGTGAAGTTGAACACAAGCATCGGCCGAATCTAGAGAGTCAGCAGACTTTTATTTTCATCCTGAATTATTTGCCCACCCAGCTTAGATCCCCTTGATAACTGGTAGCTGTCATCTTCCCTGGATGGGGAGATTGTAGAAGGGAAATGGGAAATGGAGCAGGTGGAAGTCGAACCTTTCTTCTGCCCGTTTAACTGATGTTAATACTCAACTTTACGGCAGGGACAAGCATTTTTCAACTCATTTAGAAAATTATATCATTATCCAGACCTCCTACCCTGGATCTTCATTTTCCTCCTGAATGATGATAAATGGAAGAAACTGATTTTTTTTTAAAGCGATTACATGGCTGAAACCATGTTGCTCTGCTTAGAGTCACAGGGAGGAAAAATCAATATCCGGAGGGTCAATTACAACATTTCAGTCACATGATTTCCAGAAAAAAAATCTTTATTTTATCAAAAATTCATATGGCAACTTAAAAATTCATTGCCCCAGTCCGGGGACCACCTCCTGGGAGGGGGACCCGTTTGGAGCGGAAGTCATGTCATCTGGGACATGGCTTAGCTTTCTTACCCCCTTTATTGCAGTTTGATAAGGAAAATGTAAGGTTATAAAACTTTCCGGTCCTAGCACAAAGATTAGCATCCTCAGAAACCTGTGGATTCCGAAGGGGGTTGAGTCAATATATCTGGCCCTGGTCTCCCTGAGGCGAACCTGAGGAGGTGGATAAGGTCTGTCCACCCATTGCTGAATGGGACTTATTTTCCCATTTAGCTGGTGACTGATGCCAGGTTTGACAGGTAGAACTCTGTCACAGTTGCACCCTATGCAGCCGGGCTGGAGAAGACGAAGCAGGATTGCAGTAAGCGGCTCCCTCATTTAGGTGCCTAATTAGTCACTAACTACATGTGACAAATGGCTGAGATGCTCTGCCCACCAGATACCTTGAGGACCTTGATTCAGAGAAAGAACTGGGGTTTGTGGCTTCAGAAACTTTTATTTGATCTACACTACTCCAGCAGTCAATCTGTCAGCCAATCATATTTACTGAACATTTACTGTGCACGGCACGCTGTACTAAGTGCTAGGGAGAGTACAAAATAACAATAAACAGATGCCTTCCCTCTGCACATTGAGCTTATAGTCTAGAGGGGGAGACAGACATTAATATTTATAAATTACAGATAAATTAAATAAAAGGAGTAGTCACAAAGTCACAGAAGGGAGTGGGAGAAGAGGAAAGGAGGGCCTAGCCAGGAAAATGATGAGGTTATCATCCAGATATATGATAAGACCAATTTTTTCTTGAGAAGAATTCATTTCAAACACAACGTTTGCTCAGAAAAGACATATTTATGTTTTCTGGGGTTTTTTAATGGTATTTGGTAAGCACTTATTATATGTCAAGCTCTGTTCTAAGCTTTGGGGCAGATACAAGTTAATCAGGTTAGACACAGTCTCTGTCGCACATGGGGCTCACTGTCCAAACAGGAGGAAGAACAAATATTGAATTCACATTTTGAAGTTGAGGAAACTAAGGGACAGAAAAGTTATGTGACTTGGCCGAGGTCACTAGCCAAGTGGAGGAGTCTGAAATAGAAACCAGGTCCTCTGATTTCCAGGTCCAAGCCCTCAGAAGGCCACAGGATCATGAATTCATTAGTAAAATGTTAAGTTTATACTGTAATGGAGAATTGTGGCAATTCTCTGGATAACATATCCAAAAACTCACTTTTTCTTGGAATATCAGGGGAAATGGGTAAAATCATTTCAGTACAAATTACATAGGCAATTTCTTCAATTCTTCACTTTGCTAGCGTCATTTTGGTCTAAGACGAGCACAGTTAGTCCACGGAAAACCTTTTTTTATTTTCTGTTGCAGAGATTTATTTGTCAAATGTTTCCAGGAGCAAATTCACTGAAATACTGCCCTTTGCATTTGATTAATCAACAGCATGGGATGTAAAGGAAGAGCACGACCCTGGCTGTCAGAGGACCAGTATTTTAGCTCCAGCAATGCCTCTGGGCTGCTGTGTGACCCTAGTTAGGCAAATCACTTAATCGCTCGTTGGAAGATACTCCATTAACAAAAGCAGAAGTCCTTGAGTGCAGCAAATCACTACTAAGGGGGCCATTCTCACCAAAATAAAACGTCTCTTCTCTATGACTGTCCAAATTATAAGCTCATTGTGGGCAGGGAATGTGTCTGCTATATTGTTGTGTTGTACTCACACGAGCACTTAGTACAGTGTCCTGCACACAGTAAGCTCTAAATATGATTGATTAATTGATTGATACACTGAAATAAAGTGAAGGGCTATTGTTGCACTAAAGTCACACATATCCTTGGGAAAAGCCCTGCTAATTTATTTTTTTCCAAAATAAAACTGCCAATAGGGAATAGCTTTAGGCAGTTGAATGGAAGAGGGAAGGAGAGAGGAACAGATGCAAGGCAGTGTTCTAGCTCCCATCTTTTTCTAACCTAAGGGTGGCTAGTCCCCAGCATCTTTGCTGTGACTGGGGATACTGTGCTTTTATTTCCTCCCAATAACTGAGAATTTTGAACTCATTATAAATGTGTCCCTCAGCCCAGATTATTGCTGTTTCACACTCCTGTCATGATATTAGAAAGTGATGCATGGACTGGGGAAATATTTTGTCAGTCTATCAATCAATCAATCAATGGTATTTATTGAGTGTTTACTGTGTGCAGAGCCCTATACCTAAGGACTTGGGAGAGCACAATACAACAGACTTAGACATGTTCCCCACCCACAAGTCTAGAGTGGTGTTCTCTGTCTCTCCCTTCTAGACTGTGAGCCCACTGTTGGGTAGGGACTGTCTCTATATGTTGCCAACTTGTACTTCCCAAGCGCTTAGTACAGTGCTCTGCACACAGTAAGTGCTCAATAAATATGATTGATTGATTGATTGACAGACATTAAAATACATTATATATATATATGCTCATAAATCCCGAGGGGCAGAGGTTGGAGTGAATATGAAGTGGTTAAAGAGGACAGATCCAGGTGCATAGTGATTTAAAAGGAAGAGAGTGTATGGAAAATGAGGGCTAAGTCAGAGAAGACCTCAATCGTTCAGCCAGTCAATTGTGCTTATTGAGCACTTACTTTGTGCACAGCACTGTACTAAGTGCTTGGGATAGTACAATATAATAATATAACAATCACAGTCCCTGCTTATAACAAGCTTGCAGTCTAGAGAGACTGATATTAATAGAAATAAATTACAGACATGTAAATAAGTGCTGTGGAGCTGGGAGGGGGGAGGAATAGAGGAAAAGAGGACTAAGGCCGCTACAAGGAGATGTGCCTTCAATAAGGCTGTGAAAGAGGTGGAAAGTAATTGTAAGGAGTTTCTGTTTGATGCAGAGGTGGTTGGGCAGCAACTAGAGGTTCTGGAAGAGTGGAGAGATGTGTGGCTTTGTGGAAAAAGTATGGGCTTGGGAATCAGAGGACATGAGTTCTGATCCTGGCTCTGCCACTCATCTGCTGTGTTACCTTGGGCAAGCCACTTAATTTCTCTGTGCCTCAGTTACCTCATCTGTAAAATGGGGATTAAGACTGTGAACCCCATGTGAGACAACCTGATTACCTTGCATCTTTTCCAGCACTTAGAACAGGGTTTGGCACATAGTAAGTGCTTAACAAATACAATCATTATCATTATTTTATGTGGACTGAATGGTTCCTTAGTAAAATGCTCAGGGCAGCAAACTGAAGTAAAGATTGGAATCCAAAGAGATAGAAGGCAGAGAGGTCAGCAAGGAGGCTGATGCGGTGGTCAAGGTGGGATAAGTACTTGAATCAGTGTAGTAGCACTTTAGAAGAAGAGGAAAAGGTGGATTTTAGCAATGTTGCAAAGCGAAAACGTACGGGATTTGGTGACAGATTGACTATGTGAGTTGAATATGAGAGATGTGTCAAGAATAATGCCAAGGTTCTGGGAGGATATTGATGTTGTCTTACAGAGATAGGAAAAACACAGGGAGGACAGGGTTTGGGGATGAAGACGAGGAGCTCTATTTTGAACATGTTAAGTTTAAGGTGTTGGTGGGACATCCAAGTAGAGATGTCCTGAAGGCAGGAGGAAATGAGAGACAACAGAGTAGGAGATAGGTTAGGGCTGGTGATGTAGATTTGGCAATCATCTGCTTAGAGAAGCAGCAAGGCATAATGAAAAGATCATGGGCCTGAGAGTCGGAGGGCCTGGGTTCTAATCCCAGCTCCACCATTTGCTGTGTGACCTTGGGCAAGTCATTTAACTTCTCTGTACCTCAGTTATCTAATCTGTAAAGTGGGGGTGAAGACTTTGAGCCCCACATGGAAGAGGAATGATGGCCAACCTGATTATCCTATATCTACCCCCACCACATACTACAAATGCCTGGCACAGAGTAAGTATTTATTGCCAGGAAAAATGAAAGAGATGGTAGTTCAAGCCTTGGATGTGAACGAGTTCTCCAAGGCAGTGAGCGTAGATGGAGAATGGAAGGGGACCAAGAACTGAACCTTGAGGAACTTCCACAGGTAGAGGGTGGGAGGCAGAGGAGGAGCCCACAAAGGAGAATTAAAAGGAACAGCCAGAGAGATAGGAGGAGAACCAGGAGATGACATCATCACTGAAGCCAAGGTTAGATAGATAACGTTTCTAACCCCAAATTAGGATAAACTAGAGACCATTGGATTTGGCAAAGAGATCATTGGTGACCTTTGAGAGGGCGGGTTCAGTGGAGTGAAGCAGGAGGAAACCAGATTGGAGGGCGTCAAGGAGAAAATTAGAGGAGTAGAAGTTGAGACAGTAGGTGTGAGCAACTTGCTTAAGGAGTTTGGAGAGGTAGGAGGGAGATGGGTCTATAACTGGAGGGATCCATGAGTCATGATAGGGTTTCTTTTTTAACAACAGGGGCTACATGAGCATGTTTGAAAGCAAAAGCCAGAAGACTGGGGTTCTCTTTGGGGGAACTGAACAGATTTGCAGGGAAGAGGTTTGTGGGAGAAAAGGCAGGTGAGGAGGTTGAGATCAAATAGTGGAAGCATTCATGAGGATAGAGATTGGACGGGGATTAGAGATGATGAGATTGAACTTGTGTCCAAGTTGGTGAGTGGTCAGTGGTTCAGAAAGTTGCAGGTGCCCTGGGGGCTTAAGATAACCATAACTAGTAACTGGAATGGGTGGTAAAGGCATATGATATGGGCTTCAGAGGAAGGGAAACAGAGGATCGAGGAAGGTGGAATGGTGTGAAAGAGGCACTGGGGTGTAAAAAGAAAGCCAACCCCTCCCGTTTTTCTGTTGAGGTTTGGGGTATGGGAGAAGACAAGGCCCCCTCTGGAAAGAGTGACTAGGGAGATAGAGTCATCTGCGGAGAGCTAGGTTTCAACGTTGGTGAGGAGCAGTGGCTGGCTCAGGAACAGGTCAAAGATGAAGGGAAGCTTTCCCATGAAGGAGTGGGGGTTCCACAGGCCACATGTGGCTGAGGCTGTCAGGCGGGAGTCAGGGGAAGGAGACTGTGTGAGGAGTGATGAGGAATTGGTTCAGAGTGAGTTGAAAGGGACTGGTTCAGTGAGAGGGGGATGTGGGGCAGCTCTGGGATGAGGCAAGGAATGGGAGGGGGAAGAGTGTCTTGAGAGATGGGAAGGGGTTATAAGGAGGGGGATGGAAGGGGGTGCTGGGAAGGAAGGACAGGGCTGGATTGATTTTAGGGAAGGGACTGAGTGGACGTGGTGAGGTCAGAGAAATTGAAGACTTATAAGAGAGGTTGTCAGCAGGAATATCAGCTTAATCTGGTGGTTTCATTGTCCCCATTTTGCAGATAGGAAAACTGATGCATTGTTATGCAGACTTTTGCTCCTAACATAAGCACTGGATAGTAGTACATCAAATCCTGCTCTCACTCCTAGAGCAAACTATTTCTATTCCATCAACTATGATCCAACCCATTTGAAAAGCAAAAAGATGCCGGCAAACTGATTCAGATGAAACTAGAGGCCTCAGAGCTGTTCAACTGAATGGATAAATGAACTCTAGATGAGGCCGTTGGCCCCATGTTGGCTTTGAAGTTGCTGAAGAGTCAGGGGGCCTCCTTCAGAAGCTCCCTCAATACTGGGCTGTCTCATTTAGAAATTCCCTGCCATCTTGACCAAGGGCTTATGAAGAGTGCTAGAAAGGCAGGTAAAGTAGGTGGATAGTACAGGGAACAAGGAGTCAAAAAACCCAGACTCTTTATTTCCAACTCTGCTAAAGCCCGCTGTGTGCCCTTGACCAAGGCACTTTGCCTCAGTTTCTCCATCTGTAAAATGGGGATTGGGTCCAATCTAAACCTCTCTCATATCCAACAGCTCAGTTTTGGGCTTACTGTAAGCCCACTGAAAGCCAATTCAACATATCAGTGAGGAATAGATTCTATTTTAAGCCATATTTGACCACAGACAAATTTCCACCACCTGGGGTGTTACTGTCAAGTCCAATGGCAGTTCTGAGTCCATGACTTCCTTTGCCAACCTGCCATTTGTCCATATTTTTCTGTGTCCCTGGAACAGCTTCTCTTTCCCCTCGTCTGTCTGACACTCCTCCTGTATGTTCCCCCAGCCCTTAGTTCTATACTCTACTCATTCAATACTTTTACAACAGATTCCTCTGAAACAAACTTGTCTGAAATGTTCTACTGGTTTAATGATAATCTTAAAAAGAAGGAAAATCAAGGTCAGTGTTTTCAAAAGTGTACAACCTTCTCTCCTTTATCTTTGCACTTTCAGACCCAGGAAGGCATAGGACAACTGACCACATTTACTTTAGACCTGGAGAGCTGTCAGAAGGTCATTCTCATCTTCATCACTAATGCTTTTTCTCTGGGTTCCTGGCTGCAAACTGAGTGGCGGGGAAGGAGAGTAGAAGCCATTTTTTCCCTGCCTTTTTGATGAACTAACTACCTTCCTCTCTTCCTCCTCTCCTCCTTTCCTCCTCTCCCAAAGAGCCAGAGCACATCTCCCCTCCCCACCAGCCCACAAACATACAACTATGGAAATCTGAAAATAAACAGCCCTATAATTTTTCATACATCAGGATTCTCAACATTTCTGCCCTCGAGAAAATTCAGTCTGTCCTTGAATCACTTCAGGGAGCTCTGCAGACATCTTCAGTTTGCTCAAATGAGATTTTAGCCCTTATTTCTCAAGCCAAACAGCAATTTCCTGTTAGCCCCTTATATTAAGCTTAATTGTCAGTTACTAGCAGGTAAGCAGCCTAATAATTTAGCCACACTGCTCAGAGCTGATTATCCTTGCCATTTGCAAATGTGGAGCCCTAAGGGGTGAGATCTCTGTTTTGTGAGCAAAGAGAGACTGTGAGCTTTTGTGGGCTTTAGCAAGAGCCGGAGCCTTTCCCTCCTGTCTCGAATGTGAACCATCGATTTCAAGCATCCAGGGCCGTCCTTTAGGACATCATAATTCATACCTCTGTAAAGGATACTTCACTCTCTACCCCTTAGCAGGGAAAGGAAATAGCAAATGTCCTTGAGAGGGTGGCCATGTGTCTGGATTTCAAACGGGCACTCAGGTGTTCAGCTGGTCTGTCTTTAGCCTGGTTCAAGAGTTTGTGTCTGCTCCCAGTGACTTACCCAAGATCACATAGCAGACAAGTGGTAGAGTTGGAAGAAGAACCCAGGTACTTTGACTTCCAGGCCTGAGATCTTTCCAGTAGGCCACATTAATAATAATAATAATAGCATTTATTAAGCACTTCTTATGTGCAAAGCACTGTTCTAAGCACTGGGAAGGTTACAAGGTGATCAGGTTGCCCCACAGGAGGCTCACAGTCTTAATCCCCATTTTACAGATGAGGTACCTGAGGCGAAGAGAAATTAAGTGACTTGCCCAAAGTCACACAGCTGACAAGTGGCAGAGCCGGGATTTGAACCCATGACCCCTGACTCCAAAGCCTGGGCTCTTTCCACTGAACCACGCTGCTTCTCCACGTTGCTTTTCTGGAGTGAGGGAGGTAGGAACCCTCCTGTTGAAATCCTCTAAGTTTCCACAGATTTCCAGAAAGATTCCATCTGAGGCCAATACTTTACATTGCCTAACCAGCATAACACACATGATGAAGCAGATGTCTGCCACTTCCAGATCATCAAGGGAGGGTCTGACATATGCAAGTGTCATTATTGGTCCACCTATTCTAATGCCCAAGCCAGGTCAGCAGAATCACTTTAAAATACAAAGGATCTTCGTAAGGGAAAGCAAAGCTTAGGTCGAAAGCCCCAGGTTCATTCATGTATTCAATCGGATTTATTGAGCACTTACTGTGCACTTGGGATAATACAGTACAACAATAAACAGAAACAGGAGTTTCCATGTCCGGGGGCTACTTGCAACTCTCATGGGAAGACAAGAGGAAGCACCCCAGCAGGGTTCTCAGCCTAATGACCAGTTAATAATAATAATAATAATAATGGTATTTGTTAAGTGCTTACTATGTGCAAAGCACTGTTCTAAGCACTGGAGAGGTTACAGGGTGATCAGGTTGTCCCACGGGGGGCTCACAGTTTTAATCCCCATTTTACAGATGAGGTAACTGAGGCCCAGAGAAGTTAAGTGACTTGCCCAAAGTCACACAGCTAAGTGGTGGAGCCAGGATTTGAACCCATGACCTCTGACTCCAAAGCCCGTGCTCTTTCCACTGTGCCATGCTGCTTCCCTACCATATCGTTGTTTCCATCCCCATAAGGGTTCGGAATGGAGGCTTAGAGCGATCCTTCACCCTCCACATCCACCCAGAACTAGGGGCCTGTACTTCACATGACTGTTCACTGCTTCTTTTTCCCCCGGCTTTCAGTCCAAGCCTGAGCCTTCAAATCAACCTTGCGATGGATGAGACCATTTATTTCCTCAGTGCCAAGAATATGTACTTATCTTTCGCTCATAGGCTACAATAACAATGATAGTATTTGTTAAGCGCTTACTATGTGCAAAGGATCGTTCAAAGCACTCGGGGGGATATAAGGTGATCCCATTGTCCCATGCGGGGCTCACAGTCTTAATCCCCACTTCCAGATGAGGGAACTGAGGCACAGAGAAGTGAAGTGACTTGCCCAAAGTCACACAGCTGACAAGTGGCAGAGCTGGGATTAGAAACCACGACCTCTGACTCCCAAACCCGGGCTCTTCCCACTAAGAGCCACGCTGCTTCTCTAATAATGCAATGAGACAGGGCGGTCCTGGTGGACACTATGAAGCTGAAAATCACTAGCAAAGATGAGGAAAGTCCTCAGATACACACGGGGATCTAAAGCCTCTGGAGAAAAAATGATGGGGGGGGCCAGGGCTCTCCTACAGATTGATCTCACACTTGGCTTCAAGGCTCTCCATCACATCGCCCTCTCCTACCTCACCTCCCTTTTCTCCTTCTACAGGCCAGCCCGCACCCTCCGCTCCTCTGCTGCTAATCTCCTCACCGTGCCTCATTCTCCCCTGTCCCACCTTCGACTCCCGGCCCACATCATCCCCCTGGCCTGGAATGCCCTCCCTCCCCACATCCGCCAAGCTAGCTCTCTTCCTCCCTTCAAGGCCCTACTAAGAGCTCACCTCCTCCTCCAGGAGGCCTTCCCAGACTGAGCCCCCCCTTCCTCTCCCCCTCCCTGCCTCCTCCATTCCCCCCACCTTACCTTCTTCCCTTCCCCACAGCACCTGTATATATGTATATATGTTTGTATGTATTTATTTATTACTCTATTTATTTATTTTACGTATTTATTTGTACATATTTATTCTACTTATTTTATTTTGTTAATATGTTTTGTTTTGTTCTCTGTCTCCCCCTTCTAGACTGTGAGCCCACTGTTGGGTAGGGACCGTCTCTATATGTTGCCAACTTGTACTTCCCAAGTGCTTAGTACAGTGCTCTGCACACAGTAAGTGCTCAATAAATACGATTGAATGAATGAATGAATGAATCTAGGTTTGGGTAGCTCCAGACAATGACATCATTAAGTCATAGTTATGTAATGTGATATTATTATATCAGAGTGGTGTGTGTGTGTGACAACATTACATTACACTGTGTGCCTAGCATACCTATGAAGCAGCACATGCATCTTGGTCAGGAGAAGCAGCATGGCTCAGTGGAAAGAGCCCGGGCTTTGGAGTCAGAGGTCATGGGTTCAAATCCTGGCTCCACCAACTGTCAGCTGTGTGACTTTGGGCAAGTCACTTCACTTCTCTGGGCCTCAGTTACCTCATATGGAAAATGGGGATTAAAACTGTGAACCTCCCCGTGGGACAACCTGATCACCTTGTAACCTCCCCAGCACTTAGAACAGTGCTTTGCACATAGTAAGTGCTTAATAAATACTATTATTATTATCTTGATGAGTCCACAAATGTCATCAATGGCTACCCCAGGGACAATCCTCACCCATCTCACTCATCAATAAATCAATGGTACTTATTGAGCGCTTTCTGTGAGCAGAGCACTTTACTAAGCACTTGGGAGAGTACAATACAACAGAATTAGCAGACACTTTCCCTGCTCACAAAGACCTTAAAGTCTAGAGGGGAGACAGACAGCAAATATTAGGCAGGAGACATGTCAGGAGCGAGATTCCAGAAAGGCAATGTTTCCAGCTTTCTGGCTCCCGAACTTGACTTTATCTTGGGAGTTCCCCTTTCTGGAGGATAGCTTGTAGCTAAATGGAGCTTTAAATCAAAATGTCCTGTTCTACCAATCCACCCTGTGCTCCTGATTACAGTCATGCTGCTTGCTATTAGTTCAGGGATGTTTAAAACTGCCTATAAAACAGCAGCTAATTGTGGATCTGCTTAATTAAAGAGAGGCTTTTGTTGTCACATTTACAAAGATAAATGAAATAATCAGCTTTGGACTAATGAGAGATAATTAGATTATGCAGCCTGATAAATAAAGACCAAAATGCTGCAGATTGGCCCTGGATAGCACTGGGCCGGGTTTACAATAGGTTTAAAGAGGCATCCTGTAGGATATTGGATATTTTCCCCATAAAGAAGCAGCGTGGCTCAGTGGAAAGAGTATGGGCTTTGGAGTCAGAGGTCATGGGTTCAAATCCCGACTGCCAATTGTCAGCTGTGTGACAACTTCTCTGTTCCTCAGTTATTTCATCTGTAAAATGGAGATTAAGACTGTGAGCCCCCTGTGGGACAACCTGATCACCTTGTAACCTCCCCAGCACTTAGAACAGTGCTTTGCACATAGTAAGCACTTAGTAAATGCTATCATTATTATTATTATTATTATTATTATTAAATACAAGAGTGGATCTTCCAACTATGTGGTACGCTCCCAAGCACTTAGTGTGTACTCTGTGTGGGCTCAGCAACTACTGATTGAATGTGTAGAAGTCTCACCCTGAAGTTCACTGTAAATAGGCAGTGATCAACATGTGTAGAAGTCTCACCCTGAAGTTCACTGAAAATAGGCAGTGATCAAAACTGCAAACCTCTAACCATTCTTCATTGAGGACTCATCCAACTCCTACTAAATTAGTATCAATCAATGGTATTTACTGAGTGCCTATTGTGGGCTGACTATCCTACTAAGTGCTGTACTAAGTACAATACAATAGAGTTGGTAGTTGCTAAGCTCCTGACAACAAGGAGCTTACAGTATACAAAGGGAGACAGACAATATGGCTCAGTGGAAAGAGCCCGGGCTTGGGAGCCCGAGGTCATGGGTTCTAAACCCGGCTCTGCCACATTCATTCATTCATTCAATCGTATTTATAGAGCGCTTACTGTGTGCAGAGCACTGTACTAAGCGCTTGGGAAGTACAAGTTGGCAACATATAGAGATGGTCCCTACCCAACAATGGGCTCACAGTCTAGAAGGGGGAGACAGAGAACAAAGCAAAACATATTAACAAAATAAAATAAACAGAATAAATATGTACAAATAAAATTAATAAATAGAGTAATAAATATGTACAAACATATACATATATACAGGTGCTGTGCGGGGGGGAGGTAAGCGGGGGGGGATGGGGAGCGGGAGGAGTGGGAGAGGAAGGAGGGGGCATGCTGCTGTGTGACCTTGGGCAAGTCACTTCACTTCTCTGAACCTCAGTTTCCTCATCTGTAAAATGGAGATTAAAACTGTGAGCCCTACATGGGACAACATGATCACCTAGTATCCCCCCCAGTGCTTAGAACAGTGCTTTGCACATAGGAAGCGCTTAACAAATGCCATCATTATTATTAGAGTAAAAGAATATTTGCTTGAATATCAAAGTACTTAAGAGGTACACAGACAACACAGAGTGCAGAAGGGAGAAATAAAGCTTTTAGTTTGGGAAAGCCTCTTGGCAGAGATGTGATTTTAGAAGGTTTTTTTTAAGGGTGGGAGAGTATGGACTGTCAGTTATGAAGCTTGTTACGGGGAGGGAATGTGTCTGCTAATTCTATTGTACTGTACCCTCTCAAGTGCTTAGTACAGTGCTCTGCACATAGAAAGTGCTCAATAAATACCATTGATTGATTGATTGAGGGAGTACCAGGCCCCAGGGAAGATGTGGTTTAGGGTTCAGTGACAATAATAATAATAATGATGGTATTTGTTAAGCACTTACTATGTGCAAAACACTGTTCTAAGTGCTGGGCAAGATAAACAAGATTGAGGTACAGAGAGTAAACTAGCATAAGAAGAATGGAGCATGCATGTTGAGTTGTAATAGGAGATATACTCTACATAACTGATAATTACTCTCCCCACCTTCAAAGCCTTAATGAAGGAACACCTCCAAGAGGCCTTCCCTAGTTTAGCCCTCTTTTCCTTTTCTTACACTCCCTTTCATATTGCCCTGACTCCTCCCTTTATTCATCCCCCCCTCAGCCCCACAACACTTATGTACATAACCATAATTTATTTATTTTATTAATGTGTGTCTCCCCCTATAAAATGTAAGCTCATTGTAGGCAGGGAATGAGTCTGTCATATTGTACTGTACTCTTCCGAGTGCTTAGTACAGTGCTCTTCACACAGTAAACACTCAATAATTGCAATGGATTGATTGACTGATGGCCCATTAATTAGAAGTAATGGCTACCAAAGTTTCTTTTTCCAGATTACTTTTTAGGGGGAAAGGGAGGTTCTACCACATTATCAGCAAAATATCAAAAGACTGAAAGGTCTCAAGTTCAGTCAAAAATCCAACATTTTCCCCTTCAAGGCTGATTCGCGTTCTTCTGAATGCACCATCCAAATGTACTTTGATTGTGAACCCCATGAGGGAAGATGACAGTAAGTGATCTGTACTGTGCTTGGCATCCAGTAAATATTTCATACAAGCCATAGATAATTAACCACATCACTTCAGACAATCCATGGCAAAGAAGCCCCCACAATAGTCTAACTGTTTTGATCTGTGGCTTCTTAGGCAGTAGCCTAACAGATTTTTCAGGGAATCCAGCACCTCACCCTGGAAACCTGACAAATTAACTGGAGAATCGCTAATAGAACTCCCTAATCCCCAATTGCCACACTCCAGACTAATCTGTCTACTGTAGTTATTTCTCAGCAGCCAGTGATTTTGTTATATCAATTGAGCTTGTGCTTCAGGGAGCCTCTGAAGGTGTTTCTTTTGCTCCCCATTAGACTGTGCACTCCTTGAGGGCAAGTAACATATCACTGCTTTCTGTGGCATTTTCCCAAGCACCCAGAGAAAGCAGCATGGCCTAATGGATAAAGCACGGTCTTGGGAGTCAGAGGGCTCTGGGTTCTAGTCCAAGCTCTGCCACATAATAATAATAATAATAATAATAATAATAATAATAACAACAATAATAATAATAATAATAATAAATATTTGTTAAGCACTTCCTATGTGCCAAGCACTGTTCTAAATACTGGGGTAGATACAAGGTAATCAGGTTGTACCAAGTGGGGCTCACAGACTAAATCCCCATTTTACAGATGAGGTAACTGAGGCACAGAGAAATTAAGTGACTGGACCAAAGTCACACAGCTGATAAGTGGCTGAGCTGGGATTAGAACCCACGACCTCTGACTCCCAAGCCCATGCTCTTTCCACTAAGACATTTGTCTGATGTGTGAGCTTGGGCAAGTCACTTCATATCTCTATGCTTCAGTTACCTCATCTGTAAAATGGGGTTTAAGACTGTGAGCCCCATGTGGGACAGGGATTCTGTGCAACCTGATCAACTTTTATTTACCCCAGCGATTAGAACAGTGCCTGCCACATAGTAAGTGCTTACCACATACCATAAATAAATAAAATAATAAATAAACAATTGTAGTATTGTGCTTCACCCCGCACCCAGACATTTCTAGGCACAATCATAGATTTTCATCAGTGTACAGAACTGAAAACAGTCACTGATCTCTGCTGCCCGGGAAGCACAGAGACCAACTGGGCACCAATAAATAAAGACATAGAAAATCAGATCAAGAAGACCACCATGCCTTTAGCAAAACTGACAGAAAAATAACATTAAGCTTCAAAGCCAACTGAGAGTAACTCTCTGATTACCAGCTCTTTGCTGTCTAGAAAACTCTATCTGGGATTCATTAGTAGGACAAGACAAAATATAGGCATTAGGGCAAAGTGGTCAGAGACAAAGTCACTGTCATAATTATGAGAGTTGACCTCAAGTAACTCATAAAGTGAAACTATTTTTGGCCATTTTTTCCTCAAATGAGTCAGGAAGCAAGAAATCTCACCTGAATAATATTTACATATTGGCCCCAAATATTTTCCAAGATATCTTCTGCAGGCTACTCTTCCTAAAGTTTCCAGCTCAATTTTTACAATATTTTACAATATTTAACAAAGTCTAACTCTTTGGGAGAAAAATCCCTTAAAATGTGGATGAGCTCTACTGCATATAAAACACTGGCTATTTATTAAATATATACAGGTAAACCCAAAGTAAAAGGACAACACTGTAGAGGCTTCTGAAGTTTGAGCCTCTGGGTGTAAAACTGGAATCTGTCAGCCGTTAATTCCTTTCTAATCTTGATCATCACATTAATTTGCTAACTTGGGAGAAAATGCAAACTCATTCACCTTGCTACCCAAGTAGTCCCTGTCCTGGCATTTAAATATTCCATTCCTTCCACCCTCGCCAATGCTGGTGCAAGCCCGCGGAAGGACAGGGAGGAAGTGGATTTAATTAAATCTCAGTCATAGGTCAAGTACCTCATATGTCAATGAAGAACGTAGGAGATTGGGAGACTATCAAAGGAGGAGGCCAGCCAAGCAGGATCCAGGGCCAGGCGAAGGACCCGCTGACCTCTCTCACTCAGACTGTCCTGCCGTAAATTCTGAGGTGGGGGAGGGCTGCCTAGGCTGGCAGATCTTGTGAAAATCTTGTGAAAATCTGTCCAGGATTTTTTGAGAGGATCCACCACCGTATGCAACTCGGAAAAGGAAAAGACCAAAACTGGGGGATCAAAGGCAGAGTCCAGAACCAGAGCCAGAGCTGGCGGCTTTTCCATAGGTCACTCCTAATCTCATACATCTAGAGCCCCTGGGAAGTTGCAAATGTGAGCTTTGTGGCAGGTGGTTACCTCTCCCAAGACCATTCTATCCTCACATGGCCTGATTCCCACTGACTCCCCTGCTCCTCTGTTGCCCTTCCACATTGGGGAAATAATATACACCAACCTCCACTTTCTGAATCTGTCTCCATTAAACTCTAAGTTGCTTGAGGTCAGGAAATATGCATCTTGCAACTCCTATTTTTTCCTTAGTGCTTAGAACAGTGCCAACCACTCGGAAGATGCTCAGTCAACACCACTGACTGGTGAGTTGGGACAGAGGGATGGGGGCTTTTAGAAGGGCTGTGCTTTGCACTCAGTAAGTACTCAAAAAATATGATTGAATGAGTGAATGAATGAATGAATGAATGAGCAGGAAAATAGCTACTCTGCACCTCTGTACCCAGCCTAGACCTCCCTCTCACTGGCCCAGAAGTATCAGAGTTGTGCCTGGCCACTCGGGTCTCTTTTTTCAGGAAGGACCCACAGAGCCTGGCCCCTCGGAGAGACAGCACATGGGGAGCTTCACAGGGAAGAGTTCAGGAGAACATTCCTCTGGGCCAGAGAAGGCTCAGCTGAGGAAGAGGTCGGGCAGTGGGTAAATTCCTGGCTCTGACTCTAGTAGCCCATGGGGGCGGGGGGTGTCTCTGGGCAAGCCACAGCACTGCTCTGGGATGGAGAATGTCCTACAGCTCCTTCCTTTTCAGCCAGCAATGCCCTCCCCACCCTCTCCCCCGACCCCAGCTGAGACCCCTAGGCCAACAGGCCCGTTCATCCCTCCCTCGTTCCTTTGACTCTCCCAGATGGTGACGGAACATCCTGACTCAAGTTACATTTCCCTGTCTTGACCCAGACTACATCCACCCTCCAATTGAGGCCGATGCAGAAAGCTAACAGTCTCTACTTGAGGGACTTTGTGTGAAGAATCTATTAAACTGAGCTCCTGTTGAAGTAAACCAGTTCCTGGGCTGTTAGAGCCATTACTTATCCAAACCCTCTGAATTTCTGGAGTCTGATTCCAGATTCACCAGACACTGAGCTATTCTGACTGGCCAAGGGGATGGGCTAGAAATCTTCTGCCTCGATTTTATGGCTTTGATCCAGTATCTTGTAATGAGAACAGGAAGCATCACAACAAGGTCTCTCTTCCAGTAAATGCCAAGGCAACAGTAGGAAGCCATCCAAACAAATATCCATTATGCTTATTTTTATGCATGTAATAGTGTGGCCCATCCTGGATCCATTACCCAGGACGAGTACAGCATATCCCCAAGGCACTGTTCAGATTCAAGCTTGTCCCCAGGGGAGTCTTAGGTCCCCTCCAGTGGAATCAACCTGATGCTTGAAATTGATATTTTGCATCCACTAAATGCTGGTGCCTAAGAAATAATCCACTGACTGGGGAATGCCTCACATTCCTGTAGGAGTTTCCAAGGAATGCCTCCCACTCCTGTTGGAGTTTCCAACTGTGAGGATATGGGAAAAAATCAAGCACAACAAGTCTACAGAACAATAATAATAATAATCACAATCATGGCATTTTTTAAGTGCTTACTACATGCAAAGCACTGCTTTAAGCGTGGGGGAGGTTACAAGGTGATCAGGTTGTCCCATGTAGGGCTCACAGTCTTAATCCCCATTTTACAGATGAGGTAACTGAGGCACAGAGAAGTTAAGTGACTTGCCCAAAGTCACACAGCTGACAATTGGCAGAGCTGGGATTTGAACCCCTGACCTCTGACTCCAAAGCCTGTCCTCTTTCCACTGAACCACCCTGCTTCAGAGAGAAGGGATTTTATAAAAAAAAACCTTTAGAAGATACTGATTCTTTCCCAGGACTACAAATTGTTCTAGTAGAGGAAAGGATTTGTTTGCCTTCGTGTTTACTTAGGACTGAGTGATCAATTGCCCACCCTGTTAATTAATGTTCGGTCATCTCCTGAGCTGTGCCATGGGCTGTGTATGTGTGTGAGGTTCTGTGGAAGCTATTATTTAGTCAGTCAGTCAGTCAATCATATTTATTGAGCACTTCCTGTGTGAAGAACACTGAACTAAGCACTTGGGAGAGTACAATATAATATTATAACATTCCTTGCCCACAACAAGCTTTCAGTATAGCAGTGGAAGTTAATTACTACAGGCTTTTAGAACATAAGACTATTTGCAACACCAATCCTCTAGTAGGGCAGAGGTCCATCCAGTCCAGGATTCTGTTTCCAAGAATATTTTTTTGTTGTGTTTACTATGTGCCAAGCACTGGGGTAGATATTAAATAACCATGTTAGACATAGTCCCTATCCCATGTAGGGCTTGCAGTCTAAGTCAGAAGAAGAACAGGTATTGAATCCCCATTTTGCAGATGAGGAAACTGACACACAACAGGAAAGTGGTGGAGTTGGGATTAGAACCCAGGTCCTCTGACTCCCAGTAGGGACCATAATAATAATGATGGTATATGTTAAGTGCTTACTAAGCGCTTACTATGGGGGATACAAGGTGATCAGGTTGTCCCACATGGGGCTCACAGTCTTAATCCCCATTTTACAGATGAGGTAACTGAGGCACAGAGAAGTGAAATGACTTGCCCAAAATCACACAGCTGACAAGTCGTGGAGTAGGAATTAGAACCCATGACCTCTGACTCCCAAGCCCAGGATCTTTCCACTGAGCCACGCTGCTTCTCAACCATGTGATGGTTGCCCACCTTGGTATCCATCCTAATGGGTATTGATGAACCATCCAACAGCCATAACATTCCTTCTAGTGATCTATTGTGGCCCTCAGTTAACACATTCCAAAGTAAAAAAAATCTAGTTAAGATGATCCTCCCCTCAGCAAAGCAGGCTCTATAAGGAATGAGTCCTGAGAAAAATCAACTCCTCAAATGTGGTTGGCAGAGAGATGTAAGTTTGTCATGTGCCTGCTCTCACCAGCCCAATGTCAAAAGATGTCATCCAAGATGGAAACAAAATCTGCCCTGAAGAAAGTACTTTTGTTTTCTGGGGAGACTGAATCAGTTCACAGGTTTTAGCTCATTTATTTTCAAGAGTTTTTTTTACTAAATATGATTTGTACTTCCTAAGCGCTAAGGTA
The DNA here is from genome assembly GCF_015852505.1 of Tachyglossus aculeatus. Taxonomy (NCBI): domain Eukaryota; kingdom Metazoa; phylum Chordata; class Mammalia; order Monotremata; family Tachyglossidae; genus Tachyglossus; species Tachyglossus aculeatus. The sequence goes on along the minus strand of NC_052073.1, from coordinate 32,703,513 downwards.
CAGTGCTCTGCACACAGTAAACACTCAATAAATATGATTGAATGAATGAAAACATTTTTTTCAGTAGCTATATATAGAAAGGAAGTTACCTACAAAAATTTAAAATGACATTGCTTACAGAAATCCACTCCTCCATCCAAATGACCAGTTCATGCATCCTTACCTTTTCCTATCAGATTCTTGTCATTCTTACCCATCTACTCACTGTAACTCCATTTCATCTATCTTGCCACCAATCCCTTGCCCAGATCCTCCCTCTAGCCTGGATCTTCCTCTCCCTACATATGTGACAGACCACCACTCTCCCCATCTTCAAAGCCTTCCTAAAAATCACATCTCATCCAAGGGGCCTTCGCTGACAGAGCCCTCATTTCCCTTTCTGTACGCCTTAAGAACTTGTTATTCATCTTACCCACAGTACATATGTACATATCCTTACACTCTGCTATTTTCCCTATCTAATTAGTTTAATGTCTGTCTCCTATTCAGAAGCAGCGTGGCTTTGTGGAAAGAGCATGGGCTTGGGAGTCAGAGGCCATGGGTTCTAATCCCATCTCTGCCACTTGTCAGCAGTGTGACTTTGGGCAAGTCACTTAACTTCTCTGTGCCTCAGTTACCTCCTCTGTGAAATGGGGATTAAGATTGTGAGACCCAAGTGGAACAACCTGGTAAACTTGTATCTACCCCAGCGCTTAGAACAATGTTTGGCACATAGGAAGTGCTCAACAAATACTATCATTATCATTATTATTATTATTCTAGACCATAAGATCCTTGTGGGGAGGGATCATTTCAATCAATTCTATTGAACTGGACTCTCCAAATTCATTCATTCATTCATTCAATCCTATTTATTGAGTGCTTACTGTGTACAGAGCACTGTACTAAGCACTTGGGAAGTACAAATTGGCAACATATAGAGACAGTCCCTACCCAACAATGGGCTCACAGTCTAGAAGGGGGAGACAGACAACAAAACAAAACACGTGGACAGGTGTCAAGTCATCAGAATAAATAGAAGTAAAGCTAGATGCACATCATTAACAAAATAAATAGAACAATAAATATGTACAGGTAAAATAGGGTAATAAATCTGTACAAACATATATACAGGTGCTGAGGGGAAGGAGGTAGGGTGGGGGGATGGGGAGGGGGAGAGGAAAAAGGGGGCTCAGTCTGGGAAGGCCTCCTGGAGGGCCTTGCTGCTCCTGACTATGAGCCCGCTGTTGGGTAGGGACCGTCTCTATATGTTGCCAACTTGTACTTCCCAAGCACTTAGTACAGTGCTCTGCACACAGTAAGCGCTCAATAAATACGATTGAATGAATGAATGAATGAATGAATGAATGAATGAGGAGGTGAGCTCTCAGTAGGGATTTGAAGGGAGGAAGAGAGCTAGCTTGGTGGATGTGTGGAGGGAGGGCATTCCAGGCCAGGGGTTTGACGTGGGCCGGGGGTCGATGGCGGGGCAGGCGAAAACGAGGCACAGTGAGGAGGTTAGTGGCAGAGGAGTGGAGGATGCAGGCTGGGCTGTAGAAGGAGAGAAGGGAGGTGAGGTAGGAGGGAGCAAGGTGATAGAGAGCCTTGAAGCTGAGAGTGAGTAGTTTTTGCTTGATGCGTAGGTTAACTGGTAGCCACTGGAGATTTTTGAGGAGGGGAGTAACATGCCCAGAGCGTTTCTGCACAGAGGTGATCTGGGCAACAGCATGAAGTATAGATTGAAGTGGGGAGAAACAGGAGGATGGGAGATTAGAGAGGAGGCTGATGCAGCAATCCAGTTGGGAAAGGATGAGAGATTGAACCAGCAAGGTAACGGTTTGGATGGAGAGGAAAGAGTGGATCTTGGTGATGTTGCAATCAATCAATCAATCAATCATATTTATTGAGTGCTTACTGTGTGCAGAGCACTGTACTAAGCGCTTGGGAAGTACAAGTTGGCAACATATAGAGACAGTCCCTACCCAACAGTGGGCTCACAGTCTAAAAGGGGGAGACAGAGAACAAAACCAAACATACTAACAAAATAAAATAAATAGATATGTACAAGTAAAATAAATAAATAAATAAATAGAGTAATAAATATGTACAAACATATATACATATATACAGGTGCTGTGGGGAAGGGAAGGAGGTAAGATGGGGGGGATGGAAAGGGGGGTGAGGGGGAGAGGAAGGAAGGGGCTCAGTCTGGGAAAGCCTCCTGGAGGAGGTGAGCTCTCAGTAGGGCCTTGAAGGGAGGAAGAGAGCTAGCTTGGCGGATGGGCAGAGGGAGGGCATACCAGGCCAGGGGGATGACGTGGGCCGGGGGTCGATGGCGGGACAGGCGAGAACGAGGCATGGTGAGGAGCTTAGCGGCAGAGGAGTGGAGGGTGCGGAGTGGGCTGTAGAAGGAGAGAAGGGAGGTGAGGTAGGAGGGGGCAAGGTGATGGAGAGCCTTGAAGCCCAGGGTGAGGAGTTTCTGCCTGATGCGCAGATTGATTGGTAGCCACTGGAGATTGCAGAGGTGAGACCGGCAGGTTTTGGTGACGGATTGGATGTGAGGGGTGAACGAGAGAGCAGAGTTGAGGATGACACCAAGGTTACGGGCTTGTGAGATGGGAAAGATGGTAGTGCCGTCTACAGTGATGGGAAAGTCAGGGAGAGGGCAGGGTTTGGGAGGGAAGATAAGGAGTTCAGTCTTGGACATATTGAGTTTTAGATGGCAGCAGATATCCAGATGGAGATGTCCTGAAGGCAGGAGGAGACCCGAGCCTGAAGGGAGGGAGAGAGAGCAGGGGCAGAGATATAGATTCGGGTGTCATCAGCATAGAGATGATAGTTGAAGCTATGGGAGCGAATGAGTTCACCAAGGGAGTGAGTGTAGATAGAGAACAGAAGGGGACCAAGAACTGACCCTAGAGAAACTCCTACAGTAAGGGGATGGGAGGGGGAGGAGGAGCCCGCAAAGGAGACTGAGAATGAATGGCCGGAGAGATGAGGAGAACCAGGAGAACCAGTAAAGGAGAATATGCTTTGTACATATGGCCTGCATACAATAATCCCTCAATAAATACAATTGAGTGATTTTATATACTCTTTCAGAAAGAGGAATGTGGAATGAGCATAATATTAATTATTATTAATAGTAGTAGTCATAATGAAAATAATGATATTTGTTAGCATTTATTATTTTTCAAGCGCTGTTCTAAGCACTGAGTTAGATGTGATTTAATCAGGTTGGACACTTTCATTCATTCATTCGATCGTATTTATTGAGCAGAGCGCTTGGGAAGTACAAGTTGGCAACATATAGAGACGGTCCCTACCCAACAGTGGGCTCACAGTCTAGAAGAGGAGACAGGGAACAAAACAAAACATATTAACAAAATAAAATAAATAGAATAAATATGTACAAATAAAATAAATAAATAGAGTAATAAATACGTACAAACATATACACATGTATGCACAGTTCCGGTCTCACATTGGGCTCAAAGTCCACATGAAAGGAAGAATGGTATTGAATCCCCACTTTATAGATGAGAAAACTGAGGCATGGAGAAGTTAAGTGACCTTCCCAAGGTCACCCAGCAGACAAGTGGTGAAGCTAGGATTAGAATCTAGGTCCTCTGACTCCCGAGCCTGTGGTCTTTCCACTGTATCATGCTGCACATATCCTCACTTTCCCTAGAGCACGATGGCCATGCTTTCACAAAAGCCCCACACTAAGGAAATCTTGCCCTGTCACCCTTACCCATATCTGCCACTGAGAATGAGGTAAAGGCAATAGAAATTTTGCATATCCTAGAGGAAAGAGCACAGGCCTGGTAATCAAAAGGACCTGGGCTCTGATTCTGGCTCTGTCACATGTCTGCTGTGTGACCTTGGGCAAGTAACTTGACTTCTCTGTGCCACAATTATCTTATCTGTCAAATGGGGATTAAGACTGTGAGCTCCAAGAGGAACATGGACTGTGTCAAAACTGATTAGATAGTATCTACCCCAGGTTCACTGCAGTGATCTGCACTTAGCTAGGGCTCAATAAATACCACTAATTGATTGATTTTTTATAACATGGTAAACCAAATCTATCGAGGCTTATCGGAAGAACGTTCCCTGATCCCCAATTGTATCCTAGACAAAGTGCATAGAGAAAACACTTACTTTGGCAAAACTTGGTATCCTTGTTCCTCTCCTCTTTCCCTCCTCACTTCCTCCTCTTCCTATTTTTCAACTCCTTACCCTTAACGGAGATTTTCCATGATGACCATAGCTCTTGAGTGAGCTCTCAATCCAAGGCCTATTTCTGAATACTGTCTTTCTAATTTCTGAAATATTCTCTATTTCAACAGCCTCAATTTACTTTTTTTCCCCTTATACTCCCAGGGCCACCTGTCCACATCCTTTACAGGGCTATGGGTATCCACAACTTCTCTCCTCTGCCTGCCCTGTGCCTGCCCATCATTGGTCTAAGATGCTTTCTTACCCTTCATTACCACTATATTCCTCCATATCCTCCCTAGCCCAGAGACCTGCTTTCTACATGCCATCAGCCCAAAACTTGCCAGACGTTCTGCCTCATTGTTCCACAGAGCAGTGAAAATCAATCTCAGAAGAAACCTTGGGAAAGTCACTTCACTTCTCTGGGCCTCAGTTACCTCATCTGTAAAATGGGGATTAAGACTGTGAGCCCCACGTGGGACAACTTGATCACCTTGTATCCCCCCAGTGCTTAGAACAGTGCTCTGCACATAGTAAGTGCTTAACAAATGCCATCATTATTATTATTATCCAGCTGAAGCTCTCTAAACAAAACTTTCAAAGGGATGAAGAGGCCAGACTCTTATTGAGGCAGACTCCGTTCCAAGGGGAGCAACAGAACTTCTACATTTCCCAGGGCTTTCATTTCTATCTCCCCTCTATTTTCAGCCTCTCTCCCCAACCTTCTGTTTCCCTAAAAATGCATCCCTAGGAATTTTGTAGATTCTTCTTTAACTTTCCAACCCCTTACACAGTGCTTTGCACATAGTAAGCACTTAATAAATGCCATTATTATTATTATTATTATTATTATTATTATTTGTACTCTTTTCTTTCCTCTGTGTGTCTGTTTGGTCAACAGTTTCAGGCCCCTAATAACTTTGCATATTTTTTTGGCACATTTGTATAGGCATTGTGAGTATGTAAACTGGCATATAGCTCAGTGTTTCCCATGCATGGATTTGAAGTGGTGAAATATCTCTTCCTCTATTTCCAGTATCATAATGTCAGCTAGGTTTCTCTAGGCTAAAGCCCTGTGTTTCCTTTTTTTTTTTTTTTTTTGCATCAGCTTCACCTAGATTGTCATCATGTCTGCCACAAGATAGTCTGTTCCAGTGGCCTGATGTCGATGCAAATCAATCAGTGAAAGTATTTTTTGACCATTTACCTCGTGCAAAGCACTATACTAAGCACTTGGGAGAGAACAATACAATAGAATTGGTAGACACACTCCCTGCCCACAAGAAGCTTATGATTTAAATGGCCAAAAGCTGGAGGGGGCGGGGGGTTAGAGGGAAGGACATCTTTGCCTTTGACTGGTTTTTGTCTCCTCTCCAGCCTCCTATTTACTCTATTTACCTGGGCTCAGCAGCCCCCCCGAAACCAGCAAGCAGCATCTAAAACCCAGCTGTGCCACAGGCATTTATTCATTCAATCATTTACTGAGAGCTTATTGGGTGCAAAGCACTGTACTAAATGCTTGGGAGAGTACAGTACATCAGCAAACAGGCACATTCCCTGCCCACAAAAAGCTCCAACACTGGCTCTGAGTTTCACCAACCATAGCTAGGTGTGCTGCTGAGAGTCCAGGCATGTGAATCATGGGTCCTGACAATTACTCTTCCCCCACTTTAAGGCCTTATTGAAGGTACATCTCCTCCAAGAGGCCTTCCCTGTCTAAGCCTTCTTTTTCTTTTCTGCAGCTCCCTTCTGCATCTCCCTGACTCGCTCCTTTTATTCAGCCCCCCTCCCAGCCCCAAAACACTTCTGATGATGAAGATGATGGTATTTGTTAAGTGCTTACTATGTGCCAAACACTGTTCTAGGCTCTGGGATAGATACAAGGTTATCAGATTGCCCCACGTGGGGCTCACAGTCTTCATCCCCATTTTACAGATGAGGTAACTGAGGCCCAGAGAAGTGAGGTCACTTGCCCAAAGTCACACAGCTGACAAGTGGCGGAGCTAGGATTAGAACCCATGACCTCTGACTCCCAAGCCAGTGTGGCTCAGTGGAAAGAGCCCGGGCTTTGGAGTCAGAGGTTATGGGTTGAAATCTCGGCTCCACCAATTGTCAGCTGTGTGACTTTGGGCAAGTCACCTAACTTCTCTATGCCTCAGTTAACTCATCCGTCAAATGGGGATTAAGACTGTGAGCCCCGCGTGGGACAACCTGATCACCTTGTAACCTCCCCAGTGCTTAGAACAGTGCTTTGCACATGGTAAGTGCTTAATAAATGCCTTTATGACTATGATTATTATTATTACTAAGTCACGCTGCTTCCCCCATTGTGTTTGTACATACCTAATTTATTTATTTATTTATATTAATGTCTGTCTGCCCCTCTAGACTGTAAGTTCACTGGGGGCTGGGAAGGTGTCTTTTATATTGCTATATTATACTCTACCAAGCACTTGATACAATACAAGACTGCACAGTAATAATAATAATAATAATAATGGCATTTATTAAGCACTTACTATGTGCAAAGCACTGTTCTAAGCACTGGGGAGGTTACCAGGTGATCAGGTTATCACACTGGGGGCTCACAGTCTTAATCCCCATTTTACAGATGAGGGAACTGAGGCACAGAGAAGTGAAGTGACTTGCCCAAAGTCACACTGCTGACAGTTGGTGGCGCCGGGATTTGAACCCATGACATCTGACTACAAAGCCCGTGCTCTTTCCACTGAGCCATGCTGCACTCGGTAAAAACAGTTGACTGACTGACTGGCTTTTGTCCCTGCTCTGATGCTAGCCCGCTTTGTAATCTCGGACAAGTCATTCAATCGCTCTGGAGCTTGGGTTCCAGATATATAAAGGGGGAATCATAGTACCTATCCTTTCCTGCTTCCCAGAGATATCAGGAGGACAAAAAAAACAAGAAAAGTACCCCCCTCTCTGCTATGATGTATGTTTTCATTGGGCATTTTGGATGGAAGCTTCTAATGAATTAGGGAATGTTCTTCCAACAACACATATCTGCCCTGATACACTGGCATGAATACTGAGAGTACAATGCAATTTTTTCCACATCGTGAGTTTCTCCCGGAACATAATTCCCAGGAGATAGAAGAACTGACTGTAATGTGAAAGCTCTTTGGAAAATAAAATCACTAAATGAATTCAAGATATTAATGAATTCAAGGGGTCTGCCCCTCACTCCCCACACTCTATACTGTCCCTGGATGTCTGGAGACTCTCTTGACTAGTAGTAGTAGTCATAGAGAAGCAACATTGCGTATTGGGTAGAGCACAGGCCTGAGTCAGAGGGACCTGGGTTCTAATCCCAGGTCTGCCACTTGTCTGCTGTGTGACCATATGCAAGTCACTTCACTTCTCTGTGCTACAGTTCCCTCATTGTAAAATGGGGATTAAGACTGTGAGCCCCATTTGAGACAGGGATTGGGTCCAGTCCAATTTCCTTGTACCCCCAGCACTTAGTACAGTGCCTGGCACATAGTAAATACTTAACAAATACCATAATTATTATTATTATTATTCAATGGGAAGTAGTGGATATGTATGGCTCAGAGTCTGTAAATCAGATTGGCAGAAGAAAGCAGAAATCTGTGATGAAAACTGCAAATTGATCATTTCTGCCTCTTCAGGCCTGCGGTTTTAAACATTGCAAATAACCAGGTGGCAAAGATGAACGAATGTTTCTGTTTATCTTGGCAGTCTTTGTATCCATCTTTGTATAACATGGAGAGGCAGCTTTTTAAAAGCAAATATGAACTCTAAACCCCTTGCATTGCAACTTAACCCAAGGTGGATCGTCTATTGTCTGCTTCTGCAGGCACTGGTCAGGACAAGGACGGACAGAAGTGGGAGGTCAGATTTCCACCCTGCCTCCTCTGGCCAACGGGTATTTCTCATCTCTAAGAGAATTAACCCCCTGCCCTCTGTCACCACGGCGAGAGCTGAGACCAATATTGACAGCCTGGAAGAGGCCGGGGGAGGAAGAATCTCTGCAAAAGAGACCCGGAGCAGGGAGAGCTTAGATTGGCCCTGGAATCTGCATTTTTAATAGGAAGATGAGAGTCATCCACAAAGCAAAGAAAATAAGATGGCAAATAGCTCTGCATTTGAGATTTTTTTAAGAAAACCACAAATACCCTTTTCATTATCTCAAAACCCAGTGGCACCAGCTGCGAGCATGTTACAGTTTGGGTCAGGAAGAGAGCCTGCATGGAGGACAGGTGTCCCAGAGTCTGCCTCGTAATCAAAGCTTCCCATAAACGGGTGGATTCTGAGTGGGAGCAGAAATCCATTTGGGCTAACAGAGGAATCTCGAGGGACCGTTAAAATGATTCTTGAATCATTTTTCAATCTAATTGTGTTTGTACTTCCAACTGCTTCAAGGCCTTCTCAAAATTCATGGGCAAACAAGCAAAATCCTGCAGGATTTTGTGATTTCTCATGTGGAATTTCATCGGGACCAGAGGAGAAATCGGTTTGAGAGTCTCTGACTCAGAAATTCTGGGGATTGGCTGTGCACATTGAGGAAGATGTTCGAATATGAGTCAGGGATGCATCAATCATTCTGCCTGATATCTCTGAGCTGGCAAATTCCTAATGAAACGGCATAGCCCTGGCTTGCATTGCAACTGCAGCTGCTCTTCTGTTGGGCTGAATCACTTGCACAGCCAGATGGGAGGCTCCAGTGACCAGTTTGACCAATGCCTTTCTTACAGATGCCCCAAAAGGTTGATTTCCCCTCTTGGAGAAGGGAGAGATTGGGGGTGGGAAGAAGCCCAGGGGCCCCATGAAAAGATGCTTGGGGAGCTGGGCACTGGCTAAATAAGAAGCCAGTAGAGGAGGATCTTTGGCATCCTGGAACCCTAGCCCCAAGCCTTCACATTCGGAACCAAAATAACTGCCCCTTTAAGGACACACCATCCTGATTTGTCCCAGGACCTGGTGTTATCTGAAAAATAACTGAACCTCAAAGCCACTTGCCTGGTTAGCCATCTCCCCTCTTTTCCAGAACTCTCACTGAACAGAAAGCCTGGGACAAATATATTATTGTTATTCATAATAATAATAATGGAATTTATTAAGCGCTTACTGTGTTCAAAGCACTGTTCTAAGCAATGGGGAGGTTACAAGGTGATCAAGTTGTCCCACGTGGGGCTCACAGTCTTAATCCCCATTTTACAGATAAGGTAACAGGCACAGAGAATAATAATAATAATGATGGCATTTTTTAAGTGCTTACTATGTGCAAAGCACTGTTCTAAGTGCTGGGGAGGTTACACAGGGGTTGTCCCATGGTGGGGCTCACAGTAAGTTGTCACACAGCTGACAATTGGTGGAGTCGGGATTTGAACCTATGTCTTCTGACTCCAAAGTGCGTGCTCTTGTCCACTAAGCCATGCTGTTTCTCTAATAATAATTGTTTAATAATTAATAATTATATTATTATATATTATATGTTTAATAAATAATATTAAATAATAATTCATAATAATTGCTAATCACTTACTATGCATCAGCATTGTTTTAAGTGCTGGGGTAAATACAAGTTAAGCAGGTCAGACACAGTCCCTTCCCTTATGGAGATCACAATCTAAATTGAAGGGAGAATAGGTATTGAATCCCCATATTTTAGATGAGGAAACTGAGGCACAGAGAAATAAAATGACTTGCCCAAGGTTACACAGCAGGCAAATGGTGGAGCTAGAATTAGAACCCAGGTCTAATCCTGGGGTCCTCCATGCCCCAGTCCCCAAGGGGTCTTCTGGTTCACAAGGCTCAAAATCTGGTCTGGAGGATAAGCGCCCAAAGGGTCTTTGCCTCCTCTCTTATGACTTTCCAAGCTGCCTCATGTTGTGCCCCTGTGGGCAACAGAACAGATGTGTGGGGAGGAAGTGTATGGGGGTATATGTATCGCCCCATCTCCCTCCTATCATTTCTTTCCAGACTCCTTGAGCCAGCTGTCTATTCCTGCTATCTCAAATTCCTCTCCTCCAATTGTCTCCTTGAACCCCCTCCAATCTGGTTTCTGTCCCCTTCATTCCACAGAAACCACCCTCTCAAAGGTCACCAGTGATCTCTTTCTTGCCAAATCCAACAGCCTCTACACCATCCTAATCCTTCTCGACCGCTCAGCTGCCTGTGACACTGTCAACCACCCCCTTCTCCTAGAAATGTTATACAACCTTGGCTTCAGTGACTCTGTCCTCTCCTGGTTCTCTTATTTCTCTGGCCTTCATTCTCAGGCTCCTTCATGGGCTCCTCCTCTGCCTCCCTAATTGTGAGGGTCCCTCAAGGTTCAGTTCTGGATCTCCAATTCTCCATCTACACCCACTCCCTTGGAGAACTCCCTCCCTCCCACAGCTTCAATACCACCTCTAGGTGGATGATACCCAAATCTACATCTCCAGCCCTGATCTCTTTCCAGTCTCTCCAGTCTTCCTGCCTTCAAGACATTTCATCTTGGATGTCCTCCCGCCACCTCAAACTTAACGTGTCCAAAACAGAGCTCTTTATCTTCCCACCCAAACCCTGTCCTCCCTCTGACTTTCCCATTACTATAGATGGCACCACCATCCTTCCTGTCTCACAAGCCTTTGCGTCGTCCTTGACTCCTCTCTGTCATTCAACACACATATTCAATCTGTCACCGAATCTTGTCGGTCACACCTTCACAACATCACTAAAATGTGCCCTTTCCTCACCATCCTAACTCCTACCAGATTAATACAATCACTTATCCTATCCTGTCTGGACTACCACATCAGCCTCCTTGCTGACCTTCCAGCCTCCTGTCCTGTCCACTCCAGTCCATAATTCACTCTGCTGCCAAGATCATTTTTCTACAGAAACTTTCAGGACATATCACCTTCTTCCTCCAAATACTCCAGCGGTTGCCCACCCACCTCTATATCAAACAAAAACTCCTCACCAGTGGCTTTAAAGTATTCCATCACCTTGCCCCTTCCTACCTCACCTCACTTCTCTCCTTCCTGCACACTTTGCTCCTCTAGTGCAAATCTTCTCACTGTGCCTCAATCTCACCTGTCTCACAGCTGACCCCCGGCCCACGTCCTGCCTCTGACCTGGAATGCCCTCCCTCCTCCAATCCTACAGACAAATACTCTTCCCCACTTCAAAACCTTATTGAAGGCACATCCCCTCCAAGAGGCCTTCCCAGACCAAACCCCACTTTTCCTCATCTCCCACTCCCTTCTGCTGACTTGCTACCTTTGCTCTTCCCGACTCCCAGTCCTATAGCCTTTAAGTACATATCTGTAATTTTATTTATTTGTATTGATCTCTGTCTCCCTCCATCTAGGCTGTAAGCTTGCTGTAGGCAGGGAGTTGCTGTGGGCAGGGAGTTACTGTTTATTGTTATATTGTACTTTTTCAAGCACTTAGTATGATTCTCTGTACAGTAAGTGCTCAATAAATACGATTGAATGAATGAATGAGTGAATGGGAGAGAAGGCAGGTAAGGAGATGGTGGGAGAGTGAGATTTCATAGTGGCTCTTCCTCTGAATAGCAACTGCAGTTGCAATGCAAGCCAGGACAAGAAGTGGACCACTGAGCCAGAATACAACCACAGTCCCTTCTCACAGGGAACAGGAGATGGACTGCAGCTGTCTGAAAGGACTTCTAGAGCTTGGGGCCCAGTCAATCAATCAACAGCACATACTGAGTAGAGAAGAAGTGTGGCTTGATGGCTAGAGCATGGGCCTGAGAGTCAGAAGGACCTGGGTTCTAACCCCAGCTCTGCCACTTGTCTGCTGTGTGACCCTGGGCAAGTCACTTAACTTCTATAGGCCTCAGTCAGCTCATCTGTAACATGGAGATTAAGCCCATGACCTCCTTGAGGGACATGAACTGTGTATGGCTCAGTGGAAAGAGCACGGGCTTGGGAGTCAGAGGCCATGAGTTCAAATCCCAGCTATGCCAATTGTCAGCTGCGTGACTTTGGGCAAGTCACTTAACTTCTCTGTGCCTCAGTTACCTCATCTGTAAAATGGGGATGAAGACTGTGAGCCCCATTTGGGACAACCTGATCACCTTGCATCCTCCCCAGTGCTTAGAACAGTGTTCTGCACATAGTAAGCTCTTAACAAATGCCATTATTATTATTATTATTATCATCAACTTGTATCTAACCCAGTGCTTAATACAGTGCCTGACACATAGTAAGTGTTGAACAAATACCACTTTAAAAAAGTATTTCCTCTGCACAGAGAACTGTACTAAGTCCTTGGCAGAGTACAACAGTTAGCAGAAATGATTCCTGTCCTCAAGGGGTTTACAGTCTAGTGAGGGAGACAGGCACTAAAATAAATTCCAGGTATGGGGAAGCAATAAAGTTTAAAGATATAAATATAAGTTATTTGGAAGGGAGGAGATATGAGTACCCAATTGCTTGAGTAACATGGAAATGCTGAAGAGGTAGTAGGAGAGGAGAGGACCATCCAAGTTGAAGGAGCAGGTAGTTCCAGCCTAAGGGAGGACATGATTAAGAGATTGGGGTTGAAAGAGAAAAGAAGGAGGTATACTGAGTGGTTGGCCTGAAATTAGCCAAGAATGAAGGTTGGGAAATAGTGGAAGAGAAGTAAGGATAAACAGAAGGGAGAGAGTGGATTGAGTACCTTAACACATTGTCAAAAGTTTCCATTTGATGCACAGAGAAATAGGCAAACAGTGCAGGTTTTTGAAGAGTGGGCAGATCGGTGCAAAAAAGTGTTTTACTAAAGGATCCAGGCAACTTAGTGAAGTGTGGACTGGAGAGGCAAGGGGCTGGAGGCAGAAAGATCAGTGAAGAGGGTGATGCAAGCCCTTGAATCCAGAAATATTAGATGTGCTTGGATCAGCATGGTGACAGCTTAGACAGAGAGAAAGGGGTAGATTCTAGAGAAGTTGTGAATACAGAACCTACAGAATTTGGTAACAGACTGAATATGGGTGTTGAAAGACAGAGAGGGGAGTTATGAAAAATGCCAAGGTTGATGGCTTGAGAGATGGGGAGAAATATAATGTTATCGATACTGAAGCAGCATGGCCTAGTGAAAAGAGTATAGCCCTGGGAGTAAGACCTTGGTTCTAATCCTAGATCTTCCACTTGTCTGCTGTTTGAACTTGGATAAGTCACAACTTCTCTGTGCCTCAGTTCCCTCATCTGTAAAATGGAGATGAAATCCTACTCCATCCTACTTGTCCTCCATGTGGGATAGGGATTGTTTCCAACCTGACTATCTTGTATTCATTCAATCGTATTTATTGAGCGCTTACAGTGTGCAGAGCACTGTACTAAGCGCTTGGGAAGTACAAGTCGGCAGCACTTAGTACAGCATTCGGCCCGTATAAGCACTCAACAATCAATCAATACTCAGTCAGTGGTATTTAATGAGTATTAACTGTGTTCACAACACTGTAATAAGTACTTGGGTAAGCACAATAATACAGAGTTGATAGACATAGTCTCTGCCCAAAGTGAGTTTAAAGGGGAAGTTCCACAAAACAGGTACCATAAAAGAATAGTGATGGGAATTTCAAGAAGAGGAGAGGATTTGGGAGAATAGATGAGTTCTGCTTTGGAGAAATGGACATCCATGTAATACTCCACTCTCCCAAGTGCATAGTACAGTGCTCTGCACACTCTCATCCTATCCCGTCTGGACTACTGCATCAGCCTTCTCTCTGATCTCCCATCCTCGTGTCTCTCCCCACTTCAATCCATACTTCATGCTGCTGCCCGGATTGTCTTTGTCCAGAAACGCTCTGGGCATGTTACTCCCCTCCTCAAAAATCTCCAGTGGCTACCAATCAATCTGCGCATCAGGTAGAAACTCCTCACCCTCGGCTTCAAGGCTCTCCATCACCTCGCCGCCCCCCCACCTCACCTCCCTTCTCTCCTTCTACAGCCCAGCCCGCACCCTCTGGCCCACGTCATCCCCCAGGCCTGGAATGCCCTCTCTCTGCCCATCCGCCAAGCTAGCTCTCTTCCTCCCTTCAAGGCCCTACTGAGAGCTCACCTCCTCCAGGAGGTCTTCCCAGACTGAACCCCTTCCTTCCTCTCCCCCTCACCCCCCTCTCCATCCCCCCATCTTACCTCCTTCCCTTCCCCACAGCACCTGTATATATGTATATAAGTTTGTACATATTTATTACTCTATTTAT